>NC_140520.1:11802500-12402500 GCF_964339955.1 Pipistrellus hanaki
TTCAGAAAATATAGGAGAGAGATGGAAACATCAATGATGACAGAATCACTGATCAGTTGCCTTCTGCACGCCCCCTACAGTGGATTGAGCCCGAAACCCAGGCACGTGCCCTTGACAGGAATGGAACCGGGGAACCTACTGAGCCAAAATGGTTAGGGCAGTATTTAACATGTTTTTTTTTATTTTATTTTATTGATTTTTAGATAGAGAGGAAGGGAGGAGAGAAACATCGATGGGCCGCCTTTTGCATACCCCTTAGTGGGGATCAGGCCTGCAATCTGGGCATGTGCCCTGACCTGGAACCAAACCAGGGCCCTCTTGGTTCACGGGGTGACGTTCAGTCCACTGAGCCACACCGCCCGGGCAGTCCTAAGATTTTTCAGGGCGGAGATTTGAGGGGAAGTCCGCGGGGAAGATCCGAGTAGAATAGCAGCAGCTTTCCAGGTGTGTCCATGTGAGGCTGTGGTCTCCACGGACTGATTGGCTGGCACCAGGGCGTCATTATTCCCTGCAGCCGGTCCTGACGTCGGGGTGGGGGGGGGGCTGGTTTTGTTGCTTTTCTGGGCCTGGAGCTGAAACACAACAGCGATGGAAGAATCAGAGTCACACAGCAACCAGCATGTTGTAGATCAGGGGTCTTCAAACTGCGGCCCGCGGGCCACATGCGGCCCGCAGAGGAGTCTGATCCGGCCCACCAGGTTTTTTGGGCAGTGAGCGCAGCCGAGGTGTTACAGTAGGAATTAGTAGTTCATATAGTCCGGCCCTCCAGCTCTCTGAGGGACCGTGATCTGGCCCCCACTTTAAAAAGTTTGAGGACCCCTGTAATGTAGATGGTGGGGCCCGACCAATAAAATAAAAATACTTTTTATTATTATTATTTTTTTTAAGAACTGGTTTGTCCATCTTGGGCTGATGCTATCATCACCAAGTTCTTGTTTGTTTGATTGTTTTTTATTAATATATTTTATTGATATTTTACAGAGAGGAAGGGAGAGGGATAGAGAGTTAGAAACGTCGATGAGAGAGAATCATCAACCAGCTGCCTCCTGCACACCCCCTACTGGGGATGTGCCCACAGCCAATGTACATGCCCTTGACCGGAATCGAACCTGGGGCCTTTCAGTCCGCAGACCGACGCTCTATCCACTGAGCCAAACCGGTTTCGGCAAAAAAATACATATTTTTTTTTAAAAGAAAGGATTTAGCAGAAACCGGTTTGGCTCAGTGGATAGAGCGTCAGCCTGCGGACTGAAAGGTCCCGGGTTCAATTCCGGTCAAGGGCATGTACCTAGGTTGCGGGCACATCCCCAGTAGAAGGTGTGCAAGAGGCAGCTGATGGATGGTTCTCTCTCATTGATGTTACTAACTCTCTGTCCCTCTCTCTTCCTCTCTGTAAAAAAATCAATAAAATATTATATATTAAAAAAATAAAAAGAAAGGGTTTGCCTTCAGGAAGTAGTCTGGTCCTGATGCCAGCCAGGTCTCCGGGCCTGGAGCTGACACACACGGAGGCCTCGATACCATCTCTGGTTTGATGGAAACTGTGTCTCCGGCGCCCATGGGCCCGAGACACAGCATCAGATTATTTTATTCCTAAAATAATCTGATGCTGATCAGAACCTCACCGTCCTGAGGGCTTATGCTTAAGGGAGTGCATGTGCCAGGGAGAAGGGGGCAGGTGCGTGAGTCAGGGTGCTGTTGCGGCCAATTTGAATCAAAAGGACAGAAAGTCTGGGGAGAGAGGGCATGTATGGGAAGGGGGGGCAATGGTATATGTACAAAGATAATAATTTAATAATAAAAAAAAAGGAAAAAAAAAAGGACAGAAAGTTCCTATGAAAGAAATGACGTTCCTACGAGGTTACCCAAACGCACACCCACCCTCCCAATGGCCATTCAGCCCTTCGCTGATGACTGTTTGAGCCAGAAAGTTTTCATGTGTTAGAAAAAGCACCACTGCGCTAGAAGGTGATGCACTTGGGATTCAAACCCAGGACCATTCAGCTCCAAAGCCTGAGCTGCTAGACCATCATGACAAGCACAGGGGAACAGAAGGAATGCTGCTGGCATGCTCACCATCGGCAACAAAACAGACAGGAAACTACCTTCTCAGAATCCTTACCATTTGTAGTGACCTGGATGGAATTGGAGATCATGCTGAAATAAGCCAGTCAATGAAAGAGAAACACCTCCTGATCTCACTCATTTATGGATAATAAAGAACATTATAAACTGATGAACAACAAGATAGATACAGAGACAGTAAAGCAACAAACAGACTGTCAAATTACATTGGGGAGGGTAGGGAGATTTGGGGGAGATAATGGATCAACTGAAGGACTTGTATGCACGCATATAAGCATAACCAATGGTCTCAAAACTCTGGGGAGGGAAGGCATGTATGGGAGTGGAGGGGGAGGTGGGGACTGGTAAGGTATGTACACATATAATATCTTAATAAAAAAATTAATTAAAAAAAAGAAAGAAAAAGCACCACTGCACATATTTTCACTCACATCTTCTACTTTTTAAATCCAGTTTCTCCTTCCTCGTGTGTGTTCTTGGCTCTTTCCTGGATTTGCTCATTTGGGTATTTATTTAGAGGCCACCATGCGTGGCATTGGGCTGGGCTCTGGGATACTCACCATGATCTTTGTTCTCGTGGTGCTCACCGCCCAGGGAGAAAGACTGTCCTTCCACAAATCATTCCACATGTGAGGAGGGCCACGAAGGGGACAGGAGAGTGTTATTAAATGTGTTGACCTGGCCCTAACCGGTGTGGTTCAGTGGATAGAGCATCGGCCTGCGGACTGAAGGGACCCAGGTTCGATTCCGGTCAAGGGCATGTACCTTGGTTGTGGGCACATCCCTGGTGGGGGGTGTACAGGAGGCAGCTGATGGATGTTTCTCTCTCATCTCATCGATGTTTCTAACTCTCCCTCTCCCTTTCTCTCTGTAAAAGTCAATAAAATATTTTTTAAAATAACTTTTTGAAAAACCATCTTTAAGACATCAGAGAAGCCCTGATCGGTTTGGCTCAGTGGATAGAGCATTGGCCTGCAGACTCAAGGGTCCCAGATTCGATTCTGGTCAAGGGCATGTACGTTGGTTGCGGGCACATCCCCGGTGGGGGGTGTGCAGGAGGCAGCTGATCGATGTTTCTTTCTTTTTTTCTTTTTTTAAAAATATTTTTTATTGATTTTTTACAGAGAGGAAGGGAGAGAAATAAAGAGCTAGAAACGTCGATGAGAGAGAAACATCGACCAGCTGCCTCTTGCACACCCCCTACTGGGGATGTGCCCGCAACCAATGTACATGCCCTTGACCAGAATCGAACCCGGGACCTTTCAGTCCGCAGACCGACGCTCTACCACTGAGCCAAACCGGTTTCGGCCGATGTTTCTTTCTCATCAATATTTCTAACTCTCTCTCCCTCTCCCTTCCTCTCTGAAAAAAAATCAATTTAAAAATATATTAAAAAAAAAAAAAAGAAAAAGACATGAGAGAAGTAAGCAGATTTGAGGAATCACTGAGTTGAGATGCTGCAGAGGATGGGAACGGGGAGACGTGAAGCTGCGTGTACTTGGGCATTTTGTTCTGGAAAAGCATGGGCTCATCCTGGGAGCCTCAGGGCCGCGGTGGAAATGTCCAGGAAATGTCCGAGTCTGAGTCCTGCCAAGAACGAGGGCCACAGGGAACGTTTCTCTCTCTGGGGTGTGATGCTGAAGGGGTGCGTGAGAGGTGTGAGAGTGACCCAGGAAACCCCAACCCCCGAACCTCCTTTAAGGTGGTTCCCAACTGCGGGTGTCCTCACGAGCCAGCAAACAAGTGAGTTCTCTTTAGAGGAAGATAATATTATCTCGAGCTTCAAGGCACTTCTATAAATAACTTTTTAAAAATGGCCAGCGCCCAAAGATAGCCCAAGGATATAAGACAGCGTGAATAAGAACAGTATGTACGGTAGACAGTGGAAATAGACTCATAGGGTCCCCAGATATGAAATTATCAGCATAGATTACAAAACAATTATGTTTGTTTGTTATGTTCAAGAAATAAAAGCCAAGAGTGGGCCGAAACCGGTTTGGCTCAGTGGTGGAGCATCGGTCTGCGGACTGAAAGGTCCCGGGTTCGATTCTGGTCAAGGGCATGTACCTTGGTTGCGGGCACATTCCCAGCGGGGGGTGTGCAAGAGGCAGCTGATCTATGTTTCTAGCTTTCTATCCCTCTCTCTTCCTCTCTGTAAAAACTCAATAAAATATATTTAAAATAAAAAAGTAAATATGTTGTGCCTAGTAATACGACCTCAAAGCATTTAAATAAAAAATTAAAATAAATATCTGATCATAGTAGAGATTTTCAAATACTCTCTCAGTAGACAAAAAAAATCAGTAAAGATATAGATTTGCATAATACTATTAGCTAACTTTACCAAAAACATATAGAACAATATAATTATACTAGATATAAAAACAAAAGGACACCATAGGAAATATAGTCAATAATCTTGTAATTACTATGTATTATGCCAGTTGAACTACTGGGATATATCAGAGGGAACACTTTGTAAAGTATATAATTGTCTAACCACTATGCTGTACACCTGAAACTAATATAAAATAATAGTGAATGTAATTGTAATTAAATTTAAAAGAATAAAACACCCAAAGGGATAGTCAGAAAACTTCATATGTTTGGAAATAAAACAATATACTTCTAAATAATCCATGGATCAAAGAAGAAATTCTAATAAAATTTAAAATTATTTATTTAAAAATACTGCATATTAAAAGTTATGGGATACAAAAAAAAGTTATGGGAAACAAACTATTCTTTTGAGGAAAATTTGTGGCCTTACATAGTTACAGTAGGAGAGGAGAGCTGGAAATTAATAAAATAATAGGCACCAAAAAGTAGAAAAAGAATAGCAAATTAAACTTGATGAGATTAGAAAGAAGGAAATAAATCTAATTGAAAACACACACAATAGAATAAAAAAACCAGAAGATGGTATTTTGAAAAGACTATTGTAAATAAATCTTTGAGGAAATGATAAAAAGAAAAAAAGAGAAAGAGAAGACACAAACCTTACCAGGAAGGAAAACCAGGGCATTACCGTAGTCCCGGGAGAACTTAAAAAGGAACTAGGAGGATGTTCGGAACTTTATGCTAAAGCACGTGAAAGGTTTTATGAAATGGATAAGTTCCCAAGGGGAAAAAAGACAGCTTATGAAATTTTACCAAAGAATAGAAATTCTGAATATGCCAGTAATTTAGTAGAATTGAAATAATGGTTACACATTTCCCCTCAATGCAGGTTCCAGGCCCACAAAGCTTCATCAGCAACTTCTTCTTTTAAAACATATTTTTATTGATTTCAGAGAGGAAGGGAGAGGGAGAGAGAGAGAGAAACATCAATGATAAGAGACCATCATTGGTTGGCTGCCTCCTGCATGCCCCCTCCTGGGGGTCAAGCCTACAGTCCAGGCATGTGCCCTGGACCTAACCCGGACCCTTCAGTCTGCAGGCCAACGCTCCATCCACGGAGCCAAGCCAGCCAGGGCCATCAGCAACTTCTATCAAACAGAAGGAATTGGGTCAATTTTATACAAACTTGTAAAGGATAGAAATACTAGTAGTTTTCCAAACATTTTCCAAACCATCTTGAGGGTAGTGTAATGTATGTAAATACTAAACATTTTTTCTATGTATGATGATGTTTGACATCCTAAAGACACCTTTCTGCTTGGGGAGAATCTGGAGCATGATCCAGAGCCTTTAACCTCTACCTGGTCCTTGCATCCCCAAAGGAAATACTCCTCGACTTTAAGCACCCCAGGGCCAGGGGTCAGGCAACCAGGGACCACTCCGATAGCCCAGAGTTAGCCACAATCCTTCAGAACATCCAGTCCTAAGCCATTCACCCTGCCCGCCCACCCGTTCCCACAGAAACCTCAAGAAAGGCTGGCCTGACCTCACCCACCCCATTGTTTTCTGCCTCTTGACTCCCCTGCAGGCTTTCAGAGTTGGCTCTGTGTCCACTAGTCATGCCTCCTGCCTCTAAGACCTATGAGTATAATAAACTCCCCCCCCACACCCATCGCAGCCCTTCCTCCTGTGACCTCATCTAACTGAGCGTCTCAGAAAAACCACAAAACCAAAAGCATGAGGAAGAAAAATTCCAGGTAAATCTCATTCACAACCAGTGACACAAAAAAATTCTCAGTAAATATTAGGAGCCCTAACCGGTTTGGCTCAGTGGATTGAGCATTGCCCTGTGGACTGAAGGGTCCCAGGTTTGATTCCGGTCAAGGGCATGTACCTTGGTTGTGGGCACTTACCCAATAGGAGTGTGTAGGAGGCAGCTGATGGATGTTTCTCTCTCATCGATGTTTCAAACTTCTATCCCTCATCCTTCCTCTCTGTAAAAAAAATCAATAAAAAAAATATAATTTAAAAAATATTAGGAAGTTGAATCCAGCAATATATACCAAAAAAATGATACATCATGTCCATTATTATTATTATTATTTTAATAATGCAAGCAAAGTTTAACTTTCCAAAAAAAATCAGTTAATGAATTTACTACTTTTATTTTTTATTTTTTTTGAGGGCTGATGAATTTACTACTTTTAACAAACCAAATAAGAAAAGAAAAAAATCATAAATCATCTCAGTTGCTGCGGGAAAAAAATATTTAACAAAATTCAACATGCATTTATAATATAAAGTCTTAGCAAACTTGAATAAAGAGAGGACTTTCTTAATATGATGAAGGATACCTACCAGCACCACCACCAAGCACCATATTAGTGGCAAAATGTTGACAGCTTTTCCTTTGCGGTTCATGAACTGACTCACTGCCTGTAGCAAATGACCTCAGCTCCTCACAGCAGGGGGTTAAAACAGCCAACAGCATCCCCAGATTCTGTGCGTTTTAGGAGTTTGGCAGTGGCTTCCCTGAGTGGCTCCGGCTCAGGGTCTCATGAGGTTGCTGTCCTCCGAAGGGGCTAGAGGACCCTTCAGAGTCACACCCAGGCCTCGCAGGAGGCCCGGTCCTTTACTTGTTATTGGCTGGAGCCCTCCAAGGACCTCTGCTCACAAGATGGCAGCTGGCTTCCCTACAACTAGTTTCCAAGTGAGAGGGGCAGATGCTACTACTAGCATGTCCTTTACGTGTTAGCCTCAGAAGTGACACACCAGCACTCCCTGCACAACTGGCCGCATGGACACGAGGAGAGGGGGCTGTGCAAGGCTGTGAGCGCCAGGAGGCAAGAATTGGGGGGGGGGGGGGGGCATGTGGGAGGCTGGTATGACAACAGGAATGAGACAAGGTCAGGAGCCCTCTCTCTACTTCTCATCAGCACTGCGTGGAGTTCATGCCGGAGGCAACCAATCCATGGCTCTGTCTCTCTCTCACATCGCTGTTTCTCCCTCTCCGTCTTCTCCCTTCCACTCTCTCTTAAAACCAATGGGAAAGTATCCCTGGGTGAGGATTAACAAAAACAAAAACAAAATACAAAAATTGAAGCAAAGTAAAAAAAAAAAAAAAAAAAAAAAGACAGGAAAGGATAAATCTTCAGATTACAACAGTCTAAACAATGTAGAAAGGAAGCAAAAGCAAGAGAGATAATTAAATTAATAAACACGGAGACTGGTATGTGAGGAATTATCTTGAGGAGAAGAGAGGAGGGGGGAGGGGAGGGGAGATGAAGAAGGACTGCCGGCCGGCAGATACTGGAAACTGCCTGCGAGGCGCCAGCCGTGGTGCACAGGAGCCTGTGTTACCGGGGTTATCGTTGCTCCTCGTACCTAACGGGTGTTTTCAGTGGCCCTAGAAACAAATTTTAGGTTTTTTATTTTATTTATTTATTTATTTTTAAATATATTCCATTGATTTTTAACAGAGAGAAAGGGAGAGAGACAGAGAGCCAGAAACATCGATGAGAGAGAAACATCAACCAGCTGCCTCCTGCACACCCCACACCGGGGATGTGCCCGCAACCAAGGCACATGCCCTTGACCGGAATCGAACCTGGGACCCTTCAGTCCGCAGACCGAAGCTCCACCACTGAGCCAAACCGGCCTCGGCTAAATTTTAGTTAAAAACCTAAAACATATTTTCAAGGAGGAGGAAATTCCACGTCAACTCATTGTTTTTTTACATCTGTAGATAAATGTAAATTTTATGAGACTGCTGATATTTCTGAACACCACAGATTACTGGCATGTTGATTTAAGGAAGACTTTATTGTCCAGGGTGTAAACTTAACATTCCGTAGGCAGGGAAGGGGATAGTTTTTGTGTTTTTAAAAATATATATTTTTTATTGAATTCAGAGAGGGGGAGAGAGAGAGAACCATCAAGGATGAGAGAGGATCATTGATCGCCTTCCACATGCCATACACTGGGCCTGCAACCTGGGCCTGCGCCCTGACAGGGAATTGAACCGTGATCTCTAGGTTCATCAGTCCACGCTCAACCTCTATACCAGCTGGGCTGGGGGGTAGTTTTTATAACAGATCAACAAATCTTGGAGAAATACAAAGCACAAACCAATGTCAATTTAGAACCATAATCACGCATTAAAATGTCTTAAACATTTATTTATTTGTTTTTCAAATACGTTTTTATTGATTTCAGAGAGGAAGAGAATGGAGATAGAAACATCATTGATGAGAGAGAATCATTGATCGGCTGCCTCCTGCATGCCCCCTGCTGGGGATCAAGCCTGCAACCCAGGCATGTGCCCTTAACCAGAATCAAACCTCGGAACCTTGAGTCTGCAGGCTGACGTTCTATCCACTGAGCCAAACTGGCCAGGCTGTCCTAAACATTTTATTTTTATTTTTAAAATATATTTTATTGAATTTTTACAGAGAGGAAGAGAGAGGAATAGAGAGTTAGAAACATCGATGAAAGAATCAACGATCAGCTGCCTCTTGCACACCCCCCGCTGGGGATGTGCCCACAACCAAGGTACATGCCCTTGACCAGAATCGAACCTGGGACCTTTCAGTTCGCAGGCCGACGCTCTATCCACTGAGCCAAACCAGTTTCGGCTGTCCTAAACATTTTAAATGGTCTACTTTATATACCCATGTTTTTATTAAATATATTTGTGTATATATACTTAAATATATTTTTATTCATTTCAGAGAGGGAGATAGAAACATCAATCACGAAAGAGAATTATTGATTGGCTGCCTCCTGCATGCCCCCCACTGAAGATCAAGCCCACAACCCTCGAATGTGCCCTGACTGAGAATTGAACTGTGACCTCCTGGTTCATAGGTCGATGCTCAGAATTCCAGAAATCTGAGTCCAGAGTCTTACAGGACTAAAATCAAGATGGCGCAGGGCTGGTTCCTGCTGGTGGCTCTAGGGAAGAGTCTTGCTTGTTTTTTCCAGCTCCCGGTAGCTACCCACACCAATCACGCCAATATCTGCTTCCACAGTCAAATTCCTTCTCCTCTTTTGTCGTCATATCTCACAGGCTCCTTATTTGTTTATTTATTTATTTAGTTAGTTAGTTAATCCTCACCAGAGGATATTTTTCCATTGATTTTTAGGGAGAGTGGAAAAGAGAGGGAAAGACAGAGAGAAACATTGACGAGAGAGAAGCACGTCGACTGGTTGCCTCCTGCATGAGCCCTGACCAGGGCCTGGGTGGGGAGGAGCCTGCGACCGAGGCAGGTGCCCTTGACCAGGATCAAATCCCTGGACCCTTTGGTCCGCAGGCCGCTGCTGTAACCACTGAACCAAACCGGCTAGGGCTCACCGCCCTCTAATCAGATCTTTGTGTTTGCATTTAGGATAAGGTGACCAGACGTCCCGCTTTTGGCGGGACAGTCCCGATTTTTAACAATTTGTCCCGCGTCCCGTGGTGTTTTTAAAAAGTCCCGATTTTTGGAAAGAATGCACGACAAGCCAGGGATCGGCGGGAGAGCGGGAAGGGAATATACGGTTTTCGGCGGCCATGTGGCTATTTAGGCAGGGTATGAGCTTTATATTATTTTTGTTAATTTTATAATGTTAAACTTTAATAATAAATAATTGTTGAGAACTGATTATCGAGAACTGCTTATCAAAGTTCGCATTGTTGATCAGTTGTTAGGATTCAACCACCATTGTTTGGACTTAATGAACAATGGCATTTTTTGGGATTGGCAAGGACGAAAACATTTTGTAACTGTCTCTCAGACGATGCACATCGTACTGCGTGCCAGTAAGCTAGTTAAACAAGTGATGGCATTACAAATCAGCTATTCGGATAATTTAGGTAGGTAATTTATTTATTTATTTCATAAATACATAAATTTTCTTGAATTTAGCAGACAGTACTCGTATTGTGTATATTTTATAGTGGCGGCACATCCTGGGTCACAGGTTTGATCCCCTGTGGCAATGGTTCTCTTTCTCTCTCCCTCTCTCTAAAATCAAGTTTTTTAAAAGAAAAAATGGTTGACATGGCAAATTTTTAAAATATGTTTTACTACAATCTTTTATATATATATACATACATATATATTTTATTTATTTATTTATTTATTTATTTATTTATTTTTTTACAGAGAGGAAGGGAGAGGGATAGAGAGTTAGAAACGTCGATTAGCTGCCTCCTGCACACCCCTCATTGGGGATGTGCCCGCAACCAAGGTACATGCCGTTGACTGGAATCGAACCCGGACCCTTCAGTCCAAAGGCCAATGCTCTATCCACTGAGCCAAACCGGATAAGGTTGTTTTACTACAGTTTAAAAAAAAAAAAATAATGTAATATACCAAAAACCATTGAATTGTACTTTAAACTGGTGAATTGTATGATTATGTGAATTAAATCTTAACACAGCTTTTTCTGAAAAAACAAAACAAATAAAACCCCTAAATGATTGTTTTTAGGATTCATTTTAAAAATATATATATTTTATTGATTTTTTCAGAGAGTAAGGTAGAGGGATAGAGAGCTAGAAACATCGACCAGCTGCCTCTTGTACACCCCCTACTGGGGATGTGCCCACAACCAAGGTACATGCCCTTGAACTCGAACCTGGGACCTTTCAGACCAAAGCTTTATCCTCTGAGCCAAACCGGTTTGGCAGGATTCATTTTTAG
This sequence comes from Pipistrellus hanaki, assembly GCF_964339955.1. Lineage (NCBI taxonomy): Eukaryota > Metazoa > Chordata > Mammalia > Chiroptera > Vespertilionidae > Pipistrellus > Pipistrellus hanaki. Next base: position 11,813,612 of record NC_140520.1, read on the forward strand.
GAGGTAAAACTGTAAAGAAAAAGTAAGTAAGCTCTATAAACATCCGGAGACCAGGAGACCGGTGACTTTACAGGGTGGGAGGAGTCTGCGACCAGAAACCAGCAGTATGGGGTGCTAACAGTTTCCTTTTCTTCACCTGGGTGTTGTTGCAGAGTTTCATTTCATTTTATTTATTTTTTGCTGCTAAAAGCTTTATTGTTTCCATGTGGTCCAATGCATTGGAGAGGGCTCCAGGGTGGTTGAGAGAATGGCTGGGGTTTCGGGGAGAGGCGCAGGCAAAAGCCAGGCACCAGGGGGTGCAGAGGGGCCCCACAGGCCTCTGGGCTCCAGGGGCTCAGCTGGAGGGGGCGCCTTTGGCAGAGACACCCGCCCGCCCAGCCTGGGCCGCAGCCTGCGGAGGGGAGGCAGGTGTGGCCCCTCTTCTGGATGAGCCTCTCCTCCTCCCCCGGAAGTGGTTCTCCAGGGGTCAGCGCTGCGGGCCTGGGGCAGAGCCAGGGCTGCAGGCCCAGAGGCCGGCTCAGCTCCTCTCCCAGGCCGGGCGGCGTGCATGGCCCCCGAGTTGTGGCCCTCATCTCGGGGCGGCTTCTGCTCGTCCTGGAGGAGAAGGCGGCACCCGCTGGGTTTGCATCTGTAAGAGCCGCCCAGCGCCCTCTGCTTCTCCGCCAACGCGAGGAAGACATGGCCCCCGCCCTCCAGCCACAGCGTCCGGAGAGGTAGGTGTGGGCGCCCGGACGGCTGGCCAGGCGGTGGACGGCAGCCTCAGGCTCGGGGGAGTAATTGGGATGTATTTGGGAGCTCATGGTTGTTTGGCAATAGGCGTTAAGATGTGTTGTTTGGCAATAAGGAGCAATAGCCCTAACTGGTTTGGCTCAGTGGATAGAGCGTCGGCCTGTGGACTGAAAGGTCCCAGGTTTGATTCCGGTCAAGGGCATGCACCTTGGTTGCGGGCACATCCCCAGTGAGGGGTGTGCAGGAGGCAGCTGATGGATGTTTCTCTCTCATCGATGTTTGTAACTCTCCCTCTCCCTCCCTTCCTCTCTGTAAAAAATAAATATATTTTTATTGATGAGAGAGAGAGAGAGAGAAATATCAATAAAGAAAGGGAATCATGGATCAGCTGCCTCCCCCAGGCCCCACACTGGGAACCAAACCCGCCACCTGGCATCTGCCCTGGCCGGGAATGGAACCGGGACCTCCTGGTTCACAGGCGGATGCTCAACCACGGAGCCACATCGGCCAAGCAAATAAAATATATATTTTTTAAAATAAGGAGCAATAGGTATTTTATTCAGTAATAGGAGCAACAGGTGTGTTGTTTGGCAATAAGGAGCAGCACGTGTGTTGTTCAGCAATAGGAGTTAAGGTGTGTTGTTTGGCAATAGGAGCAGCAGGTGTGTAGTTCGGTGATAGGAGTTGAGGTGTGCTGGTCAGCAATAAGGAGCGATAGGTATTCTGTTCGGCGATAGGAGTAAGGTGTGTTGGTCAGCAATAAGGAGCAATAGGTATTTTGCTCGGCGATGGGAGTTAAGTGTGCTGGCTGATGCTGAAGTGGTCGGAGGCTGGCAGAAGGGGCGTCCTTGAGTCCGTTCTGTCCAAACACTGTTGAAGCAAGAGACACACCGGGACCGCCAAAGGCACTCGAGAGTTTCATTTTATAATAATCCATTGAACTATTTATTTGTGTGTTTAGCCCAACTTTTTTTTTTTTTTAAATCAATCTTTATTGTTCATATTATTACAAAAGTTCCTCATTTCTTCCCCCCTCCACCAGGTTCCCACCCCACCCTCTGCCCCCTCCCCATCCCCCATTGTCCTCATCCATAGGTGCACAGTTTATGTTCAGTCTCTTCCTCCCTCCTTTTCCCCGATAGTAAATCCCTTTTCAGATAGTAAATCTGTTACTTAGCATTTTCTCATATCAATAATACCTCCACATGCCCAATGATACACTTCACACAAAAGACATTTTCAAATAGGTCAACCAGCCTCATCCAGGCCCCACCCAAGGCACTCACAGATCAACACTCCAGTGCTATACTAACTCAACACATCCAGATCTAAGCCTTCATCACTTGATTCAGCAGACCCTCAAGTTCCCGCAAAAGTTTCCAGCCATGTCTGAGAGGCAGCCGTGGGCAGGGACAGGCGAGGAGCGAACTGTTTCGGGCCTGGCTGCTCCGGGCCTGGCCTCTGTTGCTCTGGTTCGTTCCACAACCAGCTGCTCCGGGTCTGGTCACTGCCGCTCCCGACCTAGTTGCTCTGGACTTGGCTGTTGCTGCTACAGGCCTGGCCGCACCCGACCCGGCTGCTCTGGGCCCGGTTGCTCCGGTCCCGGCCGCTCCGGGCCTGGCCGCTCCCAGCCTGTCAGCCGCTGCTCCGGGCCTGGCCGCTCCCAGCCTTAGCCCAACTTTTTAAAATTGATTTTAGAGAAGAAGGGAGAGGGAGAAAGAAACATCCACGTGAGAGAGAAATGTCCATCTCCTGCCTCCCCCATGTGCCCCGACCAGGGATTGAACCCACAGTCCGGGCACAGCCTTGAGCCGAATGGAATTTACCCCTCCCCCTCCCTGCAGTGCTCACACTCCAACCGAGCCACACCAGCCTGGCCATGCTTAGCACACTTTTAACATGTGTATTATTTTTTCACAATGCCTTATTTCTTTTTAAAATTTATTTTTAAAAAATTCTTTATTGATTAAAGCCTGAGTGCGGGGCTGAATGGATTACTCAGTTTCATGTGAAAGAGAGGGCTAAGGGGCTGCCTGGCTCAAGGGACCAAGCCGCCTCCATTGCCTGCCCCGTTAGCCTGGTATCGTAACAGCAGTCTGAGATAAAGTTTATCTTTTAGATACTATCGGTATGGTCGGTAATGGACAGTGTCTTTTAAGGAAGTGCACCCAAAGATTAGGCATAAGGATTCAGTAGTCACCAGGGGGTCTGCACCTGCACAGACTTGTTTGGAAAGGTCTATAGATAATCAGGGGCGCCGCCTTCCACACTCCCCTAAGCTTTCCCGAAGTCAGAATTCCTACGAACCAGGCTGGCAGACCTTCCGCACACGCCCCTTTCCTCAGAATATCCTCCTCACAGACTTTCCAACCCAGTCTCAGGCTTCCCAGCACCTGAGGATTGAAAGGTGACCCGCCCGGTTCTGCCAGGGCTTAGAGAACAGGTGGGAAGAGGTGTGTGTGAGGAAGGCCGGGGCTGGGCAGAGGCCAGATGGTGGTCAGACAGGAAGCTATATGGGATGTTCTAGACATTGTCCTAAGGGAACAGGGTGACACCATGAGTGGTGTTAAAGCTGGGAAGTGACCTGATGAATCCAGTGAGTTCATTCTGCCTGGGACGCGGGAATAAAGCGAACACGGTGAGGAACAGAAGCTAAGAACCGGTTAAGAAGCCATGTTAGTAATTCTGAAGGTTGGTGGGAGCTTGGACTAGGGTGCAGGCAGTGGAGAGGAATACAATGCCCTGTGCCCTAGGTGTGCTTAACAATTCTGTTCAACTATGCCCGGCACTATTTCTTTGGCACGTGGTTAAAAATACGGTGATGTTATATTGCGTACCCTGTTATATACTGTATCTTGCTATATATAATACATGCTTATTGCCGAAACCGGTTTGGCTCAATGGATAGAGCGTCGGCTTGGGGGCTGAAGGGTCCCGGGTTCGATTCCGGTCAAGGGCATGTACCTTGGTTGTGGGCATATCCCCAGTAGGGGGTGTGCAAGAGGCAGCTGATCGATGACTCTCTCATCGATGTTTCTAACTTTCTCCCTTCCTCTCTGTACAAGATCAATAAAATATATATTTTTTAAAATACATGCTTATAACCTATATACTTGCACATACATTTTGTGTACAGAGTTATACACACAAAATCAGGCCTGCTGTATTTTATGAGTGATTTAAGGTATTTCCAAAGTTATGTTGCGTACGTAACTCTTGTCTTACACGCTGACTTTAGCACCTAACTTTAGTGTAAGGAACAACCTCATTGCCGATGGACTTAAGATACTGAGGAGGTTTGGTGGGTGATTGAAATAGGAGGGAGAGAAAGGGGAATTAATTAAAAATCGATATTCTCAGGCCTCCTGCCTAAACAAGTGAGTAGACAGTGGTTCTACTTACTGAGATGGACCCACCAGGGGACAAACAGTTGGAGGGTAGAAATGATGAGCTCCTTTTTCTTGATATTGTATGAAAATCTTCAAAAATGTAGAAAAGTTGAATGATTGTACAGCACATACTTACCACCTAGATTCTACAACTTCACTTATTGTGTGTTTTCTTCACATCTTCCCACGTACCCAGAGGAGTTAGTTTCAGAGCAAGCTGAACTAGTATCTAAGTGTCCTGTCTAAAAGGCTGCTAGTCTAGAGTACAGAAACATGTTGTTTAAAGAGCTAAAATTGACCAAAAAAAATTTTTTTTAAATTTAAAAAATTATAATTTCAACTTCTGAACTGGTCTCTTGACTCTACCCTCTTCAGCTCATCTATTCCTATCCACCTGTCTGTCCATTTAATATATATATATATTTTAATATGTTCACATTACTTTTTTAAAAAATATATTTTATTGATTTTGTACAGAGAGGAAGGGAGAGAGATAAAGAGCTAGAAACATCGATGAGAGAGAGTCATCGATCAGCTGCCTCTTGCACACCCCCTACTGGGGATATGCCCGCAACCAAGGTACATGCCCTTGACCGGAATCGAACCCGGGACCCTTCAGTCCCCAAGCTGATGCTCTATCCATTGAGCCAAACCGGTTTCGGCCACATTACTTTTCTTTGAAAATTTCTTTAAAATTTTCTTGATGAGACAGAGGGAGGGAGGGAAGGAGGGAGGGGTTGTGATTGGCCATCAGTTGATGCTTCTATGTGCCCTTTCTGGGGATTGAACCTGCAGGCTCGGTGTATGCAGATGATGCTCTAACCAACTAAGCTACCCCTGAGGGTCTCTGTTCACATGACTTTTCCTTCGCAATCCTTCACAGCTGCTTACTGCCAGGCTGGCATGACTTGTAGTCCTTCAAGCTCTTCCGGCAGGCATGACGAAGTCTAAATTGCCGCCCTGATGCCTATCTCCTCCCCCACACCGTTTAGACTGCTTAGTGGCTTCTCACATATACCAACCATACCTTCTGCGCTATGGCCTCCTCCCAGACACCCCGAAAGCCAGGCTGGGACAACTGGAGCCTCCTCAGAGCTAGAAATCCTTGAGGATGGTGTTTAGTCTCTTACAGCCAGAATCCTTAGCACTTTGCCTAACACAGAGCGGACATTCTGCTTTACTGTAGCTGAACTTTGTATACACAGGGCTTTGTACACCTCCCTTTTCCTCCCGGCAAAATCCTGCTCAGGCCTGAATTCAATCAGGACGCTTCCAAGTAGTGTGGGACTCTGACTCCGTTATCCACCGCCCCTAGGCTTAATTAGTCATATTTTAGTAGTTTATATTTTAATAGTTTATCTATACAACTGCAGTACATGCTAACGCGTTCGCCTGCCTTGGGAACTAACAGCATTTCTACCCACGCTTCCAGGCTCTCTCCAAAGCTGCTCTTCCATGGAATAGTTCACTGACCCCTTTAACTGGGCTCCTGAGGCGAACATCCTGTTAGCACTGACATTCTGTTTGTTGTTGTTGCTAATCCTCACCCAAGGATATTTCTCCCATTGCCTTTCAGAGATAGTGGAAAAGAGGAAGGGAGGGGAAGAGCGAGGACACGTGAGAGAGGCCTATCAGTTGGTTGCCTCCCACAGGCGCTCCAAAGGGGCAGGGATTGGCCTTGCAACCCAGCTACGGGCTCTTGACCAGGGATTGAACCCGTGACCCTTCGTGACCCTTCGGTGCTCAGGCCATCGCTCCAACCACTGCGCCACCCTGGCCGGGGCAGCACTGATAGTGTTTCATAGCTGCTTACTATTGCTGGCCGGGTCCCTTCCCCTCCGCCCCGGCAGACTGTAACCTCCAGGCGTTAGGGACAGCGGTCCGCCTTAGGACTCCGGCAGGGACTAAGGGGGGTGAAGGGGGTGCGGGGCCCGCCTGCCCGTGCCCAGTCCCTGGGTCCTAGCGCTCGAGGGATCGATGCCGGATATCCGCTCAGGCGCAGTGACGTTTAAGAGCGAGTGATGCGTGCGTAGCCCTGGTCCACCATAACCCGGAAGTAGGGCTGTTGGTGAAGGGGTGGGGCCCAAGGCGGAACTCGCTCGCTCATTGGCTCCCATGCTGACGGACTGGGGAAGGAGCCACTGAGATGCTGCTTGCATCCCGGCAAAATATAAATAAGTAAATAAACAACAGGCTGTGAGGAGGGGAGCGGTGGTGCCTGCTTGGGAGCTGCCAGGGCTCAGCTTGTTCACTTTTGACTTAACCTGGGGAGTCAGAAGTGAAGTCCCGTTGTCCTGACAGCGGAGTCGCCACTCGTCTTAATTCCGATATTTCCGGCTCTGGCTTCCCAGGGCAGCCTCCGGGGGCTGTCCCGCCGCCCTGGGGTCCATGTTAGGTCTGGCGGCTACAGCCCCCTCCTGTCGCCTTTGGCCAGACATGCTCCCAACTAGCCACCCAGGTGGCTGCCTGGCTGGCTGTCACTTAGACTTTGTAAAAGGAAAATCGGAACACATTCTCTGCCTGTGACCGGTGCCCTCCAGGGCACAGGTGCCAATTTCCACTTTAAAGCCCGCGGATGAGGCGTTCAGGCTGCAATCCCGCTGATCTTCCCAGTCACATCTCAGGATCACCCCCAGAGTCAGGCCCTTTCAGCTGTGCGCTTGTGCTTGAGTTGCCCCGTCTGCCTGATGGCACCTGCCCCTTGCACCCTCTGTTTCGCTGCTGGAGAAGCTTGACCTAACTCGGAGGGCTTCCCCAGTGACCGTATTGCCCGCAGCCCTGCTCCCATCTCTGGGCATGCATACAGGCACTCTGGCTGTTCGGTGCCACACTGCTTATCACACCTGCTAGCTACCTGACAGAGTGACCGGACGGAAGGGACTAGCACAGTGGACGTTGATAGTTCAATAGATGGATATTGAATGAATCAATATGGACTCTGAAGATCAAAAGTGAAGATTAAAAAGTGTCAGGCCGGTGTGGCCAGTGGGTGAGTGTCAACCTATGAACCAAAAGGTCATGGTTTGCTTCCCAGTCAAGGCACCTGCCTAGGTTGCAGGTCCGATCGGCAGTGTGGCATGTGCAGGAGGCAGCAGATCAGTGATTCTCTCTCATCATTGCTGTTTTTATCTCATTCTCCCTTTCCATTCCTCTTTGAAATCAATTTAAAATTTTTTCTTTAAGTGTCAGGCAGGGCTGTGGTATTTTGGGGGTTCACCAAGAACGTGAACCACATCTTTTTCACTTCGGAATCTTGATAGCTATTTAACACGGTGACCATCCTTTTGAAATATGTGAATAAATTCAAGATGACAAATAGTGAGGTTAAGCCATTTATTTATGGTTCGACTTCTGCCCTGTGAGGGCAGGGCAGGGCAGTGGGCCTCAGGGTTCAGTCACTGAAGAAAATGCCGGCAGCCAGGCTTAGGAGGGCGTGTTTGTGTGTGAGACAACGAGGACACCAAATCCCAGAGGTGTTGACTGCAATGCGTATTCAAGGAGGGCGGGGCGGGGCGGGGTTCACCCAATCTGATCCTTCCAGGTTCTGGGGTGACTCACTTTTCCTGGGCTTCAGAGGTGGGGCTGCTAGTTGTTCCCTGAGTCGGGTCCTGTTTCTCCTGGCCCTTGGCGTCCCCCCAGTCCCCGGCCACCAGGGCCACATTCCTCAGGTAGTTGACGTTGAAGCAGTTGGTCTGTTCGTCCCCAGGACTCATCTTACAGCAGAAGGCGGGGTCTCGCCAGAAGTCACGCTGGGGGCCACACAGGTCACTGATGTAGGATGTTTTCTGGAGGGTGGGGAGGAGAAAGCAGAGATGGGGAGGGAGAGGGTGGTTAAAGGCCAGGCATGGAGACTTGGGTGCCCCGAATCGCCCTCCCTTGAGCTCCTACTGCTCTCTTCCTGGGACCCTGAGAGGATGCAAGGCTGCCCTGCACAGCTAGACTTCCCGAGATGGGCAGATGGGCGCATCTGCAAAGGCTGGAGCTTAATAGGGATGGAGCAGGTCAGGTCAGGAGTGAGAACTTCTGGAACAAGAAGAAAGATCCCTCCCCCTAGTCCTCATTATTTCTGTGGTCTGTTTTGAGGTCCTAAAAGTGGGGGTAGCCTCGAGGTCTAGCCATCTCCCTCCCCTCCCCTGCATTCCCTCGGAGACGGAGCCTCCCTGCCCCGCTCACCTCCTCCTCGGCACAGCAGGCTTGCTCTGGAAGGGGCAGCTTGCAGCAGCGGTCAGTCATGTTTCGGATCAGCCCAGGAATCTGCTTACTGTGGTGGGAAAGGGCAGGGGTCAGGGTCTTCGGGAGACTCCAGGCCAAGAGTGCCCCAGAGGATGTCCCAAAAGGAGATTTTGGGGAAGGGAAGAGAGTTGGAATTGTACAAGACTTACTGCTTGGAGATAACTCTCTGGTTTCCACAGATATAGTACATGATGTTGGGGGTGACTCGGCTGAGGTCAACGGTCAGGAGATCCCGGTCGTATTTGGGGAAGGGAGCCCTTTGGGCGAAGCATTCGTCGCGTTTGGGGCTGGGAGGGAGCCGGCAGCAGGAGTGGGGGTGGGTCTTTATAGCCAGTTCTCGCTCACAGTAGCCATCGAGGGACTCCTCCCACTGTGAGACAGGAAGAGGGACGTCAGAAGCCTGGACTCTTCTCCCCTTCTCCCCTCACCCTCCACTTCCCTCGTTGCCCCCACCGTAAGGAGAGGGACTCCCCACCCCCGGTGCCAGAGGGAAGGACAAAGAGCCAGGGGCAGGGGGCAGCTGTGGTGTGTGAGGTTGGGGAGGTGGGGGAGAAGCACAGGGGAGGCTCGGAGCTGGCCACGGGAGGTGAGCTGGCCCGGTAGACGGAGAGGGCTGGGTGAGGCTAGAGCTGGGTGGATGGATGGATGGATGGATGGGTGGACGGACGAACAGACGGATGGCAGACAGGTACACGTGTGGGATCATGGGTGGACCAGGCCAGGAGTGCAGGATGGAGGCTCAAGATGAACAGACTCAGGTGACGAACAGTGGACGGACGGACATTCACAAGCAGACGGGCGGGTAAACGAGTTCACAGCGGGGAGGCACGTGGAGGATCAGAGGCCAGAGGCGGCGGACGGCGGACGGGCTCTCCGGGGCCCTCCGGGGCCGGGACGCCCACTTACAGCCTTCCAGGCACACGTGTGGTTACTCCCCTGCCGGCAGCAGCGCTGGAACTCCAGCTCCAGGCGGCTCAGCGCCCGCAGCTGCCTCTGGAGCTGGTCGGTGGGTGGGAGGTTGCGTGGCACCGAGCGGAAGCGTCTTGCGAGGCAGATGTACTTGAAATTGTCCAGCATGGGCATCGCGGGGGGGAAAGGCAGCTCCAGGCCCATGGATATCACGGACTGGCGGCGGGGGCAGGCCTGGAGCTTGTAGTGCGGCCGGGGAGCTTCCTCCTGGAAGCAGGAGAACCGAGCCTCCCCCTGCTGTTTGCAGCACGAGTGGGGTCGGGTCTTGATAGAAAACTCGGCCTCACAGAACTGGTTCATTGCGTCCTCCCACTAGAGAAGAAGGGTGGGTCAGCCGGCCCCGTCCACATTCCTGTCTTCCTCCCAGGCTCCGGGGAGGGCTCTGGGCAGTGAGGTCGGAAAGCAGCAGAGACGGTCTCTGCTCTCCAAGATAGGACCAGTGAGGTTTCTGCACACCCAGGCCTTGGCCTCCAGTCCTACACACACACACACACTCACACTCACACATCTCACACACACACACACTCACACTCACACACACACACACATCTCACACACACACCTCACATTCACACACTCACACACTCACACACTCACACATATCTCACACACACCTCACATTCACACTCACCCACACACACACACACACACACACTCTCACACACACACTCACACACTTCACATTCACATCTCACATTCACACACACACATCTCACACACCTCACACTCACACTCACACTCACACACACCACACACACATCTCACATTCACACACTCACACATCTCACACACACCTCACATTCACACACACTCACCCACACACACACACACACACACACTCACACTCACTCACACACACTCACACACACACACACACACACACATCTCACATTCACACACTCACACTCACACATATCTCACACACACCTCACATTCACACACTCACCCACACACACTCACACACACACACACACTCACACTCACACTCACACACACACACACTCACACTCACACACACACACACACACACACACACTATGAGGTGTAAAGGAACCCTAGGACTAAAAGCCCGAGCCTTACCACAAGTTTTGCACAATCCATGCGCTTTGCATAGTAGTGACAGCGGCAGCAGCGGGAATATCCCGTCTCCAGCATATTGAGGGTCTCACCCTGGCGACTGAGGTGGGAGTAGCCAGACTGGGGCAGGTTCCAGGGGCCGTACACCACATGTTGGCGCGTCGGAAGGCAGATCTGGTCTAGGTTGTCCGGAGAAGGCCGCCCGGGGGGGAAGCCATCCAGCTGGTGGCTCCAGCCGCCTTGGGGTCGGCCCTGTTGGCAGTGCTGGCCTGGGCTTTGCTGTGTGAGGGGAGCTGGCTTTCCTAAAGTCGGGGAAACGGGGGGAGGGGGAGAGGAAGGCTGGGTGAGTCGGGAGGACTGAGAGAACCTGGGGCTGAGGGGAAAGGACTGGGAGGATATGGGGGAAGAGGAAGAAAGGAATCGGTGGCTCTTACTTTCAGACTGAATGGGTGAAAGGAAAAGAGAGCCGAGGCGTGAGAGGGGCCGCCATTATTGTCCCCCTGAGTCAGGCCTGTGCCTGCACTGCGCCCCCAGGCTCGGGCTCCCCGCCCCCCTCGGCCGGGTCCTGACGCCGAAGCAGGGGCCTGCGGGCCAGACCTGCCACTCACCTGCTCCCTGCTCAGGCGGGCCGGTGCTCTCCTCCTGTGTTGGGAGCTTTGATGTGTCTACTGAGGTGGAAGAAGACGCGTAAGCGAAGGTCACGTTGGGAAGGCTCTCTCTGAAAGAGGGGGGCCTGGCCAGACCCCACCCACAGAGAGTGGCTCGATAGAGAAGCAGGTGAAAACAGGGTCTATTCTCATGGCAGCTGATCTCCAGCTTTATAAAGTAGGTGTGTTTCCCCAACGTGACAGCCAAAGGAGGAAGGCTTGGCGAGGTGACTTACGCACATCGACACAGCTGGTCAGCGGCTCGGCCCCCAAAGCCGGGGCAGGCAGAGGGTTAGAGAAGAGGGAGTCACTTACCCTCCTTCTGTTCAATGGGGCCCTGGGGAGGGGCCACTTCTTCTTGGACCACTTTCCCGGGGGCAGGGGAGTCCTCGGGGGCAGGGAGGTCCTTGTCCAGAGAGAATAATTCTGAGGAGAGGACACAAAGGAGCAAGGACTAGCCTGATGCCGGCAAGGTGATAGTGGGCTGGGGGCGAGGGAACTCCGAGCACTCACCACTCTCCAAAAGGATCTGGTCAAAGAAGGAGGAAAAGGACTGCACTGCGAAAGGGGAGGGTGCGAGGAGCCAGGTGAGGACCCAGGGCCAGGCCTGCTCCCCCCCGCCCCCCCCCAGACACAGGGGACGGGTACCTTCACTCTGCTCCTCAAAGTCAGGGTCATCCAGAGAGATGTCACGGTGGTCCCTGGCTTGTTTCAGGGGTGGGGAAGGGGGTGCTGCATAGCCAACTAGAGGCAAGAAGGGAGACAGTCAGAGCCTACAGTTCCTACGTGAGCCCCAATCCCATGCCCTCCCCCAAACGCTTACCTTCTTGAAGCTGCTCTGGTCCCAACTCCCTCTGACTGGAAGGTTTGGGGCCTGGAGTGAGGAAGGGTGAGTCAGGGTGGTTGAGAGGCCCTTCCTGGCTCTGAGCGCGGGGTCGGGAGGCAGGAGCGATCAGGAGCGTAGGAAAGAGGACGAAGCCACCAGCAGCCCCTCCTCATTGCTCCTGCCCCGTGTCCCCTAACCCACTCCCCAAACACACTGGGCTCTGAGCAAGCCTGTGACACTCTGACAGCCTCACAGCCCAGGGGCCCCCACGCCTGGGCCTGCAGAGAACGGGACAGACGGGGCTGGGAGGAAGGCCCCCCGTCTCCTGTCAGGTCACTCCCTCAGGGTCACAGCCGCTCCGCTGGGGTGCTTCGCCCGTTCTCAGAAGGGAGGTCTGACCCTTGAACTGATTGGAGCCTCGCCTGTCCATTTCCTCCGCCAACCCTCCTATTCCAGGGCCTTCTGACAAGAAGCTGCCCAGAAACGTAAGCTTCCTTCTCCTGTAGCTACTCCCAGGTCCTCCTTAGCTTAGGTCTCGACTGAGGAGGGGAGAGGAGGCGGGACACGAGACGGGACTCAGGACTGAGGCAAAGCCCTCAGCCACAGGGAAAGGAATCGCCTGTAGCTGCCCTGGGGCAGGAGGCGAGGGGCAGCGAGAGGGCCTTGGGCAGATGGACTAGAGCTGTGAATGCTCTCCACAGCTTCCCTCGGGAGCGTTTTCCTCAGCATCCAGCAGGTCAAGTGTGTGTGCTGGAAGGTGGCCGTGTCCAGGCCCCTGTGCACGGGCTCCCTGTCAACTCTCCTCCCAGCCAGGCGGGAGGTAGTCAGACTAGGTCAGCAAATTGGTTTCGAGCCGCCTGGGGGCCCTTCTTCCACCTTCTGCTGCCTAATTGGTCCCACATACATCTCCCTCAGGCAGAGGCCTCCCTCAGTCAGTCGGCCTCCCCACCCCTGCCCCAGTTGGCCTTTGACTCCAAGTTTGTGTTTCTTGGCAAGCAACCACTAGGCACAGTCCCTAGCAGCAGCCTCTCTAGCAGCCCCTCCTGTGCTCTGAGCCCACCTTGGGCCTCCTCAACAGCAGGAGCAATTGGAGAACCAACCTGCTGGTGAGGAGCCACCTAGGAAGGCTGGACTCAGGCCCAGGCCTACGCTGGCCAGGACCCCTTCCCGAGGGCTGACTCCAACCCCAACTCACCTCCTTCAGAGGCTATGGAAGTAACAGCCAAACAGGCCAAGACCAAGGCTGCTCTGAGCATGGTCCTGGGGCAAGGACTGGCCAGTGGCCACCCAGGAGGTAAGTCTCCTCAAGTAGGTCTGTATCAGAAGGGCGGCCACCCAGAAGGTAAGTCTCCTCAAGTAGATCTGTATCAGAAGTCTCCTCAAGTAGGTCTGAATCAGAAGGCCGGCTGCTGGGAACTTGCTCCTCTGGTTGCTGCTACTGCGGTAGTGAACTCCAGGCCGGCTGCCTTCCTTTTATATGGCAATGTGGGAATAGCTCCCGCCCTCCTCAGCTTCCTGCCATGACTCAGTCCCAGCTGCTCCCCCTCTGGCAGCCACTCCTCCCAAACTCACCCTGAGGCATCCTGAGAGGCTTGAGAAGAATGGGGGTAATGAGAGGGGAACATTTTTATGACCCCAGGATGTTTGAAAGTTTCTTTTGTGCCTCAGTTTCTCCTTTTGCAGGTGGAGAAGGGAACTGACAACCTGCTGAATTGGGGCTGGGGAAATGGGACTAAGGAGTTGAGTGGGAACAGGACACCTACCCTAGGGGCTCCCTAACCGGTGAGAGGCCTGGACTGCCCTTTTTATTAACTTTTTCTTTTATTGGTTTTAGAGAGAGGGAGGTAATTTTTTGTTCCACTTGTCTATGTATTCATTGGTTGATTTATTTTTGTTAATCCTCACCGAGGATATTTTTCCATTGCTTTTTTTAGGAGTGGAAGGGAGAGGGACAGAGAGAGCATCGATGTGAGAGAGAACATCCTGATGAGCCGGGGAACCCGCACCCATGGCACGTGCCCCTGACTGGAATTGAACCCTGACCTTTCAGTCTTAAGGCCGACACTCTATCCACTGAGCAAAACCAGCTAGGACTCATTCCTTGATTCTTGTTATGTGTCCTACCAGGGACTGAACCTGCAACCTTTTTTTTTTTTTTTTTTTTTTTAAATATCTCTTATTGATTTTGTACAGAGAGGAAGGGAGATAGTTAGAAATATCGATGAGAGTCATCGATCAGCTGCCTCTTGCACACCCCCTACTGGGGATGTGCCCGTAACCTAGGTACATGCCCTTGACTGGAATCGAACCCGGTCCCTTCAGTCCCCAAGCCGACGCTCTATCCATTGAGCCAAACCGGTTTTGGCTGAATGTGCAACCTTGGTGAATCAGGATAGCACTCTAACCGAGCTAACTGGCCAGGGCCTTGGTTGTCCCTTAACTTATTTTTTCTTTTCTACAGTTTATTGATTTTTAGAGGGAAACATTAATGTTAGAAATGGTTGCCTCCTGCATGCACCCCAACCCAGGATCGAACCTGCAACCTGGGTATGTGCCCTGACCAGGAGTCCAACCCACCATCTTCTGGTGCACAGGATGATGCTCCCACCAGCCAGGGCTGGGCTGTCCCTGCTCACGTCCCCCATCCCCTGGGAGTCAAACCCTCGTTACCCCCACCAGGAGTCAGAGATGAGACACACTCAGAGCTTCAGGTTTATTATGTTTAGCTCCGCTCTCCTCCTATGCCAGCAGCTGTGGCTTCCCCCACATCAGTCTCTTTCCGGAGAGCACATCCAGGCTTCCACACAGTTCTAAAGGGCCTGGGACTCCAGACTGTCCGTGAGGTTGGCCCCTCCTGGGTTCAGAGAGGCTGGTGGCTCCTGCGGGTCTGCCACATTCCTAGCAAACGCTCAGAACATTTCCTCGGCGTTTGGGACCCTGGCGTTCTGCAGCTCCAGCAGCCGCCCCACGGCCGCTGTCAAGTCCCGCTCTCCAAGCCGACAATTGTCTCGAGTCCGAACGTTCACTGTTCTGTTGCTCTGCTCTTTCTGGCCAACCACTGCAAGCAGAAGGGGGAATATCTCAGGGCAGATGTAACCCCCCTGGGGTGTCTCCCTTTGCAGAAATGGAAGAGACCTAACCTGTCTTTAGGAAGGGTGAGAACAAAGACAAGATATGGTGCCGGGCCCACTGTATTACTGGCTCTTGCTCTTCAGTTCCCTGCTCGTGCCGAGGAGATAAGAAGCTGTTTCAGGCCGGAGCCCGGGGTCAGCCAGAGCAAGACAGAGGTCAGCTGACCAGAGAATGTCGGAGAAAGGGCAGGTGGCAGCGGTGGAAGGCTCGGCAAGCCCCTGGGCTGGGGCAGCTTGCTCCGAGCGCTGGCAGCACGAGGCGGTGTGTGGAGCTAGAGAATCGGGTTATCTGGCGGAGGACTCTGTTCCTGGCTTTCATTGGAGAAAGAAAAAGGAACAGGCAGAGCTACACTCGTCTCCGTCAGGCCTTTCTCCTCCTGCAGGAGGGCTGACTCCACTAGGCCTAGAATAAACAAAGCTAACTAATTAGGCCTTATTAACCCTTCCTGTCCCTTTCTCTGACACTCCCTAGGTGAATTGACCTGACGGACAGCTGGGAAGGGTCAGGAGAACACTGTTCCGTGGGTCAGAAGTGGCTGTTGGGGTGAACTATGGTCCAAATGGCTCCGGCCTCCTGGCTCCTGTCCAGCTCAGGACTGAGCCCCAAAGAAGCCGAACATGCAGGTGACCAAACTTAATGAAAAGGGGGACAGGGTACGGGGCGGGCGCTCGAGCTGTCACTCACCAAACTGAAAATTGTAGTTGGCGAGCTGGGCCGCGCGGACTCTGCGGCTGAGGGTCTGACTGGAGTCAGCGTCCAGGTCTCCGACCAGGCCCCCCGCCTGCAGGCTCTGCTGAACCTGGCAGAGGTTTGGCGATGGGACGTAATTTAACGTAAGGCTGGTACCAAAGACCCACTGTTCCTCCTTCCTCTGCCTCAAGGCCCTCGGGGTCTCAGACCCCCTCCTCCCTGCCTCCACATGGAGGCCCGCCCTCGCCCCGCAGCCTGTGTGCCTCCTGCACAGGCTCCCTGGCTGCCTCTTCTGGCTCCACTCCGCCCAGCCAGCTGCTGACCCGGGGACAGCCATGGCCTTCCTTCTCCCGGGAAAGCAAAGGAAAAGCATGTACCCAACCCCTTTCTGTGCTGGCGTCAGCCTTCATGTGTGTTAGCTGTCACCTCTCCACCAGGAGGGACCAGTCTGTTTCTCAGATTGAATTCCAGCATAGAGGCCAGCAGCCTCCGAGCGCTGTGCGCCCCCCCCCCCCCCCCCCCGCCTCTTCCTGTGCACGTGCTCGGCCCTGTCCTTGCCCCCAGTCCTCACCTCCCGGGCGTAGTCCTCTTGCTCGGCCCCCACTGGGAGGACCATCACCTGGAACGGGGACAGCCACAGCGGCCTAGTTGGGAGAGAACGGGGGAGGGCAAACTCCTTATTCTGGCTCTGGCCCTGAGGGCGGCTGCAGCGAGCAGCCTGAGAAGGAAACAAGCTGGAGTCTGAAGGGGCAGGGTCTGGGGCCTGCACCGTCCTGAGCTCAGAACGGAAGTCGGGGTCTCACCATCTCCCCCCACAGCTCTCCGCCAGCACTCCCAGCATTCTCTCCACTGAACCCAGCACTGCTCGGTGAATGAGGACTGGCCGCTCCGGGGCCCCGGCTCGCCTTAGAGGGAAAGGAAAAGGGGGTGGGATGGAGGAAGAGGAACAGATTGTGCAATCCAGATCACCTGCCAGTTCTTAGAAATACTCAGGCTCAGCAGGGAGGGTGTGCAGGGTTTGGGTCCTTTTGGGGCCAAAGGGGGAAGGGGAAGCTGTTCTCCAGTGATCCCAGGGGCAGCCGCGCGGAAAGGGAACTGGTCCGGACGAGGCTCGTACCCCTTGTACTGGAGGTCGAATCTCAGGGGCAGCTGGAAGTCCAGCTGGATCGTCCCGCACTGATGGGGCCGGCCCAGGGCATCGTGGAGGTGCACGTCAATCTGGAGGAGAGGGGAGGGCCGGTGAGAAGCCAGAACCCGTGCCCTCCGGTGCCTGGGCCCCCCTTTCCACCCACCCCCACCCCGGCTGCTCTGAGAGCCTCCCCCAGCTGTGCCTGACCCCCCCACTCAGGGGGCTGCGGCGGCACGCTCAGTGGTGGTCCATGAGGGGACCCACCCGCTCCCTGGCCTCAGCTCGGAGACCTTCACCCACACCCACATGGGCGGCACCTCCGGAGCGGTCCACCCCGCTCTGACCCGGCCCTGGGTTTTCCAGCTCTGACAGTTCTTCCTGCCAACAGCTCTTCAATGGCTAGGCTCCTTAATGCTGCGTTTTCTCCCCGTTCACAGACGCCTCCCCTTTGCTTCTTCCCTAGGCAGCTGTCCCCACTATCCCAGGTTCCCGACCTCATCGTTCCCGTCACATCCACACGGCAGACTCCCACCCCGGTGGCCTCCTCCCCTCCCTCCTCCCTGGCACTTAACAGACTGGCTCAGCGCGCCAACACGTCACACACCACACAGACGGAAACGATGGATGCCCCGTCTGTGCTGCTTTGACCAGCTGTGTCCTCTCCTCCTCAAGGCTTTTCAAGCTCTCCCTTCTCTTCAGTGCTCACCTCCCGCGCTGAAACCTCTCCTCCCCCCACTCCCTCTCACCACATGACTCTTTCCCCTATTTTATGGAAAATTCAGACAATTACTATCTTGAGATGGAAAATGTTTCAAACCCTATAACCACACCCATGAACTTCCTTGCGTCTACCCAGCCTTTCTGTTCGCCCCCACACAAGGCAAAGTTCTTCCTTCAGCAGAAGTTCCCTCACGGAAACCCCTTTGACAGTGTCACCTCCTCCCTGACCCCCAGGCACCCTCCCGTTAGGCATTTAAACAGCCTCAGGTCTCTCCCTTCAGAAACATTCCGGCTCCTCAGGCCCTTGGTAACTCTGCTTTGTAACAGCCAGAGTTCCTGAGTTAGGTTCATTCATTCCCTCCCTCCCTCCACCCTCTCTCCACTTTACCAAACATGGTCCTGCAAAACCTAACAGCCTTGAGCCCCGCCTTCGCTCTGGTCTCTCTAGAAACCAGCTCTGCTCTTTCTGTGCCAGACAGTGTCCTCAAGGGGCAGGCGCAGTGCAACTCATGATGACCAATCCAGCGGGCCCGGCAGTGTGGCTTCCTTGCTTGTTCACAGCTTACCGCTCTCTGTCTGCTCTGCCTCCTCCTGGGCTGCATGAAGCAGCAGGCTTTTACCAGCGTGCTTTGCTGGCAAGTGCTCTCACCAGGGCCGAGCCAAAGGTTACCGCACTTGCAATTCAGCAGAACCTTCCTGGCCCGAGCTTGTCAGAGGAGCTGCCACTGCCTGTGCTGTCCACTCATCTCTGTCAGCTCCTGACCTGTTCGGAGGAGGATTTTCCTGTGACTCTCCCTGCCTCATGCTGCCACACACAAAAGAAGTTCTCCATGCAGAGGGTCACAAAGTTTGCCTCGATTGAGATCAAGCCTGCGTAACTAAGTACCAACCGACAAAACATTCTGAAAGTCACTGCTCGTAACAAAAGACAGGGTGGGGCACAAGCAGGTTCGCAGTTGTTTGTAAGGAAAAGAATGCAATTACTAAATATTACAGGAATAAACTGTTTCACATACAACTGTAAACCCACTTGGGAAACAGTTTACTCTCGCATGACTATTTATTACTGTATTCAAAAGTAGATATAACTGTAGACCTACTTTTGCCCCACACGGTATACTATAGGTTTCTTACTCTTCAAAAGTGCGGTAACCTTTGAGTTCCTCTTAAAGAAACCACAGTTGGACCTTGTTTAATGAATTCTGGATTATTGTTGAATTCATTAATTAACAATGAAGCCTGTTTGCCCACTGTTTGTGAGAAGATACATCCAGAGCAGTGACTTTATAAGCAGACTGGCACCAACAGTTGTTATTTTAACATCCAGCTAAGTTATACACAAGTAAACATTATTAGCAGCTGGTCCTTTTGCTAGGGGTTAATTCCAGCTGTGAAACTGACCTCACGCCGATTTTCATAACGTATCTTAATGGAAAAATAACATTTTCCTGGCATTTTAAATCAAGCCTTTAAAACGTTTCCAAGAACGTTTTTCTGTCCTGGGTTGTTAATAGTTAAGGAATTTTGAATTTTGTGATAAATTTGTCTTTTTTTAAAAATCCTGCTGTGCCTTTATCATGAAGTTCATTTATTTGTCTCATAAAAATAGCTCTAAAATTTGTTTCATCCTAATTGGTAACCTGAGTTTATGTCTAGCATGAATTCATTATGGTATTATTAACATATGTGAATTCAGCATATTTTGAGGCAGTATTCTTTTGCCATTCATGAATTCTTTTTTAATCGAACCATGACCTCCTAGTTCAGTGGTCGGCAAACTCCTTAGTCAACAGAGCCAAATATCAATAGTACAACGACTGAAATTTCTTTTGAGAGCCACATTTTTTAAACTTCTTCTAACACCACTTCTTCAAAATAGACTCGCCATGGTATTTTGTGGAAGAGCCACACTCAAGGGCCAAAGAGCAGCATGTGGCTCATGGGCCGTAGTTTGCCGATCACAGGCCTAGTTCATAGGTCTACATTCAACCACTGAGTCACACTGGCCTGGCTATACAATTTTTAAAATCTTTATTACTTGCATGAAATGTTTAAAACATTGCAAAAATGTAGTGGTTTTTATAACCAATTTTCTTCTGTCTGCATGTAATTCTGATTTCTCTTCACTGGTAACAACCAACCAACCAACCAAAACGAACAGCCTTTTCACTAAATCCAGGAGTTACTTTTCAGTCCCGTCCCCCGCCGCCAGCAAACCCCCCTATTCTTCCACTCCTTCCAACTCGCCATGTGTGTCAGTGTTCCCCTGCCCCAGCCTCTGCCCCCAGCCCCTCCTGAAGCACCTATTTCCTTGGCCAACAATCACGCTTCACGTTAGAGCCCTGAGGGAGGCTTTCCTGACCCTCCTGACAGCAAGCTCCCTCAGCGCCTGTAGCCACGGGCCTCACAGACAAGTCCATGGGGCAGGGACTCTATCGCTCTTCTTTATACACAAGTTTAAAAATTCCTTTTTATCAAATACTTAATAAAACAGAACACAGAGTGAATAAATGAAACTCTATCCAGAGCCCCCAGCGTACCTTGGGCCCATAGAAGGCGCCATCTCCAGGGCTGAGGTCCCAGGGCTCGCCAAAGCCTTCCAGGGCCTGCTGAAGGACCTTCAGAGGGAATGAGACAAGAGGACTGAGCACACACCCTCCAGCCCCCCAAGTGACGCCTCCTGAGGACCCCGACTCCCACTGTCCCCCTTCCGTCCCTGCACCTGCTCAGCCTGGTCCCAAAGGCCAGGCTCTCCCAGGAAGCCGGCCGGCCGGGTGGACAGTGCCAGGCGGAAGGAGAAGCCCAGGACGGCGTAGACGGAGCGGAGGAAGTCCAGGCAGCCCCGGATCTCTGCCTCCAGCTGGGGAGGAGGGAAGGGAGGGTGAGCTCGGGGGTCAGGGTAGTTTGGGGCAAACAGAGGGCAAAAACATAGAGGAAAGCTAGGGATAGCACAAAGCTGAACTGTAATATATAAAGAGGGCAACTGAGGGTCAGGATGTTGGCTCAGGGGGAGGAGGGGTAGAAACGCTGGTGGAGCCGGTGGGCCACCTGGTCCGGTGCACAGAAGATGTGCGCGTCATCCTGCTGGAAGCACCGCAGCCGGGTCAGTCCTCCCAGGCTGCCGGAGGCCTCGGCCCTGTGCAGGGCCCCGAAGTCTGCCAGTCGCAGGGGCAGCTCCCGCCAGGATCTGGGCCGGTGGGCGAACATCAGGCTGAGGGGGTGGGAAGGGGTCAGTGCCTCAGGGAAACTAGCTCCTCCGCCCAGAGGAAGGCTGCCTCCTCTCCCTGCCCCTCAGCTCAGCACTCTCCAGCCTGCCAGGCCCCACGCATCACAACCGGAGCCTGCGTGCCTCAAAGGCGACTTCTCAGTAACAACAGACACCACTCCTGTGCGCCTGCTCTGCGATAGGCGCTGAGGTGGAAAAAAAACCATAGACAGCGCTTCAAACCCTCGATGTCACACACAGGGGCACTGAGGCTTAGAGTGGTACAACCATTCCCCCAATTCACATGGCTAGCTAGAGGCAGATTCAAGACTCAACTCAGGTGCCCAGTCCTCTTCCCAGATGCTTCCTGTCCCTTAGTGGTTAGCAGCCTGGGTGCCTGGCCTCCGCCCTGGAGGCCCCAGCTCACCAGTGTGCAGGGCAGTTCATGGGCTTGAGGGCGAGCGTGTCCACAGGGGGGCTGGGAGAGGGGTCCCTCTGGGGGCGGGCGGGCCTGTCAGAGCCTGGACACGGCAGGGCAAACATGTCTTCCTGATAATGCTCCCAGTGGCCCGACAGCTCCCACAGTCTCGTAGAGAACAGGGTGGGTGTTTTTACTTCTGAGAAGCCACGGCGGGCGTACTCGGCCTGGAAAGGAGGTACAGACATGAAAGGTCAAAGTGACTGGGGGACAGGAGGGAAGGGGCAGCTGTGCCTCTCCTGGGCCCTCAGTCCTGCTGATCACCCACAACCTACTAAACACCGTAGTAACTCTCTCTGCTCCCCAGGGGGACCACACACTTCTAGTATCTTAATAAAAGTCACCAGCACTCTGCAATATGTATGTTTATGCTTCTAACCCCCCCTTTTAACCCCTGACTTCTAGGCCCCCAGCCCTCCGGGCCTCCCTTCCCAGGGCCCCGTACCCTGATGAAAGCCACCAGCGCGTTGTACACCCGGGCCCCCCGAGGCAGGAAGAAGCAGCTCCCGGGACTCAGCTCGTGGAAGAAGAAGAGCTCCTGTTCCTGGGTCGGGAATGGCAGGGTCACCTCAGGGCAGGAGGGGCTTCGGACCCGGAAGAAACAGGGTGGACCCGCTCAGGCTGCTGCATTCCGAGTCTGCGCCCAGCGTCACCACCGAGGTCCTTCATCTCGTTCCAGCCCTTCCCAGCGGCTCCTCCCCAGTCTCTGTACCTTCCCGATGCGCCGGTGGTCCCGCAGCTCTGCCTCCTTCCTCCACTCCTCCCAGGCCCGCAGCTCCTCCGCTGTGGGGAAGGAAACCCCCGACACCCTCTGCAGCGTCTCCGGGGCCCCGGAAGCCTTCCAGAAGGACGACGAGTTCTGTGGGAAGACGAGGGGCTGGAGCCACCAGCTTCTCTGCAAACCTCACATGAGAGTGTCAGTGTGGGCTGCCCAGTGATGGACGCTTTCCCCGCCGTCAACACTGCGGGCCGGGCCTTATCCCCTCAAAAGTGCCCGGGTTCCTGATTTCTACCACGTCCCACCCAGGCCTAACGTTCTCCTGAGCAATCTCACTGCTGCTGCCGGCCAGCACCCGGGCTGTCCTCCCCTGCAGTCAATGATTGCCCCAGGGATTAACCTGAAGACCCTCCATTTCCTCACCAGTCTCCCACACTCCCCCCTGACTCGGACCTGTGAAATCACCTGCCTCTGCCCTTCCCTGGAACAGCACTAATGAGAAACAGCCTGTACTTTCCAGCACCTCCCTCCACCACTTCCTCCTGCGCTCGCTGGCTGTCTCTGGACGTGGGATCACTGGCAGGAATGAACAGTCTCTCTCTATAGACGGGGAAATAGGTAAGGAGATGTACCCACGGCCATGGACGTCATTAACGGCAGAGCCAGGAGGAAGCACAGACGGCTAGGTGTCAGGCCGGCGCTTTTTGTTCTATGTATCTGCCTCTCCCCTCGCCCTCTGCTCCCATTGTCTCTAGTAACTACCTTGCCCAGGAACGTGTTTTCATAAAAGACACGCCCTTGACTTAGAGTAGGGGTGTCGAACTCAATCAGAGAAGGGGCCAAAATCTAAAATCCAGCCTAAATCGCGGGCTGAATGGTTTTCTGAACAGTCATAAACTGACAATGTCATAAACTGACAGCGGAGTGCAGTGATGACAGCGCGGTGCGGGCCACATTGCAAGGCCTGGCGGGCTGGATTTGGCCCGCGGGCCTTGTGTTTGACACATGTGACTTAGAGTATTCTCCCTGTGCCTGTCAAATGGTACCCACGCCCCTCTGTGCACAGGAGCCGGCTGTGTAAGACCTTGTCCAGCCTGTCCGCGCCCTCCCACCCATCTCCTCCTGCATCCATGTCCAGTTATGGAAACTGAGTTGGCTCCTGGGCCTGCCATCAGACTCAGTTTCTAGAAGGCAGGGTCTAAGGATCTTTCTCCCTCTGACTCCCTGCTTAGCTATCAGCACGGAAGGGGCTGAATTACCTTCCCATTCCCCCGCTACTCCAGTGCAAATGGGAGTTTCCACCTCACCGTTCCCACAACTGACCGTGAGCAGCTTCAGGCCTCCAATCTGCCCGGTATGCCGAAGGTGGGGGCCCCGGCACAGATCGACCAGCATGCCACACCTGGAGGAGAGGGCAGTCAGTGGTCTCCAAACTCCCGAGTATTTAGTTTTCTCCCTCTCCTGGCCTTTAGCTGACAGACAGAGGAAGTAAAGAAACGTGTTCGCTGAAACCGGTTTGGCTCAGTGGAGCTTCGGCCTGCGGACTGAAAGGTCCCAGGTTCGATTCCGGTCAAGAGCATGTGCCTTGGTTGCGGGAACATCCCCAGTGGGGGATGTGCAGGAGGCAGCTGGTCAATGTTTCTCTCTCATCAATGTTTCTCTCCCTCTCCCTTCCTCTCTGTGAAAAATCAATTAAAAAAAAATATATATATATATGTATATAAAGTTAGAAACGTGTTCCACAGAGAGAGCAATGGGGGATAAAAATCCATTCCCATCCCATTTCTTTTTCTGGAACAACAGATTCGCTTCTGCCTTCTCTCCCTTAGCCCCCTCTGGCCTTGTCAATGCAGCCCCCTCCCCATTTCTCTCGTCTCCACCGCTCACCCATACACCGTTGCTGTCGGACCCGTCACCTTCTCGTCGATCAGGCGGAGCTTGAAGGGGTTATCCTGGAAAAAGGATGAGTGAAGACAAGTCTTTATCCCCAGAATGCTGTCCTTGCCCTCGGGCCTCTGATCTTCCTCCTAAAACTGAGTGTTTCCAACCCACCTTGAAGAGCTGGCGCAGCTGGTCCCGGGAGGCCTCCAGCCTCCGGAAGGGCTGAGCAGCAGCTGCAAGTTTTTGGCAAATTCGCTCCAGAATGGGCAGCTCCGCGCCCCGGATAGTCCTGGGAAGATGAGACCTGGTTGGTTTGCATCCTCTAAGCAGCATCACCTGGTGGCATACCTGGTGGCTAGGGGTGAAATCCTGCCCTCCAGAAACACCTAGGACTGTTTGCTCTTAGACACTTCGAACAGAAAACATAGGAAATCAGGTACAAATTTTATAGCTGGAGCAAATGCTCTATGTATAAAATTAAAAGTTGAGTGCAGCCCGAATTGGCTTGGCTCAGTCAACCTGTAGGCTGAAGGGTCCCGGGTTCGATTCCCAGGCACATGCCCGAACTGCAGGCTCCATCCCCAGTAGGGGGGCATGCAGGAGGCAGCCAATCAGGATTTTCTCTCAACATTAATATTTCTCTCCCTCTCTCAAATCAATAAAAATATGTCTTTTAAAAAGTTGAGTGCAGACAATGTGAATGGACAAAATTAAAGCAATTGTATTATAATGGAGAATGAAATAAAATTAAAGAACTCCTGCCGAAACCGGTTTGGCTCTGTGGATAGAGTGTCGGCCTGTGGACTGAAAGGTCCCAGGTTCGATTCCGGTCAAGGGCATGTACCTTGGTTGCGGGCACATCCCCAGTGGGGGGTGTGCAAGAGACAGCTGATTGATCTTTCTCTCATCGATGTTTCTAGCTCTCTATTCTTTTCCCTTCCTCTCTGTAAAAAGTAAAAGTATATATATTTTTCAAAAGTTAAAGAACTCCTAAAGGCTAGAGATGTTTTCAGCATATCAGGCCTGGAGGCCCTTCCCCCAGCTTGCGCCTCCAAATTGAACATGCCCCAGGCCCAGGAAAGGGCTCAGACACCACTCCAATAAGAGGCGACAGCCTTTCAGTTAAAGATGAATAAGGTCTGAGGCGCTAATGCATAGCATGGTGACTGTAGCTGGTGATTCTGTATTTATAGCTGAAATTTGCTATTTGCTAACAGACCTTAAGTGTTCTCACAATAAAAAGCTGAGGTCGTCCTGGCTGGTTGTTAAGTGGTTAGAGCGTCAAAGGGGCTCAGGTTCGATTCCTGGTCCCGGGCATGTACCTGGTTTACAAGTTTGCTCCCCATCTCCAGTCAGAGTGTGTGCAGAGGCAACCAGTCCGTGCCTCTCTCTCACATCTATGTTTCTCTCTCTCTCTCTCTCTCTCTCTCTCTTACTCCAGCCTCCCTTCCACTCTCTCTGAAAAGCAATAGGAAAGCTATCCTCAGGTGAGATTTAACAAAAAAAACCCACACACAAAAAATGTGAGGTGATGGTTAATTAACTAGATGGTGGGAATCCTTTCACAATATATATGAATATCAAATTATCACATTACACATCTTAAAAATAATACAATTTTGTCAATTATACCTCAAAAACACCTCGGGGGAAAGGTGAAGTCTCAAAAGAGAAACCATCCTCCTCCCGTTCCTTCACTGCTCACCGTTCCTTCCCCAGGAAGAAATCGTGGTAGAAGCCACTCTCTGTGCTGGGCCCTCGGCAGAGGACGGCTCCGAGCAGTTGTTCCGCTGCCGCCCCCAGGACGTGGGCGCTGGAGTGCCAGAACACCTGGTTCACAGGAGAGACGTTCATAGTCCTAACCTTCTCCCTTAACCCAGTAGTTGGCAAATTGAGGCTCGCGACCACAGGCGGCTCTTTGGCCCCTTGAGTGTGGCTCGGTGTTAGAACTACTTCTTCAAAATAGACTCGCCCAGGCCGAAAACCAACTTCTGCACATGGGCCACCAAGTTTCAATCGCACTGTCTGTGTGTGCCCGCACGTGGTATTTTGTGGAAGAGCCACACTCAAGGGGCCAAAGAGCCGCATGTGGCTCGCAAGCTGCGGTTTGCCGACCACTGACCTAAGCTGACATGAAGAGGACAAAATGGGGACAAGGTTTGGTTGTATGCTCAGTTGTGGAAGCCACGTTAAAATTAAATATATGCTACAGATGGACTTATAACGGGTGTCTCAATAGCATCCTGTTTTCAATGTATTACTCCTTCCTTTCAGTAACACAAATGATGTCCCCTTATAAGAGACCCAGGCTTAGTAAAAACTTTCCTAAGTTCCCAGCATAGCTAGGAATAGTCAAGACAAGCAATCTGTGGTAAGCCTCCCTCCCAAGTAAAAATGGAAAAACGGAGGCAAAAGAAATGTTAGAAACACCCGCTTAAATCTCTCTCAGTGTAGGAGCCACTGTGTTTGGGATAAAGAAGAAACTTACTGCTTTCCCCTCTGCAGAATCAAACGTCAGGAACCTGAGGTCAGAATCTGTCTCCAAGGGCCGCTCCAGATCGAAAGGTTCTCCGTTCACCTGAGCGGCCACTGCAGTGTCTGCCAGGGTTGAGCTTCAGCAATGGGGATGGGGCGGAGAGAAAGAAAAAGAGGGTTACAATCCACATGGGAAAAGGGGGACTCAACTTGCAAAGGAGGAATGTGTTACCAGAGCAATAGAACCTATGGTTTCTCCTCCCCCCGCCTCCAACCCTCTGCGCCCAGAAGGAGGACAGGGACTCTGACACTAACACAGACAAAAAACGAAGGTAGGAAAAGCTATCTCGATGGCACAGAACAGAGACAAGCAGAGTTTTCTCTCCGCTCAGGTCCAGAGGAAGCGGAGGGAGAAGAATGCTGGAGGCAGAGAAGGGGCCTGGTACCTGATCTGCCGGGCTAGCTGGTAAGGGGTTGTGCTCCATGCCACAGCCTCCACTCTCTGTCCTCCGGGAAGTGCCACCTTGATAGTCCGGTGTTCCTTCTGTGCCATGCTTGCTAACCTCTTTGCCTGAGCAGCCCATAGCTCCTCAAAAAGGCCAAGCCGCTCTACCAAACAGGGTGGAGGAGCCGGCACAGCTGCCTGGAGGGAAAGCCGTTAGGAGGTAACACAGGTCCGTCAGTTATTCCCGGGATTGGGGATGTGGGAGTGGGGATAGTGGAGTGGCCGGGGTGCTAATCTCTAGTCTTTAAAAGGAACGGATGCTGCGGGGCGCTACGTTAGGAGTCCTGGCTCCCCAGGCTGTTGGCCCTAGAAAAGGTGCTCCGCAGCGGCTCAGCCGACCTGAGCCAGGAGGTCAGGGTTCAATTCCCGGTCAGGGCACATGCGCGGGGTGCGGGCTCCATCCCCATTGTGGGCGGCCCGGAGACAGCCAGTCAGTGATTCTCTGTCATCACTGATGTTTCTATCCTTCTTTCCTCTCCCTTCCTCTCTGAAATCAGTAAAAACATATACATATTTTTTAAAAAGGCCCGAGTATCCGGTCTGGGATCAGGACGGGAGCAGGAAAGGGTCAGGCTGCCTTAAGAACCTACACCTTGGGCTTTGGGGGGTTCGGAACTTTGGGGTACCTCAAGCGCCGTGTGTAGCCCGCAGGCTTGTAACCCTGGGAGACGGAGCCGCCGCCACCTCTGACACAGCCCCATGTTCCTCCAAACCGGTGCCTACAACCCAAATGATCGCCTTCTCCGCCAGAAGGTTCCTCATTGGCCGCTGGCCCGACAAGGCCCATGCCTATTGGTTACTACAGCTGCCACTCTAGCCTAGAACCGCCTCCCGGGAAGTGAGACGACGTACGTACACCCCACACAGCAACAGCCGCGACGTGGGTGGTTCCGGCCGAAGGGAAGACTTACGCGGTTACACCGGCAGTTTCAGCCCAGAGTAGCAATAAGAGGTCCTGCGGGTTTGAGGACAGGAGCAAGAAAACTCTGGAATGAGAGTGGGAGGAAAACGGACCAGAAAGGGCAGTCAGTAATTTCCATGTAACCGTATATATTTTTTTACATAGTCTTTACTAGCAAGTAGGAAACACTTAATTTGAAACCATACGGACCTAGTGTAAATCCTGGATCTGCTTGCCATTCACTATGTAATTCTGGAGAATTTATTTTTCTATGCTTCCGTTCGCTCATCTATGAGATGGGAATAGTAGTATTGCTCCCAATTGTTTTATGTAAATCGCCTAATATACTTCATGGTATAAGGAATGGGCGACAGTACGGACAAACCATTAGAATAAGTTAATATAACAGCTTTAAGAGCTGGAGCAGAAAATCTGCAGAGGGCACTTCCTTGAGTTCCTTCATACTCATGCTTAAGAGGGACCTAGGAGACCTCTAAATCTTATAGATTTTAAATTCAGAGAAGGTAAGTGATTTAAAGTCAAACAGTTAAGTGCTAATGCTGGATTTAACCCAAGTCTTGTACTTTCCTACCACTTCAGAAAGAGGTGCCTGACCCAGAATCTTGGCTCTCATCTCCATTCTGGCTCTCAACTTCCTTTAGCCTTCTTTTCCCTTTCCATACTATATCTAGGATAAAGGACTGGGTGTGTTTGTTTTATCTTGCACAGTAAAACAAAACCTGAGTCAGATTTTAGTAAAGTGAGAGGGAAAATGGAGCCAGTTATGAGGTTCTCCGTGATTCCTATGAGTGCCCTCACCTGGGAGTGGGGGTGGGTGGAGTTGTTATTCAAGATCCCAGCGGTGATGGAATCAAGCCCTGAGGAGGAAGAGCTGTCAGAAAATGGTGATTAATCTAGGTTTCCGGAGGCCAGAGGTTCTGTCTGGGAGACAGCAGTTGATCTGAGTCACAGGCACCATTCTAGATCTTGGCTCCATCTTCTTACACATTAGACACTCTGAAATACAAAAAGAAATAAGACTGTGGAAAAGGGATATCACGTGTGTGTGTGTGTGTATGTGTGTGTGTGTGTGTGTGTGTGTGTGTCTGGGAAAGGTAGTGAGGATTTTTAAGTGGCATTCACAAAGTGTGACAAGAGGCAGACTTCTTTCCATAGCTCCGCCCCAAAAGGTACAGGAGTGTTACATTGCAGGTGCTCAATAAATTACTGAATTAACAATGTACCAATCATTGTGCTAGCATTGAGTTGAAACTCCAAAGGATACTTATACTGACACACATTTTTTAATCATTCTACCTTGTCCTTTTTGTGTGGAGGGCAGAGGATGGTGGAATAAGTAAGCTCCATTATCATGGCAGCTTCCTATATTCACCCCTCAAACATTTACTGGCTACTCACTACGTGCAATGCACTGAGCTGTGTGGTCAGGGGATGCTGATCAATCAACGACTACATCATCGCCTATATAACCTGTGTTGCAACGAAGGAAGGAATGAATTTCAAGTTATTCCATTTCTCCCTCTGGAGTAAGCAAGCTAGCAAAAGCAAGCTAGCTAAGGCCAATGCATTAATCGCTGGTTCTGCTACAATTTCTGAATTGTGCCTGCTATGTCTCAGCCTCAGGGAATTTTAACCAGTTAGTCTGTCTGGGAAGCATCCCTAAAACTGCTCTTCTATCTGGAGTATCACTGAACACCTACTATGTGCCAAGTGCTTGTATTCACTATCTTAATTCCTACAAAAAACAAACAAAAAACCCTGACAAGTAGTAGCCCTTCTATGCACCTTTATAACATGGAAAATTACCCTCAGAGAAGTCCCAATCTCTGAATCCAAAGCCTGTACACTATGCCATGCTCTGCTGCCTCTCAGACACAGAATAGTCAGAATGCATCACGTTTGGTGGCACAACTCTGCTCACTCTCCAGGTACACTGCTTGGAGCGTTTGGGGCCCAAAAGGCTTTAATATATAAGTTGGAGAGAGGAGTCCAATAAAAAGCTGAGAAAAAAGGCATCTTATCAAATTTTTTCTAGCAGACTAAAAATAAGGAAAAAGAAGTGTTCAGGAAATAATGCCAGGTTTCACAGAAGTCTAGGGAAAAGAGAATCCTCAGTTAGGGGAATCCTAGACCCTTAAGTTTTGGGAGATTCTGTTTATTTCACTTAAAATAGGCATCTTACAGTTAGCTAAAGCTTTGAGGTGGTTTTGTTGTTATAATCTTATATAAGAATGCTCTCTGCTGAAGGTAGAATCTATTTTCCATGCCAACAGATCAAAACATTCCTCCAAATATATCTTAGCTCTTAGAAGCAAAATTTCCCTGCATCAAAGAGACAGAAAAGATATTGGAGGTAAAAAAGATAAATTTAAGAAGACAAAATGCATAAAAATTTATATCATTGCCATCAAATGCTTTTGAGGCTCATCCGATTAGCCAAGTAGCTAAAGGTACAGCAGGTGGTGTGGGAGCTTTGGTTTAGTAAAAACCCTTTTCCCTTAGTAACAAAGATCTAGGATGGGGACAGGCTTTTTACTTTAACATTAGCTTAAGGTGCCATGAAGAGAGAAAAAGTTCAACCGAATTTGCAGAGTAAATAAAGGTGGGAAAGCTTCCTATTAGGAGCATGGAAATAAATTGAACTTGGCTTTGAAAACAAAGCTTTGGGTGCACCCAAAACCTCTAGTTCCCTTTCCCCAAGACATCTCCTGAGTCTATAGAAGAGAAACAAGGAAACAGCCACCTCTACCCCCACCTTTTAAACGACCCTCCAAGGGAAAAACATAAGTCTCCCAAACACAGGAGCCAGTGCAGGGATGCCAACTTAGGTTCGATGCTGAGGTAAAAAAATAAAGGAGAGAGCAAACTGCTCCAAAAGAAGGTCCTAGATACATCTACAGAAGGCAATTAAGGCCCACTACCCAATAACCAAGATTTCAAACTCATCCTTTCCCAGTCTCTACTGCCTTTGGCAATGCCTGGCTGCCTAGGAGATGTGGGACCTGCACTGTGCAAAGGATTGTAGCCAGGGAGGGCAAACCCACCTCCCTTCTCTCCATGCATTTCAACTGAATCACCCCAAGACAAACTAAGAAGTCTCGATTCCTCATCTCTTCCCCACAAATTATGCAGCGAAGTAATTCTCAGAAATAAGGGGAGCCCTTGCCCTGGCCAGGTTGGCTCAGTGGATTCAATCCCCAGTGGGGGCCATGCAGGAGGCAGCCAATCAATGTTCCTCTCTCATCAAAGTCTCTCTCTCTATCCCTCTCCATTCCTCTCACATGTAAAAAAAAAAAAAAAAAAAAAAAAGGGGGGGGGGGAGGCAGGGAGCCCTGGTCAGGTGCACCAAAATATTTTGGTGTTGATTTCTGGTAAGGGCACATACCTAAGTTATGGGTTCAATCCCTGGTCGGAATGGGTATGAGGCAACCAATCTGTTTCTCTCTCACATCGATATTTCTCTCTCTTCCTCAAATCAGTAAACATATCCTTCGGTGAGGTTTAGAAAACACATAAGGAGAAATATAAGGAAGTAATAAGAAAAACAAGGAAGTGAAGTTGCTGGAACATTGAATTTGCTATGAACCCCAACAGGTCCGGGGTGGACTGGTTTAGCCAACACCCCTTTGAGTCAAACACAAAAAATAGAGGCCTGAATGGTGTTCTCTCTGTTGGCACTGCTCACTAGCCCTGCCACCTACATCTGTATTCTCAACTTTTGACTCTTGCCACAGTGAGCACAAGGGGAAAGGAGAAAATAAGGGAACCGTAAGGTAACTGCAGTGTCAGTTTTTACATAGATCGCAGCCTTTGTAACCCCTTCCTCTGACGCATAACTAAATCTAAGAGGTTCCTCCTGTGCTCCCCCGGCAGTCAGTCAGAATCGGATGGTTTTACATTGCACTTGACTTGCTCTTTTAACCTGACGCAGGCAGTTTTTCCTTCTACGTGGGGGGTAGCAGGATGTTTACTTAGGAGCCCAGGCTCACGCATGCCCCTGTAGCAGCTTTGTCTAGGCGGCCTGTGAGTTATTACTCAGCAATTGCAAGCAGCAGCTGACCCGACTTGTCTATACAGTTGCTCATAAACAAGTATGAGAAACACCCAGTACCCTAAATCCATGCGGATGGCCTTTGTGTTACTGTATCTATGTACGTGCAGGAGTAACTCATCCCTCCTGTGCCAGACTCGCCTAATCCCAATTTGGGCCAAGGATCCATTTCCAACATGCCCGGAAAGGCTGATGAGAAAGGGTGGAGTCAAGAATCAGGTGGGCAAGTCCAGGTCCCGAGGGGACAAGGAAGAAAGGGTGACCCAGACCCCAGTGGCTGAGGCAGTCAGGTCAGCGGTTCACCCTACCTGCTGGGCGTGTGCATTTCTGGTGACGGTGTGCAGCTTCACATCACCAAGGCTGCTATTTAGAGCATCTATCATGCCAGTGACCCAGGCCTGACCGAGATGCCTGTGTGACTCTCTCTACCCGAGTGCCCACATTCCATTCCTTAAGCCTCTGTGGGTCATGGAAAAGGGATGGGGCGAAGAGAGAAGGGTTGTGTGGTTCCTGACAGATTGCCAATATGCAGCAGAAAAGGGTAGATGCGGGCACAGAAGTGGCCAGGGGACCCCTGTCACCTCCCCAAATTGCTTTTAAAGTAAGCTTGCTTTTAAAAATGCTTCTTTGCTCACAATTGTACTTGTTGGAGACATACACAAATAATTAGCCATACAGTATAGCCCACTTCACCACCAGCCACTCCCTGAACATCTTTGATCCCACCCCACCCAAAACCCCTTTCCAAGACGGAATTACACAAAGGAACAAATAAACCCACACGGCATGAGTTCCTTAGAGATTCCAACTGCCTCCGACACACCGAGTGCAGGAGTCAACCGGGACAGCTGGACAAGATCAATGTGAGGGGAAGAGCCACCACACCACAAAGAAACCATACTTTATTCAACTGGAAAACAAACACAGTATCGGAGACACACAGACTTAAAAAAAGAAAGGAATGGCTGGAAGAGGAAGGTGCACATGGTCACAGGGAGGGACGAGATGGTGGTCTGCGGGGTGTGCAGACACACCCACCATCCCTTTCCCCACACTCTCAGACCAGAGCCAATCCGAGCAGATCTTCAGAGATGTATCCGGGCTTTTCTCTTTGCATTCTGTTGTAGCTGGTTTCACCTTCAGCCCTGGACAGTCATGTAGCGTCTTTGCTGGAGAAAAAGACGATATTCCAAGGAAGGCCTTCGCCACGAAGCAGCAAGCTCAGCTCCTGGAGATGCTTCCTACTCTCTGCTCTCACCAGAGAAGCCAGGGCCCTTGGTTAAAGCCCCAAATCTCAAAGAAAAATGTCAAACCTTGAGAACTAGTTATTTTATTAAGTGGTAATACACATTTCAAAAGGATTTCAATGTTGTTGCCTCTAAAGCATGTACTTGTTTTGTTTTCCACACTGAACACGTGAGAATATCAATAGAACATATCTAATTTTAATTTTAACAGGCACCCCTGCCCATTCAAAAAAAAAAAAAAGGGGGGAGGGGGAGGAAAAAGAGGGAAAAAGCAGTAATTTACAGCGGCTTCAAAACAATTAACAGCTGAAGCTTAATTCTGCATGAACCAGTAATTTCAGGAAATAGTGAATATTCTGCAGTTAGGAAGTTTAGCATATTCACATTATCTAGATAGGTTTGCTGTACCATGTATATCACAAACACTGTATCCCTGGGATTGGAAAGGATAGAAGTCCTACTCTCTGATCATTTTCCCCTCCCTGGAATCAGACCAATTCTGCTTCCTCTCCACATGTGGGAGGGCAGGAGCAGGGAGAGCTTCCCTCTGAGCTCACCGAGGAGTGAACGTACAAACTACGTAAGGACTCTCGTTTCTGACGCGATATGAGATTTCGGTGGAACTGGTGTATTCACAAACCCCGCCAATTCTCTGTCTGTGATTTTACAGTGAGCACCAAGGACCTCAGCGACAACTTCGCACATTCTGCTCTCACGTGAATCATGTCCTTTCCAAGACACACTATGTTATGCTTTCTTTAAAAAATACCTTGTTTATTTTTTTAAACTCAGGTTGAAATACAAAAGTCAGAGCATGGGCACGGAGCTTGAAATCACAGACACAGAAAGAATAAAACCCCTTTGTTTCATGTTATGAATACCAGAATTGTCTTTTGTGTCACTATATCACATATGTACATTGTCGTCTTCATTTACTGCTGTGGACAGAGTTCCTTAGAGTGAACAGCTCAAAGCCACACAAATCCTCCCTCCCGTCCTGAAACAGGCGCTTGGAGGATTTTGTGGCTTAAAAAACAAAACAGCCCACAAAAGAAAGCCAGCCCTTAAAAGTCCATCTTTAAAACGGTACAAGGTCTTCCTTTCATGGATTAGCCACCATACTTCTGGGGACAATTATTCTGCCTCAGCGTTCAGGAAGCCACTTTCCTGACATCCCCGTATTTTCTTATAAAACCAAAAGGTCAGAGAGCCTTTTCAAGTAAACACTACTTTTAGTTTAAACAAGAGCAGCAAGAAAGAATTCACATTCTTTTGTTCTAGAGTGAATACATCCCCCTTAATTTCTGCAAAAAAACAAACAAACAAAAAAAACCACTTGTATTTCAGTTGAGCCAAATAGAACTCCCCCTCCCCACCCTCACTGCCTACTTATACATGTTCCTAAACAAATGTCTGCGGACTCAATGGAACGATACTGTTTCTTTGCTTTGCTACACTATATACCCCATCCCACATTCCAGGTCATGGTATCGTGCATTTGTGTGTGTGGGAGAGCCACAGGGCAGAGAGGCTGGAGAGGGTCAAAGGAAGAACGAACAGTTGGCCCAGGACCAGAGATGCATCAGGGAGATGAATGCCTGGCAGCATCCTAACCCCAGTCCACACCACGAGCCCAAATAAATAACATGGAGTAACTCCCAGAGAGCTCCCCGCCTCTGACACACACCCGGTGTAAGCTGCTCTTTATCTGAAAAGCAAGTTTATTTCGAGACAAAGCATCACCTTCTGTCACTCCATTGTCCTCTCCCCCGCCTTTAGTATTTCACTGCAGGAATCCAAAGCATTCCCACACTTCCCGTGGTTCCATACTAACCCGGGAGAACATAGAAAACTTACCCGGATTCCTTCAACACTCAACTCAGATTATTTTACTCATCTAGCTGGAGTTTACCCGTGTGTGTACCTTAGGACAAGACACTAAATAACAAATAGAAACACAACATTTGCTTTTCAATGTCCCTAAAATATAAAGATATAAACACTCAAAGTGCGGTGATTGTCTTTCCCCAGTACTCTCTGTGAAAACACACACAAGCCTTTCAGTTCAGGGGGAAGAGAGCTTCCTATGTGACATGACTAAGAGCAGAAACATCCTTGATTTCCTACTGCGAGTGGGAAGTGAGGAGAAGGTTTGAGCCTTGATAAGTGATGGGCAGCTAGTATGGAGTGGGTAAATTTGGATTTCTCATGTTCTCCAGTTTCCTCTGTAAAAAATATGTCTAGTAATACTCACTTGTTAGTAGGACACATCTGAAGAGGTGTAATGGAAAGAAAGATGCTATTGAACCTTCTGTGAAATAAACACCAAGAATGGGGTGAATACAGGCAAGGGGAAAGGAAAGATAAAGACAATGAATTGCCTTTCCCTGGTAGTTAACCTTTACTGAAATTGCCAACAAATACCACCTATGCTAGGGAGGCGCCATGGTAAAAATGTCTACTAATTTCATTAAAACAGAGACAACAGTACAGTTCCACCTTTTAACAACTGTCAACGGGAGCGGCTTTCTGGCCGCAGCAGAAGCGAAAGCTGAGAGAGCGAGCCAAGAAAGAAAAGCAGAAGAGCTGGGTAAAAGAGTGAAACTTCTCAAAAAACATTTCCCATTCTCTCTCGTTTATGAAGGATGGCAGGTCACAACACACTGCTAGAGTTCCTTTAACTACTGTAATTATAATTACTCTGAATTTTAACCTAAAAATATATTCAGCCTGCTCTCTTTCATTCCAAAAACAAAGAGGAAAAATGTTCCCAGGACAGAAGATCTCCTCAGTGAGGCCTGCTGGTGCTTTGGAAGAAGAGGCTGTGTTGTTGGTAAGATTTGAGGAGAAAGGTAAAGTGCTCAACTTCCACATGCCTTTCGGAACAAACAACACAACAGCAGCGTGACAGCTCCGAGACCTCCCGCATCTCCTCCCTCGCACCATCTCTGGCTGTCAGCAGGGCAGACACAGGGAAGGGGGCCAAGCTGGGGACAGCAGAGAAGGTAGCTGGAGAGAGAAGGGGGCAGGAACCCTTCCATGGACTACTGATAAGCCAAACCCAAAACAACATCCCAACATTGCACATTATCATCTGTACTGGTGGAAGTTTTATTTAAAATGCAAGAACTCTTCAATAGATGGGGCAATATTTGTCCTCCTCCCCGTCCCTCCAGCTCCCAGCCAAAGGAGCTGGCTTTGGTTGTGTTTCTTTGCCTGCTCCCCTCCACCCGCCTAAGATACAGACAACGCGGGGAAGGTGGGTAAGTGCAGTGGGCGGGAGGCCTGGGTGGGACGGTGAAATGTAAGCATATATGTATGACTTTTCACTCTGGAAGGGAGGCCCTTGGTCATAGAGAAATAAATCAAAGGAGGGAAAACAAACAACAATAAACCAAACTCCTACTTCCAACGCTCTCTAGACTGTTCCGAATGCCTTTCCCTTGGTCTCCGTCAGTACCTGGGAGGGAAGAATGGGCGTTTTGGTGCAAAGAACGGAGGGCCCCTAACAAAAGGCGGCCTGGGTCTCTTTAAACTGTGGAACGGGTCTCTGCCGAGAAAAGGCTCCCTAGGCCGGAAGTCTGGCCGGGGGTTCCGCAAAACCAGACCGCTCCGGTTGATGATGTCTCTGTGTGAGGGGCCCAGGGGGAGGCCGCCGCTGCTGTTGCTGCCTCCCCCACCGCCGCCGTGGGCCGGGCCCAGGTGCTCCAGGGAGTGGGAGGGCAGGCTCAGGCCCTCCCGCACCCGGCCAAGGCCAGGGCCGTTGAGGTCCCGTTGGGTGGGGCCCCCATGGTCCCTGGGTCCTGGGAGCACCCCAAAATGATCAGCCAAGGCCCCCTGAAGGAGAGAACTATGGTCCTTGGGGAACACTGCCACTGCTCCTGCCGCTCCGTGCTCTGCCAGGGGCGGGGCTGGGAAGGGCACCACCCCCGAGTGGTCGCCAGGGGGCGGAGGGGGGGGAGTGGAAAAGGGGACACCGCTCCCACCGCTGCTGCTGTGCTCCCCGGGGGCCGCGGGGGGCGGGGCGGGGAAAGGAACCCCGCCGTGCTCTCCGGGAGGGGGGGGCGGGGCGGCGTGGGCCAAGGCGGCCTCCTTGGTGAAGGGGTTCGAGAGATCCACAGAGGGCAGGTGAGCGGCGGCATCGCGGGCGAAGACACCGCCGCGATCCTTGGGCGGGGCGGGCGGGGCGGCGGCCGGCCCCACCGGCTCCCTCTGGAAGGGCGCCCCGTGTTCCAAGGGGGACGGGGGGAGATGATGCTCAAATGTTGAGTTGAAACTGTTGGAGCGAAAGCTGCCGACACTCTCCTGAAACGGGGGTGCCCGATCCTTGTACGGTGCTGCTTTAAAGCCAGCGAGGCCTCCGCTGCCCCCACCCCCAAGGGACGCCAACTCGGAGGCGCTGGAGGGGCCGTTGTCGAAAGAGCTGCCCGAGGAGCTCAGGTCGAACCAGCCCACCCTGGAGGCCTCGCGCCCGTGTCCTCTACTCCCCTTCCCGGGAACGCGGACCGACTCCACGGTCTGGATGGGCTCCCCGGACATCCTCCTGGTGGCCGCGTTACGGTAGCCCAGGGTTTCTATGGGGGCCCCCTTCTCTTCCGTGCTGTCCGGCAGGTCCAGGCAGGAGGAGGACACGCGCGTCTCGATGCGGTGGTAGTGCTCTTCCTGCTGCTGCTCCGGGGCCGGCAGGCTGGGCTGCGGGAGGTTTGAGAGACTGACCCCGTCACCGGAGGAGCCCTTGCCGGGGGCCTGGGCAAAATGCTTATCGTCCGAGGGCTTTCGGGAGGCGTTTTTAAGCATGTTCTTAAACTCAATCGTCGACGTGGTGGAAATGGTGGCGGCCAGGACTTTCTCCACGCCCGACGCGGGCGGGAGGCCCGTGGGAGCAGCGAGGGTGTTCTGCGGAGAGAAAAGGGAACGCTGTGGGACCGGGTGAGGAGAGTCTGGGTACTGCTTCTGCTGCAAACTGAGGTGCCCAGCGGCGGGTTGAGACAAGCTATTGTGGTTGGAGTCGGGGGTGAAAAAGGAATCGTTCTTACTCGGTGACGGTGACCGGTTAGACCCAGGCTCACTCCCTCTGATGCTGAAGGCACCAAACAGCCCAGGGGAAGGTGAGAGGAGGTCACAGTTCTCACTAGAGTCCAGGAGGGCCCTTACAGCTGGAGGGAAGGCAGACTTTACCCCGAATTCTTGGGCCCTGTGGCTGTAACTGGACAGGATTGGCTGGTAGTCGGCGGTCTCGGAAAGCTTGCTGGACTTCAGGATAGACTTGGCTGGTTTCTTCTCCAGGTTCATCATGGCAGAGGGTGGAGGCGCCGAGTACTCAAAATCTCGGTAGTCCTCATCTTCGTGGAAAGAAGTATCTGGATAGAACTTCTCCTGGGAAGAGTCCATCAGGGAAGATGGTCTCTCCATTCCATCAGAAGGCTGCTTATAGGGCGGTTCACTGGCCAGGCCAAAGGGTCGAAATGTCGGTACAGAATTGGAGAGGTCGCGGGGGTAGCTTTCCTCTCGCCCCGGGGGTGGTGATCTCGTACTGCTGGGTGTTGAAGAACCAGGGCTAATGATCTTAGAGAGCAGGGACATGGTATCTACACTGCTGGACGTGGGCTTGTCCATCATCTCATCCTGGGTGGGCGTCCCACTGCGTTCATCCCGCACAGGGGTTCCGTCAATGTTGTCCACTGAAGTGCTAGTAGGGCCACGCTGGAAGTCTGCGGGATGGCTTTCTGACGGGGCACTGGACCCCAGACTGCTCAGGATTGGGATGTTTAAGTTTAAGCCACTGAAACCAGGATTACCTTTTAAGAAGTTATGGATCTTCATTTCCAGGCTTGGGGAGGTGGACTCGGACTCCAGCTTTGGCTTGGAGATCTCTGAAGATTGGCACATGGCAACTTCAGGAGGCGGGGCAGCAGGGCTGTTGTTGTGGGCGCCTGTGAACCCCAGAGAGGCGGACGGCAGCTTGAATGTAGTGCTTGGAAGCCCTGGGCTTTGCCCGATGGGGGCCTTGCTGACTGAAGTTGAAGAGACTTCAGATGCCGACGAGCTGGGGGAATAGCTGAAGCTCTTGGGAATGAAGGACTGGGAATTGGAGGGCAGGTTTCTTCCCTTTACGTTAGACCCTGTAGTGGTGTTGGCAGGGGAAGCCGAGGTGCTCTGGGCAGCAGCTTCACTGGCTGGAGCGGGGTTCCCAGTAACACTCTGAAGCAAAGATGACAGGCCTGTGGAGGCAGAGATCAGAGGAGTTAGAAAGAACAACTCCCTGCCTTACAGTAAACACAACTTAGGCTAATCGGCTATTCTCTTTCATTCCAGTGGGAACCAGATAGACATTACAATGTGAGGCCAAAGGAAATCCTGACCAAACAAGCATTGCTGCTAAATGTCACAGAAAACACTGGACTTATTTGCCAATATAAAGAGAGAAAATCACCGAAATGTTTCTAGTACAGTCATGAAGCATGTCCAACATGGCACGATAAAAGGCAACAGGAAGGGGTAGATTTTCGTGTCAGAATTATTCATAGTTAAAACAAGACAAAGCATGAAAAGAAAGGAAGCAAAATCATTCTTAAAATAACACTTTAAGCCAGTACTTCTTTCTTTTTCTTTTTTTGTTAATCCTCACCCGAGGATATTTTTCCAATTGATTTTTAGAGTGGTTGGGAAGGAAGGAGGGGAAGATTGAGGGGGAAAGGAGGAGGGAGGAGGGAGGAGGGAAGAGAAAGGGAGGAGGGAGGGAGGGAGGGAGGGAAGGAGGCAGACAACAATGTGAGAGAGACAAATTAGTTGCCTCCCGCACACATCCAGACTGGGGCCTAGGGATTGAACCTGCAACCAGGTATGTGCGCTTGATCAGAATCAAACCGGACTCTTCCATGCTTGGGCCGACACTCTAACCAATGAGAAACACTGACCAGGGCAAGTCAGTATTTCTTAATGTTTGATCTGTGGAACTGTTTCTCTAAATAGACATATTTTAAAATGTATTTTTATTGTTGACACTGTTACAGATGTCCCCATTTCCCCTGCCTTTGCCCACCTCCACCCAGCCTGTGCCCCTTCCCTTTGGCCATCACTATCTAAATAGATATTCTGTCCTTCGTTTCCAACCTCCATGATTATCTCTAGTAAGTTAATGCTCATTGTTATGAGAGAGAGAGAGAGAGAGAAAGAGAAAGAGAGAGATAGAGAAATTTGCAAACTGCAGAAATATATTTGAACCAGGGCGCTTTTTAAAAGAAGCGCCTTTTGCTATCATTTTTAGGAAACAATGCTCCAAGTCAACGGTCGCCAACCCTTCGGACTTCATGGACCACCAGTGGTCCACAGATCACCAGTTGGCGACCACTGCACTATCGTTTTTGGTTGTAAAATGTAGCAATAATAAACATATAAACATACACCACAAACTAGATCATCAAAGGCTCTGATCCTCTTACAAGAAAACACGTCGTGTGTCCCCCTTCCCCCCCACCTTATAGTGGGGGAAACTCAAGGATTACTGTTGATAGTGGTAAGATTCAACCCTACTTAATTAATGATCGACAAAAACTTCTCAGAAGCCATGAAATAAATTTTTTTGGGCAAAGACTGAAGTCCACCAAAGCAAACTGCTCCTGTAGAAGTTTTTTTTTTTTTTTTTAGAAAAACATGACAAAAAGTAGATAACATTTCCTATACATTAAAATCCTATTTTAGAAATTGTACCCACTTTCTAGACATAAATGAAAACCTGTATATATTCTACCCAAACTTATAGCTTTTAGTTATACACTAAAATGGCTTCTTCATAATGACAGAGTGAAAAAAAATACTTCATATAATACTTCAATTAGTGTTTCTTAAAATTTTTAATTTTAATCCATATTTGCTAAGAGATTTAAGGTCTGAAGAATTTTTTTTTTTTTTTAATTAATCCTCACCTGAGGACATTTTCTCCATTTTTAAAATTCTTTAAAAAAAAATAATTCTTTATTGTTCAAAGTATTACATATGCTCCCTTATTTTCCCCATTGACCCCTTTTTCTCTCCCCACATTGATTTTTTAGAGAGAGTGGGAGGGAAGAAGGTAAGGGGAGAGAGAGAGAGTGAGATTAAACATCAATGTGAGAGAGACACACTGACTGGTTGTCTCCCCTACATACCCTGACTGGGGATAGGATTTGAATCTGAAAAATACCATTGGGTGAGGATTATCAAATTACAAAACAAAACAACCACAAAAAACCCCAAGAAATAAAATAAATAAATATACTATTCAGATTTCTGGCAATAGGTGAAACAGTTTTGTACCACTAAATATTACTTTTCTTCAATCTTTTTTTTTTAATACTCACCTGAGGATATTTTTTCCATTGCTTTTCCAAAGTGGAAGGAGGGAATGGGGGAGAAAGAAATATTGATGTGAAAGAGACACATCAATTGGTTGCCTCCCGAGTGTGCCCTGATCTGAGGAATGAACAACCCAGTTACGTGCCTTTGACCAAAATCGAACCCGCCACCCTTGGGTGTGCAATCTAATGCTCTAACAACTGAGCAACACTGGCCAGGGCACTTTTCTTCCATCTTAACAAGCCATACTCTATAGCAGGCATGTCAGACTCACAGCCCACCAGCCACAAGTTTGACATGGTTGCTCTACAGCCCTTTGCCCACGTAAGCCTTTCTTTTGTGTTGAAAATATGCCAATGAGGGCTATGAGTGACACAATCAGAGCAAAGTTCTGAGAGATTTTCTTTATAGTCTTTGAAGAAACACATCTATTTAAGTTGCGGGGCACAGTTGTCTTAAGGAGAATTCCACTCTCTCTAAAGAAATGAAAGGAGATGAACTGCCCTGTTATTGCACAAACGTTGTTTTCTGGGATTTCCACTTCTCGTTTTGTCAGAACACACCTAGTTCTGCTCACATTTTGCCTGATGAGAAAGCCCACATAATCCTGTTGCAATAATTTCTGGGGGTGGGAGGGTGGGGTGTGTGTGCCCAAAGCTATTCTTGTTCCTCTTGCATTTGCTTGTACAACCATGTAGACGCTGCATGCAATGGACTGATGGACTGCATAAGGAAAGAGCTAAGCTAGCTGATGCTGGACTAGACTCGGCTCTAACATGGAAAGGAAACTGGACACGGGCTCTGATTTTAGCTCTGCTGAACCCCCAGCTACACATCTCCTATGACTGGACTAAGGAAAATGGAACCTTGAAATTCAAGGAATTAATTCCATGCAAATAAAAAAATCACTCATTCTCCCATGCGAGAATTAGAAAATTCTTTTCTTCAGGATATTATGAGACTTCTACTCCCATAATCAAAGGTTGGAGACGAGGACCTCATCCTCTGGTAAAAGACAGCAAACCGCAATGGGACAGAGACGGGGAGATTGGAGACCAGGACAGCACAGCATCCCTCCCTTGCCATTGC
The DNA here is from genome assembly GCF_964339955.1 of Pipistrellus hanaki. NCBI lineage: Eukaryota > Metazoa > Chordata > Mammalia > Chiroptera > Vespertilionidae > Pipistrellus > Pipistrellus hanaki. The sequence goes on from NC_140520.1 coordinate 11,856,058, forward strand.
CATTGCCATTTCCCCTTCTCAGAAAGCTGGTTTGCAGCCTCCGGACTCGGAGGGTGAAACAGCAGAAGAGCCTGGCCTAGATCATGGTTGCAGAGCTGTATTACAGCCCCAGCCTCCTTTGCAGTGAGCCGTGGCCGTAAAGCTGAATGTGAGCCACGGGATGAGGGTGGAGCTCCCCACCTGCAGGCCTGGCTCATACACCTCCCCTCAGGGCTCCCCCTGGCTGGCTGGCTGGAATGGAGCCCATTCCCAGGGCAGCCACATACTAGAGAAAAGTCACAAGATGTAAGGAGCCTGGGTCTCTGAATCACTGTTTGGAGGGGAGGCATCAAGATGCGCTCCCAGCCCTAGCTCGTTTGGCTCAGTGAATAGAGCGTTGGCCTGCGAACTGAAAGGTCCCAGGTTCGATCCCCAGTGGGGGATTTGCAGAAGGCAGCCTATCCACCATGATTCTCTCTCATCATGGATGTTTCTATCTCTCTCTCCCTCTTCCTTCCTCTCTGAAATCAATAAAATATATATAAAAAAAAAAAAAAAAAAAAAAAGATGCACTCCCAGACTGAGAACAGCTGCATTAGGTGTATGTAATGTTAGCAAGATATTAACTTATATTGTGGTAAGCCACTGAGACTGGGTTATCTGCTACTTTGGCCAACTAACAAGAACTGTTACTGAATTTGGTATATTGCTGTAATAAAAACCTGTATTAAAAAAAAGAGAAAAGCTTCTTCTTTAAGATATATCTATCCAAGAAGCTAAAAAAAAAAGAAGCTAAAACAAGTGAGTTCAAAATTTTTACTATAATTGCCCTGACTGGTTTGGCTCAGTGGATGGAGCGTCGGTCTGCGGACTGAAAGGTCCCAGGTTCGATTCTGGTCAAGGGCATGTACTTTGGTTGCAGGCACAACCCCAGTGGGGAGTGTGCAAGAGGCAGCTGATCGATGTTTCTCTCTCATCGATGTTTCTAGCTCTCTATCCCTCTCCCTTCCTCTCTGTAAAAAATTAATAAAAAATATTAAAAAAATTTTTTTTACTATAATTATACGCTAGAAGGGAGAATCATAAACATGATGCTAATCTCTAAAACTAATATCTCTGAATTAGTAGTGTAAGATGTGCTGTAGTATTATCATTAATTTTTTGCTGGTCTATAAATTGGGGATATGAATTTAGTACTATTTAGTTCAGCCCTCGCTGGTATGGCTCAGTTGGTTAGAACTGTCCTTTAGACCAAACGGTGGCAGGTTTGGTTCCCCATCAACCTGGCACATACCCAGGTTGCGGGTTTGATCCTCATTCAGGGCACATGTGGAAAGCATCCAATTGATGTTTTTCTCTCACATCGATGTTTCTGTCTCTCTTCCTCCCTCCCCCCCTCTCAACCTACCTCTCAAAAAATCAATTTTAAAAAATGTATTTAGCCGAAACCGGTTTGGCTCAGTGGATAGAGCGTCGGTCTGCGGACTGAAAGGTCCCAGGTTCGATGCCGGTCAAGGGCATGTACCTTGGTTGCGGGCACATCCCCAGTAGGAGGTGTGCAAGAGGCAGCTAGTCGATGATTCTCTCTCATCGATGTTTCTAACTCTCTATCCCTCTCCCTTCCTCTCTGTAAAAAAATCAATAAAAAATATTTTAAAAATTGTATTTAGTTCAATGTATTAACATTGTCCTATATCTTACAAGAAAGTTCACTATAATATAGTGCTTGGCTGGTCCACTTACAGAACAGTTAGGAAATAAAACTGATACCTGTAATGTTCTCTATTCATATAAAGCAGTTTCTCAACCTCAGTACTACTGGCATTTGGGGCTGGCTAATTCTTTATTGCTGGGGCTGTCTGTGCACTGGAGAATGTTCAGCTGCTACCCTGGCCTTTATGCATTAGATGCAGCAGCATCTCTACCCACCCCAGTTATAACAAACACCTTTAGGGCACTGGCAAATATCCCCTGGAGTTTCCTGGTTGAGATCTAGTGATATAGAGTAAATCACTAAAAGGATACTGTTCTGGTATTTGTAATTAATGCATAACTATACTGAGATACTTATGTTGGTAGCTGGAGGGTCTGGGAATAGAGAGCAGGGAAGTTTATGGAAAAAAAAAAAAAATGTTAGAAGTGAACAGTTTTAGGCCCAACACAGACAATTAGCAAAACTGAAGAGAGGTTCAAATATGGTAGAGATTATATATAAGTAAAACCAAAAAGATTCACTACATATCTATAAATAGAGGCCTCTATAAACATTAGGACATAAATGAGACAGTCATATCTCGTAAGATATCTGATAGTAGACTGACCTTTTTTACCGTCTTCAGCTTCAGTTAACATTAAAATATGTAAACCTCAACATATACTAACCTGTACTAAGAGCTGGGATAAATGCAGCCCCTAGGGTGTCATGGTGTAGGTGAAAGAATACCGGACTCCAGTCAAGAAATATGGCTTTTAGCCTTGGCTCATCATTGAGCAGGTGGATGTGTGACCTTAAGCAGTCACCTCACCTCACTGAGCCTTAATTTCCTCACCTGAAAAGGAGGGGATTAGACTAGATGATATTTAAAGTCTCTCTCATCTTTGATACTTCATAATACTACAAATGCCAGCTCACAGAGGATAAATATAAAGAAAATAATCAACTATGTTATATATTTCATGGCTTTGGATTTTTTTTCTTTTTTCTCAGAAATGGAACCCAGAGACAAGCACAGACAGCTCTAGTCCCTCTGCATGTCCGTTTACCTTGCAGGGCAGGGGCTGACTGGGTCTGGGTTTTGGAAAGAGCAGACAGAATGCTCTCTGGGGTGATTTCCACTTTCGAGAGGATGTTTGCCAGAGGGTTGTGAGATGTTGTCGTGGCAGGGGCAGGTGTTTTCAGGCCACTGGAGAGGTTGCCAGGACTTGTAGGAGTTCCTGGAGAAGGTCTTGATGCAGGACTGACCCCTGGTGGCAGAAAGATTAACTCAAGCAAATGCAACTCAAAATGACTTAAATCCATACTTGCCACTCAAAAATTTTCTATGACTGATTCACAAATGGCACTTAACATGGCTTGTACCCGCCCCCCCAAATCTGAAAATTAGATGAAGATTTGCTTCCATCTAGTTGGAGCACCCCTAAAATAAACAAATATTAAGTTTTTCTCATATGCAATTCCCTTAGTTTTGAGAGCTCCAACAGAAAGAGACTAAGGAATCTATTTCTTTTTTCTCTATGAAATGAAACCTACACCTCAGAGTACTGTAGGTGCCGCCCAAATATTGCTGACTGATTCTGATCAGAGCCACTGCAATTGTATAACTCAGCCACAGCATAATTTTATATGATTAATAAGATTTTGCTTTTGAAATGGTCTATAAAATGAGATTATATTAGCAACCTCCTTTATACTTTTATATTTTAAAACAATGAACCAATTTTTAATATAGGGAAAAAGTATATAAAGATAAAATAATTTTTGATTTTTTTTAATGATCAAAAATATGAACAGGTTATTTCACACAAAACATTATAAGCAAATGAAAAATATTTAAACCACATCTTTAATCAAAAGGATGCAAATTAAAACAAATGACTTTAAAGACTGAATTTAACAAAGATTAAAACAAAACAAAATAGTTTTGGAGAAGCTGCGGCACAACGGGGACTTTTATATAGTACCTGAAACATAAATAGTACATTTTTGGAGATTATTGTAATTATAACACGAAAAGACTTAAAAAAATCTAAGTGATGATTTTTTAGAGAATCTATCTTTTAGAAATCATATATTTAAGTACTTTTGAAGAAATGAAATAATTGGGATTTCCTTCAAAATAATCAGGATTGGGTAGGCCATGTGTTTTTATCACTGAAGATGAGTGATTAGCATGTGGAGGTGCTCTACATACTCATTAAAATTTCCATTAGAAGAAAAAAAAAAAAGCCCTATATTTGCACCAATCCTTATAGGAAGGGTTCTGCATAAAATTTTAGCATCATGGTTGTTCGTGAAAAATTGGAGACATACTGGATGTCTAATAATTAACAGGCTTAAATAAGTAATAAAAGACTATATAGTTAGAATTTTAAATAGCTGGTTTCAAAACAGTATAGGCAATATGCTTCAATTATTGAAAGAACAATTATTATAAAGATTTAATCTCCCAAAACATTCAGATACACACACACTTGGTAAGGTATATACAAGTGATTTTCTTTGAGATAGAATTATATTTATTTATTGTGGGAGCACACTGACCACCTGGAGGGCAGCTCCTGGCATTGAGCGTCTGCACCTCAGTGGTCAGTGTGCATCATAGCGACTGGTCAAACAGTTCTGGTTATTCGGTTTTAATGGTCACTTAGGCTTTTATATATAGAGATAAATAGATACCTCTTTTAGGTAAATTTTAAAACTTACTTTTAATTTTAAAAATTAAACAGAAAAAAGACCGAAGTTCAAGTAGAACGATGCAAGTCAGCCTTTTATCCTCTTTACTGGGCTTGCTTACCTGTATTTTTCATGACTGATGTTAGGCTACTAAGGATGGAACTGATCTTTGCCAGATCCACATTAGCCAGGTTTGGCAAAGCCAATGCTGGAGAAGGGGAAAGAAGAGAAGTATTCACAGGCTTTGGTAGAGGCGAGGTTGCTGTCATGGTCACAGGCACTGGGGTACACGAAGAGGCCTTTGAGATACTTTCTGCTGGCTTTGTAGGAACAGAAGTGGATACAGCCGACTTCTCCACAGGTTTTTCCTTCCTGTCCTCTACTATTTAAACAAAGAAAACAAGCATTAGTGCATCTTATTACTATCCAGATTCTACTTCCAGTATGAAACGGCATATCCTACTAGTTCCTGATTTGGGAGTAAAAAGCACTATGCTTTATAGAAAACCACTCACTTCATGATTTCTTTAAAAGCCCCACTCTTTATAATTTATGATCCTTCCTGACTTCAACATCTGCTTAAAAGGAATTTCCCAAATTTATACTTTATCTTTTTTTCTAAAAAATATATTGTATTTTCTAAAAAATATATTTGATTTCAGAGAGGAAGGGAGAAGGGAGAGAGAAACATCAATGAGAGTCATTGATTGGCTGCCTCATACAGGCCCATACTGAAGATTGAGCCCACAACCCGGGCATGTGCCCTTGGCCAGAATCGAGTCTGAGACCTTTCAGTCCAAAGGCCAAACCAGCTGGGGCTACTTTATCTTATTTTTAATGACTTATTTGCATCTTCTTAGCATCTGTGTATTAAACTTGTACATTTCTAGAAGCATGTTATTATTGGGTACACTTTTGTGTTCTATCTTTCACTAATGATATTTATGAAAAGAGAGATCAATTTGTTGTTCCACTTATGTATGCATTCACTGATTCTTGTGGAGGATCAAACCTGCAACCTTGGTGTACTGGGATGATGCTCTAACCAACTTAGCTTCCCTGCCAGAGGTAAACTATCTTTTAACATCTGCCTATGATAGATTTATTGGTGGAAAAGTAAAGCAGATAAGGAACAAGTTGCCTACTAATCTCATAAGGACATACCAATAATTTTTGACCCATCATCTTCTACATCTGAGAGCTCCATGTCTTCCACATCACGATTATCTGTCGCCGGCTCAGGTGTGGCAGATTTCTCACTCTCCGCAGCTGGTGACTGGGATTCCTCACCTCCCATTCCTTGAAAAGGAGACTCAGAACCAGTTGGGGAGGGAGCATCCATACTTGGGGAAGGAACTGGTGATTCTTCTGGATCAGGAAGAGTTGATTTCAATTGATCCAGTTTTTTCTTTAAATTGTTCACTCGATTAGCAAAGGTTTTGTATGCCTAAAAGAGAAAAAGATTAAGTTTCAAGTGTACAATTCCATAATTCATCATTTTGTATTGCACTGTGTGCCCATCACACAAAGTCAAGTCTCCTTTAGTCACCATCGGAAAACACACATATTTACATTACAATTCATTAACAGTAGCAAAATTACAGTTATGAAGTAGCTACGAAAATAATTTTATGGTTGGGGGTCACTACAACATGAGGAACTGTAGTAAAGGGTCGTGGCATTAGAAAGATTGAGAACCACTGATCTAGAGACTTACAACATTTTCACATACAATGTCTAGCATTCAATAAAAAAAATCAGCAGGCATGCCAAGATATAGGACCAAATGACCTAAAAGAAAAAAACAGGCACCAGAGACAAAATCAGAACAGTTAAAGCCAATACTTAATTATCTGACAAACACCAACAACTATTCTTTTATATGTTCAAGAAAATAGAGAAAAATCCCCCTCCTTCCCTTTTGAACAATTCAACCCAAAACCCATTAGCTGGAGCTTGATGTAAGTTTAAGAAAATCCAGCCAAAATGGGGTGAAAAAATGTCTTCAGGGGAGAATGGCATTGCACAGGATGATGAAGCCCAAGCAAGAAAAAGAGAAAGCCCAGACAGGAGATGGGGGAAGAGAGAGACCTGTGGGGAGACTGGTTACACAAGGGGATTGCTCAAATAAGTGCTCATAGTGAAGACAAAGGGAGCAAGGCTTCACGCTGTTAAAAAGGCAATAAAATGTGGGAAGGAAGAAAACTAGAACAAACCTTGCGTGTTGGATTGGGATTAGAGAACAGTGTAAACTCATGGTTTTCAATACATATAGACAAATCCTCCTATATAATAAAAGGCTAATATGCAAATTGTCTGAATGGTGGACCACCTGTTGCTATGATGCACACTGACCATGAAGGGGCAGATGCTTGACGCAGGAGCTGTCCCCTGGTAGTCAGTGTGCTCCCACAGGGGGAGTGCCACTCAGCCAGAAGCTGGGCTCACAGCTGGCAAGCACAGCAGTGGTGGCGGGAGTCTCTCCTGCCTCCGCAGCAGCGCTAAGGATGTCTGTCTGCCTAAGCCGTCAGTCGGACATGCCCTGAGAGCTCCCAGACTGGCCAGCTTGAAGGGGAGGGGAGGGGCGGACCACGGGAGGTTGGCTGTGGGAGTGCACTGACCACCAGGGTGCAGCTCCTGCATTGAGCATCTGCCCCGTGGTGGTCAGTGTGCATCATAGAGACTGGTTGATTGGGTCGTCCTGCTGTTGGGTCGCTGAGCTTTTATTATATAGGATATTATGAACTTAAAGTAAAATCTCCACCTAGTGTGTCTCAGTGGTTGAGCACTGACCCATGAACCTGGTTCAATTCCTGGTTAGGGCACATGCTCAGGTTTCAGGCTCAGTCCCCAGTAGGGGACATGCAGGAGGCAGTCAACTAATGATTCTCTTTCATCATTGATATTTCTAACTCTCCCTCTCCCTTGCCCTCTAAAATCAATAAAAACAGTAAAAAAATTAAAAAAAGTTAAATCTCACAACTGTCTTCTACTGCTCTTAGAACTTTGTTCCTAACTACCTCTCCAGTTTTATTGCTTCCTCATACAAGCCCAGCTATCAGAAACTGCTCTCAGGTCTACCAGTTTTGTCATGTTCTCTTATGTTCCCACGCTTCTGAAAATGCTCATCAGAGATTATGAGCTTTCATCTATCTAATGACTGCAATTTCAGAGTTCCGCTTCTTTGGAAAAAATTTTCTCCATCTCTTCTACCTCCAGTCCCAAATTAGATAAAAGTACCAATTCAATCTATTCTCATAGTACCCTCTACAATAGTGTTTACTACACAAAATTGCAATGATGTGTTTTATTGTATTTTCTCCCTCAGATCAAAAGAATTTTGTGAGAACAATGTCTCTTTTCTCTGTATTACACAATACTTGGCACAGAATAAGTGTTCAATAAATGCTTGCTTAATACACCTCTTATCAAGCCGGGTTTTTTTTTAATAGCCTCCAAAGCAGACTAAATGATTTTATATGATTCTATAAATAAGGGGCTAGGGATATAGGTCACTATTCAAAAATTATAAAATATTTTTGGGTCAAAATGATGAACTGACCATTCCCATTCAAGGTTTCTCCCTCCTGAGACTCCTATAAAATGAAAAATAAATGAATACAAAGGTATAACCAACAACAAGAAATATACCTGAGAAAAAAATTTCTACAGATTTTCAGACGACAGAACGTGAATAGAAGAGTGAGAAGTGATGAGGCAGGGTGGAGAAAAATGAGTTTAGGAGTATACAGAAAGGGAGCTACACCTGGGAAAGGAGCAAATCTGTCTTGCAGAATCCCTGAGAAACTTTGATCCAGAAAATGATGAGTATAAAAGGGTGGAGGAGTTAAGCAGTGGGTTTGAAAATAGGACAATTCATTAAAAGTGTGAATGCCTAACACTCCCACCACCTCCTCTGCAGCCTTCACACTTGGTAGTAGCCAAGGCACTGTGTTCTGGGCAAAAGATGTCCTGGCAAAAAGACTCCAGCCTTCTCACATTTAGAGCTCCTCCTGACCAGACTAACAGCCAGCTCCTCACCTACACAGATTTTAATGGTTAAACCCAAGAAGTAGAGAATCCCTACCTATGGACAGAAAGCCCCTCAGTATATTTTTTCATAACTCATTCTTAAATAGGAATGGACAAAGAGATACATGAATTTTGAGGAAAGCCAAAGTCATAACAGAGAAAGACTAAGACAACTAGGAGGGGAGGGGGGGAATAAAATAAGAGGCTCTACCAGGAAAGAAGACAATTCAGGGGAGAGAACAAAGTTTTAGTATCTTCATGGACACTAGATACTATATCCATAAAATCAGAAAGGATTGCCATAAAAAAGAACACAGAACAAAAAAGAATTCTTAGAAATTTAAAATATGACTGTCAAACATAAAATATGAAGAGATGAAGCTGGGAGATAAAGTTGAAATCTTCCAGAAAGCAAACCAAAAGGATCGAGGTTGAGATAACAGAGGACACATTAAATATCAACCTAAGGAGATTCAACATCTGTAATCAATGTTCCATAGAGAGAAAATAAAGGAAAAGAGAGAAAGTCCTGGACTTGAAGAATACCAATCTAGACTGAAAGAGCACACCAAGTAACCCATAATGAATGAAAACCATTTAGATACATCATTGTAAACATTTCAGAACACCATGGGTAATGTCCCTAAAAGCTTACAGACAAAAAAACAACAGTCATCCCCAAAGGATCTTGCAAAGACTTCATAGCAACAACACTAAAGACAATGGAGAAATGTCTTCTAAACTCTGAGGGAAAATGCTCTTCAGCCAGTCAAACCATCAAAGCATATGTGAAAACAGAATAAAGACATTTTTAGATATAAAGATTCAGAAATTTTTTTTGCAATACCTTTAAAAAAATTTATTGAGGATGTGCTCCAGCAAGAAAATACCAAGAAAAAAAAAGACACAAATCTTCAAAATAGAGGGCTTATCTCAGAATAACAGTAAAGACTAATCCTAAAATGAGATCTAGAGACCTAAAACTGGAGCAGGAGAATGGAAGTTTAGGCAGAAAGGCTTTGGGGGAAAATGTATTCAGAATATCTGAAGTGATGGGGGTGAGGGTGGGCAGGGAGTGGGGGATGAAAAGGCATAAATTGCAGGTAAAAAAGAAATTCTATAAAAAAGCCAAATATTTCTAATATATCCATAGTTAACATAGACCTTTCAATGAACAAATGTTTACACAGATATAATGTAAGCTTTATCTATTAATTTCCATCCTTTAAAACAAGGAAGACAATTATGATTACAGAATGAAATGTAAATATTATCAACCTTACAACAGTAAGTATAGTTCACTGAAGCTGGAAAACTGAACAGATGAAAACTAATGGGAGAGGATGTTAATATCTTCATTTCACAAGTTAATATCTTCATTTTACAAAGCAGGAAGTCTAGAGTTAGCGGTCAAAAAATAAAAAATAATATAGTACAGTTGACCCTTGAACAACAAGGTTTGAAATGCACAGATCAATTTATGAGTCCATTGGCCCTCTGTATCCCCCAGGTTTCCCATCCACAAATAACAGTATTTTCAATCTGCAGATGTGTTGTTCTATGTCATTTTATATAAGGTACTTGAGCATCTGCAGTTTTGGAATCCCCAGCGGGTCATGGAACTATCTCCAGTGCATACTGGGAAATGACTGCATGGTAGTTAAGTTTTTGGAGAGTCAAATGTTATATATAGTTTTTCAACCACACAGGGAATGAGGGTCAACACCCCTAACCCCGTGTATTTAAGAGGCAACTGTACTTCTATTTACAAAAGTAATAAGAAAGGCCAAGACCGGTTTGGCTCAGTGGATAGAGTGTCGGCCTGCGGTCTGAGGGGTCCTGGGTTCGATTTCGGACAAGGGCATGTACTTTGGTTGTGGGCATATCCCCAGTGGAGTGTGTGTGGGAGGCAGCTGATCAATGTTTCTAGCTTTCTATCCCTCTCTCTTCCTCTCTGTAAAAACTCAATAAAATATATTTATTAAAAAAAAAAGTAATAAAAAAGATTTAAAACAGTTATATAATAATATTGGAAGAGAAGTGGAAGGCTGGTAAATATAAGCTAAATCCTCATTTGTCATATCAAGTAGTTAAAAGATCTTTCTTAAGTAGGATGAAACAAAGAACAATATGGGCATATAATTTAGAAATATGGAGGCAAATGCCAGAAAATGTTAAATGAGGTAAAAGGAATGGCTTCTAGGAAGTGGGACTGGTGGGCTCTATAATACTATATGCTTTTACATATGGTGCTTAAAACTTAAAAAAAAAAAAAAAAAAAGTACAAAATGGACAATTTCAGAGGTCATTAGACAAATGTCCAATTACCAACTTCCTTTCAGTGGAGGCGAGGACAAAGAGGGTCCTTAAGGCAGTCAATTTACAAGAAATTTAGTAACAGAATGTTTCCATCTAGTTTTCTACATATATTTCAGCCTACTTTTATATAATGTAATAGTAACTTGACATACTCCCTTTGAAATTTTAAGACATAAGGCATAATAACCAAGGTATGCATGAGCTCTAGCGTCAAAAAGACCCAGGTCTAATTTAGACTCCACCACTTGGTAGCTACACTAGTATTACCTATACAAGGTTCTAAATCTCTTCAAAAGTAACTTCTTCATCCGTGAACTGGAGATAATGTTTATCCTCACTGAGTTAGGTAACACGTGTAAAACAGTCACTGACATATCGTAACCAATCAATATGATAGCTCTAATTACTACTTACATTGGCCACCACTTTTACTTCTTTGTATTGTGCTTCATAGAAAATTCCAGCATTTTCCAGTGCTTCTGTGAGTGAGGGCCCACTTTTCACCTGCTTATCTAATCCATTCACAAATTCCTCCAGCTTGGCGCTTGCCTCCTCAAATTCTTTGGAGAACTTCTTCCCACCGGTCTTATCTAAAATAACAGAGGAAGTATTCATTTCAAGATAAAAAAGAAAAAGTAAACAAAATTTTCTTTTTTTTTTTTCCTTTCTTTTTTTTAATATATTTTATTGATTTTATACAGAGAGGAAGGGAGAGAGATAGAGAGTTAGAAACATCGATGAGAGAGAGTCATCGATCAGCTGCCTCTTGCACACCCCCTACTGGGGATATGCCCGCAACCAAGGTACATGCCCTTGACCGGAATCGAACCCGGGACCCTTCAGTCCCCAAGCCGACGCTCTATCCATTGAGCCAAACCGGTCCCGGCGTAAACAAAATTTTCAAAGAAAACCCCCCTCCAGATGATCAGTGAACCTATTCTTACTTCCTTAATATGTAATATTCTTAGTCTCATAGTTTCACATTTAAAAAGTTTCTCCAGCCGGGACCGGTTTGGCTCAATGGATAGAGCGTCGGCTTGGGGACTGAAGGGTCCCGGGTTCGATTCCGGTTAAGGGCATGTACCTTGGTTGCGGGCATATCCCCAGTAGGGGGTGTGCAAGAGGCAGCTGATCGATGACTCTCTCTCATCGATGTTTCTAACTCTCTATCTCTCTCCCTTCCTCTCTGTATAAAATCAATAAAATATATTTAAAAAATAAAAAAATAAAAAGTTTCTCCAGCCAAAACCGGTTTGGCTCAGTGGATAGAGCGTCGGTCTGCGGACTGAAGGGTCCCGGGTTCGATTCCGGTCAAGGGCATGTACACTGGTTGCGGGCACATCCCTGGTGGGGGGTGTGCAAGAGGCAGCTAGTAGATGTTTCTCTCTCATCAACGTTTCTAGCTCTCTATCCTTCTCCTTTTCTCTCTGTGGAAAATCAATAAAATATATATTTTAAAAAAAAGTTTCTCCAAATCACAAAAACAGATTGTTGAAACGATTCATGTGAATCTGCTAGAGTTAAAAGCAATAGTGCATCATGAAGGTACCAATAATTACAGTAAACAAAAGAAAGTCCAACTAAAAGGAAGTTCATTAATTTTCTTTATAAATTTGTTGCCATTCTACTACTTTGGAATAATGGGATGAGGCTTGATTCTGTTTACTTAGACCAGGGGTGGAGAACCTTTTTTCTGCCAAGGGCCATATGGATATTGATATCATTTACGGGCCATACACAATTACCAACTTAAAAATTAGCTTGCTATATTTGGTCAAACATTTAATGAACTCACCACTAATGCCTTGGCAATGGCAGATCAAATGATTTCTTGTGCTAAATGTTCCTCACCCCTGACTTAGACCATTAATTTTTAATCCTCTAGAATGTATGATACATGAAAAAACTAAGGTTCAGAAAAGTAAAGATAAAGTGACTGAGTCACACTAAAAATTCTTTTTTCCTCTTTGAAGATCTCTAATAATTTCATATCAGAAGAGTACAAACCCTCAATTATTTTTGCACCAGTAGTGACATTATGGACCTGGCTGCTTAGAGCACATGTGTCAAACACAAGGCCCGCGGGCCAAATCCAGCCCCCCAGGCCTTGCAATGTGGCCCGCACAGCGCTGTCATCACTGCACTCCGCTGTCAGTTTATGACATTGTCAGTTTATGACTGTTCAGTAAACCATTCGGCCCGCGATTTAGGCTGGATTTTAGATTTTGGCCCCTTCTCTGATTGAGTTCGACACCCCTAGCTTAGAGCATTGACTTGAGCACCAAAGAGTCTCAGGTTTGATTCCCAGCCTTGGACACATAACCGGGTTGTAGATGATCCCTGGTCCGGCTGGAGCATGTGCAGAAGGCAACCAATCGATGCATCTCTCTCACGCCGATGTTTCTCTCTCTCTCTCTGCCTCCCTCTTTTCTTTCCTCCTCCCCTCCCTCCCTTTCATTCCCTCTAAAAAACAGGGAGGAAAAAATATTCTCAGGTGAGGATTAAACACACACACACACACACACACACACACTAATAGTGACATTACAAACTGTTACTAAGTATACTTCTTTCCCCATGACTGTAGGAATATGACTTTAAATGGGCACAAATTTTGGCTTTGTCTCTCATCAGCTGTGTAACTTAGGCAAGCTACTCATCTCCTTATGAAGTCTTGAATTTCTCACTTATAAAATGGAAGTTTTTAATATACTTCTGAGTTGTTGTGAGGATTAAATTCAGTAACATGTTAAATTTATTTATTTATTTATTTATTCAATTAGCAATAATCGTGCCTCGGATAAACCCCATTGGCTATGATACTGCCACTGTGCAAAGCTAACATGTTAAAATTTAAAGCACGGTACAATAACAAAATAAAGGCCAAATGAATATCTAGTAGCCATTTACTCATTCTTCAAAAATATTTATTAAATGCCTATTATGTACCAAGCATCGCTCTAGGCTGGATACAGCAGTGAACAAATAAGGATAATTTCACTCAGTGTGACTCAGTGATTGAACGTTGACCTATGAACCAGGAGGTCACGGTTTGATTCCTGGTCAGGACACATGCCCGGGCTGCAGGCTCTATCCTAAGGTGGGGGCATGCAGAAGGCAGCCTATAGATTATTCTTTCTCATTACTGATGTTTCTATCTATTTCTCTCCCTCTCCCTTCCTTTCTCTGAAGTCAACAACAACATTATACACACACACACACACACACACACACACACACACACATATGTATATATTTAAAGTACAAAGGATAGTTTCTACCACCATGAGATTTATTTTATGATAAAGTATTAATATTATTTATTACCTGGGTGGTTGCTCAGTGGTTAGAGCGTCAGCCCAAGCACCTAAGGGTCATGGGTTCCAAGGACACATACCTGGGTTGTGGGCTTGCTCCCCCCCCCCCCCCCCCCCCACTGAGGCCCATGTAGGAGGCAACCAGTCTACGTATCTCTCTCACACACATCAGTGTTTTGTTTTTGTTTTCTCGCTCTCTTCCCCACTCCCTTCCACTCTGAAAAGCAATGGAAAAATATCCTCAGGTGAGGATTAACACACAAAAACAAAACAAAAACTATTATTTATAATTTACAATGTAAGGGAAAAAGAGCAACTAACTAGATTTTATGAGGCATTACAGTGGCCGTATTAAAGAGCATACCCAAACCAGTTAATCACACAATATGAAATATACCTGCCTATATATAACCTAATATATCAAGAAAGCACCAGAAGTGGGGAAAATGACAGAATTTATTTCTTTGGGTTTTTAAACTTATTTTTCTCCAGCTTTCTTGAGATACAATTGACATATAATACTGTGTGAGTTTAATGTGCACAGGTGAAGGACAGAAATTTACTTATGAAATGTATATGCATATAATCACTACCTGGGAAACCAGAGCTGGCACAACTGTTCTCTACAACCAACTAAGGGTTCTCTCTCTCTCTCTCTCTCTCTCTCTCTCTCTCTCTTTAAATATATATTTTATTGATTTTTTTACAGAGAGGAAGGGAGAAAGAGAGAGAGTTAAAAACATTGGTGAGAGAGAGTCATCAATCAGCTGCCTCTTGCACACCCCCCACTGGGGATATGCCTGCAATCAAGGTACATGCCCTTGCCCGGAATCGAACCCACGACCCTTCAGTCCTCAGGCCGATGCTTTATCCACTGAGCCAAACCGGTTTCAGCTAAGAGTTCTCTTTATGTAAAAAGCCAGTCTTACCACTTGAAAATGACAGATCTGGGAAGAAAATCTAAGTTATTCTTGTTCAAAGGATGTTATTACCTTTTAAGCATTTGAGAGTTTCTGTGCTACACACATCCACACGCATAGTTGACAGCTGTTTTTCCTTCAATTCTATCTGATCTTCTGAGCGCTTGTATAGCAACAGCTCTTCAATGAGGGCCTGAGACTGAACACAGAGCAGAGTCAAATTTCATTCACAAGACCACTGACTTATTTATCTTTCCCCACTAAAACCTATTAAAACCCCATGAGGGAAAAACCCTTCACATTTCCTCATAATCAGGGATATCAATATCAATTCTCATGTCAAAATATTCTTTTTAGTCTTGC
Source organism: Pipistrellus hanaki (assembly GCF_964339955.1). Taxonomy (NCBI): domain Eukaryota; kingdom Metazoa; phylum Chordata; class Mammalia; order Chiroptera; family Vespertilionidae; genus Pipistrellus; species Pipistrellus hanaki. The sequence continues at coordinate 11,871,381 of NC_140520.1, forward strand.
ACTTTAAAAAGATCCTTTCCTGCCCTGACTGGGTAGCTCAGTTGGTTGGAGCATTGTCCCATACACCAAAAGGGTTGTGGGTTTGATTCCCAGTCAGGGTACATACATAAGTTGCAGGAAGTAACTGATCGATGTTTCTCTCTTTCCCTTCTTCTCTCTCTAAAATCAATAAAAACATATCCTTAGGTGAAGAATTTAAAAAAAAAAAAATCATTTTCCTTGGTTATTCAAAGCTAATTTATGGATATAGAGTTAAAAATGAAACAAAGGTCCACTTATATCTTTAAATTTTAATTAGATAAACATAGACTTATTATTCTAACTCTACACAAATTCTAATTTAGTAGAGCTTCAAAGAAAGATGAACCGCAAGTTGGGGGATTCAGAACTAAGCCTGTAACAGATTTTTCTGTAAGGTTATTTTTTCCAATAGGGAAACAGATAAAACTTCAAGTAATCTGATCCCAATCTGGATTCCCTTAGAACTTAAGATATAATTGATGTACAAACTGAATAAAAATAAATCTTTCTGGACTATACAGGAAGCTATAACACAAAAAGGGTGAATGTTCAACATATCCTGTAACTTACTCGAAATTCAGCAACTATCTTAGATTTGAGAGCAGCTTTTGGATTCGTGGATGCTGTTGGAATGAAACAAAACATCATTAAGAATACAGACAGAAACTATTGACTAATATTCAGAAAAATTTTAGCTCTTATAGTTAAGGGTGTTCTTTTGAACATATGTCAAACATGCACATTTAAATAATAATATCTAGAATAATGGGATATGAAATTTAAACCTTCCCAAGCATGGTCAATATAAAAACATGTGACTTACCTCCAATAGGCCCTTTAAGTTATAAAGTCCTAGAATTATTGATTTGGAGATCCTGAGATACATGAAGTACCTTTTTTCCTAGTCTGACTGAGTGTAAGAGGATCTCAATACTTCAAAATAAGAGTGTTAAGGAGCAGGACATCCAATTAATTCTGAGCACCGGCTGAAGAAAATTATTTACAAACATCAACTCTATTCCTATGTATTTAGCTTTAGATTTCTTTTTCTGGTGACTCAGTTCATAGCAAAAACAGGCAAAGAGAGTTCTAAGTACATTCCCACTGTGGTGGAACTTTGGCTGAAATGATGACTCCTGTTGTTCCTAAGCATGCAACTTATGCCCAAAAGGAAGATAGAGGACTCCCTTAATCATGATGAATATCAAATGCTTGCTGAAGCAAAACCATCCCAAGTGTCTTGATTCACCTCCTAATTCTCACTGTCTTTTACCTTGTTCCCTCCACACCTTCAGGTCAACATTCCTGTTTGGCCCACAGCAGCCTATCACATGCAGTATTCCACTCCCTTGATCTCATGCTGGGTAAACATGATAAACATAGCAGGAGCTCCTGTTAGAGAAGAAGCTTCTGGCCTGATCTGAGGCCCATGTCTAATCTGGTAGAGTGTATCCCCAAATCTGAAGGATTTCATGGCTCCCACAGACATGCTTCTTAATGCCTAGTCTCCTCTTCAGCTCTGTTGTTTAATGCCAGCTGCCTCTAACTTCATGTATCTTTGAACCTTAGTGTTAGCCTGGCACTATCAAGTATTTATTTTCTTCTTTTAATCCCTCAACTACTCTTGAATCTTCACTCATTTAAACTCTCTTCCTGCATTTTCTTTGTTTAAAAGTAGTTTTTGTTTTGTTTTGTTTTTAAGAAGTAACTCCATGATGGCTTGTTTAGTGTAAGTCACTGGGAGCCTCCCAGGCCTGGAAAACACAGGCTTGCCCATAGTTTATGCGAGGTATGATGTCAAATGGTCTACATTTTCTTCTGCTCCAAAAAGAGGAGTTAATTTTATATTAGTTGAGATTTTGTTCCTTACTTTGTGATTTCTTCCACTGCTTATTCGGTTGTTTGTTCAGATTTTCTTTCAGCTGCTTCTGAGTTTTGAAAGTGGTACCTGGAAAACATTTCAGTTTTTGCAACCTGGCATTATGGGAAGCTGTCTGTCTGTCCACTTCAGGGTCAAAGTTGTAGCACGAAAAAAGGCAATCCGAGACTGTGTGTTGTTTCTTTCTTTCCTTTTCTTTCATTTTTATTTAAAAAATAAATAAAACACCTATCAGATCTCTAAGAAGCTGTCAAATAAACATAATTTTTACTGTCAATGAAATGACTGATGTTGAGAATAGGATAGGAAGCTTTAAAATACCAGTTAACACATTCCAATGAAGAATTTAACAGCTTCTTAGAGGTTGCTATTTGTAAAGCAAGTTTCTAGTCAATAATAGTCATGATTTAAGATCTCACCATCTTTTATTCCATGACTTTACATGCATCTAACATATAGGAACTAAATAACTTTAAAAAAAAACAGGCATACCACTTACTGTAAATCTAAACCAAAATAGAGACTAAAGAATGTCAATATATGCTTAATATCAAATACTTAGTGAAAACTGAAATCCAGTCCAAAAATCCTCCAACTTAAGCACAAAAAGTAAACTTTAGTTTAAACACTTGATATAAAGCAAATGGAATAATTAAATGACCATCATCACTTAATATGCATGACTTTCTTCAGTCAATAAAAATAAAATCCAACCCTCTCCAAACCAATTCTACTTAAATTTTAATTCGTATTTTGTAAGTATTTAATTTTAAACAAACAAGGTCAGATCCAAAACTTTCTATTTCACTATTAAGCAATAGGACCAGATCTACAAAATATATGCAATTTTAAAATGTGAACAATGACTCAAATTTCCTTCCAGGAGAGAAAAGACACTTACTTAAAGCTTCTCTTAATGCCGTAATCATTTCTTCTGGGTAAACATTTCTCTCCTCCCAGATTTTAAAGATTCGTTCTATAGATTTAGAGACAGATGGATCCCTAAAGAGAAAGAGTTAGATAAAAATGTTAATATATCTCAAACTATAGATCTAAAAATAAAGTTATCAACAAAATTATTTTCCGAAAGTCTTTTGATGTTTATTTTTAAACTTTTTTCTACATGTCTAGGACTAAAATCTTAAGCACTCTTACTCAGTTCTATGAATGACAGAATTGAGGCCATGGACAACACACTGAACTAATTGATGGATATGAAGTTGAGAGGGCCACTCAGGGTATGCATTGACACAACTAGCATCTCAAAAGACAGACTGACTCTAATAAGATAAAATCTAATAAAGAATCTAGTCTAAAAAAATCAATTGATAAGTACAGAATAAGACAAGGCTTAGTAATACTTTAAAAAAAAACTCAAAAAGTAGCGCTAGCCAGTGTGTATCGTGGTTAGAACTTGGCCCGTGGACCAGAGAGAGGGTCACAGGTTCAATTCCCAGTTAAGGGTTGCAGGTTCGTCCTCAGCCATGGTTGAGATTCTTGCCAAACAATTGACGTCTCTTCCACGTCAATCTATCTTTCTTTCTCACCACCCTGTCCTCTCTCTCTAAAAATCAATAGGAAGAGTATCAAGTGAAGCTTAAAAAAATAATAATTTAAAATTCAGAAGTTAGAGATAAATTTTATCTCTAAAAACTTGTTACTCTGTATCTCTTAAAATAATGACCATTTTATAACTTATCTTTTTTATTTACTTATAACAAATATCTTCCCTTTGTGTCACTTGTCTTTAAGTTTGTAATATATAATTACTGGGTTGTTTTCCAAATTTTATTTAATACCCCAAGGCTTAAATAAGTTTGCAATATATATCTGGGCTGTTTCCAAATTTTCATTACCACAAATACTTTTGCTATAAAAATTCTCTTCCATCAAATTGCTGCATATATACAAAAGTTTCTCAGGGCTTTGTAAAAGACTAGGGATAAAATCCCAAGATCATAGGGTGTACATAACAAACTTTTATTATTTTTTTTTTAAAGGTATGGGCATTTAAAAAATATTAATTTCAGAGAAGAAGGAAGAGGGAGAGAGAGATAGAAACATCAATGAGAATCATTGATCGGCTGCCTCCTGCATGCCCCACACTGGGGGATTGAGCCCGCAACTGGAGCATGTGCCCTTGACCAGAATTGAACCTGGGACCCTTCAGTCCGAAGGCCAATGCTTTATCCACTGAGCCAAACCGGCCAGGGCTATAACAAACTTATTAAAAAGAGGTTGTTTTATACCATCCAACCCTTAAACCAACAGTATATGAGAGTTCCCATTGTGCCACAATCTTGCTAAATTTGGTATTGGTGAACTTTAAAATGTATATGCCAGATACTAATTTATTGCCTCTCTGCTCTAAGCCATCCTTCTTGGTGCTACTGGAGCCAGAGTGAACCCTTGGCTCTTTGTTAGACTCTGCCAATAGAGGGCCCTAGAGTGACACTGAGAGCCTGGAATTGGTGTTCTTTCTGTTCTTACGTGGATCAGCAGCATGCAGGCGTCTTGGTGGGGGGTTGCTCCTGCACTCAGTTCAGTGCTGAGTGCTCTCTACCCTGTTTCTGAGCCAATACGGTGGCAAGCAGCATGTGCAGGTAGCAATTCCCTCTTTCCTCAGATCTGAGTCTCAGCTGGGGCTCCTCGATTACTTTCCCTCAGGCCCAGAAGCAGTCCCAGTGCCTTAGAGTTCTTTTATTCTTTTCCAGTAGTTAGTAACTACCTTTTACCTACTTAACAATTTTTGTTTTATACTCACCCGAGGATGTTTTTATTGTGTGTTTTTTTTTTAAATTTATCTTTATTGTCAAAAGTATTACAGATGTCCCCTTTTTCTTGGGTTGTGGGCTCAATCCCCAGAGGGGGCATGCAGGAGGCAGCCAATCAATGATTCTCTCTCATCATTGATGTTTCTATCTCTCCCTCTCTCTTTCTCTCTGAGACCAATAAAAAATATACATGTTAAAGTAATTAATAGATATTTAAACAATTTCTGTTTTAATTGCTAGTATAGTAAGTGCCAGGTAAACTCTTATTTATTTTTTTTGGCCTTTTTCTTCCTATTTTGTAATTCTTTATGATCCCATTGTTGATTGCACTGCAATATTTTCTCCTACTCTGTGCCTTGTTTTTCACCCCCTGATCCCCAAGACAATCTTTTAAATCCATTTTTATTTTCTTTTCACATACAGAACTTCCCCCACACATTTTATTTTTTTAGCTATCAAGTCACTGCATGTCTGTCAGATGCCATTTTATCCCTAAAACTTTGCTGGCATAAAAATATGACAGTTAACCCGTCTTCAACCTATAAAATGTTTACATACCACAGCACATTAAGCTTATGTAGCAATTAAACCACATAAAAATAGGACAAGACCTCCATTCTACATGTTCAGAATCAGGTGTTCACAGGCCCTATGAGATGACCAGGCAATAGCTCCAAAAGGCTGCAGAGGCAACAGTCAGTAACCTCAGAGGACACTGAACACTGTGATCAGAAAGCACATCATGATGTTACCCCAATGTCATGTTCCACCCCACCCTTTCTCTAAGATGGACTCATGCTTCTCGCATGCCAGTTCCGGCTAATACAAAATGAGGACAACACATTTACTCTGTGGCGAGAGTCTAACTCCTACTATGATGTATATATTGTGATTTTGAACATAACTTGTCCTAAAAACCTGTCACAATCATCATGGTTTTTCAGGTTAGGTGGCCAATAATCCTGCATTTGACTATTACTTCTTTTGGAGTACAACTAGCACCAAAGCCAAGCTGTACATGCGATTTTCCCCATAATATGGAAAATATTTTGTCTATAATTAAATGGGGAGGATAAGATGATAAGAGTTGTTTTCACTCTTAGGAAAACTGAAGCATTCTATCCTCAGTTCTCCTTGAGGTGTCCCCTGGAGAGTCAAAGTCAGGATCATCCACACCAAACTGACATGCAACATAAACTGGGCCTTCAAAAAGTACTCCAGCCGAAACTGGTTTGGCTCAGTGGATAGAGCATCGGCCTGTGGACTGAGGGGTCCCAGGTTCGATTCTGGCCAAGGGCATGTATTATACCTCAGTTGCGGGCACATCCCCAGTGGGGGGTGTGCAAGAAGTAGCTGGTCGATGATTCTCTCTCATCGATGTTTCTAACTCTCTATCCCTCTCTCTTCCTCTCTATAAAAAATCAATAAAAATATTTTTAAAAAGTACTCCATCAGGACAGACTGTGAGATTCTTCCGCTCTTCTAGATCTTTAGAAACTTCATCAAGTGTTCTTTATTATTTATTTAATTTTTTAATCCTCACTGAGATCATTTTTTCCTTTTTTTTTTGAGAAAATGGAAGAGAGAGGTAAGGACAAAGAGAAATATTGATGTGAGAGAAGTGCATCAATTGATTGCCTCCTGCACCAGCCCTGACCTGGGCCCAGGCAGGAGAGGAGCCTGCAACCAAGGTTTGCGCCCTTGGCCAGAATATACTTTCACACAAATTATAGGAGTAGGGCTTTATACAAATATAAGGTATATTATTGTTTTAGGCATTTTGAGCTGAATATCATTAGGTAGTAATGATATTCCCAGAAAGTAATGGAATACATAGTAAAAAAATCTAGGGATACAGATATACTAGTTATTAGTACATGAGTAACAATTAAACCTATGAGTAGATAAGTTTCCGAGAGAAAATGTGTAAAGACAGCAGAAAGGCAAGTCTGAGAGTTTAGTAAGATGGGGAGAAAACTGCCAAAATTCAAACTCCAAAAGGTTTCAAGACTTTCTCCACTAACCAACAACTAGCCGTGAAGTCATCAGAAACTCTTAAGTTGGGTTTATTTCAGAGTACCAAGCTCATCTTTTCCCCAAACTCTGCCATGGTATCTTTTCCCAATAAAGGTCAGACATACATCTTTATACTATCAAAGTAAAATACACACAAACAAAACACATTAAGCTCTGATAATAATAATCAGCATAAATGCACTTTTCAATTCAATGAAAGAGAATTTAAAAGCAAAAATGACTGCCTTTTCTGAAAACCTGTGATAAACCTGTGATAGAAACAGGCATTAGGAAAGTTCTGACATAATACAAACCAACCTTCAGTTATAGAGATTCTTCTACAACCTATATAACATGTGTATAAAACTTACTGGTGAAAAAATAAAATAAAAAACTTACTGAAGTGGAAGAATAATCCCTAGTTTCCCAAGTGGTAACTCAACTCTGACATTCATAGACACTCTCCCTGTGCTTCAAACTGACATTTCAACTATTCTGTTCTCACAATGAGGTACACATGCAGATGAACTGGCATTTTTGTCCCTTAGCTAGGATCTCTAGGATACAAATAGAAAATAAATATCATCAGGTTACCTTCATTTATGCCTCTCTGCCTCCACCGGCCCCCCTCTTTTTCACACACACACACACACACACACACACACACACACATACACACACACACATTTTTAGAAAGAGAGGAAGGAAAAGTGAGAGAAACATCACTATAGTTGCCTCCTATAGTACCACTAACCTGGGATCAAACCTGCACCTGGGTATGTGCCCAATTGGAATTGAACCCGCAACCTGTCGGTGTATGGGACAACACTCCAACCGAGTCAGACCAGCTAGGGCTCACATAAATATTTTTATTACAATAACAACTAGCACATCCAGATTCTCAACTATGAAATTTCAAACCAGTGAGGGAAGGATAAACTGAAATATAATAAAAAGGAGCTGGAATAATTAGATTGTTATTTGGAAAGAAAAAGTTCTCTAACTCATCTAAAAGAACTAGTTTTCCCTCTGGCCATCTCCTGTAATATATGCCAGTGAGTTCACCACATAGCAACTTTTTATTTTATTTTATTTTTTAAAAATATATTTTACTGATTTTTTGCAGAGAGGAAGGGAAAGGGATAGAGTTAGAAGCATCGATGAGAGAGAATCATCGATCAGATGCCTCCTGCACAACCCCTACCGGGGATGTGCCCGCAACCAACATACATGCCCCTGACCGGAATCGAACCTGGGACTTTTCAGTCCACAGACCGACGCTCTACCACTGAGCCAAACCGGTTTCGGCAGTTTTACACATTTTAAAAATGGGGGACTTCATAAAAAAACTGATTTTGACTAAGTTTAAAGAGTGAAATAAGTCTTTGCAAGGTCTGGCAGTGTTTTTAACACTGGGCTCATAATCCTTCTTAGCCATGGGTTAAGGGCAGAGTAGCTGCTGTCCCTTTTTGATGGTTATTCCTCACATTCAACTCACTTCACTCATCTATGTTATCTGCCTGGAACTTAAAATTTTTAATTCAGTTACTGCTAACATACACAGTATAGGAAAGGTACTGCTTTTCTATGTTGAACTTGAATCTGGCTACTTAACTGAACTCTCTCATTAGGTGATTCTAACTAGGCCACAGGCTGGCAAACTACCAAACTTGAGCGAAATCTAGCCTGCTGCCTATTTCTGTAAATAAAATTTTATTGGAATACAGCCATCCCATTTATGTATTGTCTATGGCTGCTTTCATGCAAGAATGGCAAAGTTGAATTCTTGGGACAGAGATCTATGGTCTGCAAATCCTAAAACGCTTACTACCTGATTCTTTAAAGAAAAAGGTTGCCCACCCCTGATGTGGGTAATCATATCATATGCAAACAATGACAATTCTGTCTCTTCTAAATACATTCTTCTTATTTACTTAGAAATGAATGGCATATCCAATAAAAAAGGGAATAGTATGATAATAGAAGGTACCCATCTTGGAATGCTTTTATTATTTTATCATTAAGTCTAATATTTACTAGAAGTTTTTGAAGATACCCTTCACTGAGTTAAGAACATTTTCAAAGCTTAAAATTTTAATTTAAAAGACTGTACTTTATTTTGAGATTAAGTCCTTCCCATCTTTTACTGTGAAATAGTAATAGAAATACAAAGTAGTTGTTTTAAAAAATATCTTCACATTGTAAAATAAAAGCTGACACGCCGAAACCGGTTTGGTTCAGTGATAGAGCGTCAGTCTGTGGACTGAAAGGTCCCAGGTTCGATTCCAGTCAAGGGCATATACATTGCTTGCGGGCACATCCCCAGTAGGGGGTGTGCAAGAAGCAGCTGGTCGATGTTTCTCTCTCATCGATGTTTCTAGCTCTCTATCTCTCTCCCTTTCTCTCTGTAAAAAATCAATAAAATATATTAAATAAAAAATAAAATGTTCAATCTTTAAAAAAATAAATAAATAAAAAACATAAAAGCTGACACAACCATGAATTAGGTCATGAAATCTTAAGTCTAGGGAAGACTAGGTTAAATTTTAAAAAGACTACAGTGATATTTACAGCAGAAGCTCTAAGAGGGGATCATCTGGCATCTGGCATATTTTTTTCTTACTTAAAATTACTGTGTTTATGTATGTAAAGTGGCAGCACACACTAGTGGGTAAATGGCAGAGAGCATGGGCTTGTCTTGACAGGCTTGGGTGGGAATTCTACAGGACACTTCCCCTCCACCCAGGGAGCTGGGAGAATTTAGGAGTTATTTAATCTCCAAGCCAGTTTCCTCCTCCTTAAGATGGAATAGTAGTAGCAGCTACTTTATAAAGTTGTCCTCAGGATTAAATGACTTAAAACACACATAGCACTTTGTAAAATATCTGGTCAATTTCAAGTGTTCAATAAATGTTAGGTGCAATTGTTATTTTATGTATTCCTGACATGTGTATAATTCTTTATCACTTAGTACATTCAGACAGGGCCATACTTTGAACTTTTGTAAAACCAAAAGTAGGTATCTCGAGTTAATAATCTAAAGGAAGAAACAAGAATCATTTAATTATGATGGGGTTAATACTAACAAATGGATCAGTAGTATATTATCTATACATATAAAGCCTAAGCAACCATCACAACTGAATGGACAACTGAACAGGCTGCAGGGGTAACCAGGCCCACAGGGGAGGCAGTTGGGGCAACCAGGCTGGCAGAGGGGTAGGGGGGGCAATGAGGGGTGACCAGGCTGGCAGAGGAGAGCAATGAGGGGTGATAAGGCAGGCGAGGGGCAGTTGGAGGCAACCAGACAGCAGGCGAGCAGTTAGGAGCCAGTGGTCCAAGATTGTGAGAGGGATGCCCCAGATTAGAGGGTGCAGGCTAGGCTGACGGGATTTCCCCCATCCGTGCATGAATTTCAGGCACCAGGCCACTAGTATTAATATATTTATACAAATATATTAAGCTAATAAATATATAATTTGAGGAAATATTTAGCTATTTTGATTGTTCCATATCATTATTTTCTCTCCAGTTGTGTGTGTGTGTGTGTGTGTTGTACCAAACAACTTACAAATATAGATAAAACACAAGGAAAACAATTAGTACAGGGCAAAAATAAGATCAGGTATGTGTTCTAGCATTTTGGAAAATGCTAGCTATAATTTTGCCAAGAATGGAATAAATCAGTATGGAGTTGGGAATAAATATCTCCATTCCCCTTTAATTACACACATTTCATGAAGGGAATAACATTTCAGAAAGACTCTTAAAAAAAAATGGGCAAATGTATAAAAACTTCCACAAAAACAGAAGAAGCAATTGGAAAGAAGTAGCCAGAGAGTATGACCAGGAGATACACACGGTAAGTTAGGCCAGAAGAGGCAGATTGTAAATAACAAACTTTCAAAAAGGGAACAAAGAGTTTTTGAAATAAAAAAATGCGTACATTAGCAGGAAAGTTACAACGAATAACTTAGGCAAGATATTCTTGGATCCTTAAAGCATGTACAACTATTACAGTTCTTAGTAATGGGTAAAAATTGAATCTAAAATTCTACATTTTCTAAGCTTAGATCCCAAAGACCAGTAAGAATTTACTTACTTTACTAGAGCAGCAGCTTCAGGAAGTACATCAGCAAATGATTCACGGAATATGATTGCGTTTTTCCTTTTACAGTTCTGGATGACATCATTGGCAAGGTAAAAGAGATTCAAACGGTGGGGATAGGCAGCTAGAGATGATAAAAGGTATAAATAAAACCAAATTAGTCATTTATACTTAGTTCAATTTTTTCCAAATACAGTCTTAAACTGCTATTAGATGGATGGATGAACAGACAAATGAACTAATATGATCAACCATCTGAACCTAGTATCTAAAAACCTTGACTGCATCAGGTTAAGTTTTTGTTCAAGCTACTCCTTGAGTAGAATTCTTTATAGATGCTTGCCACTAAAAAACTCATTAACTCTGGAGAAGCTAAAATTAAAAAACAAAAACAAAAACAAACCGCTCTCCCAAACATTTAAAAAGATAAAAAATTGAGTAGAAGCAGCTCAACTTGTTGCAAAAACACCAGGTTTACTGGAAAGAGGATGGGCTTTTCTAGAATCCAATCAGAATGGACCTCAGGCAAATTCCTTATAATAGTAGACTCCTTTCATCAACCAGTCCAGATACCACTCAGATTCATATAAGTCCTGCCATCTGCTGGAAAAGAGGTTCTGCTGCTACTTGCATCACCAAGAGAAGGACCTGGGAAATGAGTAAATGATCCCATAAAACGCACCTGAGTCAACCTTTTTCAAAGGCCCAGTCAACTTACTATCTGGAACCTTAAGCAATGTCACCCCAAATTTCATTGTTATCCTGGACAATTTTAATATCCACATGGATGATCCATCATATTTTCTAGTTCCCCAATTTCTTGATCTCAAATTCAGTATCCTCCAAGAACCACTCTTTTGTTCTTCACTTTCATCAGAATCTCAGTTCTTTTTTCTCTACAGCCTCTTGCAGTATTCAAATTCTTTCTCCATCAATTCCAGAGTTTCTTTTTTTTTTTTTTTAAATATATTTTATTGATTTTGTACAGAGAGGAAGGGAGAGAGATAGAGAGTTAGAAACATCGATGAGAGAGAGTCATCGATCAGTTGCCTCTTGCACACCCCCTACTGGGGATATGCCCGCAACCAAGGTACATGCCCTTGACCGGAATCGAACCCGGGTCCCCTCAGTCCCCAAGCCGATGCTCTATCCATTGAGCTAAACCGGTCCCGGCCAATTCCAGAGTTTCTGACCCATTATTAAAATAACTCTTTTATCAAAACTTTCATCATCATTCCCCTACCTGCCTAAAATTTAGCCTTTCTAGCACATGCACTCAACAAAATCTTAAATCTGGATCGAACTGAAGAATGCCTTCACCACAACTTTATTTCCACTCCTGTGTTCTGTTGAAGAAATCTCCTATCACCATGAAGATTGAAACCATATAAATTCAAACTTCTTCAGCTGGGCCCTCAATGCTACAGTCCTTCCACATGTCTTAATCAGCATTTTCCCTCCTTTATTGTAAAAGCTATTTCAAATTTCTGCCATTCTTGTCAAGCCCTCTATGTTACCACATTCCTTTCTCACTCTCAGGAGATAAAACTTATATGCTATTTCACAGAGAAAGCATAAATCATCAGATGGAAATTATGTTCTCTCAAAAAAAAGTTATCCACATTTAAACTCATCCAGATCAACTTAACCTGAGTCAGGTAAGGTCTTTCAGAATCAGGAATGTCTTCACTTTAACTTCTATTAACTCCACACTTATAGAATGACAACTTCACAGGTTGTTATAAGAATTAAATAAATCAAGGTATATGGACAGGTGGCTCGGCTGGTTGGAGCTTCATTCCATATACCAAAAGGCTGAGGGTTTGATCCTCAGTCAGGTGCATTCAGGAGGTAACCAATCGATGTTTCTCTCTCTCCCCTTCCTCGCTCTCTAAAATAAACAAAAACATTTTAAAAACAAACAAAACAATGTGTATAAAGCATTGAGAGTGCTTATTACACAGAAAATGGAATGCTACCAGCATAATCATCCACTTCCATGCCTTTAACTACTACCACCTATGTATCCATGACTCCCATATCCATGGGAGTTTTCAAGCCCGGATTTCCCTTTCTCAATCAATGCTAAGTCTCAGAGGCACCTTGAGCTTGATTTTTCAATATTTTACTAATATTAATCTTCCTCCTCTTCCATCTATTACTCCTCCTGTATTTAGCCAGAATTTTAGTAATCAATTTTTTAAAACATGTTTTATTGATTTTTCACAGAGAGGAAGGGAGAGGGATAGAGAGTTAGAAACATTGATGAGAGAGAAACATCGATCAGCTGCCTCCTGCACACCCACCACTGGGGATGTACCTGCAACCAAGGTACATGCCCTTGACCAGAATCGAACCTGGGATACTTCTGTCCACAGGCTGACGCTCTATCCACTAAGTCAAACCAGTTAGGGCAGCAATCAATTTTTTGCCTTCTCCTCCTCCTCCCTACCCTTCAGCCCCCAATTGTTAAATCTCTAAGCCTAGCCAATTTTGTCTCCAATAATATCAAATTTATCCATCTTCTCCTTCTCTACCTACCATAGCTCTTTGTTGGGCTCATCACCTTTCACCTGGACTACTACTTCAATAGCCTCCTAACTGGTTATTTTGCTTCTAGATTTGGCCACCCAAAATTTATTCTCTACAATGAATTGCTAAATTCATCTTCTAATATGCAAAACTGTCCAGTTATTTCTGCTATCAAATCTGCCAATGATTTCCAATTGCTGAAAATGCCCAAATACCTTAGACTCCATTTATGATCTGGATCTTACATCCTTTTCTAGTCTCATCTATTTCCCTTCAAAATCAAATTCTTTAACGAATTATAATTCCGTCTTTCAGAATTTGCCTTTTCTGTAATCCCTCTGAATAGTCTTTAGTGTTTTCCACTCATCCACAGGAAAACATCCAAAATTTTAAATTTAATCCATGTCCGATTCTGACCCTCCATCTCATTTCTACTTCTGCCCAAAACAAATAATCTCCAACGATGTTACTGCCACTTTCCCCCAATGTAAACCCTCCTTTAGCCAGAGCACTAAGAAAGTTAGAGGAAGTGAGAAAAGTTGGTTGAGGTAATCTGGGAAGATGTCTATGAACTTTTGAGAAGGCCATCCTGAATGTTTTTCAAACCCTCTTATACCGTAGTTCTTGCTTACCTGTTCAGCCTCAACTTTGGCCACTCTCTCCCTTAAAGCTCCAGTTTGGTGAACAAAACTTTGTTCTCATCTTTGAGCTTCACCCCCTTCCCTCGTCTTGTCATCCATTTCCATAGGCTAATCCCTTCACTTTCTTCAAGTCTTAGCTGACATCTCACATCTTTGATGAAGCTTCCCCTGACCACAAGACTAGGCCTTTAGTGAACCCTGAACTTACCAGTCAACACTTACCACACTACAGTGTATTGGTCTGCACCCTCCATTAGAGAGAGTATAAACTCCCTGAAGGCTAGGATTCTGTCTTGTTTACTGCCATGTCCTCAATGACTGATTCAGTGTCTGATAGGTGCTCAATTAATATTGGCTAAATGTTTAATGAAGAAGTTAAATTTTCATAGGCAAGAAGGAAGGGAAAGAGCACTCCAGTGAGAACAAGTCTTGAGCAAAGGTGCTGAATAGGCCTGTGCAATGACTGTCTTTTGTTTTGGAGGAGGGAGAAATTTAGGGTAGAATTTTAAATTTATTTAACAAAAACTTAAGTATCCCTTTCTGTATACTAGGCACTGTTCTAAAAATGATACAAATTTTAACTGATCTCCTTACAACCCTAGTACTATTATTATCTCCATTTAAGAGATAAAATTAAATGAATTGTCCCTATTCACAGCTAATAAGTGGAAAAGCTGGGATTTAAATACAGACAGTTTGGCTCCAGAATCTACATTCTTAACCACTATCTATTTCTTTATTTGACCAGGAAGGTTTGGGTGGAAGAACAGTGGGAGAATCTTTGCCAGATGACAGATTCTGGTAGGACTTAAGTTTCAGCCTTTATTCTGTGGCTAACAAGAAGCCATAAAAAGCTTTTATACAAAATTTTAAAAATATAGACTCCAACTACTACTTACCATTGCCTCCTGGTCTGAGTCATACTCATCTTTTGCTTGAATTACTGTAGTAGCCTTCTAACTGGTTTCCCTGTTTCTACCTTTGTTTGCCTCACTTCAGTCTAATCTCAACTCAGAAGTGTGATCTTGATCCTTTTAAAATAGAAATATGATCATATTATTCCACTGCTTAAATCCCTCCAGTAATGGCTCCCCTCCTTACTCAGAGCAAAGATCTAAGTCCTTACAATGGCCTGTAAATTCTAAATAATCTATCCCCACATTATGTCTCCAATCCCCTGTCCTGGTCATCATTCCAGCCATTTTGGCCACCTTGCTGCTACAAGACCTACAATACATCTGGCCTACTCCCTGCCTCCAGGTCCTTTAAGCTCCCTGCTCACTCTGCTTGAAACATTCTTTTCCCATATAGTCTTATGGTTTACCTCTCTCATCGCCTTTAAATATTTGCCCAAATGGCATTTTCCCAGTGACTTTCTGTACTCCCTAACCAGGAAAACGACATCAAGCCAACACTGCTATCATCCTTCCTTGTTTTACTTTCCCACATAATACATAGTTTCTCAATATACTGTAGAATTTACTTGTTTATTTTCTTGCCTATCTCCTCCCATGAGAATAAGCCTCATGGCAAGGGAAGGATTTTTGTCAGTTTTGTTTATGGTTGAATTCTCAGCATCTACACATAGCAGCCTTTTGAACTACTTTTTAAATGAATAAATTAGAAGAGAAAAATGATACGACGAAAAGAAAAAAGGAATGAAGAATAACAAGTAGTCTTCTATTCAGTTTGGTTAATAATCCCACGAGGCAGCTGAGAGAAACATCAATGGGAGAGAAAGATATTGACTGGCTGCCTCCCACACATGCCCCCAAGTGGGGCCAGGGATTGAGCCTACAACTAAAGTACATGCCCTTGACCAGGAATCAAACCCAAGACCCTCTGTTCACGGGTCAAAACTCTGTCCACTGAGCAAAACTGACCAAGTTTTTTAAAAAAGGGAATTTTTAAAATTGAATTTATTGGGGTGACAGTGTTAATAAAATTATATAGGTTTCAGCTGCACAATTCTATAATACATCATCTGTATTGTTTTTCTAATTAAGAAAAACACACCTGCCGAAACCGGTTTGGCTCAGTGGATAGAGCGTCGGCTTGCGGACTGAAAGGTCCCGGGTTCGATTCCGGTCAAGGGCATGTACATTGGTTGTGGGCACATCCCCAGTGCAGGAGGCAGCTGATCGATGATTCTCTCTCGTCGATGTTTCTAGCTCTCTATCCCTCTCTCTTCCTCTCTGTGAAAAATCAATAAAATATATTAAAAAAAAAAAAGAAAGAAAGAAAGAAAGAAAAACACACCTAATAGCTTAATAATTTGCTTGAGGGCTTAGATTACAATTAGGTTATCTGGGGACAGATTCATCAACAAACTTGAAATGTACCTGAAACTCCCTCTTGATGAGGTATTCTTGTTGAGACTTGGAAACAATGTACTAACTCAGTGGGGTGATGCCATGGTTTTGAGAACCGTCCTCAATAGCCAAGTCTTATCTATATTTATAAAAGCCCAGCGACTGGAATGGCAGAATGACCAGAACAACTGGTGGCTATGACATGCACTATGGCAGCCAACCAGCCTGATCTGGGCCCTGATTGGCCTCCCACCATCCTCATCTGGGAGCAGGGTTGACCAGCCAACCACCTGTGGCCCCTCCCCCCATTGGAGTGGGCCTGCTGGATCCCACCCATGCACGAATTCGTGCACCAAACCTCTAGTATATGAATATGCTCCAAAAATAAAGTACAAAGAATATCCCAATATAGAAATTAGAAATCTCAAGAGCTATAGGTTAATGGAAGTCAAATCATATTTACATTTAACTTACAAGAATCAATTTGTAAGTACTGAGCCATAATTTAAGAACAAAAACAATTAACAACAAAGTTAAACAAGTGTTCAGGGACAAAGGTGATTAAATTTCAAGATAAAATTGGAGACCATAGAGAAATATTGACTAACGAGAACTGGGAGAAATAATAAGATTTTCTTCTCAAAGATGAAGAGAACAGAAGAAGCAGCACGTTTGAATATTCCTAAATCTGTGGGTGTTTTAAGCATCAAAAATTCAACTGATTTAATTTCTGAATGATTCACTCTATGGAATTATATACTACCAGTTACAATATATATCATACATACATGCATACATACATACATGCATACACGAGGTTGGAAATCATGAATAAAATAACTACAATGTATACTGAAGAGCACCATCGAAACTAAAAATGTCAAAGTTATCTCTTAACATTCATAAGATATCAACTCACAAGTTCTTTAAATAATTTGCCACTCATTTGTTAAATACTATTATATACAATTATCTAGAAATCTATTAAATCCAAACGTTCACTAATTCTAAACAGAAAACTGTTCAGTGTTACCAATGATCAATAAAGAGTCAAAGAAACATAGAATCTAAATATCTACCAATAGCCCTGGCCAGTTTGGCTCAGCGGATAGAGCATCAGCCTGTGGACTCAAGGGTCCCGGGTTTGATTCCGGTAAAGGGCTCATGCCCAAGCTGCAGGCTTGGTCCCCAGTAGGGGGCATGCAGGAGGCAGCTGATCAATGATTCCCTCTCATCATTGATATTTCTCTCTCTCTTACTTTCCCTTACTCTCTGAAACCAATAAAAACATATTTAATTTAAAAAATTAAAAAATAAACATCCACCAATAGTGGAGTTGGTTAATTAACAAGTTAATTAACCATTAATCAAATATGAAGACAATACAGAAAATAGAAAAATGGTTTACATATTGAAAGTAGAGAAAAAGTATGTCAACTTTGACCCTTTTTCCTCCTAAATTACCACATGTAAGTCTTGTGAATCCTACCTCCTTTATTACTTTATTTTTCTGAATTTAAGAAACCACTCTTGCCAAAACCGGTTTGGCTCCGTGGATAGAGCGTCGCCTGCGAACTGAAAGGTCCCAGGTTCGATTCCGGTCAAGGGCAGGTACCTTGGTTGCGGGCACATCCCCAGTAAGGGGTGTGCAAGAGGCAGCTGATCGATGATCCTCTCTCATCGATGAGAGAATCGAACCCGGGACCTTTCAGTCCATAGGCTGACGCTCTATCCACTGAGCCAAACCGGTTTCGGTCCACTTTTTGGAATTTGACTTGGGTATTTACTTATTCAAATTAATACATTAAAAATTAAAAAGAAAATACTCCTATATATGGCTACATTTTATACTGCCCTTTCTCAATATTGCTAACACCTTGCACATAGTTACTATACTAGATAATACCAAGCAATGATCTAAGATGTGAAGGGGAAGGAATCTTACTCTCATTCTTTGTGAACCAACTCTATCTTCAATAAGTCTATATATTACAGAGTCTTAAACAATCCCTACCATGACTCTTTTGTAACATTTACTCTCTCAAATTTGATCAATTTCACTAATAACAATGCTAGTGAAAAGAGGAATATCAAATCTATATAAAAGTCTAAGTGACCAGAATGACAGATCACTATGACACACACTGACCACCAGGGGGCAGATGCTCAACACAAGAGCTTCCCCCTGGTGGTCAGTGTGCTCCCACAGCGGTAGTGCCACTCAGCTGACCAACCTGTCCTGGTGGCCCACCAGCTTGGCCTCCTGGAAGTCAGCCTCGGGCACCATGGCTACTTGCCCTCCCTAGATGCTCTACAAGGAAAAAACAATATAAAAGCTGCTTCCAGGTGGCTCCTGACAACCAATGCGAATGTCAGCAGGACAGATCTGGATCCTGAGCCGGCAAGGGCGTCCTGTCCCCCCTGCTACCTGCTTTAGGACCCCACACGTGCACGAATTCGTGCACCAGGCCTCTAATAAATAAGGTGCTAAGGATAGACCTATCTCAAATCCACATATCAGAATTATTATCAAAGAATGGTATAGCAGAAAGAAGATGGAAATTAGACTCAGACTAATATCAATTCAAACTCTACCTCAATAAGTAATTGGGTCATGACCTTGGGTAAAATTATATCACCAAGCCTTAATTTCCATATCTTAAAATAAATATAATCACTCAAAAGGCATTTGGATATGTTAATCGATGGCACATGCACTTTCTGAGCGGCACTTCAAAACTTAAGAAGTGGAAAAACTAGGTCTCTGAATTTTTGCCTCAAAACAAGAAAAGTTCTATTGGGACGGTATCCACAAATTACCTGAAAGATGGGGGAAATGTGTAACTAGCGATGGACACTACTTTGAATAAAGCACTTTTGGTGTTTCTCTTGAAATTATCGTGTTTTGATGACAAAATCCACATTATTAACCGGTACACCTGTTGAGTAAAAATGTTTGACCTACAGTAATACTAAGACCAGAAATTTACATGAGTTATTTAATTTATTATACCTAATAAATATGCAAAATAACTATGCACATATATTTAATCAACAAAATATTTTAAAAGTTGATTATATCCAAAACTCTATTCATGTATAATACAAAGCCTTCTCCCTTCTTCTCTGAAACCAATTTTAAAAATAAACAAACCCAAGTTAAATCCCTAGTCCTTAATGAAAACTCTTGAGACCACTTCCATTTTTCTTTCCTCTGAACTCATGCTGCTCTGACATTTAATACCAGAGGCCCGGTGCTTGTATTCGAGCACGGGTGGAGTCCCTCGGTCTGGTCTGTGGAGACTGGGCAGTAACCAGCTCTCTAACACCCCCCAGGGGGCCCAGATTTCAAGAGGGAGCAGGCCAGGTACAGGGACCCCTCCTCCCCCGGTGCATGATCGGGTCCAGGGTGTTTCACCCAGTTCTAATCGGCCAGACCCCAGCAGCAAGCTAACCTATCGGTCAGAGTGTCTATCCTATGGTGGTCAGTGCATGTCATAGCAACTGGTCAAACAGTTGAACTAACGGTTAGACACTTACATATTAGGTTTTTATTATATAGGATAATGCAGTGTTTCACACATTAGCTTCTCCTTGGGTGGATTGTAAAATGTTTTCTATCTTCAATGATGCTGATTATCTATGAATTACTTACTAATATGTATTCTGTTGACTGTCTGTCTGCCCTGGTCTAATTTGAGGTAAAAAAAACACACAAAAAAACAGCAGATCATTCCCTTTCATCTTCAATAAGTATTGGCACAATTTATTAAGTACATCAATGAAGAGAAATGCTAGTGTGGCTGATTCAAACAAATTAATTCCCAAAACATCCCATTGAGCATTTAGCACACATCATATTGATTCTTTTAACAAATTTACCTTGATAATTATATGCTTAAATGTGTATCATGATAATCTAGCTCTCCACACCTTATACTTCTCTAACAGATAGGAAGAAAGATGCTGCAAACTTGTAAGAAGACAATATATTGCCTGGCCTGCATGGCTCAGTTGTTTAGTGTCAACCTATGAACCAGGAGATCACGGTTTGATTCCTGGTCAGGGCACATGCCTGGGTTGCAGACTCCATCCCCAGTAGGGGGGCGTGCAGACGGCAGCTAATCAATGATTCTCTCCCATCATTAATATTTCTACCTCTCTCTCTTCTTCTTTGAGATCAATAAAAACATATGTATTTTTAAAAATCACAATATATTAATCAAAGTATCAGTTGACATTTCAAAATCAATTCCACCATCAATAACAACAAAGCATAACTGAGATCAGGAGTTGTAAAATTATACATTTACAAGATTTATAAGAATTGGTTTCCATAAAACTTATTTAACGTCACGATTAGTGTCACAGTTGGATACCATGCCTTGATTTTTTTCTCTATCTAATAAGTAAAGAAAAATTTCGTCCTGGCCAGGTAGCTCAGTTGATTTGAGTGTCGTCTAAATATGCCAAGGTTGCAAGTTCCATCTACAGTCAGGGCACATACATGAAAAAATCAACTAATTAATGCACAAATAAACAGAACAACAAATCAATATTTCTCTCTGCCTTCCCCTCTCTCATATCAATCAACTAATCAACCAGTAATTTTAAAAAGAGAAAAAATTCCAAGAAGCAGTATGGTCTTTGGCAGTTGTTCCCAAATTTTGGTTTTGGCCTTTAATGAAATTTCTACTGATTTACAGAGAAATGAAAAAAAAATAAGGGCATAGCTTATTTTCCTAAAGTAAAATGTATCCACACTAAGGGATTATTCCTTATCATCTTCTTCCTACTTTTCTATTAAAATATATTTATGAAATTACATTAACAAATTTAATGTCCTTACCTGGCAATATAAACAGTCCTATTTCAGCACCCTTCGTTTTTTGTTTTCTTAAATTGACTGGCTCATATCTAGAAATTACAGTCCAAAAGATCTTCCCTGACCCTGACTCACTGTGAGCTACCAAAGTAAATGCATAAATATTCATCTACTTAGTCTTTTTTAAAAAGTATTTTTATTAATTTTATAGAGAAAGGGAGAGGGATAGAAAGATAGAAACATCAATTAAGAGAGAGACATCGAATGGCTGTCTTCTGCACACTCCCACTGGGGATCGAGCCCACACCCCGGGCATGTGTCCTGACCAGAATCCAACCTAGGACCTCTTGGTTCATGGGGTGACGCTCAATCCAATGAGGTTATAAGTATATTTTTAATGCATCACTAGTGTATGCTACAAAAGTAAAGGAGCTTTTTAAGGATGTACAATCCTCTCCCTTTGTATCTAAAAATGAATAAAAACATTTAAAAATATGCTTATAACCTTCCACACAAAAGAATTTAAATAATTTATATTGATACTACCCCCTCAAGGTGGAGCATAACTTCCCACTTCTTAAGTGTGTGCTATGCACAGTGACCTCTTTCCAAAGTGCCCAGTATGATGGGGAGAGGGAGAAGAAACCTGACAAACACTGCCTTACCCAGTGATCAACATTAGCATCATGGGTCATAAGTCATGCTGGTAGTTACCCTTGGTATCATGGAATAAAAATGGCACTTTACTTCTTCCCAGGAACCTATAACCCAATCATGAAGAAAAAAGAATCAGACAAACCCATATTAAGGGACATTCTACAAAATACCTGATCAGTACTTCTCAAAATTGTTAGTCAAAAAAGAGACATGATGACTAGGCAAAAAAATAAGGAAATCCACAAATGAAGTATGAACTCTAGTTAATTATACATATATCAATATTAGTTCATTTGTTGTAACAAATGCACCACACCAATTAAGATATTAATAACAAGAAAAACTGGGTACAGGGTATATGACAACTCTTTATTCTATTTCTGGTTCATAGTTCGATGCTCAACCCTGAGCCATGACAGCAGGGCAAGAACATTTCTTAAGCCAGTCAGACCTAGTTTCAAAGCCCAGCCCCTATTTCCAACTGCATGACCTTTTCAAAACACTTCTTTCCTTATCTACTCAATGGAATAATAATAATACCTACCTACTCAAAGGTTATCGTCAAGATTACATGACATAATACATGTAAAGTGCCTAGGATAGCATCAGGTACATAACTGTCCATATTATTAGCCAATATGAGAATTATATATACTCTCTAAAAGGCTAATTATCTACTAAACAACTCTTCCCAGATGCCCTCTAAATACTCCAACTCCATATGTTCAAATCTGCTTTCATTATCTATCTCTTCCTCCCCAATTCTCTGTCACCCAAGACAGAATCCATAGAATCCATCTTTCAAATTTTCCTCTAACTTCATTTCCAACATACAACTGCTTGAAAAGATCTATCAAATTCTACTGACTAAAAACCTCTTTGAAATCACTGAAATACAAAGGCACAAACTCAAAGAAACAGAGAGCATAATGGTGGTTGCCGGGGACTAGGGAGTGGGGAGATGTTGATCAAAGGATACAAACTTCCAGTTATTAGATGAGTAAGTTCTGGGGATCTAATGTACAATATATGTAAATATGTTATTATATGCTTGAAAGTTCCTAGATCTTTAAACGTTCTCTAACACAAATAAATTTATGAGGTGATAACCTTATATGGTAATCATTTTGCAATATATATGTGTATCAAATAATCATGCTGTATCATGATTATTGGGATGTCAACTCCACTCAATAAAGCTGGGGGGGAAATAGGCATAAGGCTGTTTGGGAACTATTATACTATATACATCACACTCACTACATATGGAACAATGCAAAACACCAATAAACTGTGAAAGGATTGGGAAGCAGTCTCTAGCACAGTGTAGAGTAGACTCTGGAGTAAAGACTGCTTAGATTTGAATCCTGGCTCTATTGTTCTCTTGCTGTGTACTTGAACAATTTATGTCACTAAGCCTATAAGTACTTTCCTTATTACCATTCATAATATTTCTTCATTATTTTCTCTACCACCAGTGTAATTTTACATATATATCACTAATAGACTTATGTTAAATATTTACTATTAAATCTATTAGTGATACATTTGTGAAGTTAACTGCATTAATGACTAGAAATTTAATAAATATTGTTAAATAATAAAGTATTTGTTAGCAACAGAAGCTTTTTTTTAAAAAAAAATATATACATATTTTATTGATTTTTTACAGAGAGAGGGTTAGAGAGTTAGAAACATCGATGAGAGAGAATCATCGATCAGCTGCCTCTTGCACAACCCCTACCGGGGATGTGCCTGCAACCAAGGTACATGCCCTTGACCGGAATCGAACCTGGGACCTTTCAGTCCGCAGGCTGACGCTCAATCCACTGAGCCAAACCGGTTTCAGCGCAACAGAAGCTTTGAATCTATTATTTCTTTCCTTTCTTCCATTCTCACCTTCTGCCTACATTTTTTTAAAAATATTTTATTGATTTTTCATAGAGAGGAAGAGAGAGGGATAGAGAGTTAGAAACATCGATGAGAGAGAATCATTGACCAGCTGCCTCTTGCACACTCCCCACTGGGGATGTGCCCGCAACCAAGGTACATACCCTTGACCGGAATCGAACCCGGGACCTTTCAGTCCGCAGGCCGACGCTCTATCCACTGAGCCAAATCGGTGCCGGCTACATTTTTTTCTTAAATTAAATTTATGCTTTGCCACTCTGAAACCAGGTAGTTTCCTTTTCCTATGCTATAAATTTTCCGACAGTTTCCTCCGTGAGCCCCAGCTTATAAAATTTTTAAGTGAGGGTAATTCATATCTCACAGAGCTAATGTCGGGTTTAGAGGTAATATATGTATGATATCTAGTAAATAAACTCAGTGAATACTTTCACTCCAACCAAAAAGTGGTACCTCTTTTAAAGTGTTACAGCATATAAAAGTGCATGCTATCACACTTCCCAGAATCAATTATTTTTGTTCAATTCCTATCTTAGTTACTAAATGTTAAGTTTCTTATAATTTTCAGCATCCAATACAGAGTTTTACACATAAGCAAGCATTCAATATTCCTGAATTCATTTTCTGAATGCTGTCTTTGGTTACAGGAAGACACTATACATTTCAATAACTCAAGTAACGCTGTCTCCCAGCCCAGTGGTCGGCAAACTCATTAGTCAACAAAGCCAAATATCAACAGAACAACGAATGAAATTTCTTTTGAAAGCCAATTTTTTTAAACTTAAACTTCTTCTAACGCCACTTCTTCAAAATAGACTCAACCAGGCCATGGTATTTTGTGGAAGAGCCACACTCAACGGGCCTAAAGAGCCGCAGTTTGTCAACCACGGCCCTAGACACAAGAGATCATCATTTAAAATATTGCTTTATGCTATAGTTTTTTAAACTATCAAACAGCTTGGTATCTGTTCTGGTCTTTTAAAAATAAAGTGTGGCATGTTGTACCTCCTAACATTAAAAGATCTTCCCCCTCGAACACTGCAGCTTGTACTAAAGGGTAATAAAGAAACTCGCTCACTCACTTTCCCTCTGCTAGTGGATACCAAAGAACCACACAGTGAAAGTAAGTGAAACTACATCTTTACTAAAGAGTAAAGTGGAGAGAGGAAGAGAGATGAGAGAAAAAATGAAGGCCACAACCAAAAAATTTAAACCCAGCATATTTCAATGTCTCTCTAAGAAAATAAAAAGAATGAGGTATATTGATTTTTTACAGAGAGGAAGAGAGAGGGATAGAGAGTTAGAAACATCAATGAGAGAGGATCATCGATCAGCTGCCTCTTGCACCACCCCTATTGGGGATGTGCCCGCAACCAAGGTACATGCCCTTGACCGGAATCGAACCCGGGACCTTTCAGTATGCAGGCCGATGCTCTATCCACTGAGCCAAACCGGTCTCGGCAAAATGCGGTATTTTTTAAACTGCCTTTATCTTAGCCAGACAAACTTTATATTCCAAAACCCAGATGAAATTTTTGCCTTTTTCCAAAAGGAGGAACGAGGTTCTACTACTTGCTCTACAAGATGTACATTTCTCCAGTGCTCTATAATTATACAAAACTACTACTTTTCATTTCCTTGACAAATGAGAAACTGAGTCAAGCTGGTTTGTACAATAGTGTTAAATTACTGAGAAATTTTACTAGGGTCTCAACTCCTTCTACACATTAAAAGGGGCCCACATAATCTGATAGTTGAAATTTTAATACCCCTTCTCTGCAGATAAAGCTTTAATTTGGGGGTGACCTGTTTGAGCAAATTTTAATATTAATATTATTCTACTGCCAATGAAATTTTCCTTTTAAGATTTCCATACCACAGGACCATGTGAAGCTTGTCAATACTGTTTCACACTTTGAATTATGAGAATAGAATGTTTATCTTTTACATAATTTATTTAGTTTACTATAAGCTTATATAGCAAAATTATGTTCTATATGTTATTTCAGATCCACCTAGAGCCATGTATATAATACCACCCTTCTGCATTTGACAGACAAAGCAGCTAAATGAAGAACGTAACAATGGCTTGTAAAATTTCATAATACAGGTAAAAAGGTTCATTTAGTTAGTATATACCATTGCAATAATTATACGGTATAACTAAGGTGCTTCCATGTTTTTAAACATTGTCAGGAAACATGGAAAATATTACCTGCATCTCTATGAACCTAGGACAATGAAGTAAAAAAATGTGACCTAGGTATCCAAAGGGGAAGAAGACCAATTATGCTATAACTTGCCATAAAGCCTAAACCAAGAGCAGAAATATGCAAGAGATCAAAATAGATGTCCTACTTCTTTGGGGAGCTGAGACAAAGTTTACCTTGAACCTCAAAAAGAACCTAAGTCGCCAAAACCAGTTTGGTTCAGTGGTAGAGCGTCGGTCTGTGGACTGAAAGGTCCCAGGTTCGATTCCGGTCAGGGGCATGTACGTTGGTTGCGGGCACATCCCCGGTGGGGGGTGTGCAAGAGGCAGCTGGTTGATGTTTCTCTCTCATCGACATTTCTAGCTCTCTCTCTCTCTCCCTTCCTCTCAGTAAAAATCAATAAAATATATTAAAAAAAAAAAAAAAGAACCTAAGCCAAGACCACATCAGATCTAATAAATAGACAGAGGTATCTAAAATACGAGAATGCCCCAGAGCCTTCTCTCAACCTTTTCTATACCCATCCTTATTATTCTTTCTTATTACACCTACTTCTCTATCCACACTTAATCCCTAGTGCAGTCTTGGTCACAGAACAACATTTCAGTCAACAGCAACCTGCCACATACATGTGGCCCCACAAGATTATAGAAGAGCTGAAAATTTCCCATCGCCTAGAGATGTATCCCTCACAACATAGTGCTACTATTCCTCATTCCTGTTTTGTGGTGATGCTGGTATAAACAAACCTCTTGCATTGCTGGCGGTTGTATAAAAGTATAGCACATATAATTATGTATAGTATATAATACTTAAAAATGGTAAGAAACAACCTTGTTACTGGCGTATGTATACTACACTTTTATCATTAGAGTACACTCTTTCTACTTATTAAAAAAAGTTTGCTGTAAAACGTTAGGCCTGGTTGTGCCAGCAGTAGACTCACAGATCTGGTGTTTGCCACTCTCTTGATTGCATCATTCTCTTGTGCTTGATTTAATCTTGTGTTGTTTTATAGATTTAGTGTAGCCTAAGAGTACAGTGTTCAGTGTAGCCTTACTGTACAGTAGTGTACGCACTCACTCAACTTCCAGTCCTACAAGTTCCATTCATACTAAGCGCACTATACAGGTGGACCATTTTATACCATATTTTAGTACCTTTTCTTTAGATACACAAATACCTGTTAAGTTGCGTACAGTATTCAGCACAGTACCATGCTGTATGGGTTTGTAACCTAGGAGCAATGGGCTCTATCATGTAGTCTAGGTGTGTAGTAGGCGACATATACCATCTTGGTGTGTGTAAATGAACTCAATGTCCGAGCAATGATAAAATTACCCAACAGTGCATTTCTCAGAATGCAGCCCCATTAAGTGGCGCTTGATGGACATCTCTTCCAGCCTGGCGGCTCTAAAGACACACGAACACCCTGTCCTGTGGGGACTGTTGCACACCTCAGGCAAAAAAAGTCATTTTTTATGACTCTCCTCTCTTACCATATTTAACCCATCTAGAAATCCAGTTCGATTTACAGTCAAAAGAGATCTAGAATTAGCGCGGCTGGTGTGGCCTGGTGATGGATGGTGGACCATCTACCTATGAACCAGGAGTCACTGTTCATTCCCGGACATACTCCCTGCGTTACAGGCTCGTGGGCTTGCTACTCAGTGTGGGGTGTGCAGTGCAGGAGGCAGCAGACCAATGATTCTCTCTCATCATTGATGTTTCTCTCTCTCTTCCCTTCTCCCTTCCTCTCTGAAATCAATAAAAAATATTAAATAAAGAAGAGATGTAGAATTTAATTACTGCATATCAATTCGTCTGGCCACAACCTGGTCTAAACCACCATCTGACCCCAGGATTACTATGATAGCCTAATTGATATACATGTTTCTGCAGCAACCAATGACCTTTTTAAAAACACAAATCAGTTCACATCACTCCTCTGCTCAAATGGCTCCCTATTTCACTCAGAATAAAAGCCAAACCTCCTTACAATGTTATACAGCTATTTGTGTTCTGCCTCTCCGTTCACTATCACTCACCATAATTTCTGAGTTCATCTGTTAATCCTCATTTTAACTACTTTCCAGCCACAAAACGTTCTTGCTGTTCCTTAAGCTTAGCAGGCACACTCCAACCTCAAGATCTTTGTATTTTTCTGTCCTCTTTGTCTTGGAACACTCTTTCTCTCACCCCCTGGTATCTTTATTGGTTAATACCTTACCTTCTTGCTCAAACATCTCTCCTCAGTGAGGCCTTCCCTTACCATCCAATTTAAGACTGCCAACTTCCTTAACACTCTGTATCCCCCTTCCTTGCTTTATATTTTATATTCTCTGCAGCACTTCTAATATTCTCACCTCCTAATATATTTAATATTTTATTTATTGCCTCTCCTTACTAGAGTTTAAGGGGAGACAGGAGAGTGAAGGGCACAGTGAAAGTAGCTTATGTACTGAACCTCATTTTTCATGTCAGAATACAGTATGTAACACTAGTACATATAACACACAAAATATGTGTTAATCGACTGTTTATGTAATCAGTAAGGCTTCCAGTCAAGGGTAGACTCTTAGTAATTAAGTTTTGGGAGAGTCAAAAGTTATACACAGATTTCTGACTTCTCAGGGGTTGGCATCCCTAACCTGTGAGTTGTTCAAAGGTCAACTGTAAATGCAAAACTACTACAAATTCCCCATAACTATTTTAGAAAGTTAAGTTACATTCCACTAGGCCAAGGGAACAAAAATCAGGGTTTACAGAGCCAAAAGCGTTTCACTAAATAAACTATGTATTATGCACTTCAAATAAGTAGTCTTCCTAGAGCAGGGGTGGGGAACCTTTTTTTTCCGCCAAGGGCCATTTGGATATTTATAACATCATTTGCGGGCCACACAAAATTATCAACTTAAAAATTAACCTGCTATATTTGGTAAAACGTTTAATTAACTCACGCCTAGTGCCTTGGCAGGGGCAAACCAAATGATTTCCAGGGCCTTCTAGGGTCCATGAGCCAGACATTCCCCACCCCTGTCCTAAAGCAATCATTTTTCCCCTTCTTAAGATATTAACAAAATATATAAACCCAGACACAGTATCAACAACAGCAGAGGCAGAAAAATTCTGGTTCTAGTATTGCTGCCTAGAAAAAATATTGTTAATTGTCATCTGTAATCCCACAAGGCAGGGATGAAAACCAATTTATTCTTGCAAATGATGTAACCATACAGTTAAAAGTACCAGAGCCCAAAGACAGAAAATGCTAAATACTTTCATAATTTAGTAAAAATGTTTTAAAACACGAGAAATATGTTTAAGAAAAAGCAGTCCTCAGCTCGCATGAGCACTGCCTGCTACCACTGGTATACCAAGTACATTAAAGAATAATCTTGAAAACATTTTACCAAGTTAAATGTGGTCATTGTCAACTGATACGGTAGTCAAATCCCAACTCCACCATTTTATTGGGTAAACTTAAGCAACTTACTCAGCATTTCTGAGCCTAGTGTCCCCATCTGTAAATCAATGACTAAAATGTCTATTTCTTGGGGTGTCTTAAGGTGTAATGAGATAGATATACTATTAATGATGAGGGCTAGGCACATAGCAGTTATTTAATATGAGAGGGTCTTCGATTAACTTATACTTGATTTTATATGTTCTAATTTTACCTCTTCAGAAGAAAGTAACTTCCATCTGCTATTGATAAATATATAAAATAACTTCTATCTGCTATTGATA
This sequence comes from Pipistrellus hanaki, assembly GCF_964339955.1. Classification (NCBI taxonomy): domain Eukaryota; kingdom Metazoa; phylum Chordata; class Mammalia; order Chiroptera; family Vespertilionidae; genus Pipistrellus; species Pipistrellus hanaki. The sequence continues at coordinate 11,901,011 of NC_140520.1, forward strand.
AATATAGGTAATCCCCATCTTGGTTCTACAACCCTTTCAGCATATATTATTTAAAGAGCCACAAAACATCTCTCCCAACAATAACTTCACATATACAAATTATTTTAAGCTTGGGCCTATGATTTTTGCATTTATCTGTTCCCTACAAGGTAAACCCAAATCAAAACACCACATAAGCAATGGCTGAAGTGGAATAATAACTGAACGATGAGTATCCCTGGGTGACAAGCTATGGACAGGAAGCAACAAAGATCTAAAATTCAAACACAGGTGGACTTAGGATGAACCAACAGCGACTTCTCCACACTTCCTCCTCAAAGCCGTGACACCTCCTGCAAACAATCCATGCATCCTGACAGTACATTCTAGACCTCTTTACTGTAGTAAAAGCAGCAAAGCGGAAAAACTCCCCAATGAAGACAAAAAAAACAAAAAATAATAACCAGGGGAGTGGTGAAATACTACTACATGTCCAAAAAGCACCCCCAAAAAAAGCACATTTCCCTGATTTCCTGTTTTATTACTCATGAAACCAAACTCAATTCCTTTAAAAAAAATTTGTTTTTTCCCCAAGTGATTTTAAAGCATGGACCATCCTGACGACAGTAGTTTCCGACCAGGATCCAGAAGCCCTGCAGCAAACACGGGAAACCTCCCAGGTAAAGTCGCTTTCAGCTCCAAGTGGAACTCACGTTACCTCCCATTCACCCAGATGAGGCCCCGCTGGTTCCCCACCACAAGTTTAGCTCAGTCATGAACAGCCTGACCCAACCTATTCCAGCGACATAAGTGGATTCACGAACTGCTTCAAAACCCGAGCCCGTCTATCTTCAGGAAAACCAGCGATCATTCCCACGACAAGGCCTCTCCTAAGGAACAAACGGACGCGACAATTTTCGTCAAGGTCCAGCCAAGTCCACAAAACCGCTCGGGGCTCGGAAATGATAGCATGCACACATCCCCATCCATAGATCGGGGGCCAACGGCCCAAGGTCACGCCAAGGCAGCGGCGGAAATAGCCGGGAAATGCGAAGCCTTCTGCAATTGAGGAGGGGGGGGGAACCAAAAAAAAAAAAAGGAAACCACCCTGGCTGGGAATGGAGTCTGGGCTTGGGAACACTCAGGTCAAAAACCTTTACCTGTGAGCAGCCCAACCCCATGCAGCGGCTCCACGGGAAAAGCCCAAGCGAGGCACGCGAGGGTTTCCTTCCATTTCCCTCGTCTCCCCTTCCCCCTTGGCCTTAGGCAACCCCCGGGCACTCACATCTCCGGAGCCACTTCATCCAATGGTAGACGATGGTGGCGTGGTGCTTCTTGTTCTCTATACACCAAGACGACAGGCCTTGAATGGATTCCATGGTGTTGGTGACCGACTGGAACTTTCGATCCAACGAGGACTCCAGGGCCCCTGCCGAGGAGGCCGACGAGGAGGAGGCCTTACTGCTGCCTCCGCCGCCGCCGGCCGCCATCTTCCCGGTTTGCACAAGCGCTGCTGCTCCTCTGGCGGCGGCGGGCGGCGGCGGCGGCGGCGGCGGGAGCGAGCAAAACAATCACGGAGAGTGCGTGGAGCCGCGGGCGGGGAGGGCGCGGGGGAGGGGAGGGTGCACGCGCCCGGCTCCTCGGGAGGCAGGACGGGCGGCCCAGCTGCTGCTGGTGGCGGGCACGCCGGTGGCTCCGACACGCTTCACGGAGGGGCTGTGGGTTTCGAGGTTTATCAGAATTGCTCAAGGGCTTGTGTGTACACCAGTCAGTCACCAAGGGAGGATTACGCAGAAAAACAGGTCCTGCAAAGCCTTTCCAAACGCCTGCTCCCCCCCCCCCCCCCGCCCCAATCAATGGTGTTACACTCCGGCTCCCTGCGCCAAGGCCCTTCCCCACTCCTGTCCCTCACTCCTACGAGGGCGGGCGTGGATATCGGGAATGTAATACTACCCGACTGCCCCTTCGGTAGCAGAAATCTTTCTCCTTTAGGTCCTCTAGGACAGAAAAGGCCCCAGGATGGCTAGTCAGGATTTTTTTTTTTTTTTTTTTTGCAACGCAATAGCCAAGGGACGGCAACAGTATCGCGCACGCGCCCGCTTGGTCCCGCCCCCTCTCTTCCTTCTCAGCCTAGAAAGCAGAGGGAGGCCGTGATGGCGGGGCAATCTGACCAATCAAGGCGGGAGCACGAGAAGCGCGCGCAGGAGTCCGCAGGACCGTAGCGCCGCGGAGGCGCGTCTATTACTTCTGCGCGTGCGCAGCCCCCCGGCGTGTAGCGGGCTGGGAGGATGAAACGGGGAGGGGAGTAGCGAGTTGGTGTAACCGGGAGGTTGGGGGAGGGGGCTTCCCCGCCCCGCTCCGCCTCGCCCTGCCTTTTCCTCCCTGGTGAGATCTCGCTCTCTCGAGGCTACCCGGCTCACAAAACAGGGCCGGAAACGCCCACCACTTGACGGCCACTGTTACTTTCTGGCGGCTGCAGCCGCGGGGGCACTAACTCCTCAGGGAACTGACGCTCCACAAAGTGGCTGGCAGCCATCTTGCAGTGCCTTAATGATGCGCATGCGCCAGCTTCAGCGAGCCATTCTATAGGCAGACTCCCAGACCAAGCAATCCTTTACATTCCCCTTGGACCATACCTTCATAGCCATTTGACTATATGAATTATAGGAAGAGGAAATAAATGAAGTAAATGAAAATTTCCCGGTAAATTTTTTTTTAAAATTGATTTCAGCCCTAGCCCGTTTGACTCAGTGGATAGAGGGTCCCCTGTTGCATTGGTGTCAAGGGCATGGACCTTGGTTGCAGACCCATCCCCCACAGGGGTCCTGGTCACGGTCCCTACAGGAGGCAACCAACTGACACGATATTTGACTTTCCCTCTATCTTCCCCCTCTCTGAGAAATCACCCTCTGGTGAGGATTTTCTTTAAAACTTGATTTCAGAGAGGAGAAAGAAAAAAACATCAATGATGAAAGAGAATCATGATCGGCTTCTTCCTGCATGTCCCACAGTGGGGATGGAATTGGCAACCCAGGCATCTTCACCAGGAATGAGCTGTGACCTTTTTTAAAATATATATATTTTTTGATTTTTTTACAGAGAGGAAGGGAAGAAAGGGATAGGAAGTTAGAAACATGGGGATGTGCCCGCAACCAAGGTACATGCCCTTGACTGGAATTGAAGCTGGGACCCTTCAGTCTGCAGGTCAACACTCTATCCACTGAGCCAAACTGGTCAGGGCGAGCTGTGACCTTCTGGTTATATAGATCTATGCTCAACCATTGAGCCACGTGGGCCAGGCTCCCCGTAAAATTTTCAAGACCAGGAAAGGTTAACTTATCTCACCTTGGTCAGTTAAGACAACCTCACAATTGCATAGTACATTATAATTTACAGGAGCCTTGGATAACTAGTACATTGATTAGCACCACCTAGATTAACCATTCTATCTCATCTGCCATGTAAGTCCTCTGAGCAGATTTGGAGGCTTCTGTGTCCTACTGAACAAACACAATTATTATATTTTAATTATTTTATGTCTCCCTAGTAGACTTAGGTTTCTTGATGCAGGGAACCTATTTTGTCAAACTCATATCTAGTATTCATTAATTCAACAAAAAGTTGTTGAACATGTGGAATGAATAATTCTAGATGTTAGAGAGTAACAGCAAAACAGACAAAAATTCCTTCCCTCTGGGGCTTAATGTCAGGATACCACAAGCAAATATGTATCAGGGGGTAGTAAGAAGTTCTAAGAAGTATGAAGCAGGTAAAGAGAGGCAGAGGGTATAGAATGAGTGATCCTGTAGGGCACAGGAATGGTGGTTTGATGAGTCAGGAAGGAAGTGACCCTTGCTCTTGTTAAACAAATATTTTAACTTTCACAACTGAAAGTCTTTAAAATAAAAGGTTGATTAGGCCATTGCCACAAAAAAGAAGACTAATTCTTGGGGTGTGAGCCTAACCACCACCACCATGTAAGAAAAACATGTCTAATGTCCTTTGGTTTTGCAAGCATTTTTTTTTTTATCCTTACCTGAGGACATGCTTATTAATTTTAGAGAGGAAGGGAGAAAGAGAAAAACATCGATGTGAGAGAAACATCAATCAGTTGCCTTCCCATAGGCACCCGACCAGGCATGAAACCTGCAACCTAGGTATGTACCGTGACTGGAAATCAAATCCAAAGTGTATGGGACAACACTCCAATCAACTGGCCCACACTGGCCAGGTATGCAAGCATTATACAGTACAGGAAGTAGGGGGAGTAGGATACATATCCTTCTTAAATAGTTTATGTTATTTAAGAAGGATATGTATGGGAGGTGAAGCTGGGATAGGAGCAGCAGTCCATAAGAATCTGTAAAACTCATGTGTAAACAAGAAGCAGACACTCCTAGGGTTCAAAATTGGGGAGGGGAAGGTAAGAAATTGGTCAAACTAGCTGTTCTCTCTTTTTAGATAATCTGGAAATAGTCACCTGGAAGTTAATAAGTCCCAAATACACTGAGTGCAAGCAGTCTTTTGTTAGTTTTGCACTACTGATGTTAACTGCTTAACCTCTGATTGTCTCTTCCTTCCACCCTCTGGCCTCCTGGAGTTTAATTTAGGTTACCTCATAATTTTCTCCTTGTAAATATGAACATTGAGAACAAGATAACAAAGCAGATATGGGGGGAGGGCAGAAAGAACAGCAAGTGCAGAGGCACTAAAATAGGAATGTCTTGACATATTAGAGAAAGAACAAGAAGGCTAGAAAAGGGTAGGAGAAGGGATAAGTGGTAGTGGTCTAAGAGGTCACTGTTGGGCCCTAGCCGATTTGGCTCAGTGGATAGAGCAGCCTGCCACTGAAGGGTCCTGGGTTCAATTCCAGTCAAGGGCATGTACCTCAATTGCAAGCTCCTCCCTGGCCTGGGCCCTGGATGGAGCAAGAGCAGGAGGCAACCAATTGATGTGTCTCTCTCATGTCGATGTTTCTCTATCTATCCCCCTCCCACCCTCCAAAAAAAAAAAAAAAAAAAAATCACATTGGTTGCTGTTAAAAATAGACTTCAGAAGAAAAAGAAAATAGATCTCAGAGCCCTGGTCAGCATGGCTCAATGGTTAGAGTGTCTGCCTGTGCACCAGATGCTCATGGGTTCAATCCCAGGTCAAGGGCAAGTGCTTGAGTTGCAGGTTCGTTCCCTGATCCCTGCCCTCAGTGGGGGCAAATGGGTGAGGCAACCAATCAACGTATTTCTCTCACAATGATGTTTCTTTCTCTCTTCATCCCAAATGAATCTTCCATTCCTCTCTCTAAGAATCAATGGAAAAAATATCTGCACTCCTTGGGTGAGGATTAAAAAAACAAGACTTCATAAACATTTAGTTAAGGAGGCTGTTGGAATAATCCAGATAAGGAAATGATGGAGGAGAAGCCACAGGCCCTGGAGGGGAAAAGCGGGGGTAGTCATAGGCCCACTAGAGAGAAACAAAAACAGAAGAGCTTTCAGGGCAAATGCTGGAATCGAAGAACACTGCAAATGAGTTTGAAGTTCATGCTAGTCAAGGGGAGAATAATGAGCTATAAATCTTGAAGATGTAGGTTTGTACTCCTAGAAGTCTTAGAACATAAGCCCCAAAGGGTGCGGTGTGTATACTGGGACAAGGACCACCACCTCCGTGTTACCTTCTTGGTCCCAGTAGGTGATAGGTCTTTGTGTGCAGCTCAGGAAGACCTAAGCTGAAGGGCAGCTATAGGGCCCAGACAACCAATAAAGAACTGAATGAACTTAGAGAAAATATGTATGAACTAGAAGAATGAAGTGGCCATTTTCTCACATGAACCAGGGGAGGAAAAAGGGAAAGGAGCAGTCATATGAAAAACGAGTAGGAATCAGGATTTCAGGTATGGACATCTTGAGTTTGAGGTATCAGACATAAATGACATTAAATATGTAAGTATGAAATTCATGAGAGGTCTAGGTAGAAAATATCAATTTAAAATTTTTCAATATATAGATGATCTTAAAATGATGAGATGGATGAGGTTGCCCAGGAAGTGAGGTTCTAGACAGAACTGTTGTGGAGATATATCTCTGACCAGAAATCGAATCCACAACCTAAAGCTTCAAGGATAAAATTTTCTTTTTTCGAAGCAATTGCTAGGAGTCTGGAGAAAAGATCACCTGAAGAGCCAAACTCCAATCAACACCTATGAGTGTATGAAAAAAATCATACAAATTTTAAAAATAACTCTTTAATCATATACACATAAGGGCAGTAAAGGGCAGCACCAGGCCGACAGGGAAGAGAGCAATGTGTTCTCCCTTTGTCCCGATGTCAGCTGGGCACAGTTCTGCGATCACACACACACAAATGGGCTGGGCTGGGAAGTAAAATAAGGGAGAGGACTGAAGAGACATAGGCAAGAGGGTGGAGGCAAGGGCTTGCAGTAGTCTCAGTCAGCAGACTCCAACACAGATTCACTTAGCGCAAGGTCCCAGTAGTGTTCAGCCCCATGCTTTTTGAAATGCTCCCGGGCCATGTTCTCTGTAGGGCACTGTTTGAACTTCATATCCCCAAAGCTCCGGTCTTTGGCTGTACCCTGAGAAAGAGACAAAATATGGAATGACACTGCAATTTCTAGTTTAAATCAGATATTCTTTTATAAAACCTAGTAACACTTGTGTAGCAATGTGCTTAGCTGAATATGATTTTATGGTAAAAAGGAATTCTAATCTCCACCTCCTTGGATGTTGCATGAGTTTTCATGAATTTACGCATAAGGCTTTGTTGGTCTTTTTTTACTGAGTGAAAAAAGAGGAGTTCTGTGCTCTGGTGCCTGGGTGGAAGAGCAAGACTGGAAGGACTATGGATGGTGAGATGGGTGAACTTGTCTCCCACCAGGCCTCAAAGACTAAATTTGGTCTTTTCAGGAGAAAGGTGTTAGAGAACCAGAGGCTGAAAAGACTCTTTTCACAAGACTTAGTGAGACCCTGTGTACAAGGAGGCTTTGGGGCGCAGTGACGAAGAATACAGGGACAAGGGGGAGAGGGAAATGGGAGCCAGGGGGACGACCTCCAGAACTGCAATAGAAAGAGATACTAGGTGGAAGCGCCTTCTCAAAAAAGGCACCAGCAGCTACAACAGCCATAAAGTGCTACCTCAAGAGGCTTCCAGGGATCAGACTCCAATAAGGAGGCTAGAGCAGAAATTGGCTTGTTTTTGAACCTGAGATATAATTCCGGAGGACATTAGATAAATGGAAGAGATGAAGAGGCTGGGATATTAAATATGCAGGTGGGGACTTATGAGACAAAAACAAAAAACAAGAAAGAAGTATACATAAAAAAACAATTGCCTATAAGAGTGGTCTTAAAGAATCAGGGAATCAAAAGAGAACTATTTCAGTAAATGCTTTTCTTTGTTGTTAGAATTTATTTTAGTAAGCATTCACTGCTTTTATAGAACATTACTTTTATAATGAACTAGTTACTAAACATGAGCACATTTTAAAAATTGCAACAGCTCAGTGGATAGAGTGTTGGCCTGCAGACAGAAGGGTCCCAAGTTTAATTCCAGTCAAGGGCACATGCCAGATTGCAGGCTTGATCCCCATTGTGGGGCATGCAGGAGGCAGCCAATCAATGATTCTCTCTAGTGGTTGATGTTTCCAGCTTTCTCTCCCTCTCCCTTCTTCTTTGAAATCAATAAAAATATATTAAAAAATAAAAATAAAATAAAAAATAGAAGGTACACATGAACTCAATACAGAAAAACAAAATGAAAACAATAATCGCAAAGGTAAAAATATTTACAATGTATAAAGTGTATGCTGGAGTGGGAATAAAAGGATTATTGTACTATATCAGGACACAGATAGCTACTGAGAAAAAAAACTTTCAATGTTTCCTAGAGAAATCGGGTATTTTATGCTTCAAAAAGGGAGAACAATGCTTACTTCACAAATTGGTCTGAACAAGCATATCCATTCATTCATTCATTCATTCATTCTTCGGAATACTACTTCATTAAGATTTCAGGAATGAAAAAATTATATAATCATAAGAAAGTTCCATTTGAAGAGTGATTTCATTACACTGTACAAAGTACAATTACACAATAATCTAATTAGTTTACCAAACAAAAAAAAAACCTGACAAAAGGGAGGGAAAATTATATTTACATTTTATAGACAAAACAAGAGTATTGGATGTTAAACATGCCTCGCCCATTTGCACAGTTAATAAGTAGTACTGCCCAGATTCCCAACTTTATATTAAGTTTAGTATTTCTCTTACTATATCCAGACAAAGAAAAATCCAACAATTAATTTCCCTCTTTACAGGCCTCATCTATGACTATGAAATAGCTCAATCAAGAATTTGTGATCTTGCCACCAGTTTTCCATATTCTTTTTCCAGATGGCAGATACTAACATGCTCTTTAATTTAACTGAAATCTAATGAGGAAGAATTTGCTGCCAAACATTTAATAATAAATTCCCTCCCCCTCACGCCTCCTAAAAGCAAGAAACCACAAATTACTTAAGGCTTGCAGGGGTCTTCAAACTACGGCCCTCGGGCCACATGCGGCCCGCAGAGGAGTCTGATCCTGCCCGCCAGGTTTTTTGGGCAGTGAGCGCAGCCGAGGTGTTACAGTAGGAATTAGTTCATATAGTCCGGCCCTCCAGCTCTCTGAGGGACCGTGATCTGGCCCCCACTTTAAAAAGTTTGAGGACCCCTGGCTTAAGGGATTAGTCATTGTTTAGTTTTACCAGTCCATCACTTCATTTGAATAGTATAAACAATCAGAATTATTCTACTTCAGTGATTAATGAGGAATCACCTACCTCCCAGACTAGTACACATTTGTTGGTTTTCTTCACAGCTTCCTCATCGGATTCCTCATCATCTGGAAAAGACAATATAGCTAAATCTTTCTCTAGATATAAACTAGAGACCAAAATTTAGGCTCTACACAATGTTCAAATCTACCCAAATTATTTTAAATGTTGTCAATCATGAGTTGAGATAAAATATCTTCTGTTTCTCTTTACCCCAAATTAGACTGAAAGCTTTAAATAGGCAGGAAAATTTGTTAATTCAACAAACATTTATTGAGCACCTACTATGTGTCAAGAGTTGTGCCAGATACTGGGAATAAGTAGATAAATAAAACCATTAAAAATAAAAACTTGATATGAGCACTTTGAGAGCCAGGCTTCATATGCCAACATAAGAGTCCATTCTCAAGGAGGTTTTAGTCTAATGGAGGAGGAGGGCAGATATATCAAATGAAAATAGGAACACAAAACAAAATATAGGTAAATTATAGTAAAAAATATACTTTGTGCCCCGCCACCATGGCTCAATGATTGAGAATCGACCTATGAATCAGCAGGTCATGGTTCAATTCCCAGTCAGGGCACATGCCAGGTTGCAGGCTCAGTCCCCAATAGGGGCTGTGTAGGAGGCAGCAGAACCATGATTTTCTCTCATTATTGATGTTTCTTTTTTTTCTTTTTTTCTTTTTTTTATAGAAAGAGAGAGAGAGAGAGAAGTAAAAACATCGATGAGAGAGAAACATCGACCAGCTGCCTCCCGCACACCCCCCCACTGGGGATGTGCCCGCAACCAAGGAACATGCCCTTGACCGGAATCGAACCTGGGACCTTTCAGTCTGCAGGCCAACGCTCTATCCACTGAGCCAAACAGGCTTTGGCTCTCATTATTGATGTTTCTCTCTCTCTCCCACTCCTTCTGTAAAACCAATAAAAATATATTTTTTAAAAATGTTTGTAAGGATAAAAAATACTTTAAGACCAAAATATTAGGTAAAATTAAGTAAAAAAAAAAAATAAAAATAAAAATAAGGCTCCCAGTATATGTTAAATGCCAACAGAAGTTTTCAAAGAAAATACTGAATACTGATGGAAGAATGGTGGCCAGGAGGATTTCAAATATTTGATAATATATTTAATAAGATAAAATTGAGCAAATAAATGAAAAGTACATTTTCTTAAAGCAGGAAGTTAATTTAATCTGAAAATCTTTTGTGTGTTTTTTTACCTTCAACCCCTTAAAAATTTTTTATCAAAAAATAATACATGCCAGCCGAAACTGGTTTGGCTCAGTGGATAGAGCGTCGGCTTGGGGACTGAAGGGACCCGGGTTCGATTCCGGTCAAGGGCATGTACCTTCGTTGCGGGCACATCCCCAGTGGGGGGTATGCAGGGGGCAGCTGATCGATGACTCTCTCTCATCGATGTTTCTAGCTCTCTATCTCTCTCCCTTCCTCTCTGTACAAAATTAATTAAAAAAAAAAAGATATAAAAAAATAATAATAATACATGCCAAAACTGGTTTGCTCAGTGGATAGAGCATCAGCCTGCGGACTGAAAGGTCCTAGGTTCGATTCCAGTCAAGGGCATGTACCTTGGTTGTGGGCACATCCCCAGTAGCGGGTGTGTAGGAGGCAGCTGATCGATGTTTCTAACTCTCTATCCCTCTCCCTTCCTCTCTGTATAAAATCAATAAAAAATATATTAAAAAAAAAAAAAATACAGCCATAGCTGGGTGGCTCAGTTGGTTGGAGCATTGTCCCATATACCAAAAAGTTCCAAGTTCAATTCCTGGTTAGGGCATGTAAGAAAGGCAACTGATCAGAAATATTGATTGAATATTTCTTTCACATTGATGTTTCTCTCTCAAATTAAAAACACACACACAAAAAAACCAAAACAAACAAACAAAAAAAAACACACACACACAGATAAGGCCCTGGCTGGGCAGCTTAGTAGGTTAGAGCATCATTCAAGGTTACAGGTTTGATCCCTAGTCAGGGCACATACAAAAATCAACCAATGAATGCATAAATAAATGGAACAAGAAATCAATGTTTCTCTCTCTTCCTCCCTCTCGCTTTTCTCCCCCCTCTTAAAAAAAAAAAAAAAAAAAAATTTAAAAAAAGCCCTGGCTGAGTGGCTCAGTCAGTTGAGCATGGTCCCACACACCAAAAGGTTGTGGGTTTGACTTCTAGTCAGGGCACATGCCTAAATGTTGGTTCAGTCTCAAACAGGAGCAACCAATGGATGTTTCTTCCTCTCTATAAAATCAATAATAAATCCTTAGGTGAGGCCCTGGCTGGTTTGGCTCAATGGACAGAGCGTCTGCCTGTGGACTGAAGGGTCCCAGGTTCGATTCTGGCCAGGGGCACATACCTGGGTTGCGGGCTTGATCCCCAGTAGGGGGCGTGCAGGAGGCAGCCGATTGATGATTTTCTCTCATCATTGATGTTTCTCCCATCCAAGTACTAACCAGGCCCGACCCTGCTTAGCTTCCGAGATCAGACGAGATCGGGCGCGTTCAGGGTGGTATGGCCATAGACTCATCATTGATGTTTCTATCTCTCTCTCCCTTCCTCTCTAAAATCAATAAAATATTTTTCAAAAAAAATCCTCACATGAGGATTTAAAGAAAAAGGGTAATATAGACAATGCACACATGACAGGGAAACTGGTAGAAAGAGGTAAAAAGGCTTAATGGACAGGTAGAATAACTAACACTCATGCACATGACCATGCCATAAATACTGTATGAGTGTCTAGCATATTCATAGTCCAAATGGGCCTTTCTAAAATTCCTGAACATTATCCAGTATTAGCAAGAATTTCAGGAGACTTGATGAATGGACACAATACCAGCCCACCTCCCACTTAATTCCCTCTAACCCCCATTCACCATCTCCTTTTGTGTTGGATGTCTGTTCATCCCACTTTATCCGATGCAGCATAAGACGCTTAAATTTCTTCTGGGATTTGGGGCCTGGAAACAGAAAAGGAGAACTTTGCCAGAATTGTGGAAGGCGGTGGGGTAGAAAATAACCTTTGAGCTCATTCAATGCTGACATTAATATGGTAGCTGAAGCAATCCCAGGAACCATATCTTAGGTCCTTTTACTCCAATAAACACGAAGCAGAGGCCCAGGATATCATAGCCAGGTATGGTTTTAAAATAGTATCTTTTTCTCCTTTCTCCCACCACGCTAATCACTTCAAGGCATAGGGTTGCCTGGGGACAACCTCCCTCAATTTTTTCAGACTCACCCCCTTCCACTACTACCACGTTGACATCCTTGTGCAGTACCACCACCCCTGTCAGGTACAGCTGCCCAGCATTGGCCTCAATCTTGAACTTCTTGGCTGGGTTGCTCAAATTTCGAACTCTGGAGAAGGGAAAGTTTAGTTATGGCTTTCATTTTAGCTTCGGTAGCTGCCTGAATGGAATGGCAAATAAAAAAGATGAATCCAAAATGATTTTCTGTCTAAAAACGAAGGTCTTTGGAGTAAGCAAATATACTAATGCCTAAAAGCAAATATACTAATGCCTAAAAGGTAGAGATGATGAGTTTAGATATATTTCTACTGTTTCACACTTCTCCAAAGTCTAGCACTCCACCTTAAAACAAATAACAGGTAATCAAATTTACTCTAGATGCTTAGGATGTAGTTACAATGCTATCCATAAAAAGTTTCTAGGACACCTGAAAAACTGTTAATATCAATGAGCTATAGTGAGTGGTCCTACGGGATAGAGAACAGCAAGGAGACTTCCCCTTAAGTGCCTTTCTGTATTGTTAGAATCTTTTTTCTAATCTTAACAAAGATTCACTACTGTTAATAAATGTATCACTTTTATAATAAAGAACTAGTTACTACATTTAAAAAATAGAAGACACACAGGTACTCAACATAAGAGAATAAAAACATTAAATCAACACAAAGTTAAAAAATATTTACACTATATAAATTGCATTTTGGAGTGGGAACACCGGTAAAAGGTTACTGCAATACATCAGGATATAATTACTGAAGAAACTTTTAATGCTTCCTGGAGAAATAGGATATTTTATGCTTCAAAAATCATAGATGATCTTTAGTTCACATCTTGGCCTGAACAAATATACGCATTCATTCATTCTTCAGAACTATTACTGGTTCACTAAGAAGCCTCAGACATAGAAGAGTAAGCCTTTAGCCGAAACCGGTTTGGCTCAGTGGCTAGAGCATCGGCCTGCGGACTGAAGGGTCCCAGGTTCAGTTCTGGTTAAGGGCATGTACCTTGGTTGTGGGCACATCCCCAGTAGGGGGTGTGCAGGAGGCAGCTGATTGATGTTTCTAACTCTCTACCTCTCTCTCTTTCTCTCTGTAAAAAAAAAAAAAAAAGCTATAAAATATATTTAAAAAGAAAGAAGAGTAAGCCTTTAACCCTCACCATTGTAAAATATTTACTAACTCCTCTTTACACTTAGGTCATTTAAGGAGAGTAGGGGCTGATGTTAGTTAGGTATGCTTTTGGACTACAGTGATTCTGCCTCAAGGACTTAGAAAATGTTCTGGGAAAGGCTGCCAGTTTGAACACCTACCTATATACAGATATGTGTACCCCCTGAGAAATGTCTTCTTTAAGCTTTTTAATTTTCTTGACCTTTCTCTGTTCTGCTGTAAGTTTCCGGGCAGCGTTGGCCTCTTCATGCGCTCTGTCGTGACAGGAAGGACATCCACAAGTGAGAAAGGCATTGAAGATCAGAGGCAGGGCTGAGGGAGAGAGAGAGCAACGGAGGACTCTCCCCTCCCTTCAATGTGGGTCCCCCAGAATGCTGGGGAAAATACTTGCCCTGGGTTTCCCCCCACTCCCATGGCACTTACTTCTGTCTTTTTGCCATCTGAGCTCTGACATGGGCTTCTACCTTCGTGGGGTCTTGAACAGCTTCTGTTCCTAATACTCGCATCAAATTAGAAATTCTCACTGCAATGAAAAAGAGGACAGAAATCAATCTCCCAAATCACTTCTCCAGCTGAGATAACCTATCCTTTCTTCTCTACCAACTCATATTGTTTACATATTTCAAATCTGCTGAAAACTAACTTCTTCTAGGAACTTTTACCTTGAAAAGACCATACAATTAACTCAGTATTTGTGGATGTTCACACAGTTAATCTACATAGTTGACATACATTAAATTTATAAAAGGTAAGGAATTTAATTTTTTTAAATGTAATTATTATTTTTATTTATTACTATTTTATTTTTAAAGAAACTTACAGGGAATCGAACCCGAAACCTTGGCTTATCAGGACAACACTCTACCAACTGAGCTACCCAGCCAGTTTCTGTCTCACTGTCCCTCTCTCCCTTCTTCTCTGAAATCCATAAAATATTTTTTAAAATTACATAGGTTTCAAGTGTACAATTCTACAATACATTATCTGCACACTGTATTGTGCACTCATCATCCAAAGTCTAGTTAAGTCTCCTTCCATCACCATTTATCCCCCATTAACTCTCTTTCACTTTGGGAACTTAATTTCTTTGGTAATTTCACTCTGATAACAGCATTTAGTGAAAGATCCTATACATAACAGTGCTCTATTTAAATAAGGAAAGATGACAGAAATTTTGGAAAAGAAAGAAGAGCCAATAAATGATTCTCAGAAACAGAATACAGAGAGATGCTAAAGTTCCTCTGGAATTGCAGAGATCAACATTGCCACCCTTTCATCCCTGCTTTTCAAAGATGTACCTTTGGGTTCCGGAGGAGGCATCAGGCCCAGCCTGACTTTCTCTTGTAGCTCCTTCTGTGCTTCCCTCCTTGTTTGCCTTCGAAGTTTCTTCTGTTCCTTCTTTGTAAGATATACTCCCAGAGTAACTGGTGTGTCGTTGTCGACTGTTAGAGAAATGAATTTACTAAAGCAATAAGCATGTTAGAGGAACATAGGTGTTATATCAATCACATTAAAAGAATCTTTAGTTTACCCCTAGATGGTTTGGGTCAGTGGATAGAACATTGGCACGTAGACTGAAGGGTTTAACTCCAGTCAAGGGCATTTACCTAGGTTGCAGTCAGTATGCATGCGGGAGGCAACCAATCGATGTGAGAGACACATCAAAGTTTCTCTCTGTCTCTCCCCCTCCCTTCCACTCTCTAAAAATCAATGGAAAAATGTCCTTAGGTAAAGATTATAAACAAAAACAACAAACAAATCAGAACCTTTAATTGTTTTGGTTACTTTTAGGTAGTAAGGTTATATTTTTTAAGAGCATTCTTAACAGCATAGTGTTCTAACATGATTTTTTTTTTTTTTTTTTAAAGCAATTGAACCCTTTAGCAACTGAAATGCAGCAAATAGAGAAAACAAAATTAGAGCTACTCTGGTCCCTGCTTGAGGATTTTGAGTAGGTGGGGGGTATCTAGAATCCCATTTGGATACCACCTGATGAACCTCAATGTTTCTATGTAATACAATTTGAAAACCACTGCCCAAGATGATAAAACTTATAATTTTAGAGTTATAGGGACTGGAAAAAAATCATCTGGATCCCCGAATCAGGTTTAAATAACTTTTTAAAACAATGCCCCCCACACACACATTTTTCTAATGATTCACATTGATGACAGCTAAGTAGAGTAGATTTTGATAAAATAAAATTCAATATTATATCTTGTTTTAGAGCTCAATCTTTTTTTCTGAATTTACTAGAGATACTGACAGGCAAATTTACTGACTGAGGTATTATCTCTTCTGTTCATCTCTAACCTGGTGAAAACATTAAAGTCTTTTATAATCCACACTAGAGGCCTGATGCACAAAATTCATGCAAGAGGCTGTCTTCACAGCCCTGGCTGCCTCGGCCTGCCCTTACAGCCCCGGCTGACCCTCGCAGCCCCAGCTTTGTCTGGAAGGTCATCCGGATGGTCATTCTACTGTTTGGTCTAATTAGCATATTAGCTCTTTATTATATAGGATAACTTTTTTTGTTGTTAATCCTCACTTGAGGATATTTTTTCCATTGACTTTTACAGCAGTGGAAGGAGGAAGGGAGAAAGGGAAGGGAAGGAATAGAGGAGGGAGGGAGGGAGAAAGAAAAGGAAACATCAATGTGAAGGAGACATATTGATTGGTGGCCTCCTGCACAATTGGTAGCCTCCCACACATGCCCCCACTGGGGCCTGGGATCAAACCTATAATCCAGGTATGTGCCCTTGATTGGGAATGGAATCCACAACTCTGCGGTCCAGGGGCTGATGCTCTAACCACTGAGAAACTGGCCAGGGCTGAGCTAATAAAACCTTTGCTACAATAATGATAAAAAGAAAGGCTAAAGACAAAAATTGAAGGTCAGGAATTTAGAGTTGCTGTACAAGACTGGAGTTGGGAGTCAACACTATGGCAAAAGCCCAACTTGTATTATACATCAGTAAGGTTCTCTTTAGATTAGGCCTCAGTGCTCTAAAGCTGCAGTAATACTGTAGCTACTAGCCACATGTGCCATTTAAATGTAAACTAATTAAAACAGAATAAAATTAAAAATTCAATCTCTTAGTTACTTTAGTGCAACTCAGTTTTCAAGTGCTCAACAGTCACATGTGGACAGTGGCTACTATACAGACAATACAGATAGAGAACATGTCCATTATCACATAAAGCATAAAGTTCTATTGGTTAGTACTTCTTTAGTCTTGACTGAGAAACCTATATATTACCTGGAGGGTTGAGCTGGGCTGGGTGTTCAACAAGATTTGTGATTCCAAAATAATCTTCCCTCTTGGGATTTTGCTCTGTACTAAAATTGGAGGAAGAAGGGAAAACAGGATATGTGGGTAGAGATGATTCCGAGAGGGGGAGTTTTTTTCAGAAACACAATTAAAAATCCCACTCTCTATAATGCACTCAAGCACTTTTTAGCATTTGCATATCTATATAATATGTAATTACATTACACATAATTTTCATGATGAGAAAACTGGGTTCCACTAAGGTTTGATGCACTCTCCATACCAGTTATTCTCGACCTTTTTTCTACTCTAACACCCTGATAGATACCACATACTCTCATTAGTAACAGTAATTGGTGGACAAGTAAAGGGTAAGGAAAGGCTGAAATACAGTCTCCTAAAGCCATGAATCAGGATGATGAAGCAGATATAATTAATGCTCTCCATTTTTATTAATGCTCTCCAAATTTTATTTCCCAGCATGTCTCTGCCGCTGGGAAGGGGCAATTGAAACTCAGGGGTCAAAAAAGATATTGCATTCCATGTCTTCTGATGGCTTTTCTTTAAGCCGTTGCTTGAATTGTTCCCTTAAATTTATTGGGGCGACACTGGTTAATAAGATTCTATAGGTTTCAAGTGTGTATCTCCATAACACACAATTTGCATATAGCATTGTGTGCCCCCCATCCAGTCAAATCATCCTGTTACTATAATATATATTTGGCTCCCTTTTCCATTTTCCAAATGTTCCTCTATGCTTTATTTACCATTCTCTCTCCCGTCAACTAAGAATCCTTGCTCTACTCTAGAACTGGATCTATTATAAGCAACAAAAATATAAGAAATAAATATGCTAAAAACAAGTAGCAATATATAACAAAAGCAAATAATTTATAGATCTGCTCTTTTAGATTGATTGTGCCCATTTCTCCTACATTAACAAAAACACACACACAAAAATAACTCATATAACATATTCTTTACAAGTATATGAGCTTGTATACAGTTACCTATTTCTCTTGTATTTTAAATATTTACTTAATGCATAAGAGTCATCTCTCCCATTAAAACTACAGTCTTATTAAAAGGAACTAACAAACTCACAGGTCGAAGCCATTGGGGATGATATAAGAATCCCACCACTCAATTTCAGGAATATCTCCTTCCCTTAACTCCTTCTTAGGAGCAATGAGAGCCAGCCTCGTTGAAGTATGGATGCCTGTTTTTCGAGCTGCTTGTGAGATCTCTGCCTGCAGCTTTTCCAGTTGAGCCTAAGGACAAGATAAACCGAGAAAGGAAGATAAAACATGGAGTGGTAGAATCCCAAGTTTTAAAATACTTCCCTGTTAAACTCTTTATACTTGATGTAACTAGTTCATAATTTCTGAAAGCTTAGGAAAAAGAGCTGTCCTGCTTTATTTTATCTTTTACTTAATACATCTCACCCTCATCATTACTCTTTTACCCAATGTGTGCCTGCAGCAGATGTGCAGAAATTGAATGTTATGAAAACCTCGTCTGAGAAGATAAAAACAAGGCAAAAGTCATTGAATATACAGTCAATTCAACTCTCCAAGTGTGCAGATTGTCTGCAGCAAATTTTAACACCAGGATAGCTTTCCTCAATCACCCAAATGGTTTTCTGAATTGTCTCCCTGTTATTTGGATGTGGAGAATTTTCAACTCAATTTTATTTCCACCTAAATAGAATGTAATTAAGAAGACAAATCAGCTAAAAATCAAGTCTAATTGCCTAAAACACAGAGAAATGAGGTGACAGTATTTTAAGACTCTATTCAATGTCCTTTGTCGCCTTTCTAACTTTTTGGAAATTCTAGGTTATATTCTTATCCAGATACCTTTGTCCGTAACCGCTGGGCAATCTTCTCAAATTTGCCCTTGTCATGGAATTTAAAAGTGCGTCTCTGCCGCTGGGAAGGGGCAATTGAAACTCGGGGATCAAAAAAGGTATTGGATTCCAAGTCTTCTGATGGCTTTTCTTTAAGCTGTTGTTTGAATTGTTCCCTCTTCACCGCACGAATATTGGCCTTTAGAGTAGGCATTCGGTGTGTCAGCTCAATCTCCTTGCCTGTTGCATCTACAGTGCGACCTTGCTCATCGAGAATGAGTGGTGTAGGTTTAGTTTGATCTTTTAATTCAACCTTCCTGAAAAATAGCCCACAAAGAAATAAATTGCATATGGAACAGTAAGGCAAACAAAAAACAAACAAAAAATAAAACAAATCAAAACCTAATAAATACAACCAGGTTACCCAATTCTAGGGAACATAAACCCATAGGTGAGTAATAATATTTTGATTGACTTTTTCAAGTAATTTATTTGACTATAAAGTATAATCAGATTAAACAAACTGATAGATTACATTGATATGAATTTGCAATCCTATCTTTCTTTACTCCTGAATTCTTCGGTTAGTAAGGGATGCCATACCAATCGTAGATGCTAAAGATGACGTTTATCATCTTTCCCCAGTTATAGAGAACTCTCAGATATGGTCTCACCTAATGTGGTTTATTGGATAGAGCTGAGTTAGGAACCAGGAGATCTGATTCTATTTCTAGCTTCAATATTAGATGAATAATCTTAACCTTAGTCCTACCAATTATAGAAATATTATAAACTCTGCAACAGGGAAGCCAAAAGAATAAATTCAACTGGTATTTACTGAGTTTATTAAGAAATATTTAACTGTGAGAAATAATTTAGGTTCCTTTGAAGAAGAGGATTAATAACATGCAAAGACATTTATTGCTTCTCAAGCTTCAGAATGAAGGAATCCATGAAATAGATACTCACGGGGGAGCAATGCCCATGGCATGAAGATTGGCCAGGCCCACCATATTGGCATTGCCAATGAGCCCAGGTTTCAGTGCCAGCTGGGCTTGGATACGGGCTTGTAGTTCAGCTGCTTTCCTTGCCTTCTCAATGGCATCATTCATGAAAGTGGCAGCCTGGGAGGGCTGAATAGTGTTGCCAATTGGAAGTCGCTCTGGTTGGGAGGAAGAAGGAGTCTTTGGCTGTGAGATGGGTAAAAAGAAGTCAGAATTAGATGGATTAGGCAGGCAGGTAGGTACGTGCGCGCAGGCGTGCGCACAAACACACACACAGTGGTAGACTGGAATGAAACATGCAGTCACTTCTAGACTCATTTGAATGGATGACAAGAAATTACTTTTTTCAGAGTAATCTGGATATAATACCTGAGGTGTAGGGGGGCTGATGAAACTCAGTTGTTTTTTCCTCTCCTCGATTTGTCGTGTTGCTGCCTCCATCATCTGTTTGATCTGCTCTCGGGAATAGGGGAGAGTTGAAAAGCTGTTAATGTCTCTTTTATTTCTCCCATACAGGCTCCTAAATCCAAAGGGCTTTCAGGTCTAGAGGCTAAACATTTTTTGAATGACATCACATTCTGCCTGTATCATAGGATAGAAAATTTAGTGAAGATGAACCTACATAGCTAAGCACTAGAATTTTTCAACGTATCTTCCCAAGGCAGGACTGGTATGTTAGGTAATAACACAGCTTGATGACTAAGACTTTGGAGTCAGAGAAACATGAGTTTGAATCTTAACTCTGTTACTTAACGCTGTGTGACCTTGGACATCGTATTTAATCCCTAAACCTCCAAGTGGCTAAAAGGGATAAAACAGTAGCATCTACCTTACCAAAGCTATTGTGAGCATTTAAATAACATATGCAAAACTCATAACAGAACTTCTACTCCTAGAATAGAAATCATTAGGTTTTGTTTTGTTTTTTAATCATGTTAATGGTCCCTGAATTATTTGTTTGGGTAACCAGAGATGACAATACAAAGACCTGCTTCGTAGTCTCTGTAAACTCCTTGAGGATACAATCAAATAAACTCTTCTTGCCGAGGCCGGTTTGGCTCAGTGGTAGAGCGT
This sequence comes from Pipistrellus hanaki, assembly GCF_964339955.1. Taxonomy (NCBI): domain Eukaryota; kingdom Metazoa; phylum Chordata; class Mammalia; order Chiroptera; family Vespertilionidae; genus Pipistrellus; species Pipistrellus hanaki. Next base: position 11,921,456 of record NC_140520.1, read on the forward strand.
CGGTCTGCGGACTGAAAGGTCCCGGGTTCGATTCCGGTCAAGGGCATGTACCTTGGTTGCAGGCACATCCCCGGTGGGGGGTGTGCAGGAGGCAGCTGGTCGATGTTTCTCTCTCATCGATGTTTCTAGCTCTCTATCTCTCTCCCTTTCTCTCTGTTGAAAATGAATAAAATATATTTTTTTAAAAACTAAAAAATAAAAAAATAAAAATAAACTCTTCTTAAATTTTCCAAGAGAACTGGTGTCAAGGGGCTCAAGATACATACATACATACATACATACATACATATATATATATATATGTGTGTGTGTGTGTGTGTGTGTGTGTGTATGTATAAGTGTATGTGTGTATGTGTATATGTATATGTATATATTTGTGTGTGTATATAGAATTTTATTGATTTATATTCAGAGAGAGAAGGAAGGGTGGAATGAGGGGACTGGGGAGGGGGGAAGAGAGAGAAACTGACTTGTTGTTCCACTTATTTATGCATTCATCAGTTGCTTCTTATTATGTGTCCTGACAGGAGATCAAACCTGCAACCTTGGAGTATTGGAACAACTTTCTAACCAATTGAGCTATCTGGCCAGGATGCTCCATGATATTTTTAAAAATTTATTTTTAGCCAAAACCGGTTTGGCGCAGTGGTAGAACTTCGGTCTGCGGACTGAAAGGTCCCAGGTTCAATTCTGATCAGGGGCATGTACATTGGTTGCGGGCACATCCCCAATGGGGGGTGTTCAAGAGGCAGCTGGTCGATGTTTCTCTCTCATCGTCGTTTCTAGCTCTCAATCTCTCTCCCTTCCTCCTCTCTGTAAAATAAAAAAATAAAACTATTTTTAAAATTTTTTGTTGTTAATCCTTACCCAAGGACATTCTCACCCGCCTCCCCAACCCCCTGTCTCGTCCCCACCTAGCCAATTGATTTTTAGAGAAAGTGGAAAGGCGGGGGAGAGACAAAAAAACAAAACAAAACAAAAAAACACATCAATGTGAGAGAGACATATTGATTGGTTGCCTCCCACAGGAGCCCAGACTGGGGCCAGGTACTGAAGCTGCAACCGAGGTACATGCCCTTGCCCGGGAATCAAACCAAGACTTTGGTTCTCTGGCTGACGCTCTAACCACTGAGCAAACAGGCCAGGGGTGTTTCCATTTTAAAAATATATATATATTTTATTGATATTTTACAGAGAGGAAGGGAAAGGGATAGAGAGTTAGAAACATTGATGAGAGAGAAAGAAACATGGATCAGCTGCCTCCTGTACACCCCCTTCTAGGGATGTGCCCTCAACCAAGATACATGCTCTTGACCGGAATCAAACCTGGGACCTTTCAGTCCGCAGGCCAATGCTCTATCCACTGAGCCAAACCGGTTAGGGCTCTTTCCATTTCTTAATACAAACCTGGAGCTTAGTCAGCATGCCAGGGCTCTCTGAAGGAGGCCCAGGGATCACTTCTGGCTCCTCTTCTACCTCCTCAAAACGGGGTATCCGTCGCTTCTTTACTCCTGATGATTCCTTGGAGATCTCAGAGTCATCACCAAACACTTCCTAAGGGAACCCAAGATGAAAGAAGAGTTGTTTCCCTGCCCATGGGAGAAGAGAAGAATCATCCTAGTTCCTATCGACATTTTGTGGCATTTCCCAGAGTCTTCTAGACCCTCCACCAAATGGACCATCTCACCCAACTTCATCATTCACCCAATCCAGTCAAGCAAATGTCATCCCGTGTCCTTATCAACATGCTCCTCTCAAGGTCTTTGCAAATGCTACTGCCCATATGTGTAATGATCTCCCTCAACTTTTCCACAACCCCTGTTCCAAATCCTGCCTAAAACTCACCTCTCCCAGCAAGTTTTCCTCATTAATAATCTCATCCCTACTGATCAAACTGTTGTTTCACCTCCTCTTAGCACGTAATAGTTTGGTTTATACTATGTAAAATTACATTCTTCTTGCCAAGTGTTACATCTTTCAATGTTAGTTCTTTCTCCCAACTAGAATCTAAGCTCTTCCAGGACAGGGGCTTTCTCTTTCTTCTTCAGTACTCCCCAGTAACACTTTGTTCTTATCAAACAATGGGAACTCATTGATGACTAACTTACAAGGTGAATTTAACAGGACCAAGAATGGCCAACTGGAAGGGACAATGGGAAAAAGCAAATGTACACACCGGTGGTAGGCTTTGGGTGACATCCCCTCTTCACTAGGAGGGCTCGTGTTTTGCAAGGACATATCCTCGGCCAGGGGTGAGCGCTTCCTGGAACTCCTACAGTTCAAGAAAAAGGACTCTCCCATAATATATAGTGTGGGGTTGGGACGTGAATGGACCAAAAAAGGACCCTTATCCCAAGGCTATCTAGATACCTTCTTCAAGAATCCCACCTAAGCACTTTAACAGCATCATGCCCTGTCATAACTAATGTTCACTCTACATATATGTGTATACTGTATATCAAGCATTCCCCTTTTAGCATAAAATTCTACAGTCAACCCTAAAATTTACATGAAATTGCTACTCATACTTTATAATTTGTGATTATTTAGTTTGCTCCCCCAACCCTCAACCCTTAAATAGAAAATTCCTTTAAGGCAAGGACTAGCTCTCATTCCGCTGATCACCCTCCAATGCCCTAAACACAGAGTGCACGAATGTTTGTTTCTCTTAGCTCCACAGCCTGGCCAGGGACCAAGCAGTCATTGCTTATTTTCCCTTTGTGCCTCAGGAAAAGCAGTAAGATAGCCAAAGTATCAAAAGCACTTTGGAAGGTTTGATAGAAGTCACAGAAAGATTTTCTTTAAAGATAGAGACAGAGAGCAAAGATATGTAGAGATCAGCTACTTGATACTGCAAATATTCAAAGAGGCCATGACCAATCAGCAATCACAGAATAAAAAGTGAAGTAGGTAAGGGAGTAATGATGGTCCCATTAAGCACTCTACTCATGGGGCCAGATGGCCAGTAAGAAGCTATATAGAAAAATGGCAGGCTCTCCAGACAAATAGTAACTATTGTTAGGTCCACTGCAGAGAAACCTCTAAAAAGGAGCAACAAAGAGGTCTACACTCAGTAGCAGTGGAATCACATTCTGAAGCAATCTATTAGGCATCAAGCAAATCGAAACATAAAATCTTAGATCAATCAATTTTTAGGTAGTGGTAGAGGTGGGGGGAGGAGGAGAAAGAAACAGAGAAACATGAGAACCAAAATCCTTAACTGTATATGAAAATAGGACAAATTTATCAATTGTTTCCTTGGAATATTTTTCAACTCATGAACTTAGGTATTTCATTACCATAAGATGTGATAATTCAAGTTCACTCCCTCCACTTTAAGGTCTAAGTAAGTACCTCTCTTGAATATAGGTGTTCTAATAGTGGATATCTATTAGAATAGTGGATATCTATTACACGACCCACGTAAGCTCAGCAACTTTGTTACCATTCAAAATACTCCCAAGTTCATCAGATAGTTAACTGTAACCTACCTTTAGCTCTCGTTTTCTGCTCCTGTCACTGCTAGACTTGGAATGTCTAGAGCTTCGGCCTTCCTCTACAGCCTCAAACAGTTTGTCCACAAATCGGAGAGTAGAATCATCAAGAAAAGGTTTCAGATGATCTGAAAGGAAAAAAAGAGGTGGCAGGGTTGAAAAGGTAAGAGTACTTACTTTAGTGTAATACTAGGCATATAACAGACACCAACACTGGAAATTTATCTAGGGGGAGGAAAATATTTCCAGTTCTTTGTAGGATTCCCATAAATCCTCTTACACCGGGTAACTTAGCCCTGTGAGGTAAAATTACTGTTATAATTCTTTAGAGTAGAAAGTAGCATAGACAGAGTAAGCTACTTAAGTTGAGCATCAAACTTTGGGATGAAAAAAATCTCCCTAACTCTTCCCCAAATAGTAGAGATCATTAACAAAATCTACCTCCCTCAACTTTTTCATAACAACTTCTATATATTTAGATGTCAACTTGAATCAATGTATCCACCTCACTTTAACATATTTCCTAAGTAAATTTAACTTAGGTAACTCAGGAGAGTGGTCAAGGGAAGTCAGTATGAGATTCAAAATGTCATAAAAATAAAAAATAAGAGAAAAATGCCAAAACCGGTTTGGCTCAGTGGATAGAGCATTGGCTTGCGGACTGAAAAGTCCCGGGTTCGATTCTGGTCAAGGGCATGTACCTTGGTTGCAGGCACATCCTCAGTAGGGGGTGTGCAAGAGGCAGCTGATCGATGATTCTCTCTCATCGATGTTTCTAACTCTCTATCCCTCTCTCTTCCTCTCTGTAAAAAAATCAATAAAATATATTAAAAATAAATAAATAAGAGAAAAAGCAAAACCAGTTATTTGAGGTATTTTCATTATAATGCAAGAAAAAAAATGTAGCCCGATCCTTTTGGGAAAGTTCAAAGCAGTCTTTGGGGCCCTCTCATGGTAAGTCAGAAGAGTCAGAAAGTACATACCAGCTGCTTTCTTCTTGTCCATGCCCTTCCCCACACAGTTCAGTGCTGCTGTGACCACTGTGGGCTCTGAGAAACCCAGGACCCTCTTCACTGTCTTCTCTACCCATGGTTTTAGCTCGTCCAGCTCCCTCTTAGACAGTGCCATTTTTCAGGAAAAGGAGGATAGCTCAAACGAAGTTCTATATTGCACCTAAAAAGAAATCAGGAAAGACTTAAGTTAGAGGATAAGAAAAGACCAAACTGATTTCAGGCAATGGTTAGTACATCATTATGCTTAGGCAGTTTCTCCACTTCATTCCAAGCCAAATACCTTACCTAAAACGCATACTTCATAGCAGAAAGAGCTACATCCTGTTTGATTTTTAACCCTAACTCAGTATCAGTGGGACAATGAAATTTGTGGACTAAATAAAACAACCCTGGGAATTATCTAGTCTGAGAAATGAGTTTTAGCTCTGGCTGGTATGGTTCAGTTGGTTGGGTGTCCTCCTGACACGGAAAGGTTGCCATTTCAATTTCTGATCAAGGCACATGCCTGGGTTGTGGGCTTGATCCCCACTTGGGTGTATGCAGGAGGCAGTTGATCGATGTTTCTCTCTCGTGCTTCCCCTCTCTCAGAAAAATCAATCAATCAATCAATAGTTCTAGCTTCTTTTTCGAACCTGTCATATCAACAAGGACTTGTTTTAATAACATGAAAACAAGACTGAAAAAGCCCACCCAGAGTTTATTTTTTCTACTTCTAAACAAGCATTTCTTAACCTATAGGTTACCTATCTTTTAAGGGTTGCAAGTAAGGGAGGGCTTGTCCAGGTCAGTTTATCCTATATTAAAGCTCATAATCATTAAGACTATTTGGTCACATTTCTTTTTTCCTTTTTTATTGTACATTTTTATAATTTCACAAACAAGTGTGACAAATCCTTCAGCATCTCAGGTGTTTCTATAGTTGGACAACTTAGATCTTATTCATCAGCCTGTTGAAGTGTTCCTTTTTCAAAAACTTAAAGTACCATCCAAAATTTTTCTGACATCCTTATTTTTAACTGTTGTGGCTTGCTGAATTAAAGCAGCTGAATTTGATACAAGTTCAATGTCATTTCCTTCAAGAATCAACTCATCTTTTTGGACTCGAGATACTGAAAAAGCAATGCCTGACCTCATCCAAACTCTGTGGACGTATTTTTCACCCAAGAAATTTCTAATTTCAACAAGAGAACCATTCTCCTGAATAACAAGATGGGGAAGTGATGCATACACATCTTGTAATGGAAGCCCAGTAACACCCTTGATCATGTTCTGTACATGACTGCAGCTAGTATGAACTGTGGCCAGCTCCTTTCTATTTCCCCACCATTTGTCAACCCAGAGCCTCTTTTTTTTTCCTTTCCAAGAAGACTGAGCTCTACATTGATGTGGTTGAAGTCCCTCCAAACGGTGCCTCTGGGGCCCTTCACAATAACTGTGCGTCCCTTCAGGGCAATGTCCACATTTTCTGGGATGCCCACAGTCTGATTGCTGAGAATGGTCTTCATCCTCACAGTAGATGCAGCAAAGAGCTGGTCCCATTTCTTTGAACTCATATTCATCCCAGTGAGAATTCTATACCCAGATAATTTTCTCTCATGCCCTACAGCAAGCATGTCAAACTCTCGGCCCTCGGGCTGCATGTGGTCCACAATTATTTTTGTGTCCCAGCCAATATAACAAACAGTATGTAAGAAACTTTTTAATAAAAATTTCATAACTTAAATTTTACAATACTGTTATACATCATTATTAACAAAGAACTACATTCACTAATGACTGATTACTATCATCGAGTTGCATTCATTTCCCTATGCGCCTTATGTGCAGGTGCACCATTTCTCTCCACTAATACTAGCAGTGAATATTTTAGCAGCTGATTGCCACATCATTAGTCTTGTACTGACTTGTTTGTGTGCGCAACAGGAAATATTTTACTTTCAGAGAACAAGAAAAATAGGTTTATTTGTGTTACACTTATTAATTTGTGCAGTTATTCAGTGTCTGGTAAGTTAATGTTCATGAGAATATTAATTTTTATTAAAATGTTCTATTATTTTATGTTAACGATGACTTGTTTATTTCAGCCTTTTGTATCAGCATGTCTCTATTGAAATAAATCTACATTTCTATGAAAGTTGAAGCTTTTTTTAAATTTTTCTTTTTTCTTTTTTTTCTGCTCACATAAACTTAAACCTTGTTTATTTGGCCTGTGTTAGCCTTTGAGTTTGACATGCTTGTTCTACAGGTCTCTGTCAGTTGACTTGATCTGAGTAAATCCCTCAGCTCAGAAAAAAATACCCTCATTTGGACATTCTAGCTCTTTGCCTTTTAACCTTTATTCTATTTTTTAGCTTAGATAGAGACAACAGTATCATAAAGGACACTCTACAACAAATCCTTGTTACTTAATGTAAGCTGGTATAATTCTTAAATATTACTCATGTTTACATTATCATCTCCTACCTAAATCTCAACTGAAAACTCCTCATGAGCCTGGCCAGTGTGGCTCAGTGGTTGAGCATTGACCTATGAGCCAGGAGGTCAGGTTTCCATTCCTGGTCAGGACAGAGGCCCCGGCTGCAGGTTTAATCCCCAGTGCAGGAGAGAGCTGATCAGTGATTCTTCTCACTGATGTTTCTATCTCCCTCTCCCTCCCACTCTCTCTCTAAAAATTAAAAGATATGTTAAAATAAACTCATAAGCATAGAGAACATCTTATTTCCCTGATTTTCTCCATAATGCCTAAAAGTCAATTACTGCACTGACCTCAATTTCCAAACTAACCTCCCAGCAGTGCAACATATCAAGGTCTAACCTAGGAGTCAAATCTTTCAAGATGTGTTAAGGTATCTTTTCTCCTAAAAGACAGTCTGATTAACTTCTACATTCTTGGCAGGTTTGTCCTCTTTAAGATCTGTTGCTAAACAGTGTATTTAATTTTGGTATAACCATAAGCAGCTAGTAGATGAAAGTCATGAAAGTAGGAGTGAAAAGAGTTTTATGCCTCAGTGACACATTAAAGTTCTCTATTCACCCATCATGAAATAGCAGTATAACCTATCAATCTCTACGCATTAAGTGTGTACTGCTCAAAAGCAGCATATTCAGATATCGAAGTGAAGAAAGAGCTCACAATGAACAGTTGCAACACCAAGCTCTACTGTTTAGCAGCCTTTCGGCAAGTGACTCCTCTTGAACCTCAGTTTACTCACCTTATAAAACAAACAAACAAAAAAGCAAATGAAGACAACTGCCATGCCTACATTGTGCTTAATCCACTCAATAAATACGTGTTGTGCCAAGCAATATACTGGGTGCTGAGGATATATGTAATAGTGAACAAACCCGAGAAGAATTCTAGCCTTAAGAGTTTTATATTCCAGTAAAGGTGAATCACAAGCAATTTGAACATCCAAAGCAGTAAATGAGCTACCGCTCTATGGGACGAAAGGTATGCCCAAGCGCTCTACTAACAGGTGTATTCAAGACCATGAAGGATAATGTGCAAACTGAACAGGCAGTGGGCAACAATCACAAGTTTCAAACAGTCGCTAGCTTTGACACTCATCAAATGTGGAATAACCTAGTGGGGCGGGGCGGGGTGTTTGCTATGAGGAGGAAGGAGAGGAAGGCGGAATGATGTCTGAATGAGCAGGTAGCAGAATCCAGGCTTCTGAAGGCTTCCCTTACGCCTGGCTCTTCTTCACTACAACCCGTCACCCGCCCGACCCCAACCCCCAGCCCCATCCTTCTCCCTCCGTCCCTCCCGTCGGTCCCCGTCCCAGCTGGTTCTGCCCACACCCCTTATTCCTGAGCTAGTCTCCCCAGCCCGTCTCCTTCCCGCCCCCGCCCTTTCCCCCAACAATCCCATTCTAGCCCGTTCTCCCGCACAGCCCGGCTCTTCTCTCAGCTGCCTTCCCTCGGAACCTTCCCGCTTCGTTCCTCCTCTCGGACTGAGCCCGGGCCCCCGGCGCTCGGACTGGGGCGGGGGGACAACCCCTCTGGGCCCGGGGCCACTACTCACCTCACAAACTTCAGCCCCTGAGACGGAGCCCGAACGTTACACCGGAACCGGAAACCCTCCGACTGCCCGACGTTCTGCCGTCGCTACCACCGCCGGGGCCTCCACGCCGCGGTCCTCCACCACGTGACGGGGGAGGGCCGGCCTTCCCCTCGCGCAGCCGCAGTAGCCACCGGCCCCGGCGGCGGGGCGCACGCGCAGTGGAGCCCTGAAGGTGCGCCGCGCCGAGTCCCAGCCCCGCCAACTCCATTAAAGTGGATTACTGGCAGGTTCATTTTGCCGAAAGCAGAAATTGGGCCGCTCGCAGCATTCCTGGGGTGGAGAATAAGTCAAGTTATGCTAGAACTAAAAGCCTTTCTGGTAGAAAGTCAACTCCTGGGAAGAAGAGAGTCGACATGACTAGTGTTAGCTACGTCTCCTTAAGCTTTCTCTCTTGGTTAGATTAACAGCGGCACCAGAGACCAACCACCCAGGGGGGAAAAGGCGAGTATAGGACTCTGAAGAGAGTAGCGCCACCACATTTTATTATTTCTTTCATTCATTGATGGGGCAAATAATTATGGACTGCCTACTAGAAGGTGCCGGGAATCCTCTGAGAATCATCAAGATTGCTTAACGGTTAAGGAAGACATGAGCTTTAAAGCTCGACTACTTAGATTCGTATTCCAGTTCCCCCACTCATTAGTTGTGACATTAGGCAAACTACTTAAGCCCTCTACTATTTCCTCACCTGTAAAAAAAAAAAAATCCATCTCATTGGGCTGCTGTGAGTGACTAAGAAAAATGTACTTAAAACAGTGCTTCTCAAGAAAGCTACATGATACATAACATACATGCGTAATAGACATGTTATAGATGTTTTATATATTACTTATATCTACTATATAGCTGTAAACAATTTCTACAATGAAAACTAAATTGATTCCTCCCCCCCAAAAAAGAAAAGACACTCCAGCTCCCAATACCGTCTTCCTCATCTCAGTTTAGTGGCAACTCTATTCTTTTTTTTAATTAAATATATTTTATTGATTTTTTACAGAGAGGAAGGAAGAGGGATAGTTAGAAACATCCATGAGAGAAAAACATTAATCAGCTGCCTCCTGCACACCCCCTTCTGGGAATGTGCACCCAACCAATGTACATGCCCTTGACCAGAACCGAACCTGGGACCCTTCAGTTTAAAGACCGATCCTCTATCCACTGAGCCAAACCGGTTTCGGCCTACATTGCTTTTCATCTAGATATTTATATAGCTTGGTCTCTCATCTCTTCAGCATTTTATTCAAATGTAACTGCAGGGATGGCTTCCCTAATCACCCTATTTAATTCTGAAGACTGTTTGGCACTTTTTATTCTTTAATACTTTTATTGATTTCAGAGAGGGAGAGAGAGACAGAAACGTCAATGATGAGAGAGAATCATCTATTAGCTGTCTCCTGCACACCCCCACTTGGAATCAAGCCCACAACCCAGGTAGGTGCCTGGACCAGAATTGAATCCTGACTTCCTGATTCATAAATCAACACTGAACCACTGAGCCACGCTGGCCAGGCCTGTCCTGTTTGGCACTCTTGAATCTGTACACTCCCTCTGGGGATGTGCCTACAACCAAGGTACATGCTCTTGACTGGAATTAAACCTGGGACCATTCAGTCCACAGACTGACACTCTATCCACTGAGCCTACCCGGTTAGGGCCATAAAACCTTTAGAAGAAAATCTTCATGACATTGAATTTGGCAAGAATTTCTTGGATGTGACACCAAAATTACAACAAAAGAAAAATAGATAAATTAGCTCAGCTGTCATGGCTCAGTGGTTGACCTATGAACCAGGAGATCACCGTTCAATTCCTGGTTAGGGCATATGTCTGCCTTGCAGACTCATTCCCCAGTGTGGAGTGTGCAGGAGATAGCCTATCAATGATTCTCTCTCATCATTAATGTTTCTACCTCTCTCCCTCCCCTTCCTCTCTGAAATCAATAAAAAATAAAATAATAAACATTCCACCCCTCAACTTCTGCAGTATTTAAAAAAAAAAAAAAAGGTAAATTGGACTTCATCTAAATTAAAAACTTTTGTGCATCAAAGGACACTACTTTTTTTATATATATATATTTTATTATTTTGTACAGAGAGGAAGGGAGAGATATAGTTAGAAACATCGATGAGAGAGAGTCATCGACCAGCTGCCTCTTGCACACCCCCCACTGGGGACACGCCCGCAACCAAGGCACATGCCCCTGACCGGAATCAAACCCGGGACCTTTCAGTCCCCAAGCCGACGCTCTATCCATTGAGCCAAACTGGTCTCGGCTCAAAGGACACTATTAAAAGAGTAAAAAGACAATCCACAGGATGGGAGAAAATACTTGCAAGTCATACATATATCCTATATAATAAAAGGCTAATATGCAAATTGTCCCCTCAACCAGTAGGCAGGCCAGCCAATCACCCATGTCCCTTCTCCCTGGCCAGGCTGGCTGGACCCCACCCATGCACGAATTCATGCACTGGGCCTCTAATATGCATATACATATATATGTACATATATACATATACATATACACATACACATATACATATACACACACACACAAAGTGGTGGCTAAGTTGTTATGCGTTCAGAGATCATAATAATCTGGCCACTCAGTGTAATCAAGCCTTAAAAGGCAAGGAACAATGACTTCAGCATATCTTCTAGCAGGCCTGCTTAATCAATACGTGTGGTATTTGTGAAAGGGAGAAAAGATAGTGAAAAGAAAATTAAGGTCAGAGCAAAAACCGGTTTGGCTCAATGGATGGAGCGTCAGCCTTCGGACTGAAGGGTCCCAGGTTCTATTCTGGTCAAGGGCATGTACCTTGGGGCACATCCCCAGTAGTGGGTGTGCAAGAGGCAGCTGGTCGATGATTCTCTCTCACTGATGTTTCTAACTCTCTATCTCTCTCTCATCCTCTCTGTAAAAAATCAGTAAAATATATTTTTTTTAAAAAATTAAGGTCAGAAATCTGAAGCCTACACTACACCACCACCAGGGGGCAATGTTTGAACACTAGCAATATGGAGAGGTGTGTGTAGAAGGGTGGTGGGGAAGAGCCTTGGCAATCTGCTGTTAACTTTTTTTTTAAACACCATGTTGAGAGCTGCCACTTGGTTGAGATGAGGCGAGCTTCTGCCTACCCTCTACTGTTCTCCTACAAGGGGTTGGCATCAACTCTCCTTGTATCAGCAGCATGGATGTCAGGGGAACAAGACAAGAGGGAATACACAGGAGAGGAAGCAGAGTAGCTAGTTTTCCCAGGGATCAGATACCCCATGCCCTATTAACTGAAAATCCGTTCTTTTTGTCATTCTGCAATATGCATTACCTCATCTCTAATTCAGGGTGTCTTACATACTTCAATCCCCCTTTCTACCCCAAAATCTCTCCTGTATGCAGGATTATGTAACTATGCAACCACCATCCATCTCCAGAACTTTTTCATCTTCCCAAATTCAAACTTTTTTCCCATTGAACAAAAACTCTTCAATCCCCACTCCCAACACCTCTATTCCTATACTACTTTTTGACTCCGTTTCTCTTTCACTTAATAGAAGAGAGGGTCCATTGCTGACTAGAGGATTATTTCAATATACACAGGCCTTCTTGTATATATATATATAATTGAGTTTATTGCAAGAAATAGGGTTGCAGAAAGAAAAGAGATGGAGATACAACCAGACAGGTATTTTCCCACTGGGCCTACTATCCACAGGCCTTAGCAGCCTTGCCATGGATCTGCCCGATTCTTTCGCATCAAAAAGTTGATCTTGCGGGTCATTTCCATGTTGTAGATCCTCCGGCAGGTTTCATAGCTCTCCCTCTGTCGTCTGCGGCAAGGCTTCTCATAGTACCGGCGTCGCTTGATATCCTCAATGAGCCCATCCATGGAGAGGATTCTGTATTAAGGCAGGCAATGAAGTTAGAAGCTTGGACTCTTATTCCTTTTCAATTTTACAGAGGCCAGAAGTCAAATGACCAAACAACTGATGTCTGTAAAAAATTAGGGCCCAGCCGGTGTGGGCCAGTGTTTGGGCATCGACCCATGAACCAAGAGGTCACCGTTCGATTCCCGGTCAGGGCACATGCCTGGATTGTGGGCTCGATCCCTAGTGGGGGGAGTGCAGGAGGCAGCCGCTCAATGTTTCTCTCTCATCAATGTTTCTATCTCTCTATCCCTCTCCCTTCTTCTCTAACAAAAAATTAGGGTGTAAAATGATGGCAATACAGCATTAACCGCCTACATATAGAGACCCCATCAATAGGAATTTAGAGGAATAAAAAAGCAATTAATTACACAATCATTTACTTTTTTGAAGATCTATTTAGCAACTATTTCATTCTGTCCTTCCATTAGTTACTTATACAAAATATTTCCCTTATTAGACTGAAAATCCTCAAAAGTAGAAACCACATTTTATTAATCTCTAAATGTCCATAAAACTGAGCTTAAGCTGTTCCCCTTCCTCTCCATCCCCCAGGATTCCTTGCAATGCAGCTTCTCCTGCTGGATTTATAACATGCCTAACTCAAACTCACCTCTTTGTTTGCACTGAGCCTAGAAGACATGGGGCTTTATTCTATAACCTACCTAACCCTATGCTCCTGAGAGCTCAAGCTGTAATTTGTGTCTCCCTCTCAACCCATCATCAGTTGATCCTGAGGAGACCCGGAGGCACCTGCTGCTGTTGCCCTCCATTCCTGGCATTGTTTGAATGGTTCCATTCCTGCCTTCCCTGCTCTTTCATTACATGTAAGAAGTCATAAACACAATTGAGACATGGCTACTATAATTAGAAGAAGGAGGGCCCAGGAAGAAGTTAGTAAGAATAAGAGAAACCACCAGATACTCTGGCAGTGGGAAACCCTATTTACTGCTGCTATGTTATATTACAAAACCCAATATAACAATTGATTGAACAGGAGCTTGAAAAGACTTGAGCTTTGGGTAAATTACAAATGTGAATAGATATGAGAACCACTGTACCTATGGGATCCTTTCCTCGTGCTGTTTAATATCGAGAAAGATTTGTAGACTAGTAGAGAATCATATTTGGATTGCAAGTTCAATCCCAGGCCCCAGTGGGGGTGAATGCAGGAGGCAACCAATCAATGTGTCTTTCCTACATCGATGTTTCTCTCTCTCTAAAATCAATCAATAAATGTTAAAAATCTCTCCTAGTATACAATAGCTTAAGCCAGGGGTTCCCAGTTTTGTCTGCATATTATAATCACCTGGGGATATTTTCTTTTATTTTTTAAAATGTTTTTATTTACTTGAGACAGAGAGGAAGGGAGAGTGAGAGAGAGAGAGAGAAATATCAGCTGGTTGCTTCCCATAACCCACACCAACTGGGAACTAAACCTGCCACCTGGGCATGTGCCCTGACTGGGCATCGAACCAGTGACCTTTCAGTGCATGGGACAATACTCAACCAACTAAGGCCATACCAGACAGGGCCACCTGGGGATATTTTTATTTTATTTTATTTTTATTTTATTTAATATATTTTTTATTGATTTTTTTACAGAAAGGAAGGGAGAGAGATAGAGAGCTAGAAACGTCGATGAGAGAGAAACATCGACCAGTTGCCTCTTGCACACCCCCTACTGGGGATGTGCCCGCAACCAAGGTAGATGACTTTGACCAGGATCGAACCTGGGACAATTCAGTCTGCAGGCCGACGCTCTATCCACTGAGCCAAACTTATTTCGGCATGTTGTTATTTTGTTATCAACTCTCTTACTGGTTTGTGTGCTTCTTAAGGTTAAGGATTAAGCCTTTATCAGTAAATATGACAAAAATGAATCCTCTAGGCCCGTGGTTGACAAACTGCGGCTCACTAGCCACATGCGGCTCTTTGGCCCCTTGAGTGTGGCTCTTCCACAAAATACCACAGCCTGGGCGAGTCTATTTTTAAGAAGTGGTGTTAGAAGAAGTTTAAGTTTAAAAAATTTGGCTCTCAAAAGAAATTTCAATCGTTGTCCTGTTGGTATTTGGCTCTGTTGACTAATGAGTTTGCCGACCACTGGCCTAGGTGACTGACAAATGTCCACAGCTCAAGGGATTGACTTTATAATAGACACAGTTCTTGGAAATGTTGACTCAGAAAGCCTCAATGATATTGTATTTTCGTTGCTAAGACAGCACATGAGATTTTAGATAACGGAAGTTCAGAGAGGCTAATCTGCCCAAAGATCACAGGATACACCTACAAGTGAATTCAGTCTGTAGTGCTGTGCTCCACAACAGCATTCTGCTTCTCAAGCAAAAACCACTGAGGTTCAGGAGACAAGCTGCGGCAGTGCTCATGAGCAAAGGAAAGAAGGAAGGAGGAAAGAGCTGGGCTAGCTCCTTAATTGAAGAGATGTAAGCCAGGGCACGGCACACTGAGGGAAAGGAATGATGGCAATACCTAAGCATGACTTCGTTTTTTACTGCCGTTTGATGAAGGCCGCTTTTTTGACTAGGCACTAGTATATTAGAGGGGAGAAAACAGGAAGAAGTCCCCGAGAGAAACAACTAGAGATATAATATAAAAAGGATAAGGAGACTGGATTTGAAGATAGACTATAAGAAGAACAGGGACCCCTGGATATGATTTCACCTTGGAAGAGAACCTTATTGGAATGACAGTTTAAAAGGAGGGTGGAAGCCGAAGCCGGTTTGGCTCAGTGGTAGAGCGTCGGTCTGCGGACTGAGGGATCCCAGGTTCGATTTCGGGCAAGGGCATGTATTGTACATTGGTTGCGGGCACATCCCTGGTGGGGGGGGGGGGGGGTGTGCAGGAGGCAGCTGGTCAATGTTTCTCTCTCATCGACATTTCTGGCTCTCTGTCTCTCTCCCTTCCTCTCTGTAGGAAATCAATAGAATGTATTTAAAAAATAAATAGATAAATAAAAAATAAAATAAAAGGAGGGTGGAAGAAAATGGGAAAGGGAGGAGAGAGTTTAGACACACTCGGGTATCCTACCGGAGTTTCAAAAGGGGTTTGAAACCGAAGTGGCCATCTTGCCAAGTAAATGCCTGTGTGGTGAGGCCAAAAAGTGAGACATAAAGGAAACTAACAGAAGAATATGAGGATGGGGGAGGGGCAAGAACAAAAAGCTCGGTGGCCCACAACATAATTAGGGGATTGCTAATGGTTTTCCCGGGACTCTTCTAATTCCTGAACACAGACCAAATAAGTCCCAAGATTCCAGGTGCAGATTCCCTCCCTTACTCTGTACTTTTCAGTTATCGTAAAAAAAAGGTACAGATTATCTTCAAATGGTCCCGAGTCCCTACCATAGAGGCATCTACTCAACTTATTTCTACCAGAAAGGATACAGGAAGAGTTTGGCAGAACTCATGGAGTAAAGAGACGGTGTTACTGAAGGCGTTTCTGCTTCCAGAGGTAGGTCAAGGACTAGAAGACCAACAGCTTTAGTGTAAACAGATCGGCCTTGAGTTCAGGCGCCTGCCAACCTAATGCTGAAGGAGAAATCAGCTGCCAGTTTTAGTGAAATTCAAGGGATTATGTAAAAGGAGCTGGGGGGGAGGGGAGGGCTGGAAGTGGCAGACTCACATGTCCATGTAGCTAGCCTACGTCAGGACCGAAGTGTATGCAGAAGGACTCAATAGGCCCAAAAACTTGCCCACCAGAAATAAAAGGGGTCATCTGGGCATGTGTCCAATGTGCTTGCCTCTCCTCGCTTGGGGTCAGCCAATCAATCAGGGCTTCCTAGCAACCCCCACTCTCTATCTCCTCATCCCAGGGCACCCATGAGGGCCCTTGGTTATATAATTAACATTTACTGAGGTCTAACGAGGCTGACACATAGGCTGTTTCCTTTGTAAGACCGCTTCTACAAAACATGCCAAATTTAATCACCTCCCTCTCCTCTTGTTTGCTCCCCATCTACTGTTGTAATTAGACCATAGGACATGCAACTTATTTTTAAACAACCAACTATCAGAAAGCTGAGAGAGATAAGAAGCCTGGGATGTAATAGATATATATATATATATATATATAGAAAAGGTGGCCAGAGAGAGAATATTTGGGGGGGGGGGGGGGAGAGAAAAAGAAGAGTGTATCAGCCAAAACCGGTTTGGCTCAGTGGATAGAGCATCAGCCTGCAGACTGAAGGGTCCCGGGTTCGATTCTGGTCAAGGGCATGTACCTTAGTTGCAAGCACATCTCCAGTAGGGGGTGTGTGTGTGTGTGTGTGTGTGTGTGTGTGTGTGTGCAGGAGGCAGCTGGTCGATGTTCCTCTCTCATCAATGTTTCTAACTCTATCCCTCTCTCTTCCTTTCTGTAAAAAACCAATAAAATATTTTTTTTTTTTTAAAAAGAGAAGAGTGTATCAGAAAACACTATGTCTCACAGAGAGAAGACTGCGACACTCCAGTACCAGCTAGCTCAGATCTGCATGCTTAAAACACTTTGCCTAGAAAATTATTCTAAGAACAAAATAATATAAAGAATCACTATTTCTTGAGGCTAAAATGCAATTATGGGATATATATCTAACACTTCACGGTAAAAAGAGAAATGCAGCTTCCTAAAATCTAAAGTGACAAAATAACACTTTTCATCTCTTGCTTGCTTCTCCAAGATCCCACCTCTGACTTCATCTTTTCCATTAGCTTTGTCGCACACCGTTCCCTCCCTAGCGTTCTATAAATCATGTACTATCTTCCTGCTTCCCGGAAACTTTATAACTTGATGTTCCCTTTGGGCTGTGTTTGAGGTCTTGGATAGAATTCCGGTTCGGAGGGGCTGGGAAGTTTCAGACTGTGAACACCTGGGCTGGCACTGGGCTGAGAACAATGTGTGACATGGGAAGGGAAAGGACAACCACGGCACGTCTCCCAGGAGTCGGTCTGGGCATGATGCTGTCCTTTAACACTTACCTGTTTAGGGTCCTGTAGGCACCTTCCACGTTCCCTTCCTGCACCATCACAGTCCTGGCAATGAACTTCAAGTGTCTTGCCATGACCTTGGAATTAAGCCTTCACTCTCTGGGACCTACAGGCTGATGGAAAAAAAGGGGAAGAAAATATAGATACCAGGGATGCCGAGACCGGTTTGGCTCGGTGAATAGAGCATCAGCCTGCAGACGGAAAGGTCCCAGGTTCGATTCCGGTCAAGGGCATGTACTTTGGTTGTGGGCACATCCCCCACTAGGGGGTGTGCAGGAGGCAGCTGATCGATGATTCTCTCTCATCGATGTTTCTAACTCTCTATCCCTCTCCCTTCCTCTCTGTTAAAAATCAATAAAATACATATTTTAGATAGATAGATAGATAGATAGATAGATAGATAGATGGATACCAGGGAAGAGAAACACAACAGAATGCACGCTCTACCGCATGGCTTATTCAGGGTCTGGATATGCCACGCTCAAGAATAAATGAGAGCCCAAACCCGTTTGGCTCAGTGGTAGAGCGTCAGCCTGCCGACTGAAAGGTCCCAGGTTTGATTCCGGTCAAGGGCATGTACCTTGGTTGCGGGCACATCCCCAGTAGGGGTTGTGCAAAAGGCAGCTGATCGATGATCCTCTCTCATCGATGTTTCCAGCTCTCTATCCCTCTCCCTTCCTCTCTGTAAAAAAAATCAATAAAATATATTTTTTTTTAAAAAGAAGAAGCAAGAGAGGGCACATGCAAGTTCTCCTAGTTTACAAATGAACGCGAGTGCTTATCAAGTCTCCCTCGTTCTGCCCTGGCCAGTTTGGCTCCCAGGATTGGTTTGGGTCAAGGGCATGTACCTTGGTTGAGGGCACGTCCCCAGTGGGGGGGTGTGCATGAGGCAGCTAACTGACCTTTCTCGCTCATCAATATTCCTATCCCTCTCACTTATTCTCTGTGAAAAATCAATAATATATCTATATATATAATTTTTTTAAAGACTCCCTCGTTCTTTCTGCCAATACAAACACAGGGAAGCAAAGCGATGGTAGCTAGGCGTCACCACGGAGATTTACGTGGCCCGTTACCAGAGGACACCCCGCGCCGCACACGCCACCCGCACACACGCCCGCCCGCGGCTCCGGGGGGCTGGGATGGACTGCGCTGGGGCCTCTCCCGGTCTTTGTCAGGAAAGGGGTCCGCCGCGCGCCCACGTGCCTCCCCGCCCCCGCCTTCCGGCCCCACGCCCAGCACGGAGTCCTCACCCCGCGCCCACGGGACCCAGCCGACGCGAGCCGATCGTAACCGGAAGCGGAAGTGCGTAATCCCGGCGCCGCGCAAAGAAACCGAGGCCGAAAGGCGGGGCGGGGAAATGTACGCGGAAACCATGGCAACGTTCTCTCGCCTGGGTGGCGGGTCTCTCCTGAGGTCTCTCTCTCTCTCTCTCTCTCTCTCTCTCTCTCTCCCCCCCTCCCTCTCTCCCCCCCCCCCTTTTCCCTTCCTCCCTCCCTCCCTCCCTCTACTCTACCCTCTCCGGATGAAAAACAGCGTCCCACCCCTCATCTGCCTAAAAGCCGGTCTGAAAAGAAGCGAAATGAACATATCAGGAGTTTCCTATAGCATCATCTTGCCAGCCGCGTCACTAAATAAAGAACTGGGTGGAAGACTTTTTTTAAAAAAATATATATTTTATTGATATTTTTTACAGAGAGAGATAGAAACATCGATGAATGAATCATCAACCAGCTGCCTCTTGCACACCCCCTACTGGGGATGCGCCCGCAACCAAGATACATGCCCTTGACCAGAATCGAACCTGGGACCCTTCAGTCCACAGGCTGACGCTCTATCCAGAGCCAAACCGGTTTCAGCAGAACAGAATATTTTTAAAGAAAATATAATATTTGTATTGGTGAGCATTAGAAAAAAACACCAGACTATAAACCAATTGCACCTGAATTTTTTTTTATCTATAAAACGAAGGGGTTTGATCAGATACAGATGGTACCTCTTGGATATAAAATGCTGAAATGTTTAATAAGTTTTAAGTGTTAGTAATATGTAAATAGAATTCGCCAGCAGGAACGTAGACATTCATTATGTCATCTCTCAGGCGAAAGATTGAGGCTGGAGATGAAGTTTTTGCAGTCTTCTAAAATCGAGGCAATACTTACAGCCACAAAGAAGAAACTTTAGTGAAAGGATGTTGTCAGAGAAGAATAAAGAGCCCATGTGTGAGCCTAGGAGAACACCCACACTCTGGAATTGGCAGAAGTGGCGCCATTTAGAGTTATAGAAGTTGTTGCCAGATAGGTAAGAGGAGAATCAGGCTAGTGTGCTGTCATGGGATCTGAGGGAGGAGGGTTTCAGTAGACAGCATCAAGAGTGTCAAATGCTACGGGGAGCATGAGCTACATAGCCTTTGTAAAGGCCCCCTGAATCCAGCTATTGATTGGGTGGAAGCTGCACTGTAATACCCTGGTTCTGTGTGCTCATTAGTGACTTGGGAAGGTGCAGTAGAGTGTTAGTGGAAGCTAGCCTACAAGAGGTTAAGGACTGAGTGGTAGGAGGGGGTCAGAAAGTATGATTAGACTACTCTGTCAAGATGTATGGGGGCCAAAACCGGTTTGGCCCAGTGGATAGAGCGTCAGCCTGCGGACTGAAAGGTCCCAGGTTTGATTCCGGTCAAGGCCATGTACCTTGGTTGCGGGCACATCCCCAGCAGGGAGAGTGCAAGAGGCAGCTGATCGATGATTCTCTCTCATCGATGTTTCTAACACTCTATCCCTCTCTTGTCCTCTCTGTAAAAAATATGCTAAAAAAAAAAAAAGAAAAAAAAAAAGAAAGAAAAAAGATGTATGGGGAAGCCCTAATCGTTTTGGTTTGGTGGATGGAGCGTCGGCCTGCTGACTCGGGGGTCCCAGGTTTGATTTCGGTCAAGAGCATATACCTTGGTTGTGGGCACATCCCCAGTGGGGAGTTTATAGGAAGCAGCTGATGGATATTTCTCTCACTGATGTCTCTGGCTCTCTATCCCTTCCTCTCTGTAAAATATTTAAAAAATAATTTTAAAAAAAAGTATGAGGGGAAAAACACAAGACAATCAGGCTCGAGAGTTTTTCAAGAAGGGGCAACCTGATCAAGCTTATAAGAGAGTCTGGCCAGTGTGGCACAGTGGATTGAGCGTTGCCCCATGTACCAAGGAGTCACAAGTCGATCCCCAGTGGGAGGAGGGGGCATGTGGGAGGCAGCTGATTGATGTATCTCTCTCACTGATGTTTCTCTCTCTCTCTCTCTCTCTCTCTCTCTCTTCTAAAATCAAAGAAAAACATTTAAAAAAAAAAAACAACAAAACACCAAAACCTTGCAGGATAAAAAATAAATAATTCAATAACAAATTGAAGTTACAAGAGAAAAAGATTAGAATAAGTGATACAGCAAACGTTCCAAAAGTGAAAGGTAACCAAAAGCACAAATGGAGAGGTTTGCTTTAGAAAGGTCATGTTCTCTGAAATAAAAGGAAATGATTATTCACTGAGAAAAGGACTTGAGACACATGTAGGGGAAAGATATATAACTAGCTGTGAGGAACATACCCAGTAGCCAATAAACAATAACTAAGATGACGGTGCAGTCAATATACTGTCCAGACTTATATGGGAGAGGATATGGTTTTGGTGGAAAGTGAGACAAATTAGGAAGAGCACTATACAGAGGAGTAGATACATAGGCAACATCACGGACTTCATTTTTGCCACCTGATAACACTGGGGAGGTAGCCTTCCTTACTCCAACATTCAGAGGTGGGCAAGAGTAGATTGATACTTGTTTATAATAGAAGAATTAATAATAATACAATAAACTATTTCCCATACTTACAATTGTAAACCTACTTTTGCCCACCCCTTTACATTTAGCAGCTGCAGCTTTTTAAAGACTAGAGGCCCAATGCACAAAATTCGTGGGGCGGGGGGGGGGGGGGGGGGGGCGGGGAGCGCGGTCCTCCTTAGCCCAGCCTGCACCCTCTCCAATCCAGGACTGGCTCCTAATTGCTCACCAGATTGCCTGATTGCCTCTAACTGCCCCCCCTGCTGACCTGGTCACTCCCAATCTCCTTTCCCCCCCCCCCACTAGCCTAGTCACCTCAACTGCCCCCCTGCTGGCCTGGTTACCCCCAACTGTCTCCCCTACCCACCTGGTCACACCCACACCTGTTTGTTTATTTGGTTGTGATGGTTGCTTAGGCTTTTATATATATAGATGAGGCCCAGTGTCTCAGGGGATTCCCCATTCTAACAACTCTAGGGCACTCCTCTTCAAAACTGGCAATCACAGTGCCTGTTCCGGTTCTATGTCCCGCCTCTGGCAGCAGATTACATATCATTTATCCACAAGAATCAACAGCTCCCATCAAGGCAAAGAGCTATTGCAAAGCAGAAGAACCTGCTAATCTGGGCCAGCTGGATGATTACAAGAGGGAAAGACACAAAGGGAAAGGTACTATTCTTTGAGCCTGAATGAAAGGAAAAAAAAGCCAACTCTGAGCCCTGTAACTGTCTCCAGGCCGTTCCCCAGGAAGCCAGCAGCAGAGACCCTCCTCCTTTCCCACAGGACTTGCATTGTCCCATCCAAACTTCCCACTTGGTGGAGCTCAACTTCACAAACCTGCTGATCCCCTTTGTTCTTTTCTGCAGCATTGAGGATAAACATTGGTATTTGAAACAGAAGGTTTCATTCTCCCCCTCCCCCCCAATCAGCAAACTGTTTAGGTACAAAATGTCTTTAATCAGAAAGGATTTCTCTTTCCTCAACACAAACACACACATGAAAAGTAACACACACATACACACACACACATTAGAAACTACAGTTTCAAGTCTTGGATTAGGGGTTGAGAGGATGAACATCAGGAACAACTGGAGGGTGGCTTCTCGTCTGTTCTAGGTGTCCCACAGTCTTTTCCCTGGCCATGGTGGGAAGATCACGAGGGGACAGGGGACAGCTCCAGTCTGATTGCAGGGTCACTGGCAAACTTTGGCAACGAGGTCTCTCTCCAGACAGTTTCTTAGGATAGCCGGGGACGGCAGGAGATGCGGCAGCAGGTGGAGCTGGACTGGTCGGGGCAGAGTGGGTAAAAGGCTGCTCCCCGTGCTGAAGGAAAAAGATGACACCGATGCTGGTTCCAGCGCCCAAAGGACCGTGGCTAAAGGAGACAGTACTTGGAGCACTGAGAGGGGGGTTGCAAATTGGAGTGGTGTGGATCCAAGTGAGGTTCATAGCTGGCCACTGAGCGAGGTGCCAAGGCTGCTTTGGTTTTAACGCTAGATGTCCTGGTTGTGTCTGTTCCATCTTTTCCAAGGAAGGTGCAGGAGAGGAAGCAGCTGGATAACCGTGGTGGCTTAGAAAATGCTAGGGAAGGGGAGGGGGGAAAAAAAAGAGATTATGAGAAAACTTTCAGATGAACTCTACCTGGTTACTTAAACCTTTGCTTTCCTTAGGAAGTGTTTGCAAAGCAAACGTACCTTGTTTTGTGCAACAGATAATTTCCTGCCAGGTCATAATTAAGTAAAAGTTTTAGTAATCAAATTATATTTTCATTTATTCAACAAATACTTGAGGGCCCACACACTATATCAGGCACAGAATATTCAGACATATACAAAATAAAAGTTCTATGGGTTCTTATTACTTATAATTCATTTTTTAATTTCTTTTCATTGGAATCATCATTTCCCATTTCTGTATTTTAAATTCTAATGTCTTATGTTGAGTGCCTTAAGAAGTATAAATTAATATGCAAGCAAGATCTTCCTGCTTACTTTTAAAATTTTATTTCTAAATTCCAGTTTACTTTCAATTCTATTTTGTATTAGTTTTAGGTGTATTACGTTACATAGTTACAGTTATTGCAATATTATTGGCTATATTCCCTATGCTGTACTTCACATGTCCTAGACTATTTCATAACTCCCCATGTGTACTTCTTAATCCCTTCACCTTTTCATCCAGTTCTCCAGCCCTTTCCCCTCCGGCAACCATTGGTTTGTCCTCTGTCTCTATGAGCCTGTTTCTGTTTTGTTTGTTAATTTCATTCTTTAGATTACACATATAAGTGAAATCCTATAGTGTTTGTCTTTCTCTGAATGATTTATTTCACTTAGCATAATACCCTTTAGGGCCATCCATACTGTTGGAAATGGTAAGATTTCATTGCTTTCCTCCCAGCTGTTCTTAATAGTTTTTAAAATTTAATTGATTTTAGAGAGAGGAAGGGAATGAGAAAGAGAAAGAGAGAAACATCAATTTGTTGCTCCACTTATTTATGCATTCATTGGTTGATTCTTATGTGCCCTGACCAGGGATCAAACTTGCAACTTTGGCATATTGGGACAATGCACTAACCAACTGAACTATCCAGTGGCTTATTTTAAAATTGATTATTCTCACAGTGATAACTGTGGTTGATTGAAAACAAGGTTTACTATCTATAGGAAACTTTCTCCTTCCTATCATTCGAGTGCCCCTAAATACCCTATTATTTGAAGGCCCAGAAAATAGTTCACTTCCACACTAGGTCTAATGCACTAACAACACCCCGTGAGTGCACCAGGGCTGCCCTCCTCTCTCCTAGTGATGTCCTCATGACCAGTCCATTAAACCCATGCTTCCAGAGGGTCTGGTATGACCATACTTGGGTAGGAATAAAAAGGAGAAGGAAAGCATTTTAGGGGCAGCAGAGGAAAAAGATTTGCAGAGAGAAAGGTTTTGGGTTCAGGGAGCGAGACACCTTCCTGCCTGAATCTTTGGCCAGGTAAAAAGCCTCTACATCTATGCAAAAGGCAGATAAGCTGCCATCTGGGGATTAGAATTAAACTTCATGGAGTTCTTTGCAGTGACAGAACAAAAATCACATCTAGGAATCAAGACAATAAAGGAGGTTTCATTTTCCCCTTCCCTGAAAGGGAACTTGTCGAAAGATAAAAGAGACCCGGAAAGAAACGGAAGAGGGAGCCATTTCTAATTGTACACTTCATTTCCCTGGATATCTTCCCACCTCTTCCTCAGGTTTATAAATTCTTACCTTGGTCAGCTGGTGCCTGCTACTACGCGATGACTTCTGGGCAGCTATGTGAGGAAACCAAGTCTTTAGCATGCCTTCGACCTGTAGCAGGGTTCTCAGATACCGCTCCCTGTGAAAAAGAAATTACAAACAAAAGCATATAATTAAGTGTGAAAGAAGCAACATGACAGGGCTGAAAATATCTCCTTTTTTAATGATGTACTGAGGAAAGAACCAGAAGAACTCACCCCATCTGTGGCTTCTGCAAAACACCTATGATACGCTGGATCCTGTCCATTGCCACACTCTGCTGGAAGCTGCTCAATCCTGGGTTCAGGGAGTGAGAAAGATTTCGAGGATTGGAATTTAAGAATTTAGTCAGGTAAAGAAAAGGAGGACAGAAGGGAGTTAAAATGGATTCACCCAAAGAAATTAAGTCACCGAAAAATAGAAATAATCAAGACCCAAACAAAGACTTACAAGAAACACACATTTAAAACATATTTTAGAAGAGAGAGAGGAGAGAGGAAAAAACGGGAGATGTGATCTAGCTCAGATAAATGCAACTAACCTCTTTCAAAGCGACCCATCTTCAGCCCATTCAGTAGGTCTGTGAGAGGACGTATGAATCCCTGGAGCTCTTTACACTGTAGAAAAACGGGACAGAGGCTATGAGAAGGCCATGCATTGCTGACACCCGTACTGATTCTTCTTCCACCTCCAAATCTGGGAGCCAATACTATCCCCACAGGGTCCTTACCAGCAGCAGGGGGCTAAGACGCCCCAGTAGTATCTTGTTTCCCCAGCTTTCTCTTACCTTCTGAGCAAAGAGCAGGTCTCCTTCTGTGGTTGTACCACGGATGTTTGGACTGGTCTTCAAATCACGATCTCTTCTTGATCTTTTGATCCCTGACCCTGCCATAGGAGAAGCCAAGTCCCGCTGTTCCAAGTGAGATGCTGTATGTTGGTTCTTGGAAACCTTGGGTCGTCGCCTGCAGCGGATAGGACCGGGGCTGGGCCCAGAACCTCCCCTCTGCCCAGCAGTGTCCGGCCTGGGGCCTGGGGCCCCCTTCTCCTCCCCCTCACTATCCGAGGGGAAGCCAAAGTCACTGTTCACTGGGGAGGTGGAAAAAGAGGAAGGGGGAGAGGAGGAGGAATAGGAAGAAACGCTAGATGGAGAATCCATAGGTTCGGAAGCAGGGGCTGGAGAGCAGGTCCCGGAGTACCCCAAGAAGATCGGACCTGCAACTGAAGAGCAAAAGCAAAGGAGTTGGAACCAGAATCCGAGAATCAGGAAATGGACTGGGAGACTGGGGCGTACTGTACGGGATAATCATCTCTCTTCTCTCCCCGGCCAACATTGCCTGTCTGTCTCTGGGACAATAGTAAAAGCCATCTCCCCAGCCTCCATTAGGAAGAACCCGAACTGCCTGCCAGCCTGCCTCTCCGGCCTCGGGAGAGCAGCGCCTGGCCGGACAGACTTCTGTATTTCCTGCCCTCATTTCAAGAGTCAATACCTGACTGAACACCTTCCCCAGTCCGGCCCATTGTCCGCCCGATCGGTTCCGAGCCCGATTCCGCATCCAGCCTCTCAATCTGAAGTCACGCCACCCGCGAGCGTTCAATCTCCGGCACCGGAACCCACCTAGTGCCTCTGCAGGAACCCCTCCCATGGAGACATCCCTCCCCCCTCCCCCACCTGCCTCTTCTCCCCAATCTTTCCCATCAGGTCTCCTACTCCGGACCCTCTCGGGTCCCTCTGCCACGTGATACGATCCCTCCCAATACCAAGAGGTTCCCTAAAACCTGCTCTCTCTCGGGCTGATCCCCCCGCGCAGACCACAGACTGCCCCCCGGCCTCCGGGTCCCCTCACCTGTGTCGGTCGGCTCAGCCCCGGCTGCCTCCGGCTCCTCCACTCACTCCAGGTCGCAGCTACCCACCTCCGCCTCCCTCCCCGGGGCCCCGCCCCTCGCCCCTCCCAGACACGTGCAGTTCCGCACGTGCCTTCCCCCCTGCGTACACAGACCTCGCCCCCTCATTGGCCTGCGAGCCGGGGACACGTGACCACGGTTACTGACACTCTTATCCCATTGGCTACAGCCTGCAGGGGCTCGGCCAATAGGAAGGCAGCCTGGTGACGATTGGCTGGGAGGGCGGCATTCCGCGCTCCGCCCCTACATGCGGCTCGGGGAGAGGACCCGGTGATGAGCCCGGGAGGAGGATGGAAAAAAGAGTGGAAAAGGAGGGAGGGGCGGGAGAGGGCGGAAGCCGTGGCCTTACATAGGATGGTGGTGCGCCGGAAACGCGTGGCTGGAGCGTGCTGAATGGTGGTGTGGCCCGGATCGCACGCCTCGAGATATAGGACTCGCGGCTCCTCCTCGGGATCCGACCCGTCGGCCCCCTCCCTGAGCGCCTCCGCTCACGAGGGAAGCACGTGGAGCCAACAGCGACCGGCATCCACAATGTGTGTTTTAGTGGATGCGTGCCGCCGTGTGGCCTCTCCCCCTTCCGGCTGTCCAGCCCTCTTGTTCCGCAGCCTGTTTCTCCTACAAGTCGGGTGCCTCTTGCCCTGCTGGGTGAGGAGGGTGGGGACTGCCGCCGAGAACACCGCGTTCCCTCTCGGGCTCCCGCTGGGGCGGCTCCTCCCTTACATAACCCGTCGTGCACGTTACTAGCACGGATGCCAGCCCGCCACGACTCTAGAGGTCAAAGCCGAATCCGATTGTTCCTGGCTCCCCTACCCGGGCCCCGCCGGCTCTGCGCCCCGAATTCTGTGATTCCTAGCGCTGGAACGTGGCTGGGGGAGGTCCCTGATCTTCTAGGTTATGGGTTCGTCTAACTTGAGTTTCTTCATTTGTTCCCTGGAGAAATTCGAAAGGCTTTGAAGGAGGGAAGGTGACAGGTCCGGGGTTCGCTGCCCCTCGCAGTATGGAGACGGTATGGTGGAAAGAGAAAGGGATAGGGACTCAGGGGCTGTAAGCAGATGGAAGCTGTAACATAGGAGAGGCCGCAAGGGGGCAGCCCAGTCTTGATTAGGGTCCCGAGGATAGAGAGGGGGAAAAAAAAAGTAAAGTCCCTGCCTGCCCTAATTACTAATTGGAAAAGGCACATTGTTGGGGGGTGGGAGGAATGGAGGAGGATGTGAAATTTTATCTATTCTAAGTAGTTCCTTATATTTTACATATGTTTGAGCTTATTTATAAAAAGAAAACAAGGGTTCTAGAACTTATTTCAACTATCCCCAAACACAGTTTTAATACCATCTATAATCAAATAAAGCAATAGAATCAGAATCATAGTCTGTGAATAAGCCTGTTGTCTGAGGGTGCTTTTCTCCATTCTTCCCAAAACTTCAGGTTTATTCAGTCCTAATATTATTGTCACCGAATGCCCTTTAATCTCTTTTTTTAAAAACTATGTTTTCAGCCGAATCCGGTTTGGCTCAATGGATAGAGCGTCGGCTTGGGGACTGAAGGGTCCCAGGTTCGATTCCGGTCAAGGGCATGTACCTTGGTTGTGGGCATATCCCCAGTAGGGGGTGTGCAAGAGGCAGCTGATCGATGACTCTTTCTCATCGATGTTTCTAACTCTCTATCTCTCTCCCTTCCTCTCTGTACAAAATCAATAAAATATATTTAAAAAACAAAACAAAAAACAACAACTATGTTTTCAGAGAGGAATGGAGAAAAGGAGAGATATAGAAACATCAATGATGAGAGAGAATCATTGACCAGCTGCCTCCTGCATATCCCCTACTGGAGATGGAGCCCACAACCCTGGCATGTGCCCTGACCAGGAATCCAACTCTGACCTCTTGGTTCATGGGTCCATGCTCAACCACTGAGCCACACCTGCGGGGCAACCTAACTCACTCAGTCTACACTTCCCACCCCCATATCCTGGTGCTTTCTTTAGTATTGTGGCTTTAGAACAGACCCTCATGAAGGAGTAGAGATTAACCAGATTATTTCATGTATTTATTTTATTTTCCAATTTTCTCTTCCCAAATCCCCATCCAAAGAGTCATAACAGCATTTTCATCCTAAAAAGACAAAAAAAAAAAAAAAAAAGGAAAACAATAACAACCAGGTTCAGGGGACTCAGGAAACCCCTCCATGCCCCCACCTCTATGAAAACTCCCCAAATTTCATGTTGTGAGCTGTATTTCTCCATGACACCTCCTGGAAGATGTGTCACCTTCCCTTTTCACCCATTCCTTCTGCTAAATCTCTTCATGCCCATAGCTATTTAGAATCCCAACCGAAATCCCTCCCTTATAATACAGGTTTCTATTTCCTCCTCCTTTCCCCCACCACCTCTGCCCTACATTAGGGAACTGCCATCCCTTCTGCCTCTGAACTTTGCCTCTTGACGCTACCAGGTTATGGGGCCCCTCCCATTTTGCCCTCTGGCTCTTAAACTACCATCGCGCTGGAACCACCTTTAATAACTCAAGGCAGACTGGGAACAGACTGGGAACCAAGGGAGGTTTCTTCTCCATTCCACCTGCTTCTGCTCTAGGAGGCCCTGAAATCCTCCCAGTTCAAAAAAAGTCATTATTCTTATTACAAAAGTCTTGGCCTCGACATCTCCTAAGGTTTTTCTAAATGTAATCCCTCTGCTTTTATGCATTTGAAAATGGACCAGGCTGGAAACACTAGGCAGAGATAGCGATAAAAACTGCTTCACAGACTTCATCAAGGCCAGTGGCTGCCCTCTCACCTTCTACATGAAATACATCCACTCGTGAAGGAGGGTCCAGGACAGGAGAAGGGAAACAGGACTTTGCAGACTGGAGACAGCATGGTTCATATCTGGACTCCGCTAAAAGAGAGATATCACGCCATAGTGAGTCAGTATCCTCCTTCCTACTACTCCCTCACCATCTGGAAAGATAGCCATCTCTTCCTACCAGCTTTTGTCTTCCTTTCCTCTGAGCATACCTTCCTCCCCAGCACCGTAAAGAATTCTTTCCTCTGTGCCTCTCACCCATTCCTGACCATACCAGGGCGGTTCTACTCAATTCCATATGTATTTTTATTTATGTGCTGGTCCCTGTGCTACATGCTATAGGAGGGAGATAAATGTGGTTAAGCCATGGCTCCTACTCAAGGAGTTTCTAATCTAAAGGAAGCCTGTTATATACTTGAAAAGGTTTATCTGTCCTTGTCATCAATCAGAACTTTCCATTCCTCCCATCTGTGTTCAACTGTATTCAGGCTGTACTTTGATCCTGCTGCTTCTCTTTATTTCACTGCCAATTGTCACAAATGGTTGGTCTATGCTCTTCCTTACAATGTACTCCCTCTCGGATTCCACAAAATCTAGCTTTTGCTCCAACCACTCACTTAAAACTGCTTTTTGGGGGGTTATGAATAATCTTCTCCTTGGCCTCTTGGTAGCTTTTCATTGATTATATTAAACTTCTCTTCTAGACTCTATTAGCTATCTGCATTTCTCTTTCCCCTTCTACAGGCACAGGCATTGGCCTTTTGGTCTCCTGTGTGTACTGAGCTTTCTGCTTTCGTAACTGTGATTTTGCACTTAGAACTGCAGTCCTGGCCTAATTCCTCAACCTTTTTTTCCTTTTAATTCCTCTACCTTCATGACAGCCTCATAGGGCTGACAACATGAGTTCAGCTTGGCCAATACCACATTTATAACCACTTCTAAAACCCTCTGGTCTCCCACTTCTCATTTTGGTTAACCATTCCCTGATATCCATGTTTAAAATATGTTATTTTAACTCTCCAGTCATCTGGTGCTCATATGAAATTATCACTGAAACAAGATTTTTTTCTTCAAAATATTTTTTTTTCTCTTCTCCATTCAAAATGCCACTGCCTTCCTTAGTCCAAGACTTTAATGGATTGTTTTGGGAATGATAGAAATCTCATGAATCTCTTTTCACTCCATTGCATCCTGTGTACAACAAGACAAATAGTTTTTCTAAAAATACTGCTTTTATTGTGTCTTTACTACCCTGAAGAACTTACTAGGCTCCCTATTTCTTGTGAGTTCAAACTTCTTTTATTTTAAAAAAATAAAGCCTGCCGAAACTGGTTTGGCTCAGGGGATAGAGCATCAGTCTGCAGACTGAAAGGTCCCAGGTTCGATTCCGGTCAAGGGCATGTACATTGGTTGCAGGCACATCCCCAATAGGGGGTGTGCAGGCGGGAGCTGGTTGATGTTTCTCTCTCTTCGATGTTTCTGGCTCTCTATCCTTCTCCCTTCCTTTCTGTGAAAAATCAATAAAACACATTTAAAAAAATAAATAAAGTCTGACACTTCATATTTTCTAGTATTTTGTCCATTGTTCCCATTTGTGAAATTACTGAACAAATATTAAGAGTCTTATATTGATAAATTTTATTTTTTCTTAATTTCCTACTGCTCCTTTCCATATACTCTCTCATTCAATCATAGCTCCTCTACAAAACATGTCATGCTTGTTCTATCCCCATAGTTAATGCAGCTCTTCCGTTCTTCTAATAACTATCCTTCCTAATTGCTTTCATCCTTTTATAATGTACCACCAACCAAAAGCTCACCTATTCTTCAAAGTGTATCTCAGCATAATCACCTTCTAAAAGTCTTCAACTCCTGTCCTGATCTCTCTCTCCTTCCACTGCCTAAAGCACTTGTCTATGTCACATGCTGTCAAACTTGTATGTAATTTAACATTGTTATAAATGTTTTCATTTTGTTCTAAATATTTCTTAAGTGTAAACTTGGGCATCAAAATACTTTGAGGACAATAACGACATCATAGATTTATTTTTCATCATTGGCAGCATCCTTAGCTGCTTTAGGCATGGGTTACATAAACATAGGTTACATACATTACATGTCCAACTGAAATCTAACTGCACCAAATATTCCCAGGGTTCTGTATACACTGAGTGGCCAGATTATTATGATCTCTGAACACATAATAATCTAGCCACTCAGTGTATATCCTATATAATAAAAGGCTAATATGCAAATTATCCCCTCCACCAGGAGTTCGACCAACAGGCAGGCCGGCCAACCTCCCCCTGGCCAGGCTGACCAGACCCCACTCATGCACGAATTCATACACGGGGCCTCGAATATATATATTAGAGATCATAATAATCTGGCCACTCAGTGTACAGAGTTAGTATTAAATCTCAGTGAAAGAAATGATGGCGAACCGAAACCGGTTTGGCTCAGTGGTAGAGTGTCGGTCTGTGGACTGAAAGGTCCCAGGTTCGATTCCTGTCAAGGGCATGTACCTGAGTTGCGGGTACATCCCCGGTAGGGGTGTGCAAGAGGCAGCTGGTCGATGTTTCTCTCTCATCGATGTTTCTAGCTCTCTATATCTCTCCCTTCCTCTCTGTAAAAAATCAATAAAATATATTTTTTTAAAAAAAGAAGAAGAAAAGAAATGATGGCGAAGCTGAGATGAACACCTGCATTGCAATACTAGTCATTTGTTTTCCCCATCCACCAAATCCTGATATTCCATTCCTATCTCTGTTCCATGTTACCAGCCCAGGGATCTCTCCAAGGTAAGGGATGTCTCATGTCCCTCCCATCTTATCCCCACTTAACTCACTGGTTCCATTGTCACCGGTTCCATTGTCACTGATTCCATTGTCACTGATTCCATTGTCATTGGTTCCATTGTCATTGGTTCCATTGTCACTGGTTTCACTGTCACTGATTTCACTGTTACAGGCTTCTGATGGTCTACATGTTCTGTTTCACGAATAATGGTTGTTTCTTCTGCTTCCATTACCTCCTTATCCAACCTGTTCTATCCTCAGTAGGATTAGGAAACTAAGAGTTATCACCTCCATCCAATACCCTCATCGAGTTCACCTCTCCTTCACCTCTCCTGTCCCCAGCCCCATCCTGCTCACCCTCCAAGACGTAAGCTCGGGGACCCTCCTTACCTTGCATTTGCATGGATTGTGTACCCATCCCATTCACCAATTCCCTGCACTCAAGGGCTACTCCTCCCTCTTACATGACTTAACCTACTGGGTTCTGGCTTCTCTTCCCCAGCTATGACAACATCTCTGTTTTGTATCCACTACCCAGTTTCACTTCACCTAACTCATTTTCATTTCTGTTAATAATTTTCATTTCAACATTGTTCAGTTTCTTTTTAACTGTTACCTATCCTGATCCTCTTAGATGTCACTCACCAGTCTGTCCTCTGACTCAAACATGGAATAATCAACAGTGAAATTTGCACCAAAATAATCTGGGGAGGAGAAAACAATAAGTAATAAGAAAAGAAAAAGGCAGTAGTACCTCTAGAAATGAAAAGGGGAAGAAATTGCTCTGAACACTTCAACTTTCAACTTGTTCAAGTTGTAAAATTTACTGGTATAATCTAATCCTAGAATTCTAGTAAACTTTTAATGTGAGAAATGTCTGTGAATATGTTTATATTTTCTTTCTTCTTCCTTCCTTTATTCTTTTTTTTTTTTTTTTTTTTTTTTTTTTTTAGAGTGAGAGAGAAACATTGATGTGAGAGAGAAACATTCATTGGTTGTCTCCTGTATGCATCCCAATTGATGATCAAACCCATAACTCGTGCATGTATCCTGATCAGGAAACAAACCCACCACCTTTCAGTGGATGGATCAATGCTCTAACCAATTGAGCCATACTAGCATTTATATTTTCAATCTAACATCTAAAATAATTTACAAATTAGAAACATTTCAAATTGTTCAACCCGTTCCAAAGAATTGAAAATTGCTATCTTGAGAAATAACATCATGAGCTTTGATAGTCTGCTCATAGCAACCTTTCTCTGACCCAGTTGCTCTTTTGCAAGGGGAAAGACAAAGTCTCAGAACTAAGTCTCCCCCAAACCTCTCTCTCCATCCAGCTAAGGGTCAGAGCCTTCTAAATACTCACCATAATTGGGGGTGACTGTGTAATTATAGAATACTTGATAATAATAATCCTCTTCCAGTACTTCTTCATCATTCTCATACATTTGTCCTAAGGGGACAAGGACTATGGTCAAGGGGTATCTGGGACTTTTTAGCAACAGAAAGACACTTGAAGTTTATCTCAGCTCTATCCTTTTGACCTCACCTCCAAGGGTAAGACTATCTCCCTGACTCTGCACCTCTCAACCCTTCTCCGTCTTCTGGGCTTCATATCAGGATGAGGCTTGTTCCTCTGTGCCCTTTCAATCCAGGAAATCCCACAACACAAAACAGATCCCTTCACATACTGTAAACCAAAAACAAAAACTAAACCTACAAAAAAGGCAGGAAGCAGAGAGAGAGAGAGAGA
Organism: Pipistrellus hanaki; assembly: GCF_964339955.1. Taxonomy (NCBI): domain Eukaryota; kingdom Metazoa; phylum Chordata; class Mammalia; order Chiroptera; family Vespertilionidae; genus Pipistrellus; species Pipistrellus hanaki. The sequence goes on from NC_140520.1 coordinate 11,955,266, forward strand.
GAGAGAGAGAGGGAGACCAGAAATGAAGAACTCCAAATCTACAATGCAGTATGCTCCCGGCTGTCCTGTGTGTCTGTTATCACAAATAATGAACACACATACCGTTAGACTTGGATTTTTATTTTAGTTCCATTGCTGACAGGATAACTTTGAACAAGCTGTTTAACATCCGTTTTCTTAAAATGAGTCAGCTGGAGTAAACGACCCATCTGCATTCATTTTTCTTCCTCCCCCAGACTGAAAACATGTAGCTTTGACATGATTGGATCAAGAACTTCTAGGCCTCCTGCTAAAACACTTCCCTAAGCCCCTTGGAGTCCTGAACCACAAGCAATGACACAAGAATCTGGAGGAAAAGGAAGCAGTCAGAGCACCTGGCCAGACTGGGAACAAAGGAGGGAAGGAGCCAAGCTCCTTTCAGACCCTGTCCCTGAAGGCACCCAGTTCTTCACTCCCCTAAAGGTCACCCCCATTTCTATTTCTTTACAAGTTTCCCCCCCCCCTCCAACATCCTGGGGAAGAAGACAGACTGGCTCCCCTCACTAGTTTCAAACTTCCCACCTTCGGAGTCCACGGCTCTCCTTCACTCTCATTAGTCCCTCTCATCTTGTTCAATTCTGTAGTGATGGAGAGCCGAGTTCACGCTTGTGAGGACCTCCACAGTTCTGGGGCTTCATCCTCATCATCTGTCTCTTCTTTGACAGGACTCTGCTTTCCTCCCCCTTTCCTGGCTGTGTTTCCCGGATCCCCCGCCACCCCCAACACTGGACTGTAGCGCAGATGAGAGAGTGTTTATCACTCCCCATTGAATTGCATCTCTCAACTGCTCCTCTCCCTCTCCCCCTTCCCCCCGCCCCCCTGCCTCCTCCCATTCCATTTACGGTAGAAAACCTGGCCCGAAAGCTCAGGGAGAGAAGTGAACTTACCCAGGATCAGTGGCATAGCAAGGATGGCTACAAAGAGGACATCCATTCTGGATGCTGCACTACTCCTGTGAAAGTTACAAAGGAAATCGCAGCGTTTCCCACCAAGCTTACCCCGCCTCCGGCCCTCCTCCAGAGCCGGGAGGGAGCTGCAACTCTTCTCTCAGGGGGGGAATTCCCCTCCTACTTGCTGACGGACTAGATCCTCAGTTACCGCCGGTCCTGTCCTCAGTCACAGCTGCCCCTGTGAAGGAAAGGGAAGTGGGCTACGAGGGAACGTGTTCATTGAGCTCCCCCAGGCCTAGATTAGGTCCACTTAGGGTTCCTGCCGCCACTAACAAAAACTACAAAACACAAAACCACCCCCACTCCCACTACTAGGAAGCTTCTCTTAGTAAGCCCTCTCCCTTCCTCTCCTTCCCTCTCTCTCAGTCCCCACAAAAAGTTCACCGTCCTAAGTTACCATCACCCTCCAGAGTTGCCCTTCTCTCTGAGGCTTTATCACAATCTTTCTTCACAGTTGGCACGCTCTGAGAAGGGATGAGCATTTTGTAGCTGAAAAGAGTCCCTCTTTTCTGCCTGCCTTGGACAGTGAAGGATGGGAGCAATATCAGCATCATTGTCTGACTCTCAAAGCACCTGCTACATTGCTTTTGATAAAAATCTCCCAGCCAGGGCCAGTTATTTCCTCTCTCGCAAGTACTGACCTCACCTCACCTCTTTCTTAACTTGCTGAAGACAGGATGGAAGGGAGAAAGCAGAGAGTCTCTTTCCCTGCGAAGGTGCCACACCTCTTCCACTTTCAGTCACTTGGTGTATTCCTTTCATCCCAGCCTTCCGGGGGTAGAGTTTATCTTATCCTTTTCTCTACTTTTCTGTTTTCCATTTTTATTGAATTCTATTCAGAAACATTTAGTAGTATGCATGCTAGGCACAATGTGATAGCTGAGTCTGATAGGCAATTCAGGTTCACAGGCAATGGAATAAGAAAAAAAATTCAGCCGGGACCGGTTTGGCTCAGTGGATAGAGAGTCGGACTGAAAGGTCCCAGGTTCGATTCTGGTCAAGGGCATGTACCTTGGTTGTGGGCACATCCCCAGTAGGGGGTGTGCAAGAGGCAGCTGGCCGATGTTTCTAGCTCTCTATCCCTCTCTCCTCCTCTCTGAAAAAAATCAATAAAATATATTTGAAAAAAAAGAGAAAAAAATTCAGTGTGTGTGTGTGTGTGTGTGTGCGTGTGTGTGTGTGTGTGTGTGTGTGTTTTAAAGGCGTTAATACATGTTTTTCAATATCTACTATGAGCCAGGCACTTGCAAATCTCTGTGGAACCACACGTGAACAAGATAGCTTTGGCACCTGCCCTCCTCTCTTAGGAGATGCTGTGGTAGCAGTTCAAAGGAGATAGAGGAAGGGTTGTCTTATCCCCACACCTTCCCCTGACTCAGCCTGATAGACTCAGATGCAAGGCACCCTGGAATTTTGAGCACTAGCCAGGGTGCTCCCTTCCTCTCGGCCTTATGGGAGAGGATTTGCTGGTGACTTTCCATGTAAGTGTATACAATCTATTCCTTCAGCTCCTTTCCAGAATTTCCTGAAAAAGGAAAAATGTAAAAACACTTATGTGGATATATATGCATTAAAACATAAATCCCTCCCAGGAAGGAAAGGAAGCCTGGTTCTCCTTGAACAACCTCCTGCTACTTTTGCCTAAACACTAAGGACTAACCCCACCCATCCAAATGAGGGTATAACCCCCTCTTCTCTTACTCTTTCTCTCTCTAATGTGGAACCACTGCCCTGTCCTCCAGCCTGAGAAAAAGACACCACCAAGGTTCATTTCAGGAAAAAGAGGAAATATGACATCAGAGGAACTGAGTGACTGGGATGGGGGGTGGGGAGGAAGTAACTTTCCTTCAACCCCACCGCTCTAATTGCTTTTGACAATTTTAACTATGGATCCCTTCTGGCCTTCTTAATATTGCTCTCCAAGCTCCTTTTCCTTCTATTTCTCTTGTCATTACCGATGAAGGCTTCACTAGCGACATACTACACTGTACTGCATGTTTCCTATACTGGCCTGTTGGAAGAGCTCCTACTTTTAAGTCTAACTTTCATCTCTAGCCCATTTCCTCTCATTCAAGTCAGAACAATACCCATGCCTATCTCCTTGCAACCTCTATCCTGTGCTTTTTTTCGTATTTGTCCCTTAGGTTCCTACAGGATCTTCCCCCCTCGGCAGCTCTTCAAGGAGAGGTAGGATGGCTACCACCCTTTTCCACAAAATAACTAAAGGAAGTCGCAGCCAGGGCACAATCCAACTCTTCAGCCCATGCCCCGCCCAGGCCCAGTCTCTGGCCAATTCCCTTTGTGACTTGGGCCACGCCCAGCACCGAAGTTGAGAGCTTAAAGGGGCGGGAGAACTACAACTCCCAGCAGGCCTTGCAACACGCCCCCGCCCCTCCGATTTTCCATTGGCCGGGGGGCGGGGCGAGGATCAGATGGGTGGTGACCAAGGGGCTGCGGCAGGGGTTTGTCCCCTCCTCGGCTTCCGTAGAGGAAGTCGCGCGGACCTGTATTTGGGGTTTCGGTGCCCCCCCTTCCCCTTCCCCGGGGCCCGGGGGTGACATTGCACCGCGCCCCTTACGGGGTCGCGACGCCACCCCACGCGGACTCTCTAGCGGGTGTGCTCCTCCCATTTGCCTCTCTCGGCCGGGCCTCCACCCCGCCCCCAGCTGACCAGCCATGGGGGCCGCCGTGTTTTTCGGGTGCACTTTCGTCGCTTTCGGCCCGGCCTTTGCGCTTTTCCTGATCACTGTGGCTGGGGACCCGCTTCGGGTCATCATCCTGGTCGCAGGGTGAGTAGGGATCGGGGAGACTCGGGAGGGCGCCCAGGGGAGAGATCGGGAAGGGGCTGGAGGAAGCGGGGTTAGCCCGGGAGCCGGAGTTGTGGGGAGACAAGTCGGAGGTGAAGATCGGAAAGGGTTGAGTCGGGGGTTTGGGCGATTTCCCCTTCCCGCAGTTGGTTTCCGCCTTCCAGGGATCGCACAGATTCCTTCTCTACTTCTTCCGGCGACGTCAGAGGAGGCCGAGGCCGAGGCTCGGGAGGGGCGGTGGGGACTTCGGGCGGCCCTACGGGAGGATCCAGGAATGGATACCTCGCCCTACTGTGCTCATACACCCCGACTCTCATTGGTCTGAAGGCTCTTGAATCCATTTCTACCCCATCCCCTGCGTCCGGAACCCTAGAGACTCCCTGGGTGGAAACACCTATCTTATCGGTTCCCTGTCTCCCTGACCATCCGGAAGTCTCACTTCCACTTTTCATGTTGCAGCTTTGGTTGGTTCCCTTCCTTGATTTCTATGGCTGCCTCTCCCCTTGCCTGTCTGATTGCCCCCGTTTTCCCTCAGGGCGTTTTTCTGGCTGGTCTCCCTGCTCATGGCGTCGGTGGTCTGGTTCATCTTGGTCCATGTGACCGACCAGTCAGATGCCCGGCTCCAGTATGGCCTCCTGATTTTTGGTGCTGCGGTCTCTGTCCTTCTGCAGGAGATGTTCCGCTTTGCCTACTACAAGCTGCTGAAGTAAGAAGAGGGGTGGTCAGGAGGGGAGAAGGGCAGAGGATGGCCCCATCAACAGCGGGGCAGCCCTGGGTGGTGGTGTGGAAGGAGAGCTCTAAGGGAGGATATTAGAGGGAAAGGAGCATCCTGCCTTCCCTCATGTGTCCCCACCCCGCCCCACCCACCCCATCCCAGGAAGGCAGATGAGGGGTTAGCATCGCTGAGTGAGGACGGAAGATCACCCATCTCCATCCGCCAGATGGCCTATGGTGAGCCGAGGGAGATGGGCCGGAGGAGGGCACTGGACACCTCCCTCTCTCAGGGAAGTCGCTAAACATCCACCTGTTCTCAGTGGCTCCTTGTTTTCCTTCATGTCTGACTTCCAAGGAGCGGTGGTCTGGAGGGAGAGTAGGTGTTGGGGGAGTGTGACTGGAAATGGGGAGGGATCACTGGTAATCAGGCCATGACGATCCCTGACATTGATGACGCCCTCCCTCCCCCCAGTTTCTGGTCTTTCTTTCGGTATCATCAGTGGTGTCTTCTCTGTTATCAATATTTTGGCTGATGCACTTGGGCCAGGTGTGGTTGGGATCCATGGAGATTCACCCTATTACTTCTTGACATCAGGTAAGACCCACTTTGTATCTTGACCTCATGCCCCATCCATCCTGGCCCTGACTTTATTGATCGGCCCTCCCGGGGAGACTTCTGTGGCCCCACCTCTCGGGAGGCTGGGAGAAGGTGAAGGATGTGTCCCCTCCCCCTCTCGCTCCCTGCAGCTTTCCTGACAGCAGCCATCATCCTGCTTCACACCTTCTGGGGAGTTGTGTTCTTTGATGCCTGTGAGAGGAGGCGGTACTGGACGTTGGGCCTGGTGGTGGGAAGTCACCTACTGACCTCAGGACTGGTAAGTCAGAGACAGGGGCCTAAGTCAGAAACACATTTGATGGTGGGCTGTCAGGAGGGGAACCTTATCTTCACTTCTGGGCAGTTTAAAACTTATCCTGGGAGAAGGCAGAAAAGTGAATCTTCAGCATCAATTAAGTAACCTTCTCCAGGATGCTCTGGGGAGGAGTTTGAATGGATGGGTCAAGCTGCAATGCAGATGGCCTGAGGGGAGCAGGAGCGCAGAAACCTCTGAGAAAGCTGAGAGTCAAAGTCTCTTTAACCACAAGATGTTGGTGCGGAAGGGAAGGCCGGGGGCATTTGAGTGAGCTATCTGGGAGAGGTTTGGGTCAAAGGCACAGAGAGCACATGGCAATTAGGCAGAGGGAGAATCTAACCTTTTTTCTACTCTCACTCCCATCCCCAGACATTCCTGAACCCCTGGTACGAGGCCAGCCTGCTGCCCATCTATGCAGTCACTGTTTCCATGGGGCTCTGGGCCTTTATTACAGCCGGAGGGTCCCTCCGAAGTATCCAGCGCAGTTTCTCGTGTAAGGACTGACTACCTGGACTGATCACCTGACAGATCCCACCTGTCTGCCCACTGCCCATGACCGAGCCCAGCCCCAGCCCCGGTCCGTGGTTCACCATTCTCTGTCTCCTTCTCGTCGGTCTGCCCCGCCACCTTCAGGGTCTTTCTGTGTCCATTGGTGACCTTTAGGCTTTCCCAGGAGCAGCCTGGGTTCGGCCAGTCCGTGACTGGTGGGTTTGAATCTGCATTTATCCCCACCCTCTGGGGACCCCTTTGTTATCCAGGACTTTCCATGTGTCAGTGATCTGCTTTCGCCCTGCCCCGGACTCACCTCCCTTCCCCTCTGCAGGCCGACGGCAGGAGGACAGTCAGGTGATGGTGTATTCTGCCCTGCGCATCCCACCCGAGGATTGAGGGAACCTTGGGGGGGAACCCCTGTGCCTGGGGTGCTCCCCTGTTCTCCTCGCTCTGTATCTCTCCATCTCCAGTTCTGGACAGTGCAGGTTGCCAAGAAAAGGGGCCTAGCTTAGCCATTGCCGTGAAGGTGAAAGGAATGGCGGCTCAAGGTTAGATGAGCTCTGAGTGTCCCAGGACCCCCTCCCCAGACTGGACTTCTTGGTCTTTTTCTCAGGTCTGAGGGGAACCATTTTTGGTGTGATAAAGACCCAAAACTGGCTTTTTCTCCCCCCCCCCCCTTTTTTTTTTTTTTGACAAGGAAAAGGGAGAAGGTATGTTGGACTTCTCCTAACCTCCTCACATTGCTCCTTATGGCTTGGGCTCCTATCTATGCCCCACGGTCCCGGGCCTTGGGGGGACAGGAAGGAAATGCATGTGTGGGAACTGGCATTACTGGAACTGATGTTTTCACCTCCTTGAGCACCAGCATCCCTCCTCTCCCCGAGGTGAAGTGGAGGGTGCTGGGCGCACTGGCCCCCTCCAGAGCCGCAGTGCCGCGGAGAAGCCAGCCTGCCATGACATCGCAGGGAGGAGGGGAGATTTTTTTCTAGTTTTTAATTGGGACTGTCTGGGGGTGGGGTGGGGAGGTTTTCTATAAACTGTATCATTTTCTGCCGAGGATGGCGCGTCCCATCCTTTTAATCAAGGTGACTGTGATTTTGACTAATAAAAAGGACTTTATAATTGTGGGGGAATGCGCCTTTTAAGGAAGGGGATGATGTCAGTTGAGGTTCCTGCCCGCTCACACCTCTCAGGCAACTTTCTTCCTAAGGTGGCACCTCTGATCCCCTCCCACCCTAGGTTTGGTGCAAGGACAGAAATGTGGGCTGCTGGTCCTATGTGTCAGAAACTTCGGGTTAAGCATTTTCTAGGGCCTCTCCGAGGGTTGGTGTAAAAGAAGTTACTCACACATGCTTCTTTTTCCCGATCCTCTGCCTACCTCTGCCACCCGAGGGATTAAGGAACTCTCTCACACTCAGGAGCCCCAAAGGTAAAGCCAGAGGTGGGTCAGAAACCTTAATTTTCAAATATATTGAGCAAAAATATAACCCCCACAACAGCAGCCCTTCTTCCTGAGGGGCTATCCTGCCCAGATCTAGGGAAAGAGCCATAAAGGGGGTGGCGGTGGGGGGACTGTGGGTCACATTCCCAACTTCTACAACCAAACACAGTTTGCCCTCTGCATTGTCAATGTACGGGTTGCCTCAGCTCCTGTATGTTTTGAGAGCCTGCCATTCTTTCTTGACTGAGGGCCAGTCCATGACTGTCTGGAGGAAGGAGGGGTTGGTATTTCTGGCCAGTCCCTATCCGCCATTCTAGAAGCTCCCTAACAGATCCTATTTGGGCTTCCGTGATGTTCGAGATGGAGTTTATTCCATGGTGGCTTGTACTGAGGTGAATCCCACACTCTTCTCGTGTCTCGACCTCTTCTTCCTGGAACGGGGAATGGTTCATGGACATGACTGGTGTCCTAAGAGAGACAGCTAAGTAGTGGTCGGCAAACTGCGGCTCTCGAGCCACATGCGGCTCTTTGGCCCCTTGAGTGTGGCTCTTCCATAAAATACCACGGCCTGGGCAAGTCTATTTGGAGGAAGTGGCGTTAGAAGAAGTTGAAAAAATTTGGCTCTCCAAAGAAATTTCAATCGTTGTACTGTTGATATTTGGCTCAGTTGACTAGTGAGTTTGCCGACCACTGACCTAGGAGAATGCTTTTCATTGGGAAAGAAGGGACTAGAGGAACGGGAAGTAGGGCCTCACCGAGTTCTCTTAGCGATGGAATAAATAACCAGCAGAAGGCAGGCGCTGCCAAACAAGATTCCCAGTCCTAGGCTCACCATTTCACCTGGGAGAGAGATGGAAGGTGTCAGCCTAAGACTGACCTAGACATCGAGCCCTTCCCCAGCCCTGTCCCCGATAACGGTGGGGGGGGCCTTACCTCTGGTATAGGAGGATTCGTCTGTAAGGGAAGGAAACGGGTCAGCGGGGCATCCGATCCCATCCCAGCTTGCCCCTGCACTTGGGGAAGTCACCTGGCCACTGAGGGTTGGGCAGTGGTTCCAAGTCCAAGTAAGTCCTGGAAACCCTCACCCTCTTAGCCATCCTTTCCTCCCAGGGGGCCCCTAGTTCCTGCCACGGAGAACCCCCGTTTCCCATCCCCTTCTCCGGGCTCTGTCAGTCACCTTGGTTGAAAGAAGCAAGGACTGTCCGCTGGTTGAGAGGCTGGGGGACTCGGTAGTTCTGTTCCAGAGGGTGAGAGGGCTCCTCCTCCGTAGAGAATAGCGTCTCCTGAAGCTTTTCCAGCTACAAGAGTGGGGTTCGAGGAGAGTCACAGGTGTGGGAGAGGGTCTGGGGTTACCGCTATGTCTTTGCTGCCTGATCTCCCCACCACTCACCTGCTCCTTTGAAATCTGGACCTTTTGACTGAAGACTGTCCAGAGCACACTCTGGGAGCAGGGGGGTGTGGTGAGCGAGCCGTTGTAGCGGAAATACTGGGCCAGCTCTTCAGGGAGCAGCTCTTTCACGCTGAAGGGAGGCACTGCGGTCGCCTGGCCTGGGGGAGAACGGACTGGGATCATCCCCGCACCCAGCTCCCCTTGGTAGGGCTCCCGGAAGCAGAATTCCTGCTGCTGCTTCGCTTCCTCATCTCCAGCCTCTTGGTATTTTTCTTCTTTTTTGGCAGTGGGAGTGGGGAGGGGGAGATTTCCCTGAAGTCTAATCTCACCTTGTCCTAAAATAGACCTTTAGGGCTCACCTTTATACCTGATTTCATGCAAGTGACTCAGAATGTGTTCATAAGCCGGATTCTCAGTCTCACCCACCTGGAAAGGGAGAGTGTGGCCTGAGTCCATGCTCGGAGTAAGACATTCGTTAGAAAATAAATGGTCAGAGGGGTTGCTGACTTGCCTTGGGAGGGAGACTAACAACAGACATGGGCAGAGTAGGACTGAGGGGTGCGGAGGGAGTGAAGAGACCTAGAAGGACGTGGGGGCCACTCACCTCAATGAGGATGCCCAGGACAGCCAGGCCCTCGGCGCTCTGAGCAGCCTCACCGAAGCTGTTGTAGGAATCCGAATCGTAATGCACAATGTGGAGCTGAGGGGAGAAGGAATCGCGTCATTTCACATTCCTCCACTCCCCCCTCCCGAAGGCTCTGACGCCAGCCGCCATCACCCCCACTTTCAGCAGGCCCCAAATCTCTCCCACAAGCGTTGGCATTATCCTCCACGTATGACTTTTCCAGTTTCCAGATCCTCCTTTTCCCGGGGCCCACCCTGCCCTCACCACGTGCTAGGCCAAGCCTCGCTCTCGGGTACCTCTGCCGCTGTGGCTTCGCTGTTGATCTGGTGCTCTGACCCCGTCAGGGATCCTTTCTGACCCCAGTGCAGGTGGAGCTGGACAGCTACGTATTTCCGGGGAAGGCCCTCCAGATACAGGGTAGGGGACAGAGAGAGCTGCACTGGGGAAGAGAGAGCGAGCTAGGGTTGATAGATAATGGGGACACTTCCCCACACCTGGGTTGCCACCAACTCTTGCGAGACTTGGCCCGCCTTCTCGGTCTTCCTTCACCAATAGCACCCAGTTCTTCCCATGGGCCCCTGCTCTTCCAGCACTTCTTTCTCGCTGAAGACCAAGGCGATGGAGTTACACTAATCCACCCAGGGAGCTTGAGCATAGACATTCAGTTCCCACTTTTGCTACGGGAGCCTCATCCCCATGCTCACATCTAGTTTATAGAAGAAGCCCCAGGATTTAGAAGTTATAGGAGAATGCTGCTCCCCCTGACGTAAGGTTGGGGTACAGCTTTCCCTTGCCGAGAGCCAGGGCTTTTTACCTGTGTGGCCATTATTGCGCAGCTCCAGAGGCTTGGTGCCAGGCTGGTCATATCCGCGGGGCTGCAGAGCGGGCAACTTGGAGTCAAAAGTCACACTGCTTGTCTGGATATCGATGGGGGACTGGGCAGTGCCTCCACACTCGGGGAAGGAGGCTGGCCAGTGGTCTTGACCATGTGGGCCTGGCGGAAGTTACCACAGATACCTGTTCTGCCCTCCCGCAATCAGCCCACCGGGCTACACATCTGTGTAGAGGTAGGACCGCTCATCCCCTCCCCCCCCCCCCAGGTGAGGACCCCAGTTGTGTTCAGCTGGTGAGGTAGGCCCTGCTGGACCGGATGCTTCCATTTCTTCCACCTGCCCCACGGCAGGGGTGACCCCCGGCTTTGCTGATAAATGGGGGTAGTGGGTTCTACTTACCTGCAGGCTGAGGACAAGAAAGCTCACAGAGGAAGAGGGGCTAGATAAAACCCTGCATACCCAGCCCGGGGGAGGGGAGGAGCAGGAAAGCTGGGGAAATGCAGGGTCCCGGAGAGGCAGGCTCTCCAGGGCTTTCCCTCATTTGCTTTTGCTCTCACCCTGGGCCTTGCATTGACTCTGGACGTCAGCTAAGGTATTAATCAGAAGTTCAAAGGAATTGAGTTCCACCTCCGTCAGGATCACAAACAATCCTGCCATTCAGTGCCTCACCCCTGACCTCAAGTTCTGTCCCAATTCCAGGGGCAGGTTGGGGGTGGAATCGATTAGGATAGAAAAAGAGGCAGGAGGTGAATGTGCAAATAAGCTCATAGTTCATTTTCCCTAGTCCCGTGGTCGGCAAACTATGGCTTGCGAGCCACATGTGGCTCTTTGGCCCCTTGAGTATGGCTCTTCCACAAAATACCACAGCCTGGGCAAGTCTATTTTGAAGAAGGGGTGTTAGAAGAAGTTGAAGTTTAAAAAATGTGGCTCTCCAAAGAAATTTCAATCGTCGTACTGTTGATATTTGGCTCTGCTGACTAATGGGTTTGCCGACCACTGCCCTAGCCACTATTCTTTCCACTCCAATTCCCTCATCCCACAAACTGAGGACATAACGGGCTCTTCTGCTGAGCCAGGAGGCGTGGGATTTGATGATTAGAACAAGGTCTAGGAGTCACATATCCCAAACCTAGGACACAGGGCGATGGGGAAGGGAAGAAGCTAGGGCGGAAAGCTAAAGGGTGCCATACGACATAACTCTTCCTGCCAGGTGAAGAGGTCCCAGTGTGAAAGGAGAGGTCAGTGTAGGTAGGCCTTGGAGTCAGCTCTCACCCTCATATGTCCAGTGATCATCTGCAAGGCAGAGGAATTTGAGTTACCGCCTGGGGCAGGGCCCTCGGGGAGTCTGTACCCTCCACCTCCCTCTCTGCTTGTGCGCACTCTCCTCCCTCCGCTCCAGCACTTCCCAAAGGAAGCCCTGAAACTGGACACCTCAGTGGAAAGGTCGGAGAGGTCGGGGGCCTATTTAAAATCGCCAGCCAGGCTGTGCCTGTGCCTGCTGCGGAAAGGGGGAGGAGAAATGAAAAGAGATAAAGGCCGGAGACTAAAATTAACCTGGACCCAAACGCGCAGTCCACCCAACCCTCACTTTCTCCAGCCTGTGCCAAGCCAATCGAACACCGAGAACATCCGGGGTGAGAAGGGGGTGTGGGCAGGGGGTCTGGAGGAGAGAGATGAACAGGGAGGGGAGAGGAGTTCAGAGTAGGGGACAGTGATACTGAGGGGAGAAGGGCGATTATTCCTTTGCCCCGAAGCACTGCTCTGAGCTGGAAGCGAACATTTAACTTCGTCCCCTGGTCCCAGTAACTCGAAAGGAAACGTCCCCCGTCCCCCGGAGCCTCTGCTCCCCGGATTCCCAGATGGCTAGGGGAGGCGGGAGGCAGGCCAGAGTCCACTCCACATGCAGGGTGGTGGGTGGGCACAGGCAGCCCGGCTGGCAGGCACAGGATGAAAGTGAAGCATTGTGTGCGGAAAAGAGAGCTGCCAGCTGGGTCACATGCCAGGCTCCCGTGCAGTCCGTCCGGGGCCGACAGGCAGGGGGTCTGCTGGTGCACCCCTCACCTCACCCAGGGCCCAACTGCTTCAGGGGAACAGCCAGCCCTTCTGCATTATTCAAATTGCTAGAAACTTGGGAGAAAAACCCTCAATTCCTTCCTTTCTCTCTCTCATTCCCTTAAATTCCTCAGACTTCTAAGATATCCTTGATCTCAGGCTTGGGTTCTTCCGCTGGCCCATCCCTTGGTTCAGACAACAGTGAAAAGCCGCCCACCTAGCGGCTAGAGGAGCCTCCATTCACCCGCTCAGTGGGGCATCCTAACAACTCGAACCCTGGCTCTGGGCAGGGGGGGCCTGGCCCTTCCCCGCCACCGAATCCTCCGCACACTCATTTCACATGGCTTCCAGGGGGCTGCCCCCATTCTCTTCTTCTCAGATGCCTCAGCTGCTCTTCTTTTGGCTCCCACCGCCCTCTCTGTCCCACTGTGCTCTGTAGACAACCCCCTTCACCGCGCTCTTCCAGCGGCTCTTAATCCACACCTGCTGGGTGCTGGGCACTGCGGGAGCGCGGGAAACACAAAAATGAGGGGTGGGGTGCTGGGGACGCCCCCCGAAGCACCTCAGCCTGTCCTCTGAAAGGCCTTTGGCAACTGTAAAGGGCCCAACCGTGTTGAATATTATTGCTGCTTCCTTCTAGGGAAAAACTGGGAAACCAGTCATTCCGTAGACTCAAAGGGACCCTGGGCCGCGGCGTGCATAGTCCGGCATCGGGGTGTGAGTGTACCCCGGTATACTCAGTATACATACCCCTCCCTGACATCAGTTTTTCATTTTCTCACTCCAGGGCCCTCTGACCCCCTAATTGGAGGAGTTAGTAGATGACACAGGCCAGGAGGGCTGCCTGGGACTAGGGCAGTGGGGGGAAGAGCTCTGGAGAGAATCTGTAGGTTCCAGAATGTGTTTCCATATCCTGGGCCCCCCTCCTCCCCACCACCCCAGCTTCCCCCATCCTCACTAACAGCAGGGCTGGACAGGCGAAGGGAAGAGAAGGAAAGTGATCCTCTCCCACCCCTCACTTTCCCCCTAATCACTGAGACTGTTTTTCTGGCCCCCAGGCTCCCTTCACCACTCTCCTCCCGCCAAGCCTGGGTAAGGACCCCAGCACCGACCCCGACACTCAGGTGTACCTACCCCCGAGGGCAGCCAGGATCCAGGTCACCTGCAGCAGGAGCGTGAGGAGCATGGTGGTATCCTCGGAAGGAGCACAAGGTACTGGGAGTTTGGAGGCTGGAGGACCAGATGGGAGAGAGGGAGGGAGAGAGAGAGTCCTGAAGGTGAATGGATTCCTTCGCTGTCTCTGTCTCTGAGCTTCCAGGGTGGTTGGAGCTCAGGAGGCCACTGTTGGTTTCGAGGTCCCCAGGACAAATCCCGCTGCCTTCCCTCCGGGCCCTCTCTCTTTTATCTCCCTCTGCAGTCTTCACTCCACTTGCTGGCCAGCGACTTCACAATTGCCTTCTGCTTTTAAGGTGGCTCTGGATGGGCATAGGTAGGGAGCTGGGCTGCCTGGGTTGCCGGCCAACAGCTCCTTAAATAGCCGATTAGGCATGCAGGATGGCCCCGCTCGGAGCCGGAGCCCGCTGAGTGCACCCTGGGTGCTCCCTGGGTTCCGCCGGAGACCTGGCCCCGGCTCAGGAGCCCAGCTGGGTGAGCTCTCCCCTCCTCCCTTCACACAGACACTGTTCGGATGGTGTCCCCTGGAGGGGGAGCGGGAGGGGGCAGGGCAGGAGGGCTTCAGGGTCCAATCCAGCCCACTCAGGGGGACACCGGGTTCTCATTCCCCGGCTGGCTGCACCGAGGAGCAGCTCCCTGGGTGGTGTGGGGCAGATGGGGGAGGAATTTGAACTGCGCTGGGCTAGGAAGAGTCCAGAGTCAGAGACAGGTAGCCAGCCGGGAGGAGCTGGGAGACTGGGGGTAGGAAGTCAAGGACTAAAACCCGAGTTGTGGGGAATAAAGAAGAGAAGCGAGGCGAAGAGAACTTGTCCCGAGTGCCTGTCACCACCCCCTTCCCACGGTGAGGCTGGCTCCACGTGCCTGGGTGGCCTGGGTGGGGGCTGGGGGTTTTGTTTGCTGGATAAAGCCCATTTGTATGCCCAGCGGGGGAGGGGCCCGGGCAGCACCATGGGGAGACAGCGGCTCCAACTGCCAGGCCCGGGCACCTCCCTCCCCAGGGAGGCCAGATCTGGGGCAGGCTTTTGTCCCTGAAAGGACACTAACCCTGGCAGGGCGGCCAGGCCAGGAGGGAGACGGGGAGACCTTAGTTAGGACAATCCCTACCATCACCAAAAAAGGCGGGCTCCAGAGAAAGGGAGGGAGGGAGCGCAGAGAGACCATGTGATCCAGCTGGGAGAGGGGCCGGGGTCTTCCCTCCGGCCGACAAAGGGCCGAGCGGGACACGTGGGGCCCGGGAAACCTGCCTCCGGGCGAAACCTGCCACCGGCGCTGGGCGCGGGGCTGTGTCAGGAATGTGGGCTGCTGCTTGCTCCCCCACGGGACTGGAAATCCCGGTCGGAATGTACACCCGAAGTCCTTCGTTAGAGAACGGGAAACCCTCAGATCCTTTATACCAGACGCTGCAGTCTCTTCCTCCCTCTTCCCCTTCCTCAGTCACCAGCCAGGCGGATGCTCCCCCGGAGCTCCCTCTGCCCTCCCTCCTGCTCCTCTAAGCAGAACAAACAGCCCAGACAAAGGGAGCGGAAGCTGAATGAGGGAGCGGGATGGAAGCCGAACAGAGTGAAGCTGCGCAGGATCAGCAGCACCTGCAGAGGCAGCAGCCCCCAGGCTTTCTGGATGGATCTGCAAAGCCAAGCCATTCTGCAGATGTCACTTCCTTTCTAATTCTCTCATCAGCCTCCATATGGTTTTTCCCTGACAGGACAGTTGTTGTTGTTGTTGGTAATCCTCACCCAAGGATATATTTTTCTATTGATTTTTTTTTTTAGAGGACGTGGAAGGGAGTGAGGGAGAAAGAGAGAGAAGCATTGATGTGAGAGAGATATATGATTGGTTGCCTCCCACATGCTCCCCAGCTGGTCTGGGCTCAAACCTGCAACGCTGGTACATGCCCTTCACAGAGAGTTGAATCCTCAACCCCTTGTGCATGGGCTGATGCTCTATCCATTGAGCAACACCAGCCAAGACACTTACAGGAAAGTTTTGTTTTGAGGTTCCCATAAAGTCCACACATCTCATCTGAGAAGAATGGATGGTAAAGTGTCCATTAGACTTCCTGGGAATGAGGATGGGTATCACAGAGGACCAAGAGGGGAAAAAGAAAAGAAAAAATCGGAGCCCTGGCTCGTGTTGGCCTGTGCACCGAAGGGTCTCGGATCCCATTCCCAGTCAAGGGCAGGTACTTGAGTTCAGATTCACTCTCTGCCCCCTGGTCGGGTCGTGTGTGCGAGGCTACCAGTAGATGTGTCTCTCTCACATTGATGTTTCTCTCTTCCTCCCTTCCCTCCCTCCGTCCTTTCCACTCTCTCTGAAAAGCAATGGAAAAAAATATTCTCTGGTGAGGATTAACGAAAATAAAATAAAGCAAAGAAAGCAGAGGCGTCTTTTGCTTGGCACTGAAGAAGGGGCCTGATCAGAATGACCTCAGAGTTCCCGGGGAGCGCCTGGGGCTGTGGTTCCACCTCCGGAGGCAGAGAGCGTGTCTTGCCAGGCGCCACCTCCTGGTTGTCTGCGAATTTTTTTAAAAAAACTTTAATTTTTAGAATTTTAATTTAAAATGTTTTGTGAGTGATTCCTCTGGGAAGCGTTTCACTGCCGGTGGGCTTTGGGCTTTTGTCTGCACAGTTGAGCACTGTTTCACAAAAAAAAGCCTTCGCCCCAGCTCAGCATTTTCCCACTTCCGTGTGAGCAGCTCAGCGAGGCCCTCATGCTTCCCAACAGGACAAAGGGCCTGGCTTCCGGAAGAGAGCAGCCGTCTCGGAGACTTGTCTTTATTTTGATCTTTGGCTCCCATGTGGATATTTCTGATTCACCAGGCTGCTTTGGGATAGATGGCAAGAGAAGCCTTATATGTTTAAGAAAAAAAGCCTCGCCCTAACCGGCTTGGCTCAGTGGATCGAGCATCCCAGGTTCGATTCCGGTCAAGGGCAACCTTGGTTGTGAGCACATCCCCAGTAGGGGGTGTGCATGGATGCTTCTCCCTCATCAGTGTTTCTAACTCTCCCTCTCCCTTCTTCTCTGTAAAAAAATCAATAAAATACCCTGTTTCCCCGAAAATAAGACAGTGTCTTATATTAATTTTTGCTCCCAAAGATGCACTAGGTCTTATATTCAGGGGATGTCTCATTTTTCCATGAAGAAGAATACGGTACACATTTATTGTTAAATGAAAATAAAGGAAATTTATTACCTGTATACGGTACGGTAGTACAGTAGTTGTCAACACAAACCAGACAAACTGTGAATCCTACAGTATCAAGAATTTACTCATTTATTCATCTTCTGGAACATCATCATAACAATCCAATTCCTGAATTTCCTGGTGAATTTCTTGTGACTCCATTTCTTTCAGAATCAGTGGACCAAATCTCTCATGTTTAGCAATAGCATTCTGAGAGAGAGCCTGGGGGGGGGGGGCTTATTTTCGGGGGGATGCCTTATATTTCACTCAGAAGGAAACCTGTAAGTGGGTCTTATTTTCGGAGGATGTCTTATTTTCGGGGAAACACGGCATGTTAAAGAAAAGAAAAAAAGCCATCCCACTCCCACCCCACCCTCACCCTCACCCCCTTAGGTGCCACTCAGACTCCGACACCTTTGTCTTCATTCCACTTTTCCCTTTCTAGCCCTTGGCTTACACCGGGTTTGGCTGAAAAACCAAGGCACTCCGCTGCCTCTGGCGCCATCTGCTGACCTTTCAAAAGTAGTGACATGTGAACAGGTCAGAATCAAAGGCATCCAATGTGTCGAGTTTTTGGTTTGATTTTCCTTCAAAGGCCCTTTTAAAAAAAAAGGGATATTTAAACTTACTAAATATCCCAACTAGTCTAAAACACCTTACAGGAACCCACCAGGTTCTCTGAGCGTGTATGAAGAGTATGTGAGAGTTCAGAGAGGAAGGGAGACAGATCAAAAGGAACTTCCTCAGGCAGTATTAATTTCTGAGCACAGAGAATCAATGCGGAGACAGAATTGGGTAGCATCTGATTTCCTAAAATGCAAGCAACTGTGTTCCGTCAAGTAATACAGATCCAGAAATGGTCCAACTTGATAGATAATCACATTTATTATCACACCCTTGTCTTCTAACCCATTGGTACTGAAGCCCCTTAGGTGAACACAAAAGTTTCCAAGAATTAAAGTAATTTGGGGGAGGGGTGGGTCACGTTCTCAGTTTCCCAGTTCTCATGCAGGACAGATACAGTATAAGAATCTTTTTAAAAAAATAAATCTTTATTGTTCATTTTATTACAAATGTTCCTCATTTTTCCCCCCTCTCCATTGCTCCCCTCCACCAGGTTCCCATCCCACCCTCTGCCCTTTCCCCATCCTCCATTGTCCTCATCCATAGGTGCACAGTTTATGTTCAGTCTCTTCCCACACTCCCCTCTCCCCTTTTCCCTGAGAACCATCAGTCCACTACCCTTCCATACCTCTGATTCTATTATATTCACCAGTTAATATTGTTCATCATGTTTTTTACTTCCCTTGGTTTTTACAATAGATTCACTTGTTGATAGTTATGTATTTTTTGTTCATAATTTTTATCTTTATTTTCTTTCTCTTCCGAAAGAACCCCCTTCAGCAATTCATATAATTCTGGTTTGGTGGTGATGAACTCCTTTAGCTTTTTTTTTTTATTATTTGTGAAGCTCTTTATCTGGCCTTTGATTCTGAGTGATAACTTTGCTGGATAGATTATCTTTGGCTGTAGGTTCTTGTTACATCACCTTGAATATTTCTTGCCATTCCCGTCTGGCCTGCATTGTTTCTGTTGAGAAATCAGCTGACAATCGTATGGGTGCGCCTTTATAGGTAACTACCTGCTTTTCTCTTGCTGCTTTTAATATTCTCTCTTTGTCTTTTGCTCTTGGAATTTTAATTATGATGTGTCTTGGTGTGGTCCTCTTTGGATTCCTTTTGTTTGGGGTTCTGTGCACTTCCTGGACTTGAAAGTCTATTTCTTTCACCAGGTGGGGGAAGTTTTCTGTCACTATTTCTTTCAATATGTTTTCGGTATCTTGCTCTCTGTCTGGGACGCCCATAGTTCTGATGTTGGTTTGCTTGAAGTTGTCCCAGAGGTTTCTTACACTAACTTCAACTTTGTGGATTCTCTTGTCTTCTTGCTTCTGCGGAGGAGTGTCCTCTGGCTCTTTGTGTTCCAAATCTTTGACATGATTCTTGCAATCTTCCATTCTGTTTTTAGGACTTTGTATAATATTTTTTATTTCAGAGAATGTAAACTTTATTTCTAGTTGATCCTTTATTATTTCTAGTTGATCCCTTTTCTTTTTTTTTCTTTTAAAAAAATATATTTTATTGATTTTGTACAGAGAGGAAGGGAGAGAGATAGTTAGAAACATTGATGAGAGAGAGTCATCGATCAGCTGCCTCCTGCACACCCCCTACTGGGGATATGCCCGCAACCAAGGTACATGCCCTTGACCGGAATTGAACCTGGGACCCTTCAGTCCCCAAGCTGACGCTCTATCCACTGAGCCAAACCGGTTTCGGCTAGTTGATCCCTTTTCATATCTTCATAGGTCTTGTTTATTTTATCAGCCTTTTCTAGGAGATTCTTGAAAAACCTTATAAGTGTGGTTTTGAACTCTATATCCAGTCGCTTTTTGTCCTCCATTTCTTTCGTTTGTGATCTGTTTCCTTGTCTCAGCATTTTCGCTACTTCCCTGAGTTGGTAGGGTGGGAGGATCAGCTGTGTCTATGCCAGGAGACAGCCTTATTCGACTAGACTTGGAAAACTGCAAGAGCCTCTGTGCTCAGCTTGGATGGGGCGGAGTTTCAGGGTGGAGCCTACAGCCTTGGCTTCCGGTTAGCCCCGCCCTATGAGGTTCCTGAGTCTCAGTGTCCCTCAGTGTCATTTGGTACTCACTGCAAGCACCTCTGGGAGAAAGGTGCCCTAGAGTTTCGTCCGCTACCAGACAGTCTAGTCTCTCCCCCAACGAGCCCGCAGCTGGGGTTCAGTGCAGTTGGAAGTGGGGTTAAGAGCAGTCCAGAGCTTTTTTTTCCTTCCCACTAGGGCAATCTAGCAGCTCAGTCAACAGTCTATCCTCTGCGCGCAATGTGCGCGACTCCTGGGTTCTGCCTTTCGCCACTCCCCTGAGCTTCCGCCTTACAGCTCAGATTCCCTCTGTATGAGCCTGGGACCCCAAGGTCTCGCCCAGAACTGGGGTTCAGTGCTATCGGAATTGGGGTTCAGTCCGGAGCTTTTATCTCCTTCCCACTAGGGAACGCCAGCCAGGCACTCAGCCGCCCCTCCTTTCCGGCTCTGTCCTGGCCCCACGCGCGCACCGTGTCTCTGTACCTTAGGCTTTTACAGCTCCTCTGATTTTCCTTCTGGTTATCTCTTTCCTTCTAGTTGTAGAATTTCCAGTCAGTCAACTTCCCTGTAGTTCTGAATAATGTCCACTTTATATTTTAGTTGTATTTTTTGAAATTGTTGTGTGAGGCTGCAGTTAGGCGTTTACCTATGCCACCATCTTGGTTTCTCCCCCAGTATAAGAATCTTGGAGAGAGAGGACACGTAAGAATTTGTGGTCTGAAATGTTGCAAATTTATTTATTTATTTATTTATTTATTTTTTTAACAGAGGTCAGCTTTTATTGACTGTGTTACAAAAAGAGCCAGTTTAGTCAAAAAGACCAAAGCCCATGTCATCATCAGACTCCTCAGATTCTTCTTTCTTTGCTTCCACTTTCTTCTCAGCTGGGGCAGCAGCAGTGGAGGCGGCAGGACCTCCTGCCGGTGCAGCACTAGCTGCAGGGGCAGGTCCACCAGCCCCTACATTGCAGAGGAGACTCCCAATGTTGACATTGGCCAGAGCCTTTGCAAACAAGCCTGGCCAGAAATGCTCACCATGTACACCAGCTGCTTTACTGAGGGCATTGATCTTATCCTCCGTCACTGTCACTTCATCGTCCTCGTGCAGGACGAGGGCCGAGTAGATGCAGGCGAGCTCCGACACGGAGGCCATGGCGAGGGTGGGTGCTGGGCGAGCGCTGCCGGGAACGGTGCTAGTCGCGGGATGAAGTGAGGGCCTCACCCCAACTCGGCCTTAGCTTCCTCGGAAGAACCGAGCACCTTACCGGCAGCTGGGGAAAGGGCTGAAATGGTGCAACTTTAATTAAAAAGGAGTAATTTTGCTGAGACCGGTTTGGCTCAATGGATAGAGCATCGGCTTAGGGACTGGGGGGGTCCCGGGTTCGATTCCGGTCAAGGGCATGTACTTTGGTTGCGGGCATATCCCCAGTAGGGGGTGTGCAAGAGGCAGCTGATCGATGACTCTCTCTCATCGATGTTTCTAACTCTCTATCTCTCTCCCTTCCTCTCTGTACAAAATCAATAAAATATATTTAAAAAAAAAAAAAAAAAAGGAGTAATTTTGTGTCATGCATTGATTCTATGCCCAGAACACTGCCTGGTACATAAATATTTGCTGAGTGAATGAATGAATCTAGTCATGGGACATTAATTTACCTTTTTTTTCCTTCTTTTTTTACCTTTGGTATTTCGCAGAATTTTAGACCAGAAGGATCCTCAGGAATCATTCCAACTTCCTTATTTACCTTGTAAAGGCTGAGTTTTGAGGGATTTAGGGATTTTCCTGTGGTTTGTCACATAGCTGCTAAGCTGAACCAGAGCAAGGACGTAGGTCCCACTGAACTTTCTCCTGTACCACTGCTTCTCAGAGGACAGTGTGCATCAGAATCATATGGAAAGCTTAGTAAAGTACATATTTCTGCCCTAACCGGTTTGGCTCAGCGGATGGAGGGATCCCAGGTTTGATTCTGATCAAGGGCATGTACCTTGGTTGTGGGCACCTCCCAGTGGGGAGTGTGCAGAAGGCAGCTGGTCGATGTTTCTCTCTCATTGGTGTTTCTGGCTCTCTATCCTTCTCCCTTCCTCTCTGTAAAAAATCAATGAAATATATATATTTTAAAAGTACACATTACTGGGCCTCTCCCTTTCACAGTTTCTGGTTCCATAGTTTGGGGTATGTCCAGAAATTTGCATTTCTGACAGGTTTCAGTGTGATGCTGAGGCTGCTGGTCAGAGGCACCAAACAAGAGTGAATGCCCTGCACCAACTGGAGAAGCAGAGGCAGTAGGGGAGTTGCATTCTTTGTGGGGTTCCAGCCATCTGGAATTGTTCTTTAAAGCCACTTTTGTAGGGTTTAGCAACAATACCTTCGTTAGTTATAAAAATGTATGGAATGCTTCTAGGCGCTAGGCATCATGCCAGACCCTAAAAATAAAAAATTAGTAAGATGTAATCTCTGCCCTTAAGAACTTCTTAGGGGCCCTAGCTGGTTTGGCTCAGTGGATAGATCATTGACCTGCCGACTAAAGGGTCCCGAGTTTGATTCTGGTCAAGGGCACATGCCTGGGTTGTGAGCTTGATCCCCAGTAGGGAGCATGCAAGAGGCAACCAATCAATGATTCTCTCTCATTGATGTTTCTCTGTCTCTCTGCCTCTCTCTCTCTCTCTCTCTCTCTCTCTCTCTCTCTCTCTCTCTCCCCCTCTCCCTTACTCTCTGAAATCAATAAAAAAATATTTTTTAAAAAGAACTTCTTAGGGGATGCAGATACCTTACCCAATTCCTGGAATACAATGGTGACAAGTTCTAATTAGTGACAGAGCCAAGTGTTTATGGGAACCAAGGCGGATGGACAATGAGCAGTGAGAGTTTCATTATCTAATGTCAACACTCTTTCCACAGGATGGGAGCATCACCAGGTTCTATAGGTACATGTGAGGTCATAAAAATTGCTACTCCAAGGAAGGCAGAAACATGCTTCACTGTCTCTGAGTGTGACACCATGATAGGTTAGACCAAGGCAGGATTCCCTTAATATGGCTAATAAACTGCCCCCTTTGCAAGGAGGAAGAAAGAGGGTATCATGGTGCCCTAGAATTGTGATTATTGGTTCCATCTGCTTCGGTGGCCACCTCATTCTGCTCCCTTTTCTTCTTCTCTTCCATTCATCTCACTCAAATAATGACTGTGTACCAACCCAAGCAAAAAGACAAACACTTCTAGCACTTCCTTTTTGTAGAGGGCCCTTGGGAATGCACATGGATGACCTGTAATTATCATCAGCTGAACTCGAGGTGTAGGCAGAGCCACTCCCCGGGAACAGGTTTCCCCAAAATGTTGGTTATCAGTACCGGTTATCAGTACCGATTTCTTATCTTTATCCATGTGCGTGGAATGAGGAATGAATAGGACCTTGATTTACCCAGGTCCTGATATGCTAAATCCCAGGAATGAGGATATGCTAAATCCCAGGCACACCCAAAACTCCTTTGATTCTAAGCTTTTCAGGGAAACCTCTCGTTGCTTTTGGAAATAAATAAATGTGCTGTGTTGTCTGTGGTGGGTGTTGACTGTCTCTCCATCAGAGTGACAGCCCCCCAATCCGGGTCCCTGCTTGATGAATCTATTTCTGCCTCTTGGTCTCTTTTTTCCTTTAATTTCTTTTTTTAAAAATATTTTTATTGATTTTTTTTTTTTTTTTTTTTTTTTTTTTTTTTTTTTTATAGAGAGGAAGGGAGAGAGATAGAGAGAAACATCGATCAGCTGCCTTCTACACAACCCCCACTGGAACCTGGGTCGCAGGCTCCTCCCGGGTCCAGGACCCTGGTCTGGGATTTTTGCAGGAGGCAGCCAATCAATGATTCTCTCTCATCACTGATGTTTCTATCTCTCTTTCCCTCTCCCTTCCTCTCTGAAATCAATGAAGATTAAAAACAAATGTTCAGATTCATTCCTTTTTTTAAAAAAAAATAAAGTTTATGGAGGTATAAATTACATACAGTAAAATCCACCCTTTTTACTGTACAGTTCTATGATTTCTGACAAATGCATACAATTGTGTGACACCATCATAATCAAGATGTAGAGCAGTTCATCACCCCTGACACCCTCCCTGCCATAACTCCTTTGGGCCCCTTCCTAGTCGGCTTCTCTTCCCACACTCATCCTTTGGTCACTACTGATCTGTTTTCTGACCCTATAATTTTGCCCTTTCCAGAAAGTCTATATATTATACTGTGGTCCTTTTTGTTGTTGTTACTTCTCACTTGAGGATATTTTTTTAAATATTCATTTTTTAATTAAAAATTTTATTAAAAATATTTTTATTGATTTCAGAGAGAGACAGAAATATCATGATGAGAGAATCATTGATCAGCTACCTCCTGCAAGCCTCACCCTGGGATCAAGTCTGCAATCCCGGCATATGCCCTGACCGGGAATTGAACCTGGTTCCTGGTTCATAGGTCGACACTCAACCACGGAGCCAGGCTGCCCAGGCTATTTTTGTTGATTTTTAGAGAGAGGAAGGGAGGGAGAGATATATAAACATCTTTGTGATGAGACAGGATCTCAGGGAATTATCAGGGTGACGCCAGCAGAGTTTATCAGGCCCAATCATAGTGGAAGTTAAAATACCATTTTTAATTGATTTCAGAGAGGAAGGAAGAGGGAGAGACAGAAACATCAATGATGAGAGAAACTCATTGATCGCTGCCTCCTGCACGCTCTCCACTGGGGATCCAGCCTGCAACCCAGGCATGTGCCCTTGACCGGAATCGAACCTGGGACCCTTCAGTTCGCAGGCTGATGCTCTATCCACTGAGCAAAACCAGCTAGGTTTAAAATACCGTTTTTATCCCCGCCTCTGATTCTGCACCAGAAGCCTGACCCAGCAGGACAGTGCCAGGAATGCATGCTATGTGATATGCACGCATGTTGCTGCGGCACCTTGCCTACAAAGCAGGAGCTGTGCTTTCAAATAGCCAAGAGCCTGTGCGCGTTGTGGTGAAGAGCCAATCTCGCAACTTGGGCACGTAAGGAGGATGCCTTCTCTCTCCCTTTAACACCAAGAACATAAAGAAGGAAACAAAACAAAAACACCCAAACAAACCCGACAAGCCTCAGCAACCGCCGGAGAGCCTAGAGAAAGCGCGCCAATCGCACAAAGAAAAGTAGGGGGGCTGGTGGGATTCAAAATAGTTCCCCAGGACGAACACCCGCCTGGACCTATCGGAGTTAACTGCGCGCTCGGTTGTAGCTAATGGACGCGGCACTGCAGGCTCGAGCCCGCCCTCGAGGCTGATTGACGTTTGCTCCGCCCAATGGGATGGCGCGATGCTGAAGCACCAGCCAATACATTCGGGAGGTGGGCGGAGCGTGGGCCAGGGGGTTGGCGGTGTCGTGTCATGGAGGCTCAGTCTCTCCGCAGCCATTGAAGGGGACGGAACTGCGGGAGTGTGTGTATGTGTGTGCGCGTGTGTGTGTGCATGTGAGCGCGCGCGCCAGTGTGTGGACAAGGAGGTGTTGGCAGCCGAGTTAGAGTCCCAACTCCTTGGACTCCATTTGGCATTCTTTTCTCTCTCCCTCCCCCCCCCCCCCACTCCCCCACAACCTATCTGCTGGTGGTGGGCGTTTGTGTTTGCGTTTCTTTTCATTCATTTCCAAATCTTTCACATTTGAGGGGTGGGGGTTAGTGGGGAAGGCAGGACCGGGTAACGGAGGAGAGGAGGCGCCGAAGACCGGAGGAGGACATGGAGATGAAGACGAAGATTAACCAGGAGTTAAGGAACCGAGCCCCGGAGGAGGTGAGATGACTCAGCCCCCTCCCCTTCCCACCAGCCCGGATTCGGGGGATCGGGTGGTGGTGGGGGCGCCTGGGTGGGTGTGTGGGGACGGGTAATGCATTAACCCCAACCCCAGGAAGTATTTAATTTGAAGTTTAAATCATTAATATCTTTTACTTAAAATGGCGAAGGGTTTAAGTTTCTAGGGGCTTTTTTGTGTGTGTGTGTGTGTGTGCGTGCATGGGGGCTTAGTCCCATTCTCCTTTCAGGCGTCCTGCCCTCGTGGGGGGCGGGAAGTAGGGTGTCGGGGGGGTGGCCGCTCGGCTCCCCTCCTCCCGGGGGACAGGCGGCGTGGGCGCGACCCCGGGTCCCGCTCGCCCCCCTGCCGCAGCCATCGTCGCCCGAGAAGTTAGTCCAACTTTTCTTCGGGGCTGTGCCCTCTCTCCTTGGGGGGAGGGGCGGCCGGCCTGGGGGCCCCCGGGCGTCCGCAGAGGCCGCGCCGCGCAGGCTGGGGTCGCCCCGGAGGCCGGCGCCCACCCGCCCGCGGCGCCCACTCCCCGGGGCAGCGCGCGCCGGCCGCGCGGGCGGAATCTGGGGCAGCGGCCGCCTCTCCGGCCGCCGGCAAGTTTTGGGGACTCGTCGCTGCGATCGGCGGCGGGGAGGGCGCTCGAGGGGTGATCTCCTTCCCCGCGGCGGCCGGCTGGTCAGGTCGCGGCGGCCGCAGCTCCGGACGCGGCCCCCGGAGACGGTCCTCGCGCCCGGCCCCGGGCGGAGGGCTTTGTGCCTCCCCGGACGGCGCGGCGGCGGCTCTGGGCGCTGCGCGCTCCCCGCGGCCGCCTTAAAGGGCCGGGGCTGGGAGGGGCCACGCGAGGCGGGGTTGCGGTCAACTTTTGGGGGGTCGGGCGGGAGGCGTTTCCGCCCCCTTTCCGAGGGCGCCTCTCCGGCTTCAGGCCCACCCCGCCCAGCCCGTCCCATCCCGCCGGGCGCGGAGGCGGTCCTGGGAGGCGACCCCGTTTTTCCGGGGGGACTCCCCGCCCCTCGTGGGGTTTCCGCGGGGCGGAGAGGCAGGTATCAGAGTGGGCCGGTGACCGGAGGGGAACCTCTCACTCCTGATCAGAGGGAAGCCTTAACCGCCGCCTCTGAGCTCCGTGCGGGCGTTGGGGATTTGGGGTATAATTTGCTCGGCGGCTGGAGGCGGGGCCCTGCACCCCGCGTACGGGACGGGGAGGGTCTGTCCGGCGGCGGCGTGCACTTTTCAAAGAAGTTTGTTTCCCTGGGATTGGCAGGTGGCAGGGCAGAGGAAACAGCCGTTATTATCTCAGAGGTAACTGGAAGTTTTCCAGCACCTGCTCTTTGGGGGCTGCAGAAAGAAAGAAAAAAATTTTTTTAAAGCTGCCTCTCAGAAGCACACGTTTAGAATGCTTTTCTATGGCTTGGGGTGGAAAAGTGGATTTATACCCCTCCCCCCCCATTCTTTTACCTTCCCTATCGCAGGAACTCCTGCCCCACACTCTTTTACCCAGAGCTACGGAAGGAATACCCTTTCCAGTTTGGGCGAGTGCTTAGCCTCTCCTTCCTCCCCCTGGTGTAATAACGGTCGTGTATTTGCATAGCTTTTCCCAGTTTACAAAGCACCGTCCTCTTTGCTCTCCACTGACTCCTTCAGACACACCGGCGAGGTAGACCCGGTCGGTGGAGGCCCAGGACCGCGCAGTTACTCAGGTGGAGGCCCTGGTGAGCTGACACCAGGCGGGCCATTCTCACCCTCTGGGGTTTGGCTTCCTCCTCTCTAAGCAGATCACGATGCCTTCTCCGCTCACTGAAGTAATTATGTCGAAGACACTTTGGCGCAGAGAAGGTGGCACTCCTTGTTGCTAACTGGAGCACTCCCAATACCTGGGACAGGGCAGGAAGGGAGCGCCGGGGTCTTCTGCCTCCTGAGAGGAAGTCCGTCTAGCCCACATCAGAAAGCTTTGTGTGTTTTTTCCACATCAGAAAGTTTTGTTCTACGACTCTGACCTAATGGAGGATCCAGCCACCACCTGCCCCCTCACAAAAATGGGGAGAAAGTCACAAAAGTGCTACCAAGATGGCAGGGAGAAATAAACGTTTTGTCAACGATGTATCATTCTGGCTGGTATTGTTTGGCCTTGATGTTAGAACAAATAACATCCAAAAGCTGGGTTGTCTCGGTAGGAGCTTTCTTTTCTTTTTAAAAAAAATATATTTTCATTTCAAAGAGGAAGGGAGAGGGAGAGAGAGAGAAACATCAATAATGGGAATCATTGATCGGCTGCCTCCTGCACGCCCCCTACTGGGTGAGGATTGAGCCCTCAACCCAAGCACATGCTCTTGAACGGAATCGACCCCGGACCTTCCAGTCCACAATCATATGCTCTAACTACTGAGCCAAACCAGATAGGGCAGGAGGAGCTAACATTTCTTTGAGGGTAATAAGGTATTTTTGAGTTTTGGTGGCATTTATCAACCAAAGATAAGGGGGATTAAACTGAAAAAAGAATTTCCTTTCTTCTCTCTACTGTTTGCAGGCAGCGCACTCGCATCCTCTCCAGTAGCCTCGGTGTCCCCTCCCGCATAGACATAGGCCCTGGTGTTGAGAGTTCTCATCAGAGGTGGAAAAAGTTTCACCTGGGACCCTTCTTCAAATGTGTTCTTATTTTTATTTTTTTTTATTTATTTATTTATTTTATTTTTTTTTTTAAATATATTTTATTGATTTTTTACAGAGAGGAAGGGAGAGGGATAGAGAGCCAGAAACATCGATGAGAGAGAAACATCGACCAGCTGCCTCCTGCACACCCCCTACCAGGGACGTGCCCGCAACCAAGGTACATGCCCTTGACCGGAATCGAACCCGGGACCTTTCAGTCCGCAGACCGACGCTCTACCACTGAGCCAAACCGGCTTTGGCTGTGTTCTTATTTTTTTTTTTTTTTTTTTTTTTTTAAATCAATCTTTATTGTTCATATTATTACAAAGGTTCCTCATTTCTTCCCCCCTCCACCAGGTTCCCACCCCACCCTCTGCCCCCTCCCCATCCCCCATTGTCCTCATCCATAGGTGCACAGTTTATGTTCAGTCTCTTCCTCCCTCCCTTTCCCCGATAGTAAATCCCTTTTCAGATAGTAAATCTGTTACTTAGCATTTTCTCATATCAATAATACCTCCACATGCCCAATGATACACTTCACACAAAAGACATTTTCAAATAGGTCAACCATCCTCATCCAGGCCCCACCCAAGGCACTCACAGATCAACACCCCAGCGCTATACTAACTCAACACATCCAGATCTAAGCCTTCATCACTTGATTCAGCAGACCCTCAAGTTCCCGCAAAAGTTTCCAGCCATGTCTGAGAGGCAGCCGTGGGCAGGTACAGGCGAGGAGTGAGCTGTTTCGGGCCTGGCTGCTCCGGGCCTGGCCTCTGTTGCTCTGGTTCGTTCCACAACCAGCTGCTCCTGGTCTGGTCACTGCCGCTCCCGACCTAGTTGCTCTGGACTTGGCTGTTGCTGCTACCGGCCTGGCCGCACCCGACCCGGCTGCTCTGGGACCGGTTGCTCCGGTCCCGGCCGCTCCGGGCCTGGCCGCTCCCAGCCTGTCAGCCGCTGCTCCGGGCCTGGCTGCTCCCAGCCTGGCAGCCACTGCTCCTGGCCTGGCCGCACCAGACCCGGCTGCTCCGGGCCTGGCCACTCCCAGCCTGGCAGCTGCTGCTCCGGGCCTTGCCGCACCAGACCCGGCTGCTCCGGGCCTGGCCGCTCCCAGCCTGGCAGTCGCTGCTCTGGGCCTGGCCGCACCAGACCCGGCTGCTCCGGGCCTGGCCGCTCCCAGCCTGGCAGCTGCTGCTCCGAGCCTGGCCGCTCCCAGCCTGGCAGCCGCTGCTCCTGGCCTGGCCGCACCAGGCCAGGCTGCTCCGGGCCTGGCCGCTCCCAGCCTGGCAGCCGCTGCTCCGGGCCTGGCCACACCAGTCCCGGCTGCTCCGGGCCTGGCCGCTCCCAGCCTGGCAGCCGCTTCTCCAGGCCTGGCCACTCCCAGCCTGGCAGCCACTGCTCCGGGCCTGGCCGCACCAGACCCGGCTGCTCCGGGCCTGGCAGCTGCTGCTCCGGGCCTGGCCGCTCCCAGCCTGGCAGCTGCTGCTCTGGGCCTGGCCGCACCAGACCCGGCTGCTCCGGGCCTGGCCGCTCCCAGCCTGGCAGTCGCTGCTCCGGGCCTGGCCGCACCAGACCCGGCTGCTCCGGGCCTGGCCGCTCCCAGCCTGGCAGCTGTTGCTCTGGGCCTGGCCGCTCCCAGCCTGGCAGCCGCTGCTCCGGGCCTGGCCGCACCAGACCCGGCTGCTCCGGGCCTGGCCGCTCCCAGCCTGGCAGCCGCTGCTCCGGGCCTGGCCGCACCAGACCCGGCTGCTCCGGGCCTGGCCGCTCCCAGCCTGGCAGCCGCTGCTCCGGGCCTGGCCGCACCAGACCCGGCTGCTCCGGGCCTGGCCGCTCCCAGCCTGGCAGCCGCTGCTCCGGGCCTGGCCGCACCAGTCCCGGCTGCTCCGGGCCTGGCCGCTCCCAGCCTGGCAGCCACTGCTCCGGGCCTGGCCGCACCAGACCCGGCTGCTCCGGGCCTGGCAGCTGCTGCTCCGGGCCTGGCCGCTCCCAGCCTGGCAGCTGCTGCTCCGGGCCTAGCCGCTCCCAGCCTGGCAGCCGCTGCTCCTGGCCTGGCCGCTCCCAGCCTGGCAGTCGCTGCTCCAGGCCTGGCCGCACCAGACCCGGCTGCTCCGGGCCTGGCCACTCCCAGCCTGGCAGCTGTTGCTCTGGGCCTGGCCGCTCCCAGCCTGGCAGCCGCTGCTCCGGGCCTGGCCACACCAGACCCGGCTGCTCTGGACCTGGCTGCTCCCAGCCTGGTAGCTGCTGCTCCGGGCCTGGCCGCTCCTAGCCTGGCAGCCGCTGCTCCAGGCCTGGCCACACCAGACCCAGCTGCTCCGGGCCTGGCCGCTCCCAGCCTGGCCGCCGCTGCTCCGGGCCTGGCCGCACCCGACCCAGCTGCTCCGAGCCTGGCCGCTCCCAGCCTGGATGCTCCATTCTTGGCTACTGCTGTTCTGGGCCTGGCTGCTCCCAACCCGGCTGCTCTGGACCGGGCTTCTCCGGGCCCAGCCACTCCGTGTCTGGGTGTTCCTGGACTGGCCACCCTGGGCTTGGCCGCCTCTGCCTCAGGCCTGGCTGCCACTGCCCCAGGTCTGGCTGCTCCAGTGCTGGCCGTTGATGCTCTTGTTCTGGCTGCTGCTGCTCTGGGGCCTGGCCACTGCTGCTCCGGGCCCAGCTGCCACTGCCTTGTGCCTGGCCACTCTAGGCCTGGTCGCCGCTGTTCCAACATTCTGTCCCTTTTTTCTCTCTTTTTTTTTTTTCTTTTTTTAAAAAAAACAAAACGCATTTATGTTGCAATGTTGGCTGGTGCGTTGAGTTCTGACTTAGTCTTTGATTTTTCAAGATCTTCTTTGTATTCTTTCTTAAGTAATTTTACTATCATTTGCTCTCACTTGATTTCTTCACATTGAGAACTTCTTTGGTTTCTTCCTCCTTGTCCTGGGAGATCAGCAGGTTGGCCTGTGGCACCCCTTTGTTCTCCGCGGGCTCCCACGCTGCTCCAGCCTGTTGCCGGGGTTGGCGCCGCCCAGGAAGCAGCCCCCGTCCTTGGCTCCGTTGCCAGCGCTCAGCAGTCGAAGGCTCAGGGGCACCCCCCCCACTGGGGGCCCAGTCGCCCGGCTCCTTGCTGGCGCCCGGCTGGCCGGTGTCCGGCAGGGGCTCCTGTTCCTCGTGGCGTTCCTCCAGTCTGGAGCTTTCTTTCTCCCTCCCACTAGGGGAGTCCAGGATCAGAGTCAACAGACTGTCCTCTGCGCACAGTGTGCGCGACTCCGGGGGCTCGGCCTTTCGCCGCGCTCCCAGGACTCCACCTCACAGCTCCGTCTCCCCCTGCCCGAGCCTGGGTCCCCAGGGACTGGCCCAGACCTGGAGTTCTGGGCGGTCTGGACTGAGGCTCAGAGCTGCCACCGGAGGCTTTGTTTCTTCCGGCTAGGGTAATCCAGCATTAGAGTCAACATTCAGTCCTCTGCGCGCCATGTGCGCGCGACTCCGGGGGCCCCGCATTTCGCTGTCCCCCGGGATTGTCTCCCCCTGCCGGAGCCTGGGTCCCCAGGGTCTGGCACATAACTTGGGGCTCAGCGCTGCCGGTTCGGGGGTTCAGCCCAGGCTGGGGGTTCTATTTCCTTCCTGCTAGGGAACGCCAGGCAGCACCCAGCCCTCTCCTCCTCTCCGGCTGCGACCTCTCCGCGCGGGCGTGCGTGCGAGCGCGCAGCATGTCTCCGTACCTTAGGCTTTTTTTCAGCTCCTCTGATTTTCCTTCCGGTTTTCTCCCTCCTTCCTATTGTAGAGTTTTCAGTCAGTCGACTACCTGTAGCTCTGGGCAATGTCCACTCTACATTTTAGTTGTATTCCCTTGAAATTGTTGTGAGCTGCTGCGGCTAGGTGTATACCCGAGCAGCCATCTTGGATCCTCCTTGTGTTCTTATTTTTATTTTTTTAATATATTTTATTGATTTTTCACAGAGAGGAAGAGAGAGGGACAGAGAGTTAGAAACATTGGTGAGAGAGAATCATCGATCAGCTGCCTCTTGCACACCCCCTACTAGAGATGTGCCCGCAACTAAGGTACATGCCCTTGACCGGAATCGAACCTGGGACCTTTCAGTCCGCAGGCCGACGCTCTATCCACTGAGCCAAACCGGTTTCGGCTCAAATGTGTTTTTAGTTCATCAGTGATTGGAAGCAGGCATCAAACTTCTGAGTCCAAGTTTAAATGTAAAGGGTTAACTTACAGTGATGACTGGTAGACTGTATTTCAGTATTTTTGGAGAATGATGAGATGGATCGGTGGTTTTAACATTCACTTTTCCAGAGTGTCTGGACCCCAGGTCTTCTGCTAAAAGACTGCCAACTAAAGAATCATTCTTGTTCTCTCTTACAGCTGACACAGTTAATCCTTGATAATTGCCATTGTGTCAATGGGGAAATTGAGGGCCTGAATGATACTTTTAAAAAACTAGAGTTTCTGAGTATGATTAATGTGGAACTAAGTTCACTGGCCCGGCTTCCCAACTTAAATAAACTTCGAAAGGTAAGTTGACCTTAGGCATTAAAGCATCACGATTTGAATGCGGAGGACTATTCTTGTTTTTGGGTTTTTTGTTTTTTTTACCAAATGGAATGACTATTCTGCTTTATTATTTTTTTACTATTCTGCCTTTTAACTAAAAGGTTCTAAGTTTCTAGAGGTAAGCAAAAGGGCTATGTAGAATTTTGGAATCAGCTGTAATAATTGCTTTTATAAATTTATTTTATTTAATATATATTTTAATATATTTTGATTTCAGAAAAGAATCGAGGAGAGGGAGAGAGAGATAGAAACATCAGTGATGAGAGAGAATCATTGATCAGCTGCACACCCTACAATGGGAATCCATCCCGCAACCCAGGCATGTGCCCTGATGGGAAATTAAACCATGACCTCCTGGTTCATGGGTTGACACTCAGCCACTGAGCCATGCCATCTGGGCTTGCTTTTAGAAATTTATATTTAATAATGAATTGCTTTATGGTATGAATTTCAACTTAACATTTTCAACTTAAAGTTTTCCTCTGAAACATAAAATCTAACTATTAAACAATTGGAACCAAACCTACATTAGGAGACATTATACCAACAGTCCCCGGCTTACAGTGGTTTGACTTACAACTTTTTGACTTAATGATGGTGTGAAAGCAATATGCATTAAGTAGAAACTGCACTACAGTTTTGAATTTTGATCTGTTACCGGGCTAGCAATATGGGGTGTGTTATTCTCTCGTGAAGCTGGGCAGTGGCAATGAGGCAAGCTCCCAGTCAGACACCAGATCGTGAGGGTAAACAACTGATATCCTACAGTGTATATGTTCATTGTATTAGATGATTTTGTCCAACTGTTTGCTAATTAACGTAAGTATGTTATAGGCTAGGCATAAGCTATGATATTGCTAGGTTAGCTATATTGAATGCATTTTTTAAAATCCTTATGTGAGGATATTTCCCCATTCATTTTTTGGAGAGAATGGAAGGGAGGGAAAGGGGAGAGAGAGGAGGGGAGAGAGAGAAACATCTATGTGACAGAGACACATGAATTGGTTGCCTGCCGCATGCACCCTGACCTGGGCTGGGGATTGAGCCCCAACCGAGGAATGTGCCCTTGACTGGGAATCGAACCTGTGACCCTTTGGTCTGCAGGCCAATGCTCTAACCACGGAACAACCAGCTGGGGCATTAAATGCATTTTTGATTTGCAATATTTTTGACTTACAATGGTGGGTTTATCTGGATATAACCCATTATAAATCAAGCATCCATTCATAGAGGAATTTTAACATACTACTTGGTGGTTGTAGGTGGAATTTGGAAATTAATTACTTTTGACAGTCTTGAAGCCAGAGAGAATAACAAATGCTTTCTGTCAAACTGATGTATTTTTAAAATCTTTGATCTATCCTAAGTCTTAACCATTTTTTGTTTCTTCCCCATGTTGAATATATAGTTGGAACTTAGTAACAATAAAATTTCTGGAGGGTTGGAAGTCCTGGCAGAGAAATGTCCTAATCTTACCCACCTCAATCTGAGTGGAAACAAAATAAAAGATCTCAGTGCACTAGAAGCTCTGGTAAGTGGAAAGATTTGTCTCTGGGCTTGCTTTTTTTGGTTGAATTTTCTGAGATTTGCATATATAGGGTATCTAAGAAAATATACACACACTTAAAAAGTATACACACACTTAATTATAAAGGCTGTGTTTATTAAAACACATTTTATTTTCAGAATTGAGCTATCAGCTGTTAAAGTATATATACATTTTTTGGGATACTATATATTATATATATATATATTAGCAGGAACAGAAAAATATTGCTCATTTATTTAGATAAATATTATTCATTAGTAAAATACAAGAATATAAGTAAGGCCCTAGCTGGTTTGGCTCAGTGGATAAAGTATCAGCCTTCGGACTGACGTTTTCCGGGTTCAATTCCAGTCAAGGGCACGTGCCTGGGTTGCAGGCTTGATCCCCAGTAGGGGGTGTGCAGGAGGCAGCTGATCAGTAATTCTCTCTCATCATTGATGTTTCTATCTCTCTATCCCTCTGTCTTCCTCTCTGTAAGAAAAAAATCAATAAAATATAAAAAAAAAAAAAAAAGAGTTGAATATCTGTTCTGAAAATTTCTAGTATTTTCTTAAATTCTATTCCTTTTCCTTTCTTCTGGACTTTTTAAAAGTTATTTCATTATTTGCTCATTTGTTTCCTAGTATGAGGAAAGGAAAAGATAAAGTGAAAAATTGTTGCTCCGATTTTTAAAAAGTTTGTGAAGAGGTTGAAATTGTTGAAAGTAAGTTTGTGGATTTAAACTAAACATGTTGTTATTGTTGCCTATTTGTGCGTAGATTCGCTCAACAAATATACTGAGTGCCTTTTATAAGTAAGACACTAAGCCAGGTGCTGGAGACACAGTAGTTGAACACAACCAAGTTCCTACTTCTGTGGAGTTAGCATGCCAGCACTTCATTAAGAGAACTGGCTGTGTTTGGTATAATAACACTTCATTATAAAATTCTAAAGGTTCAAAAATCATCCTCTTGATTTCAAGTATATGTTTTCTGGCTCATGAGTTAAAAGAAAATAACAAGATATTTTACATCTTGATTGTAAGTTTTAACTTCTTATTTTTCCAGCAAAATCTTAAAAATTTGAAAAGTCTTGACTTGTTTAACTGTGAGATCACAACCCTAGAAGATTACAGAGAGAGTATTTTTGAACTGCTGCAGCAAATCACCTACTTAGATGGATTTGATCAGGAGGATAACGAAGCACCAGACTCAGGAGCAGAGGAAGATGAAGGTAATCATTCATAATACTCATAAATGTGCCACAGTTAATAGCCTGCACTCTAACCAGGCAAATTAGAATGGGCATGGATATTTAGGTGTAGGGAAAAAAAGATGTTAGTAAGACAAACATTTAGAAACCCATAGCCCTAGTACTGTATTCTTTGAGATTTCTGATAACTTTTGGGGCATTTAATAATTATTATATCAGGCTCTGTGAAATTTTATATATCTGTTATAAGTCACCCAGTAAAAGTGGCAATATTTATTTATTTATTTATTTTTGTTATGTTGTTTTTAAAAAAATATATATTTTATTGATTTTTTACAGAGAGGAAGAGAGAGGGATAGAGAGAAACATCAGTGAGAGAGAATCGTCAATCAGCTGCCTCTTGCACAACCCCTACTGGGGATGTGCCCGCAACCAAGGTACATGCCCTTGACCGGAATCGAACCTGGGACCCTTCAGTCCGACGCTCTATCCACTGAGCCAAACCAGTCTCGGCTAGAAACTATTTTTCAAGTAGTAAATATGGGTGTTATAAAGAGGACATTTTAAGAAATAAAATAAAATCACTGAGATACCTCCCACCTATTTGCTTAAGAGTTTGAAGTGATTGGGGCAAGGGTTAAAAGAATCAATATATTATCAATAAACATTTGCCCAGCCATTTGCCTACCTCTGAAAATATTTTTAAAGATGGAGATGAAGATGACGAAGAGGAAGATGAAGCAGGTCCACCTGAAGGATATGAGGAAGAGGAGGAGGAGGAAGAAGAGGAGGAGGACGATGAAGCAGGCTCAGAACTGGGAGAGGGAGAAGAGGAAGTGGGCCTCTCATACTTAATGAGAGAAGAAATTCAGGTGAACAGACCCTTCTTACCTGCACTGAAAATTAGTTATTTAGGCATAGAGATAAGTACTATAAGAAGTAAGATGTGTAGAAATCTGAGTTATTTCTAACCTATGGGGGTGCATGTGTCTGTCTGCCTGTCATTTTTCTCCCCTACTCCCCTCAGTTCATACCATATCCAGATAATCATAAACATCTATTGATTTTTGTCTCCCAGATACCTTCCAAATCCATTCTGCACTCAGCAGCATGGTGTGATGGAAACATTTTACAACTGTTTCTGAGTATCAGTTTGTGCATTTATAAAACTTAGATTATACCAATCTCGTAGGATTGTTTTAAGGATTTAACAAAAAATACCTATGAAGTATCTAGTGCTTAGCACATTGTAGGCACTCACAAAAACTCTTCTTTACCCTGATTATTTGCTTATGCTTTTTTTTTCAACCTCTACTCTACCCAAGGACCTGCTTGGGGAGAGGAAGGAGGAATGGATAAGAGAGAGAGAGACAGAGACAGAGACAGAGAGAGAGAGAGAGAGAGAGAGACATTGATGGGCCATCCTCCTTTCCCTCCTGACCAAGTATCAAACCCCCAACCCAGGTACTCCACCCGACTGAGAATCAAACTGGCAACCTTTTGGTGCCTGGGATGATGCCCAACCAACCAAGTTACTGGGGCCGGTTTCTTGCTGTGCGTTGTAGCTTTCTAAATGCTCTCTCTGAACACAGCATCACGTGAAGGTGTAGCCCTCCCAGTGCTTGCCTATGTGTTCCGAATGCAAATACCAGCCTGCCTGAAACCCTTTAATGTGTCCCTGTTGCCACCAAGACAAACAAGGCCCTTCATTATCTAGCCCCTGCTTCCTTCCCTGGCTTTGTCTCCCTCAATACCAAATTAAATTGTCACACGGAGCTATTTCTTGCCTTCCTGTCTGTATATAACGTGAGTATTCTATTAATATGACTTTGTACCCATGTCCTCTGATGAATTTTCTTTTTTTGAGATAAACATAAATAGAGCAAAGCATGTAAAGTACACTGATTTTATGGACAAGTCCACGAAATTGTTTTTAATTCTCACCTAAGGATATGTTTTTTCAAAATTGATTTAAAAAAATATATTGTATATTTTATTGATTTTTTACAGAGAGGAAGTGAGAGAGATAGAGTTAGAAACATTGATGAGCCGAAAACCGGTTTGGCTCAGTGGTAGAGGGTCGGTCTGCGGACTGAAAGGTCCCGGGTTCGATTCCGGTCAAGGGCATGTACCTTGGTTGCGGGCACATCCCCAGTAGGGGGTGTGCAAGAGGCAGCTGGTTGATGTTTCTCTCTCATCGACGTTTCTAGCTCTCTATCTCTCTCCCTTCCTCTCTGTAAAAAATCAATAAAATATATTAACCAAAAAAAAAGAAAAAAGAAAAAGAAACATTGATGAAAGAGAAACATTGACCAGCTGCCTCTTGCACACCCCCTACTGGGGATGTGCCCGCAACCAAGGTACATGCCCTTGACCAGAATCGAACCTGGGACCTTTCAGTATGCAGGCTGACGCTCTATCCACTGAGCCAAACTGGTTTTGGCTCAAAATTGATTTTTATAGAGAGTGGAAGGGAGAGAGTGAGAGAGACAGAAACATAGATGAGAGAGAAACAGGATCCCTGCAACCTAGGTATGTGCCCTGACTGGGAATTGAACCAACGGCCTTTCCATATATGGGACAATGCTCCAAGCCACCAACTCACACCAGCCAGGGCAAATCTACAGGATTTTACATATGTTTATACTTGTGTAACACCACACAAATCATGCCTTGTGAACTGTTATCTTTAAAAATTCAACTCTGGCCCAGCCTGTTTGACTTAGTGGTTGAATGTCAAGAGATCATGATTCAGTTCCCCTTCAGGGTACACGCCCAGATTGCGGGCTCCATCATTAGACTGGTTGTGCAGGAGGCAGCCCATCGATGATGTTTCTACCTCTCTATCCCTCTCCCTTCCTCTCTCTCTAAAAAATCGATGAAAGTATTTTTTTTAAAAGGCTCTACTTTATAAAAAACAAAACAAAACACAAACTCTCAGCTCTGGAGTTGCCTCATTGAAGCTTTTTGTAATTTTTTTTATGGACAATCACTCCTTTCTTTGTTACCTTTGAAACTTGATTAGACTTCTGTTATTACCTGTAGTCATTTTTGTAAAAACTTGTTTATTTGGCAACTTTCTGCTAGATGGTGAAATCTTTAAGGGAGGGAGTTTCTCCTATTGTTAATTTATTGTTTCATTTTCATAATTCATAATTTAAAACAAGTTTTTATCATTAAAAATATCTTACAATAGAAATTGTTAGTATTCTCATGTTTTCCTAATGACTTACATTGGTTAGATAGATGATATCACTGATTAATGGTAATTTTTCTCTGATACTTTTTTTTTTTTAATATATTTTATTGATTTTTTTTTTTACAGAGGGGAAGAGAGAGGAATAGAGAGTTAGAAACATCGATGAGAGAGAATCATCGATCAGTTGCCTCTTGCACACCCCCTACTGGGGATGTGCCCGCAACCCAGGTACATGCCCTTGACTGGAATCGAACCTACGACCTCTCAGTCTGCAGACTGACGCTCTACCACTGAGCCAAATGGTTTCGGCTCTCTGATACTCTTTTAAATATAAAACTAGGATGAGGAAAAATAGGACTCAAACTTGTTTGGGCCCTTAGTGAGTTAGGAGCTATAGAATCATGAAGAACTTTTAAGTATTTTATGTATTCATAGAGAAAGGCAACCTGTTTAATTTGAATCCTTCTGCAACTTGAGTGTTTTCCCCCTAAGTTTTAATTTATTTAGTAAAATAATGAACTCATGTTATTTTTGTCTTTGGCTTTTTATTTTCTCTGTCAATCATTCTTTTTAAGTCCAGATAGTATTAAGTAATTTAAAAATGACCTTTAGCTAACTGCAAATGTTTTATGTGTATCATTCCACTGAACATTGGGAAATATTAACTAAAATTGAATGGTCAAGTATAGAGCAAAAATCTCTAAGATAATACATACAACATTAAGTCAGTGTAGTATCCAGGTAGCAGGGACTAGAAGTGTTCCATTATGATGAGAAAATTTGGGTGTTTAAAATGAGGTCTTGTTTTTAGAAACTAAGAACCAGTGGAAGGGAGTGTCAGAGTACTGAGATTTAAAAAGAAAGTAGAAGGAAATAGAAATGGTATTTTATTAGGTATTTTTTGTTTGAGTCTTTTTTTAATTTTCACCTTAGGATATGTTTTTTATTGATTTTTGAGAGAGAGGAAGGGAGAAATATAGAAAGAAACATCAATGTGAGATAGAAACATCTATCAGTTGCCTCCCATATGTGCCTTGACTGAGGATCGAACCCCTAACCCAGGTATGTGCCCTGACGGAATCAAATTGAAACCTTTTGATATACCGGATGATAATGCCCCAACTAACTGAGCCACCCGGCCAGGGCAGTTTGAGTCTTATTTCTATTTCAGCTGCTCTTCAAAAGTAAGGAATTAATATGTATAAAGAAGGACTTTATGTAGGACTTACAATACGCATTGTAATCATATTTTCTTTAAAACAAATTCCAGACAAGTAATTAACCTTTTAAACTTGGGCTTTTCTAAATTATCAAGGGATAATGTGATGAGTATCTCATGTGTTTTTAAAATTGTGAGTATCAAACTGGAAAATCTGTGTCATGGCTCATTTATTCTCAAACTGAATATTTGAATTTCAAGGATGAAGAAGATGATGATGACTATGTTGAAGGGGAAGAAGAAGAAGAAGAAGATGAAGAAGAAGAAGAGGGTGAGTTATATTAGCCATAAAAGTATTCTAAAATTAGAGGGGGAGGGTCAATATGGCGGCATAGGTAAACGCAGTATTTGCCTCCTGCCACAACCACATCAAAATTACAACTAAACCACAGAACCACCACCATTCGGAACCACCTGAAATCTTGGCAGAACAGAAGCCCTACAACTAGAGAATTAAAGAAGCCACAGTGAGACTGGTATGAGGGGCAGAGGTGTGGAATGGGCTGTGTGATGGTTAAAAATCGGAAGGGATATCTTGGCTGCAGAACTCCCCCTGTTAGGAGCAAGACTATCCCAACTCCACACCAGACTCCTCAACCCAAGGTTCCAGTGCCAGGAAGAAAAGTCCCTGTAACTTCGGGTTGTAAAAACCAGTGGGGATTGTGGCTGAGTGACACAGAGGCTGCTGTGTCAGGAGTCCCAGGCAGTTTCTCTTAAAGGGCCCACACACAGACTTACTCAGACTCACTCCCTCTGAGCTACAGCATTGGGGCAGCAACTTGAAAGGATCCAGTAAGAGGTGCTCAGGAGGCAGCTGATCAGTGAATCTCTCTTATCATTGATATTTCTCTTTCTCCCTTCCTCTCTGAAATCAATAAATATGTGTTTTTTTTTAAAAAGAACTAATTGAAACGGAAGCAGGAAAATTACCAGAGTTCCAAACAATGGTTTTAAGGATGCTCAAGGGACTTAAGAACTCCAAGGACATACAAAAGGAAGTCAGAAATGAAGGATACACTAAATGAAATGAAGAATAATTTACAGGGTATCAACAGTAGAGTAGAGGATGCCAAGAATCAAATAGACGATTTGGAATATGAGTAAGCAAAAAACACCCAATCAGAATAGCAAAAGGAAAAAAATAACCCAAAAATATAAAGATATATAAGGAGCCTCCGGGACAACTTCAAGCATACCAACATTCATCTCTTAGGGGTACCAGAAGGAGAAGAGAGGGAGCAAAAAATTTAAAACCTGTTTGAAAAAATAACAAAGAAAACTTACCCTACCTGGTGAAAGAAATAGACTTACAAGTGCAGGAAGTACAGGATGAACCCAAAGAGGCCCACATCCAGACACCTCATAATTAAAATGCCAAAGGTTAAACACAAAGAGATTCTTAAAAGCTGCAAAAGAAAAGCAGTTAGTTACCTACAAGGGGAGCGCCCATATAACTCTCAGCCAATTTCTCGACAGAAATTTTGCAGGTCAGAAGGGAGTGGCAAGAAATATTCAAAGTGATAAAAAAACAAGGACCGATAACCAAGACTATATGCTTACCCATGGACACAAACAATAGGGTGGTGAAGGCCTGGGGTGGGGCAGGATCCAGATGGAAGAGAGCAATGGGAGCGGGGAGACATCTGTAATACTCAATGATAAAGATTAAAAAGAGAAGAAAAAGATATCCTAAAATTAAAGTTACAGCTATTAAAAATAAATAAATAAATAAATAAATAAATAAATAAATAAATAAATAAATAAATAAATAAAGTTACAGCTATTCATGGACTTTAAAGATTGACTCTATAATTCAAAATTACTACTGATTTTTTGATTTTGGCAACATGTGATAGAATTCTCTTGAAAGGTATAAAACCTTTTTCCCCCTCAGGGTA
This sequence comes from Pipistrellus hanaki, assembly GCF_964339955.1. Taxonomy (NCBI): domain Eukaryota; kingdom Metazoa; phylum Chordata; class Mammalia; order Chiroptera; family Vespertilionidae; genus Pipistrellus; species Pipistrellus hanaki. The sequence goes on from NC_140520.1 coordinate 11,996,579, forward strand.
TTTATTAATTCCAATTGAAAAACAGCTTATAACATTTATTTTCAAAGTAGGAATAAAGAGATAATGGATTTCTTTTTAAAAAATATATATATATTATTGATTTTTTACAGAGAGGAAGAGAGGGATAGAGAGTTAGAAACATCGATGAGAGAGAAACACCGATCAGCTGCCTACTGGGGATGTGCTAGCAACCAAGGTACATGCCCTTGAGCAGAATCGAACCTGGGACCTTTCAGTCCGCAGGTTGACACTCTATCCATTGAGCCAAACCGGTTTCGGCGATAATGGATTTCTTTTTAAAAATATATTTTTGTTGATTTCAGAGAGGACAGGGGAAAGGGAGAAATAGAAACATTAATGATGAGAAAAAATCATTGCTTGGCTACCTCCTGCACCCTGCCTACTGAGGTTTGAGCCTGAAACCTGGGCATGTGCCCTGTCTGGGAACCAAACTATGACCTCCTGTTCATAGGTTGATGCTCAACCACTGAGTCACACTGACCAGTCAAGATCATGGGTATTTGAGTTCAGTTTATTATTTTCTTTTCAGGGTCTTACATTTTGGAGAGGATGAAGGCTTCTCTAGAAGGGAAGAACAGTTGAACTCGATAATACCCTTTTTAGATTTGCTCTCTGGTACTCTACCTAGGCCTTTCCAAATAAATTTTAAAATTCACTAATAAGTCCCATTATATCAAGCTCTTAATTTCTTGACCTGTACTTAACGATTTGGCCACAAGGGTGCAGAGCAAGCTGCCATTATTTATGGATTTCTAAGTCTTAAGTTCTTTCAACTGAAGTTGAAAGGAAATTCACAGAGGACACTTAACTTATAATTTTTTAAAAATATATATATTTTATTGATTTTGTACAGAGGGAAAGGGAGAGAGAGAGTTAGAAACATCAATGAGAATCATCGATCAGCTGCCTCTTGCACACCTCCTACTGGGGATATGCCCACAACCAAGGTACATGCCCTTGACCGGAATCGAATCCGGGACCCTTCAGTCCCCAAGGCGACACTCTATCCATTGAGCCAAACCGGTCTTGGCTAACCTATAATTTTTTACACCATCAACTTTTCAAGGATCCAAACTTTGAAATTTAACAAATATTTATTTGCTAAAATTAAGTATTTTATACGTTTCCTTTCACTCTTCTTTCAGAAGAAGGTCTTCGAGGGGAAAAGCGAAAACGAGATGCTGAAGATGATGGAGAGGAAGAAGATGACTAGATCATTCTAAGACCAGTTTCCCTAAATTCCTGGGTGTGCAATAGAGTGGTCACATCTTGTTTCTTCATGTATAATAGTTATCCCTACAATAAGATAATGTGTAACTTTTTATAGGAAAAGTGTGGTTTTACTATTTTTGCCTTATCATTCCAAATAAGATTTACTAGTCTGCTAATGATCATATTATATGTAGAGAAAATTTTTCATTGACCCCATTGTGAAATTCCCTAGCAGTTTATTTAGAATCTTAATTTTTCTAATACAAGTTTACTTATTAGTCATTTTAGCCCATAATTAAAACATGATGACTTTTGCACAGGTATAGTGTGCATTTCATTCATAAGGTTTTAAAGTTATTTATGAATTAACAAATTACAGTCAGCTGGAATATGAAATGAAAATAATCTCTTGAATGATAAGTTGGTTATTTTTTTAGAGGTGACCCAGAGATCTTCATTTGGAAGGCAATGCCCTTTTTTGGCTAAGGGATTTTGGGTGCTCTTTTGTCACGTGAGTAACTTGGGAAGTAGGAGCAGAATAATAAAGGTTCTATTCAGCAATATAGTTCCTGGCTTTGGGGCAGGCTTCTGAAACCTTTAAGCCAGGTGGCTAGTAAGATTTTATTTTTGAAGGAAAAATTGCTTACAGTAAGTTCAGAGACATGCAGAGAAGCCCTTTGTTCCGAGCTGAATGAAGAGCATGACATGCTGATGGTTGGTTTTTGTTTTGTTTTTAAGTGAGCATTTTTCATTTTCCTTTCAACGATTCCTTTATGATCACCTTCCTTTCTTGTTTCACTCTCCTCAAAAAACAAAACAAACAAACAAAAATGGGGGGAAAACTTATGAATACCCAGGAAAACCTTTATTCTTATACCTCAACTACCTTTTCAGACCTGTCTCAGTTTATAAAAAGCTAAGTGAAACAAACTGAGTATTTTCTGAGATATGAATATTATTATCTATGCAGTTTTATGCAACAGACTCTGCTTACTGGAAATCTTTCTCAGTTGAAAAGATGTACAGACTAGAAGGATGAAGAAAGAAAAGAAGCAGATGGTTTTTCTGGAAGCAAAACTAGTGTTCCTCAAAAGTCAGAATAATTGCCTGTTGGTAATTAATGAGACATTCAAATCAAATTATAAGTTAGCTTCCCAATAACTTAGCTACCACTCTGCAAGCATTTCTAATTTTTTCTGAGTAGGACCTTTAATTATTCTTTCTATAGTTTTAAAGCATTATCAGATACAGCATTTGATTGGAATATATTAGGCAATGGAAAAATATTTGAAACTAAATCCATATTAAAATTAAGATTTGTTTTCAAGTGGATGTCCATTAAAAAGTAGAAAAATATCTGGGAAAAGTGCGAGTGTGTTTTCTTATATGGCTACTGATTGTAATATGAGTAAATAAGTTCATCTCCCTTTTTGTTATGGAGGCTCCGTGTTCAAGGCAATTGCTTTTTAAATCTTGGCTCTAAATGTTTTCCCCTTTTGAATATTTGCAAGTTTTTTTGTTAGTGTCAGCAAATTAACTGAAGTTATACTTTCATGCTGGGACACATCTAAATTACTGAGTATAGTACTGCTTCTTTTTTAGTTTAAGCTAAAAACGTGGCACAAAATGACTGAATTAAAACTCTTAGGATAAGTTTAGTGGGGAGGATTTGAATATCCAAATAGCTAACATTTTATTCCTTTTTAACAATTGAAATCCCTTGTTTTAGTCCCTAAGAATTCTCATCACATTGTTTGCCAGATTATAAAATACTTATTTTTAAAATTAAACTTATATATTGACTTTCTTATCAATCATTTTATCGTGCAATCAATATTATTGTTCCTTGGATTGTAAACAATACTTAAGAGCCTCCAAATAACTTTTAAGACTTATTTAGCTTTGTGGGTGATATTTTCATGCAAATAAGGGTGGGTTTTATATTTTGTAGGAGTTTTTGGTCCTATTTTAATGCTTCTTTGTATGGCAGTGTGTATATAGTGTGTTAAATTCCTCAAAACTCTCAAAAATCTTTGAAGTTAATACTTTTGTGCAACTGTGTTTTGAATAAAAGCCATGACAGTGTTAAGACAAAAAAAAAAAAAAAAAAAATGCAGTACTTCTGAGTATTCTTTTATTGTTTCTGACTGTTCCCTGTTTTTTTCTGAGACTGCTGTAACTTAAAATTTTTGAAACTGAATTGCTTCAAATAAATTGAAGATTTGTTGTTAATGATTAGTTTCAGTGTATGATATTCACTTTTGAACACCACCATTGGGGGTGTTGAAGATCTTTTTAAAGAACTGAGAAACAGCTTGGAAGTTAACTCATTTAAACACTTGGGTGTGATATGAGGCATTGCAATTTAATAATTAACTCATGATCTACCTTCTTTTTTCCCCCAGAAGCAGAAAAAATTCTGGATTTTCTTAATTTTTCTCTTGGAGTTGCAAATTGATCCAGTACTTTTATGTATTTTGATTTGAAGTAATAAATCTATTATCTACAGTTGAATTATTATTTATAGTTAACTAATGTTGTTATAAACTTGTTGTACATCAACAGTTTTGTAAGAGGGGTCCAAACTCTCCATTTATATTGTATGTTTAGGACCCTTCGATAATCTCAATACAAACATACATAATTCTTGCATGTTTACCTTGAGCAAATCAAACCTGAACCAAACAATGTTTTTTTCTGCTCTCTTGGTTTTCTTGTGATAAGTAGTTTTTAAAAATATATATATATTATTGATTTTTTACAGAGAGAAAGGGAGAGGGATAGAGAGCTAGAAACATCGGTGAGATAGAAACATCGACCAGCTGCCTCCTGCACACCCCCCACCAGGGATGTGCCCGCAACCAATGTACATGCCCTTGACCGGAATCGAACCTGGGACCTTTCAGCCGGCAGACCAATGCTCTACCACTGAGCCAAACCGGTTTTGGCATTGTGATAAGTAGTTTTAAAAATATTTCATTTTAGGCAACTCTGGAATGTATTTTATAAAATCCAGGTACAAGTATAATGTTAGGTAATGTTTTTGTGATTGTCTTACAGTTTCATATTGAAAAGGTATTTTAATTATGCAACTCTGCTTCCTGAAGAGTTGGAAAATATTGAAGCATATTTTAACTACAGGAATTGTTTACTGAATTAGTAGGGTATCTTTTTTTGCGTGTTACATCTTTAAAACATTAAAAGCCTTTCCCCTCTTGGTTAAAGGAAATGTCAGAACTACTAAAAGTTTTTGGTATTAGATAATGAAGCAATTCTGAGAGATTGTAATTCAAAACACTTGTATTGTTTATTCCTTGTCGTTAAAGAGAGGCTTTTCACAGGACATTTATTTTCCCAATTGCTGAAAATGTCCTCTCTCTTCTTCCTAGGACTGGGTGTAATCATATTTTGCTGTTGCTTAATAGTATTCGGCTGCATTCCTTATTCATGTATTAATCAGCCTAAGATTTGAGAGCCTGGCTTGGGTAATTTGCCCCCAGGTAGCTACTTGGGTTACTAGTCTATTGAACAGCCCTAACTTGAAGGAGAAGAGGTTATACCACAAAATGGAAATTACAAAATGAGTTAATCTCCAAGAGAATCTCTGAAAAGACTATATATTAGTAAAATATTTTTATTTCATACAAATCTAACCACTTTTTTTGGGTGATAAGATCCTGAAGCAGGTTTTAATCAATTCTGATTAAGAGAAAGTGAAGCAAGTTTGAAGTTTTAAATTTTGTGAATGTTTACTCATTTACATTTTTGTTAAGGCATCATTTGGACCTGGCCACTTATGCAATGGACACATCCATATTACTGAGCAATACGGGACACAAGCCACTGAACAGGCACACGACACTGGTGAAAACCTATTTTAGCTCTTTAAGAAGTTACTTTGTGCCCTACCCGGTTTTGCTCAGTGGATAGAGCATTAGCCTGAGGATTGAAGGGTCCTAATTCAATTCAGGTCAAGGGCACATGCTCAGATTTCGAGTTCCATCCCCAGTAGGGGGCATGCAGGAGGCAGCAGATCAATGATTCTTATCATTGATGTTTCTATCTCTCCCTCTCCCTTCCTCTCTGAAATAAAAAAATATTTTTAAAAAAGAGAAAGAACAACAAAAAAGAAGTTACTTCGACACTATAAATGCTTCCCTATACCTCTGATTACCCTATTAAATACTCAGACGGTACCATCTTGTAGAAGGCCCTGCATGATCTGTTCCCTCCACTATATTTTTATTTCGTTAATCCTCACCGGAGGATAATTTTCCATTGGTTTTTAGGGAAACTGGAAGAGAGAGGGAAAGACAGAGAGGAACATCAAGGTGAAATGTGAGAGAAACACGTCAATTGGTTGCCTCCTGTAGGAGCCATGACCAGGGCCCAGGCTGGGGAGGAGCCTGCAACCAAGGTACATGCCCTTGACCGGAGAACCAGGACTCTTTGGTCTGAAGGCGGAGCGCTATCCGCTGAGCCAAACAGGCTAGGGCTGTGCCCTACACTTCAGCTGTGACTTTCCTGGAATAGCTCACAGCCCCAGAATTAACTCACAGCGGCCATACTCGGTTTCTCCACTTGGAGGCATTTTCTCCTGTCAGCAGAGTCCTGTTCTTTTGCCATGGAGAGGCCAGTAACAGGCTCAGGGGAACTCAGTGTTATTTATACAGATACGGTAGCTGAGGCTGACTGAGGAATGCTGGGATTGGTAGAAGAATCTGTAAGTGTCATGGAAGGAACTACAGCTGAAGCAACTAAACTTAACCCATGGCAGCTGCACCAGAGGAAACTGTCTGCCAGGGAAGCGCAATTAACCAGTGCACTTCCGGCAAGGAAACCAGTGCAGGTCCAGGGCTTTTAGCTGTGCACACACTCCCCTCTGGTTTTCTTTTTTATTTTAAAAATATATCATTGATTTTTTACAAAAAGGAAAGGAGAAGGATAGAGAGTTAGAAACATCGGTCAGCTACTTCCTGCACACTCCCTACTGGGTATGTGCCCGCAACCAAGGTACGTGCCCCTGACCAGAATGGAACCAGGGACCCTTGAGTCGGCAGGCTGACGTTCTACCCACTGAGCCAAACCGGTAGGGCTCCCTCTGGTTTTCTGAGAACACTCTGAGTTAAGAACATCTGCAATGTTGAGGATTTTATATTTGTAGGAAATAAGTGAAATCTTTCTGAATAGGATTCCAGGTAAGGGGCTTATTTATTTTGTCCCAAGCTATCTATATTGGGATATGTGGAGGTAAATTCCCTTTTTTTTTTTAATTTTTATTGTTTTGACATATTTGGCATTTTATCCTTTTGCACTACTGCTTGCTTCCCCATTGCCACGGTTCCTAGGCTGTATAGCCTCAGGTGTGTGGATTAGAACTCTAGAATTAAGCCTCATCTGTTTTGCTTTTACCCCATTTCCTTTTCATTTCAAGGACTCCGGCCTGAAGACTGAGTTTCTCCAAGTCCTTTCATTCTGTCATACTCCTCTGGAGCGAACCCACCACATCATTCAGGTAAGACATCACTACTTCAGATTAAAAAAAAAATGATTTCAGAGAGCGAGGGAGAGGGAGAGAGAGAAACATCAAAGATGAGAATTATTGATCGGCTACTTCCTGCACGCCCCCTACTGGATGGGGCATGTGCCCTTGACCGGAATGGACCCCGGGACCCTTCAGTCCACAGGCTGACACTCTATCCACTGAGCCAAACCCATTAGGGCACTACTTCAGATTCTTGACAGAAGGCTTGAATAAACAGATTGGGAGAGTTTATTGAAATGTTCAAATGTTTAGATGCTTAAATGGGAATAAAGTGCTCTTCTGGGATACGAGTTTCGAGGTAAATTATGTGTCCTAGTGTTATGGGATACTCGTCTTTCTAAATTTTTACCTTCATTTCCCCAAACCCTCAACCCCCCCACCCTTTTTTTTTTTTTTTTTTTTTTTTTTTGTGGTTACAAAATTTTATGTGATATAAGTCCCTTCGGAGGTTTCAGAGTCCACACTCTGTACAGGGGGATACAAGGGACTGGCTCAGGGGCAAACCCTCAACCCTTGAGCTATCAAGCAGTTTTTCCTTTTCTAAGGGTACTATTTTTACAACAGGGTGCACTACACGGTAGATACTAGAGTCTAAGCAGTAGGAACAGGATTTGATCGCCTTGGGGGAGAGTAACAGAACTTCAAATTGGAGCAATGGCCCTCTAGCTATGGAGGAAAAGATATAAAAAGTACCACTCTAGCTTGTGCCCCTAATTAAAAAAAAAAAAAAAAATTGTGACCTTGGACACATTTTCAGCTTCTCAGACTGTTTGCTCACTCACCATCGTGACCGGAAGTCCCCTGATGTGCCCCTAATTTGATTCGGTGGACATATGGTAAAAAGGTCTGCCAAACCAGAACCTTAGATTCAAGAGCAGAGACGAGAGGCGGGGAGACTAGAAAGGGGCCAGGCCTGCGGACAAGCTCAGGCGAACCAAACGGCTCCGCACCGAAGCCTCGGCTTGGGCCGGAAGAGCTGCAGCCCCGGGTCACGTGCTCTCGCCCCACCCTCCCGGCCCCGGATCAGCGAGGGCGGGCGCCCCCCCCCCCCCCCCGACGCTGACTTCGTGAGTTGCGCATGCGCAACGAGGTTAGCCGTCTCCCCCGAACCTCGGGCGCCTGAGGTCGGCAGAAGGTGTCCGTGTCTCCCTTCCGTTTCCCTCTTTCTCCTTCCAGCTACTGAACATTCAAACTTACTAAACATTCAAACTCGCCTGTTCAGGGCCTTGGAGCCTTCCTTTTCTTCATGCAACCGTCGCTTATGATTTCGTTTCTGGTTTCTTTTTAATTCCAAATATTGGATTATTCTTAGTTCCACATTCATGAATACCATTCAATGTAGCGACTATGAGCGGCAGTGTGTATGTACCTTTTCAAGGTCAGGTGGAAAGGTCATTGGCCTGAGGCCCTTTGCTTCTCAATCTCTTGTTTGTCCGGGTTTTGGTTCAGGATGGCACTTGGGTGACCTTTGCTTCTTGTCCGAAGCCTGCTGTTCCTCGTCGTTTCTATACCCTGTCTTAAAGCCAGAATGGCTGGATTGATCTGAGTCTCAATAGTTAGTCAAGTCGTATCCAAGGACGAATCAATTATGGAAAAACACATAGAGCAACCACACCATCAGAAAATGACGTGCAGCCCACATGTCAAATGATAAAGTACTTTAACATGTGGGATCTTTTTCTTTGCTGGAAGGAAAGAATGGTTTCATTGCAGGGATTTTGTAGAGGTCAGCTTGCAGACTTAGGATTTTTTTCTCCTTTTAGTTAGGGCAACTGAATTGTAGTTTGGTAGAAGTGTCTCAAATGATTGAAGCAGAACTGTCATCAACTGACATTTTTTATTGAAATCAGTAAGTCACCTTTTAGAGAATATTGGCTTCAGTTTGTCTTGTACACCAGAAAAGTTTCTTTGGAGATGTGGAAGGTGGAGAAGACAATTGAATTCTTGTTTAAACAATTTTTAGAAAAATATTAAAGTATGGATTGATGATTTTATTGAATTAGCAACTGTAAATATTTAACTTTAGTAAAACTAATAGCCTCTCAGGCATTTTCAATGGCTTTTACAAACCAGTCACAAAATTGGGTAAAACAAAGGCCATTTACTTCATTTAAAATAAGAAATGAGAACATATCTGTATTTTGAGAAGCCAAGGTTTTCTGTTGGATAACATCATTTTTCAGAAAAGAATTTTCCTTTGAACAGAGTAAACATGACCCTACCCTGATCCACAGTAGAATTTATTTATTTATTTATTTATTTATTTATTTATTTATTAAATATATCTTATTGATTTTTTTACAGAGAGGAGGAGAGAGGGATAGAGAGCTAGAAACGTCGATGAGAGAAAAACATCGACCAGCTGCCTCTTGCACACCCCCTACCGGGGATGCGCCCGCAACCAATGTACACCGAATCGAACCCAGGATCTTTCATTCCCAGACCGACGCTCTACCACTGAGCCAAACCGGTTTTGGCACAAATCCTTTTTAAAGTAAGGAGGCCTATAGCTACTGGTCAACGCCATAAAATGTGGAAGAACATACACTTAATAGACTTTTGTAATATTTTTGCTTGAGGCACGTAGGTGCTAGGAAAACAAAGATGAATAATGCTCAACTCAATCCCTTGAAGAAAACAGTCTAAACATGAGATTATGAGTCAGGAGAGAGAATGATGGAAGGTAGATAGCTTGTTCCCAGGAAGTTCGGAGGGTGCCAGAACCTTGAGTTGTGCACTTCCGGGAAGGTCTGACCTTCAGCAGAGCTTGACTTTGTCAGTGTAAAGTTGATCAGTTTCTGAGGGACAGCCCTCTGCCTGTCTAAAGCAGCAGTATCAATCAATGTAAAAGTTCAAAGGGAAGTTGTATATTTACATTGACTGCAGTCTTGTTCAATATATTAGATCAGTGATCTCCAATAGAAATATAATACTATCCATAAATATGAGCTACAGAAGTAATTAAAAAATTTCCAGCAGCCATACTAAGATAAGTAAAAAGAAACAGGTAAAATTAGTTTCAATAATACATTTTATTTAAACCAGTATATCCAAAATTTTTAACATTTCAACATGTAATCAATATAACTATTACTGAGATGTTTTCCAAAGTCTTCAATATATATATATAAATTCTATGTATTACATTCTATATATTACAAAGCTTCAAAATCTGGGGTGGATATACAGCACATCTCAATTGAGATTAGCTACATTTCAAGTACTTATGTGGTACATGGAGGTCTAGGATATCTCCTTATGAGAAAAAAGGTAAATAGGAGGGAAAGCTACTAATCAGAAGGCTCTCTGGTGAACATAGAATCAGAATACAGGAAGCTAGATGGTCTTGAAGGATATTGGCCACACAAACATGATGACCCTATGCTGATCCACAGTAGGGTATACCATTTAAAAATATATATATTTTATTGATTTTTGTACAGAGTGGAAGGGAGAGAGAGAATTTGAAACATCAATGAGAGAGAGAGTCATCGATTAGCTGCCTCTTGCACACCCCCTACTGGGGATATGCCCGCAACCAAGGTACATGCCCTTGACCGAAATCGAACCCGGGGCCCTTCAGTCCCCAAGCCGACGCTCCATCCATTGAGCCAAACCGGTCCCGGCTAAAAATATATATATTTTTATTGATCTTTTTATTTTTATTTTATTATATATATATATTTAAATATATATATTTTATTGATTTTGTACAGAGAGGAAGGGAGAGAGATAGAGAGCTAGAAACATCGATGAGAGAGAGTCATCGATCAGCTGCCTCTTGCACACCCCTTACTGGGGATATGCCCTCAACCAAGGTACATGCCCTTGACCAGGATCGAACCCAGGTCCCTTCGGTCCCCAAGCCGACGCTCTATCCATTGAGCCAAACCAGTCTCGGCTTTTTTTTTTTTTTTTAGAAAGATAGGAACGGGGATAGGGTGGGGGTGGGAGGGAGAGACATCGATGTGAGATAGAAACATCCATTGGCTGCCTATTGCAGGCACTGAGAATTGTGCTCTGACAGGGAATTGAACCCGTGACCTTTCAGTGCACAGGACCACACCCAACCAACTGAGCCATACTGGCCAGCGCTAGGTTTCGATGTTTGCTGTATTTAGCATGTCTTGTCTCAGAGGTACTAGACTAATACCATCACATTTTTTCTTTTGATTCTGTGTAAACTGCTGTTTTCTACTAACGTACTTAGATCTCTTGATATAGGTGGTATCTTCTGAGCTTCCTCATGGTAAAGATAGTCTTCTCTTTGTCATAAGTTTTTATTTTATTTTATCATATTCCTCATAAACTTTCAGTTTGTTTATATCTATATGCGTTCATTGTTCTCTATTTTAGCCAATGAGTTAGTAGATCCTTATGTAGGTGTTCAATCTGTCTTCAGATTTTCCCATTGGAATTGCTTCAAACTAAGCTCCTGTGTTCATTCAACAGGCCCCTGTCTTTCTTTCAGCACGTCCTTACTTTCTGCCACTCCAAGATGTCTCCACTTAGCTCGTCCTTTCCTGCCCCAGCCCTGGAATCAGCCATTTCTCCAAGGAGCCCTTGAGAATGGGTGTGAGGTATGCCATTGCTCCTCCCAGACCTCTCAATGAACAGAGAATACAGGGGGGGACAAAAGTAGGGTGATAGTTATTCGTATGGAAAAAGACAGGCAGGTTATGATTATTACAATAGCTTTATTAACTCTGTGTTTCATGTACTCACAACTGTAAACCTGTTTTTGCCCCCTCCCCTGTATGTGTGTATGTGTATACACATTTCCATATACAGATACACAAACAATATACACATATATTTGTTCATATCTATATTGAAAACCATTTTTCATGGTTTGTCAAGCTCAGTTCTCTCCGACAATGACTTCATTTGTTGTTTATAACAACTGCTAAAAAGGTCAGCTTTCTTTAAAGTCGCATTGTTAATTTTGCCATTTTTTTTTCTTTTTTCTTTAATAAAGTGTCCCCCCCCCCCCCCCCAAATGTACAGCCGGTGAGATCTATGATCTATTGTTCATGCATCTTCTCCAGCAGCTGGGGCGTCCCTGCCTTTGGTGTTTCTGGTGTAAATCACGTGAGCTCCGTGCTTTGAGACTAGTTTAATAAGTTTACTAACTAGTTTAATAAGTCCTTTCCTGAGGGCTCCTGAAGGGCTGCCCTGGCCAAGGAGCCGGGAATCTTCAGCCGCTCGGAGACCACCGCTGGGGTATCAGCTTGTAGTTGGGATCTTCCTTCCAGAGCTTGTCCTGCATGGCTTTGTCAAACAAGACCAGGTTATTGAGCTGTCCTGGGCCACTTCTGCTTTTTAGCCCCCCCTCCCCCCCCCCGACTTGTTCACTGGGTCTTCGCCGTCCTTGGCCGACTTTCCAGCATCTTTCTTCTTCTTGTCGTCCTTGGGCGGCATCGCGGGACTCGGAGAGCAGGGATGCGCTGCTGCCTCGCCAAGATGTCGGCCCGACACCATTTTTTTCTTTTGAGGTCAGATTCTATTTTCTGAATCAAATTTCAAATTGTTGTATGTTTGGTCCACTGGAGTTACTTTGTTTCTTGACATTTTATAGGTAGCCATTGCCACACACTTAATAGAGTGCCATGTCCACTATATATCTCTTCCCGAGCTAGAGTAGCTCCTCATTGTGGTGTATTAGCCTCCAGGTTTTAATCTTGGGATATATTATTTACTTAAAGGTAAATAGCAAATCTATTTTAGTGGAAAAGAGAACATGTTTTTAATTAAGTCTCACTAGAGGATATTTTTTCCATTAAATTATAGATTGGAAGGGAGGGGAAGAGAGAAACATCGATGTGAGAGAGAAACAGATTGGTTGCCTCTCCTGCAAGCACCCTGATCAAACATGCAACTCAGGGAGGTGTCCTTGACCGGGACATGGACTTCTGAGGAGGGGTGAGGCAAGTAATCTGCCTACAGTTCCTTTAAATCAAAACCTAAAGAAACATTTTTTTAATTTATTTTTTATTTTATTTTATTATTATTATTATTTTTTGCTGAGGAGTTTAAAGTGCTATGAAATTAGCAATGCATACATAAACTAATTTCTGGAATAATCTGCTTTGTGTTTTTTAAAAATATATTTTTATTAATTTCGGAGAGGAAGGGAGGGCGATAGAGAGATAGAAACATCAGTGATGAGAGAGAATCATTGGTTGGCTGCCTCCTGCATGCCCCACGCCAGGGACTGAGCCTGCAACCTGGGTATTTGCCCTGAATGGGAATAAAACTGTGACCTCCTGTTTCCTAGGTCAATGCTCAACCACTGAGCCACACTAGCCAGGCTGGAATAATTTGCTTTTAAAAAAGTTTTTGGATGCTTTAAAATAATTGTATATTACAGAGCAGCCTGAAATTTTTGTATAACTATAAAAAGTTATGCAAAATAACTCTCAAATAATATCACTGGGTCACATACATTTCTCCTCTCTGATCTGATTGATATCTTTCCAGGTTTTGTGTTTTCCTTTAGCTTTTTTTCTTTAATCTGGGTGGTTGTAACTTTTCTGTGTTATATAGTTTTAAATATACATTCAAAGCATTACAATGCCCCTGGCAAGATCAAATCCTAAAACCCATTTGTGCCTTGCTTCATTATATGATTAAAGGACTTTATAACTGAATTTAATTAGAGAGACTCGGATAAAACCAATATAAACAGAGCAAGTAAAGCAACAGGCTCTAAAAGGAGGTCAGGGAGTGACCACAACTGCTCTGTACAGCTAAAATGGATTTCCATAGCGAGGTTCTGCTAGTAAGAGCTTGGCGATTGTAGAGCTGTAATCTTTTCAATTTCTTTATATATATATAACATATATACATATGTATTTTAAAATATATTTTTATTGATTTCAGAAAGGAAGGGAGAGGGGGAGAGAGAGAGAGAAACATCAACGATGAGAGAGAATCGTTGATCGGCTGCCTCCTGCAGGCCCCACACTGGGAATTGAGCTGAAACCTGGGCATGCGCCCTTGACCAGAATGGAACTCAGCTTTTCGGTTCGCAGGCTGACACTCTATTCACTGAGCCAAACCAGCTAGAGTTCTTTTTTTTTGTAAGTGAGTTTTTATTAGGAAAGGAAGTTGTCAACTGAAACAGCAGCAAATGAAGAGTGACTAAGGAAACCCCCTGTTGCAGCAGAGACTTCCACCATATGTGACATAGTAGGCACTTCAACTGGTGACCCGCAGCCCAGAATTGCCAAATACCTTCCCATTCCATCTAGTACATCCAGATTCCTGCCAAAAAGGAACACATTAAGAACATGGAAACTTGTTCACCGAAAGGAATCCCCCCAAAGAAGAGTAAGGAAGGGAATGTAGAAATTAAGAAGTTATGTAAAACCCTCTTTCAATTGTAATCAACTCCATTTTGAGATCTTCACAGTAATACAAAACACGGTCACTTGCAGAACTGGTTCCGATTCCTTAAATACCAAATACATTTTTAGTCTTTTATGTAAGCGTTTGGAAGTTACTTGTGTTTATGTGAAATGGAGCCATTCATACTTTCTACAGCGGTAAGCGCACGCCGGGAAGGCCAAGACAAACGCAGATCAAGGAACGGAATTTTCCCACAGCCGCAGTGTGAAAAGTCTACACACCGTTGAGTCCATACACATGAATGGCTTCCTTTGCTCTAGGAAACCCACATGGAGCCCGGGATGGAGATGTGCACAAAGGCTTCTGGAGGGAGGGAGGATGGCACTCTGTCTGCGGTTAGTTTTTGGCTCCTTCAGCCGCATCACCTTCTTCTCCTGCACCGTTTGGTGTCCATAGTATGAGGTTGTCTCTAAGCAACTGCAAGATGAGGATGCTGTCCTTGGGCGGGTCTTTCAGCTTATGGAGCTCTGCCACCGCCTCACCAAAAGCCGTCTTGGCCAGTGCGCAGGCAAGCGGGGCGTCATTAAGGATCTCATAGTAAAAGATAGAGAAGTTACGAGCCAGCCCCAGGTGGATGGGGTGTGCGGGCTGCAACTCTTTCTTGCTTATGTCCATAGCCTCTTGGTAAGCTCCTTGGGTATGATCTATCATCTGTTTCCGGTCATCCCCAGGTGCAACTTCGGCAAGGTACCGGAAGTAATCTCCCTTCATTTTCAGATAGAAGACCTTACTCTCCGGATTCGTCGCGTGGGCTAGTAAATACTGATCCAGCAGTTCCAGGACCGCGGTGCAGATGCCCCTCAGCTCGGACTCCACCGTCTCCCGGTAGTCCTTGGTCACTCGCAGCTGCCGGTCGGAGGCGTCGGTCTCCTGCTCGATGCTGGAGATGACCCTCCAGGCGGCCCTGCGGCTCGCGACCACGCGCCTGTAGGCCTCCCAGAGCAGGCTGCGCTCCTCCTCCGACAGCGCGGCGCCCTGCTCCGTCGCGGCCTTCATGAAGGTGGCCATGTCCTCGTAGCGCTGGGCCTGCTTGGCCAGCTTCGCCTTCTGGATCAGCTCCGTCCTCGACATGGGGACAGGGAGGAGAGCGAGGGCGATCACCGGCCGGGACTGGAGGCGAGCCCGGGACTGGAGGCGTGCAGAAGGTCTGCTGCAAGGAGCGGTCAGACAGCCACCTGCCGCCTGGCCGCCCGCCGTCCCTTTTGTCTGTCCCTGCAGCGCCGCCCCCGCTCGCGCTCCGCCCATTCGGCTTCTCCTGCCCCGCCCACACCCGCCCACTTTACCTTCGCTCCTGAGTCCATGCTCCCTGCCGAGGCCTCTTATTTTTCTCTTTTTAGTGGAATCAGGTAAGTTAGTGAGAAATGTGATGAAGGGAGGAAGTTACGTTCGGTGCCAGTGCAAACGACTTAAAACATTTTTTTTTAAAATCCCTGGCCGGTTTGGCTCAGTGGATAAAGCGTTGACCTGCAGACAGAAGGGTCCCAGGTTCGATTCCGGCCACGGGCACCTGCGGGAGGTTGCTGCAGGGGGCGTGCAGGAGGCAGCCGATCAATGATTCTCATCATTGATGTTTCTCTCTCAGTCCTGGTCTCCCATCCTCTCTGAAATCAATAAAGAAATATATATAAAAAATTTTTTTCTAAACATCAATTCCTCAGTGATTTGTAAGTTTTAAAATGGACAGAATCAGGATTTATAAGCATAATGTGTTTACATGAGTAATATTCATAGCAGATCCGCATAAACCCTCCTAATATACCTTCCTAAAGTCCAGATTTGAAACATCTTATACCATGTTTACACCTTACAGATTCTTGATTGCCCATATTGTTCATGCTGAATACAGTTGTGCTAGGATATAGTACAAACATTCATATTACCCCCTACCCTTTCCCTACCGAATTACCTACATTCTGCTAGAAGGACAAGCTTTGTTTTCTAAGCACTGTGAAAGGAAGCGAACAGATCTAAGAAGTAAAACTGGAACAAAAAATTAAAGGTGTAAAGAACTTCCCACCTGCCAGGACTTTGGGGAAGATCAGGAGCTGAAAGTCTTAGTTTTCTATTTTTTGTTTTCATGCAGAAATGAAGTTCTTCTTTATCTCACTCAAAGGAATTGGTCTGGAGAAGACGAGTTTTTGGCTTATAATTTTTGGGACTAATGTAAATGTTCTGGACAACCTCCAGGCTAACGCAGCGGTTCTCACCAGGGGCCAGTTTGCTCCCGGGGCCATTTAGTGATACCCGGAGACTTCTTTGTTTGCCACAGTGAGGGCTGGGGGTGCCACTGCCTTAGTGGGTAGAGGGCAGGGATGCTGCTGAACACCCAGCAGTGACAGCCCCCACAAAAAGGACATAGTGGCCCCAAATGTGAGTAGTGTGAAACTGAAAAATCTTAGGTTAATAGACTGTTCTTTAATTTTTGCCAGGCTTACTGTGGCCTGATGTCAGATAGTGTTTAACATTTTTATTAAAGAAGTACAAGCACTAGAGGGCAGTCCCTATCCAACAGATGAAACTGATGTTGCTTTCCTCGGGAGGTCTTAGAAGTCAAAAAGGAGCTTGTGTTTTAGCTGAGTGGCTGGAGGAGACCCGTAAGACACGATGTAAGTAATTCTAGATCAAAAGGCAGTTTTAATGACTGTTTCTGAAGTCGGTAAAAGCAGAATTGTCCCCCCCCCCCTTCTTTCTATAATGATGCCTCTTGAACTTTTGCCAGGGAATGGGGAGAATTCACGCTAGATTTTCACTCAGAGAAACATTAGCCTCACTGCCCTTAGCGTCATTTGCTCCGCTAAGCAGGTGATGGAGCGTCACTGTTCCCGGGGCGTGTGGATCACTGTGATGCTGGAGGCTGTGTCTGCAACAGGCAGCTTAGGTCAGACAGGCCGCTGGACGTCAGATTGTGATTCAGCTCTTTGATTCCCTGATAGTAACCAGTTTGTTGTACGAAGGTATTCCTATTAGCTAACTATGCAAGAACACAGTACAGTTTCCTGTTTTCTCCCAAGGATCAAGGATCAGTCCATTTAAAAAAAAAAAAGAAACTTTTTTTTTTTTTTTTTTTCTTTAGAATGAAAGATCCAGGAGATGACCCTCCGGGCTATTTTAATAAAATTGAGCCCTAGTCCCCAAAACCGGATAAACCATTGCTAAACGCACATGAACCCTACACAATACTTTTCATTTGTTATTAAATATTTAAGGTGTACAACATGGAATAAAGAATGAATATCCATGAACCTGCCATTCAGCTTAAAAAAAATCCAGTTGAAGCCCTCTGTGTACCCTTATCTCCCTGCCTCCCGCCCTGCCATCCTGCTTGGGGAAATGAGTTTGATGTCTCATATTCCTACATATTTCCTCACACTTGTATTACATGTGTTAGTTAAGTACATGTAGCAACATATAACTGTTGTATGTCCGCGTTGCTGCAAGTAGTTCCAGTTAATGACATTTACTTACCCTCCTCCTATTGTAGATATTTAGGCTGTTTTCAATTACTTGTTAATACAAATCATGATGTTATGTAGGTTCTCATATATAGCTGTCTTTGTGCATGTGTAGGAGTTCTCTGCAGCAGGAATCAGCAATCTATGCTGGTTAAAATGCTTTCCACCAGTTTTTGTATGACCTAAGAGCTAAGAATAGTTTTTACATTGTTGAATGGTTTTTAAAAATCAAAAGAAGGCTAATATTTTGTGACATGTGAAAATTATATGAAAATTAAAGTTTTAGTATCCATAGATAAAATTTTATTGAAACAGTCACACTTGTCCTAGCCGGTTTGGCTCAGTGGATAGAGCGCTGGCTTGTGGACCAAAGGGTCCCAGGTTTGATTCTGATCGGGGGCACGAACCTTGGTTGCAGGCTCCTTCCCAGCCTGGGCCCTGGCCGGGGCTTGTGCAGGAGGCAACCAATTGACGTGTCATTGATATTTCTGTCTTTCCTTCTCTTCCACTCATCCTAAAAGTCAATGGGAAAATATCCTAAGGCAAGGATTAACAAAGAAACAAATAAAAAGAAACAGTCACACTCATTTAAAAAAGATATTGTCTACTAGAGGCCCGGTGCACGAAAATTCGTGCACTGAGGGGAGGGGTGTCCCTCAGCCAGCCTGAGCCCTCTTGCAGTCCGGGAGTCCTTGGGGGATCTCTAAGCGGGCCTAAGCCATCAGTCGGACATCCTTAGTGCTGCTGCAGAGGTGGGAGGGGCTCCTGCCGCCTCTGTGCTCGCCAGCTGTGAGCCCAGCTTCTGGCTGAGTGGCACTGTCATGTGGGAGCGCACTGACCACAAGAAGGCAGCTCCTGCACTGAGCATCTGTGCCCTGGTGGTCAGTGCACATCATAGCAACTGGTTGTTCTGTTGTTTGGTCAATTTACATATTAGCCTTTTATTATATAGGACTTGTTTTCAGGCCTAGTGAGTAGCTGCAACAGAGATTGGATGGCCTGCAAAGACTAAAGTATTTAATATCTTACCCTTTTCCAAAAATGTCTGCTGATTCCTGCTCTGATGTATACATGTAAGGATAGAATTGCTAGGTTGCACAGGTTTGAGGCGCACAATTCTACACAGTGTCTGTACACCATAATGCATGCTCACCACCCCAAGTCAAGTCTGTGTTATCCCCCCTTTACCCTCCTCCTCCCCCACCCTCCCCTACAATCACCACACAATTGTCCACTCCATGAGTTCTTTTCTTTTACTTTATCCCTCACACCCTCACTCCCACCCTACTGACAACTGTCAGCCTGCCCTCTATGAGTCTGTCTCTATTTTGCTTGTTTGTTCATTTTATTTATTAGATTCCACCTATGAATAAAATCATATGCTACTTCTCTTTCTCTGACTGGCTTATTTCACTCAGCATAGTCCATCTTTGCTGTCACAAAAGGTAAGATTTCCTTCTGTGTGTTTTTTTGTTTTGTTTTGTTATCTTACCTGAGGATATTTTTTCCCATTGTTTTTCAAGGAGGGAGAGAGAAGGGGAGGGAGAGAGGGAGAGGGAGAGATAGAGAGAGATAGAGAGAGACTGATTGTTGTTGCACAAGGGGTGAGGGGCCAGGGAAAAAACCTGCAACCTTGATACTTGCCCTTGACTGGGATTGCATGGGCTCTAACCACTGAGTGCACCGGCCAGGGTGGATTTCCTTCTATTTTTTTATGGCCAAGTAGTATTTTATTGTGTAAATGTATCACAGCTTTTTTTTTTTTTTTTTTTTTTTTTTAAATTTCTTATATTAATCACTTATTTTACAAAAAATAAAGCTATAAAGATAAATTTTCTGCAAGATGTATATAGGACTTAGTAAAAGCATGCTTTTGGAGAAAAAATGTTTTTGGGAATATCTTCTGCTCCAACTATTTTCCTAAAGTTGCCAATAGAGTTGACTGTATATAAGATTTTTTAAAAATTACTTTATCGAGGTGAAATTCACATGAAAAGATTTTTATATTCAAATTCTGGAAAGCTATATAGTTTGATTTGGAAAGGATGGATGGGGCTGTGCACCCTTATTTTTTTGTACTCCCAAACCTGAAGAGTGCCTTACTGTTAATTCTAGTGCTCAGGGACTGACTTTTATTCTTTTTTATTATTATTTATTTATTTTAAAATATATTTTATTGATTTTGTACAGAGAGGAAGAGAGAGGTATAGAGTGTTAGAAACATCGATGAGAGAGAATCATTGATCAGCTGCCTCTTGCACACCCCCTGCTGGGGATGTGCCTGCAACCAAGGTATATGCCCCTGACCGGAATCGAACCTGGGACCCTTCAGTCCGCAGGCTGATGCTCTATCCACTGAGCCAAACCGCTTTTGGCCTGACCTTTATTCTTATTTTATTTTTAAAATTAATGCTGGTTTCTATGGGCTGCAAACTTTTCTCCAGCAGCTGAATACAGATTTCTGGACACTTTCACGTTTCTTCTTTCTTTGTCATTTTATTTTATTTATTTATTTATTTTTCTTTGTCATTTAAAAGAGCCTGCTTGCTTCCTCTCTTTGTCCCTGTGTAGACCCAAGTGCAGACTAGAACATGCCAGGCAAGACAACGAACGGCACATGCGGTTGGTTTCTCTCTGTGAAGAATTCGATGGACACATGGCACAGGGTTCACCGCTCTCGCCGGCTGAGCGTTGAACTTCCACTTTAGGGAACAAGCGAAGCAGTGTGGCCGCCTGAAAGGCTTCTTTGACTCACAGCCCGGAGGCCCTTGTACCACGTTGTCTGGTATGCGATGCCCTTCGGAGACCAGCCCTCCAGATTCCCACACCCCCAGCTCCCCCAGAGCTTAAAGAGTTAGCTCTCTCTCCCATTATCCTTGGTGTCCTAAGTGGCATCCGTGAAAAGGGGTTTGTTTTTGTTGGTCTTCTGCCTTTGGGTGTCAGTCAGCGATTTACCCAACCTTACTCGGTGGGAACTCTGGTGTCTGCGCAGTGGGACGGATCAGTGGTTCAGCACTCGGCTCCTTTCTGAACTGGAAGCTCACTCAGCGCTGCAGCCAAAGGGGGGAGTGGGTGGAGGAAATAAGGCAAATCGGAAGCTGATGATTTAAATCATTACACATTTCTCCGTTTTCTTGAAGGCTGATCTGGAGAGGTTTCCTTGTATGCTGGGGGATAACTTTTTAGCGGGACAAGGTATTGAAAGTTCCTGGATTTGCAGCAGCGAAGTGGACTCACGTGTGACTGAGAGAGCTCTTCAGGGAAGACAATCATCTGCGGCTGTTGGTTTGTCTGGAAGGCCAGGGGCCCCGCTCCCTCTTTATCCGTGGCTTTCATTTAAGCACTAACAGAGCTCCCGTTATGTGTCTAGCCTTGAGAGAGGATGTGGCTGGTGCTCCCAAACTTTGAGGAGCTCAGAGTCAGAGGCCCATAGACTGTGGGAGACCCTGAGAGGCCAGCACTTTACCCTGGTCCTGCCGGGAGCACGGAGGCCCAGGACGGTGACTTGCTCGAGATGACACTGATAGTGGCAGACTCTCGCCTGCAGGCTAGATCTCTCCACTCCCAGTTTGGTATTTTTTCACTCAACTGTTGTCCTAAGTGCCTTGTCATTTTTTTTTTTTTTTTTTTTAAAGATATTTTTATTGATTTTTTACAGAGAGGAAGGGAGAGAGACAGAGAGCTAGAAATGTCGATGAGAGAGAAACATCGACCAGCCACCTCTTGCACACTCCCTATCGGGGATGTGCCCGCAACCAAGGTACATGCCCTTGACCGGAATCGAACCCGGGACCTTTCAGTCCGCAGGCCGACGCTCTACCACTGAGCCAAACCGGTTTCGGCTGCCTTGTCATTGTTAGAGAACAAATCGAAGCAATGCACGATTGAGTGGAAGTTGAGTAATCAATTGCCATTTCAGGTGGGAAGGTTTTTATTGTTAACCGGAGTTATCTGGAACTGGGACAGACTTTGAAGAATGGGTATGGTGTGAACATTATACAAGAACCAGAAACATCCAGTGTTTGTTCTGTGTTGTGGGGGAACATACATGAACAAACTCATAGTCTTCAGTCCAAGTGTGAGGCCCTTAAATGTGCTCTCTGCTGGACCGTGTGTGCCCAGGAAGTTCCCTTAGTGAATATCAAAACAAAAGCCAGGCAGGGGTTGAGCCCTAGCTGGTTTGGCTCAGTGGATAGAGCGTTGGACTGCAGACGGAAGGGTCCCAGGTTCAATTCTGGCCAAGGGCACATGCCCGGGTTGTGGGCTCGGCCCAGTAGGGGGTGTGCAGGAGGCAGCCGATCAATGATTCTCTCTCATCATTGATGTTTCTATCTTTATCCCTCTCTTCCTCTCTGGAATTCATTAAAAAAAAAAAAAAAAAGGCCAGGCAGGGTTTGGGAGGTTGAGGGGTGGAAAGGGAAGTGGAGTCCAAGGGACTCACGGATTTCTGAATAGGCTTTGAAAGGTCATCACACATGTGAGGATGAGTCTAGATGTAGAGCTTTGGGCCTATAACAGGAAGGGCCCTTGTGGGGTCTTGATGTAAAGAACTCGAGTCTCACCGAAACCGGTTTGGCTCAGTGGATAGAGCGTCAGTCTGCGGACTGAAAGGTCCCAGGTTCGATTCCGGTCAAGGGCATGTACCTTGGTTGCGGGCATTTCCCCAATAGGGGGTGTGCAGGAGGCAGCTGGTCGATGTTTCTCTCTCATCGATGTTTCTAGCTCTCTAGGGTGAAAGTGGGAAGGTAATGGGTGTTTATACAGACCATTAAGTCCATGTGTAGAATTGGGATGTGACTTAAGAATGGGGTGTTTCTGAGAGATGCAAATCAAAACAACAATGCGGTACCATCTCACACCTGTCAGAATGGCCAACATCAACAAATCAACAAACGACAAGTGTTGGCGAGGTTGCGGAGAAAAAGGAACCCTCGTGCACTGCTGGTGGAAATGCAGACTGGTGCAACCACTGTGGAGAACAGTGTGGAGTTTCCTCAAAAAACTGAAAATGGAACTCCCATTTGACCCAGTAATCCCACTCCTAGGAATATATCCCAAGAAACTAGAAACACCAATCAGAAAGGATATATGCACCCCTATGTTCATAGCAGCACAATCTACAATAGCTAGAATTTGGAAACAGCCTAGGTGCCCGTCAGCAGATGATTGGATCCAAAAAATAAGGTACATCTACACAATGGAATACTATGCTGCCATAAAAAATAAGGAATTCTCATCATTTGCAGCAACCTGGATGGAATTGGAGAACATCATGCTGAGTGAAATAAGCCAGTCAATAAAAGAGAAACACCACATGACCTCACTCATTTATGGATAATAAAGAACATTATAAACTGATGAACCAAAAGATAGATATAGAGACAGTAAAGCAACAAGCAGACTGTCAAATTACAGCAGGTAGGGTAGGGAGATCTGAGGGAGATAATAGATCAACCGAAGGACTTGTATACATGCATATAAATACAACCAATGGACACAAAACTCTGGGGAGGGAGGGTATGTATGGGAGGGGTGGTAATGTTAAAATATGTACACAGATAATAATTTAATTTAAAAAATGTAAAAAAAAGAATGGGGTGTTTCTGTCGAGACCGGTTTGGCTCAGTGGATAGAGCGTCGGCCTGTGGACTGAAAGGTCCCGGGTTCGATTCTGGTCAAGGGCATGTACCTTGGTTGCGAGCACATCCCCAGTAGTGGGTGTGCAAGAGGCAGCTGATCGATGATTCTCTCTCATCGATGTTTCTAATTCTTTATCCCTTTGTCTTCCTCTCTATAAAAAACCAATAAAATATATTAAAAAAAAAAGAATGGGGTGTTTCTAACAGGGATGGACTGAAGCTGGCCATAACGACCTCTTCATCAGTTAAAGGCATTTCTGGGGAGAATGCTGCCACAGCGGCGAGCACTGGGGTACTCCCTGCAGTAGAAATGCCTTCCAGCCCGTCCATGGGTGCCACCCCATTGTGTCCTCAATCTACTTGCTGTCTATGCCATATTCAGAAACATGGAGAATTGTAGAAGCCAGAACATAGGCGTAATGGCTTCAATAGAGAGTTGTGGCAGGCAGGAATGAGAAATAGGCCATTTGTGTAAGGCTACCACCCACCAGTTCCCTCTTTCCCTTAAAGCACACTTTGTCCTCTCCCGTGGGTGTTGAAAGAGTTAGTTTCAAACGCAGCCATTCGCCAGTAGCATGATCTTGGGGTAGTCTCAACAGTTTCAGTTCCCCCATCAGTGAAACAGCATAATCACTCCTGGTTGGTGGACGTGTCAAGTAGATTATAGTGTTTTATTACTTTGATGTCACTGCTGGGCATTGCTTTGGTCTTTTCCTTATTAACAGATTTACTGGATCATATTTGAACTTGATGTAAAAAAAAGAGAATTTGTAATCATTTCCTTTGTAAACAGCACATTTCTTATTTGATAATAAGAATTTTGCTTCCTTTTGTCCTCTTGCTTTTTTGAGGCCATACTTGGTTGTCGATCTACTCAACCTTCTCCATTCCACAGGGCATCTGTGACCAGAAGCAGATTCTACAACTTTGAGAACAAAGATTAAACAGTGTGCCAAGAGCACTAGATTTGGATGAAAACAAACCAACCCCCCTCCCCTCTCCCTCCCGTAGAGTGAAGAATTACCTTTACCCAAAGAGAGATTTGGCCTTGCCCTCAGCTAGGCCCCGGAAATGTTTGGCCATTGGACAATGGAACAGTGTGATTTATGCCAGATCAGTTTCGACCTCCACTGGAACTTGAGGCTGTATGGGACCCTGAACTTGGGACTGGTGTCTGAAGTGAGGACAGCCTTGTGGGGGACTGTGCCCTTGACCGGTAAAGTTTGGCCTAACTCTGCTATTTGGTGTCAGACATCACTGCATTTCTCAAAACCCGAATTTGGATTAAGATCTTGGCGCTTTCTAGCTTGGTTACTTCTCTCAGCTTCAAATTTTTATCCTTAAGTTGGGGGTCATTGTTAAGATAAAAAGACAAATAACATGTGTGTAAAAACTATTAATAGTAAATAGGAATATGCTATTTAAAAACTGTAATGGGCCATCAAAATATATTACTATTATTACAACAGAACTAATTGGTAGGCGGAGGTGTGAGTAGGTTAGGTAATCATATTTAATCACTCATTACACAAAAATTACTGAGTTTGTATTATGTACTGAGTGCTGAGGAGATAATAGTGAACAAGTCAAGACCTGGCCCCGTGGGGCTTATATTTTACCTAGGGAGAGAGAGAATAAGAAGACAACCGAGTCAAATAATTAGACTGGTAATGGTTGTGAGGGAGCCAAATAGACTGATGTGGTCGGAAGCAATTCCATGGAAGGGGAACTCCGTAAGACAGAGGGATCAGTAAAGAGCTCGCAGAGGAGCTGACATTTGAGTAAACGTTTTTTTTTTGTTTGTTTGTTTGTTTTTTAAATATATTTTATTGATTTTTTACAGAGAGGAGGAGAGAGGGATAGAGAGCTAGAAATGTCAATGAGACAGAAACATGGACCAGCTGCCTCTTGCACACCCCCTACCGGGGACGTGCCTGCAACCAATGTACATGCCCTTGACCGGAATCGAACCTGGGACCTTTCAGTCCGCAGACCGACGCTCTATCCACTGAGCCAAACCGGTTTCTGCTGAGTAAACGTTTTAAGGAAGAAAATGAGAGTGTATTTTAGGCAGCAAAGCACAGGTCCTGAGGTGGGAGAGGGTGGTGTGTTTGAGAACAGAGTTCTGTGTGGCTGCGTCCACACAAATGAAGTGAGTGGGTCAGATGATGAAGGGCCAAATCTACTAGGGAAAGGAGTTGGAGTTTTATTTTAAGAGGGATGTGAAACTTGGATGGTTTTCAGTAGGCAGGGAACATGAGGTGCTGTAAGAAGACATCCCAGTGCCGAGTGGGGAAGAGAAGCAGGAAGAGAGGTCATCAGGAGACTATGCAGACTATTCGGATGGGGGCCTGGCAGAGGAGAGACCGAGAGACGGTCAGATTCCAGATATACTTAAAAAAATAAATTAAAAAAAATATATATATATATATATATATATATATATATATATATATATATATCAGAGAGGAAGGGAAAGGGAGAGAGAGATAGAAACATCAATGATAAGAGAGAATCATTGATTGGCTGCCTCCTGCATGCCCCCCACTGGGGATCAAGCCCACAATCCCGGACATGTGCCTTTGGCTGGAATCGAACCAGGGACCCTTCAGTCGACAATCTGGCACTCTATCCATTGAGCCAAACCCACTAGGGCTTAGGTATATACTTTTAAAGTAGAGCCAGAGAGACTAGCTGATGGGTTAGATATTGGCGCTGGGGAGGGCGAGTGGAAGAAAGGTGTGTCCGTTGGGTCCTCTGAGAAGCAGGCGCTGAGGAATCAGGAGTGTGAGGTAAAAGAGGGGGTAACGCCTGTGAAAGGAAAGGGGCGAGGAAGCAGGAATGGGCAGGGAGAGCCTCAGCTTGAAATGCAGATGCAATCTTGGGCAAACCACTGGGAAACTCCAGAGCAAAGACGGCTCATGAGAAGAGTTCCTATTGGGCAGAAACATCGAGGCCCTCGTGACCCCTCCCTCTGCTCTCAGTCATTGGCTGAGAGACGGAGATAGTCCTGAAGGTGCTAACTGGAGCCTGACAGCTCCCTCCATTGCTTGCAGCTGATGAGTAAGTTCTTTCTTGAAGACAGGCCAAGTGGGGCGCCTCCCTGACTACTAGAGCCACCCCTGAGCCTAGAGTAGATCTGCTGTGTGATCCACTTGTGCATACAGTGTGAGGGGTAATCCTCCAGGATCCAGTGCTCGCTCTCCAGGGGGATTGGAAAGGGAGGGCCAGAAATTACCACCGGCTGTGCTGAGCTTGGTCTTGGCTGCACCTGGTTTCCCTGCTCCATTCCCTGCTCTACATTCCACTCTCCCCCTCTGCCAGCGATGATTCCACTGTCATCTCTGCTGGTCCTAATGACTTAGCTGTGGGGTGACCCAAACCCTAATTATTATTTTTTCTTTTTTTCTGCTAAAAGCTTTATTGTTTCCATGTGGTCCAATGCATGGGAGAGGGCTCCAGGGTGGTTGAGAGAATGGCTGGGGTTTCGGGGAGAGGCGCAGGCAAAAGCCAGGCACCAGGGGGTGCAGAGGGGCCCCCACAGGCCTCTGGGCTCCAGGGGCTCAGCTTGAGGGGGCGCCTTTGGCAGAGACACCCGCCAGCTCAGCCCGCAGCCTGCAGAGGGGAGGCAGGTGTGGCCCCTCTTCTGGATGAGCCTCTCCTCCTCCCCCGGAAGTGGTTCTCCAGGGGTCAGCGCTGCGGGCCTGGGGCAGAGCCAGGGCTGCAGGCCCAGAGGCCGGCTCAGCTCCTCTCCCAGGCCGGGCGGCGTGCATGGCCCCCGAGTTGTGGCCCTCATCTCGGGGCGGCTTCTGCTCGTCCTGGAGGAGAAGGCGGCACCCGCTGGGTTTGCATCTGTAAGAGCCGCCCAGCGCCCTCTGCTTCTCCGCCAACGCGAGGAAGACATGGCCCCCGCCCTCCAGCCACAGCGTCCGGGAGGTAGGTGTGGGCGCCCGGACGGCTGGCCAGGCGGTGGACGGCAGCCTCAGGCTCGGGGGAGTAATTTGGAAGAATTTGGGAGCTCCTAGTTGTTTGGCAATAAGGGGTTAAAAAGAACACAGTTTGCTGGCTGGTCTCGGAGGTGGTCTGGCTAGAAAAGACAGTGCAGGGTGGTCGGAGGCTGGAAGAAGGGGCGGCCCTGGGTCTGTTGTGTCCAATGCTGTTGAAACAAGAGACAGGCCCGGGACCACCAAGGCACTGCCCTTAAGCTTGAGGAGGTCTGACCCCTGATAGCCCTGCCCATTCCAGGCTGGGGTGTGCTTGCCATTCATGTCACAGTTGGGCCACAGCGTGCCAAGAGGTGGCCAAATGAATTGCCTGAGTTCCACACACATTCCTGCCCTCTTGTGTAGCAATTTCCACCTCCTTCTGCTGATCAGGCTCAATATCCCTGCCTCGGGCCCTACTCGCAGTGGAGAGCTTGCATGTCACACGGTCTGTGGGCTGGAGCCGTAGCCTAGGTGTGGAACACGTTGTCTCCAGAACAGAGCGGTCCAGCAGACATTGTGTTGACTTCTTTGTGGATGCAGCAACTCGTCTTTTCTTTAGACCGGTGGTTCTCAACCTTCCTAATGCCGGGACCCTTTAATACAGTTCCCCACGTTGTGGTGACCCCCAACCATGAAATTATTTTCGTTGCTACTTAATAATTGTCATTTTGCTGCTGTTATGAATCGTAATGTAAATACCTGTGTTTGGGGATGGTCTTAGGGGACCCTGCTAGCGGTTCTCAACCTGTGGGTCGGAAACCCACAGAACCACTGCTGTAGAGCCTGAGACCATCTTGTCTGGGAGTTAGGGGAGTGGAGAGAGAGAGAGAGGCACGATCTCATAGGCGTCGAGATGACCTTCTCTACTGTGCTAGCTCTTACCACATAAACCAATTGTGGGGCCTTTTTTTTTTCTTTCTTTCTTTTTAAAAAAAATATATATTTTATTGATTTTTTTTATAGAGAGGAAGGGAGAGGGACAGAGAGTTAGAAACATCGATGAGCCAAAACCGGTTTGGCTCAGTGGATAGAGCGTCGGCCTGCGGACTGAAGGGTCACAGGTTCGATTCCGATCAAAGGCATGTACCTTGGTTGCAGGCACATCCCCAGTGGGGGGTGTGTAGGAGGCAGCTGATCGATGATTCCCTCTCATCGATGTTTCTAACTCTCTATCCCTCTTTCTTCCTCTCTGTAAAAAATCAATAAAAAAGTATATTTAAAAAGAAAAAAAGAAAGAAAAAAAGAAACATCGATGAGAGAGAAACATCAATCAGCTCCCTACTGGGTACATGCCCTTGACCGGAATCAAACCTGGGACCCTTGAATCCACAGGCTGACGCTCTATCCACTGAGCCAAACCAGTTAGGGTTATGAGGCGTTTTCTAACTGCAAAATATATACATCCCAGTTACACATTCAGAGGCTGGGGCAGTGACTAACAGGTGGGGCCATGGACCCAGTGGATCTGCTATAAGATGGACTTGAACCAAGATGCCATTTTGACCTGGCTTATATCTTATATCCCATCCTAATGGGGGTCCACAGTGACATTTCAGGTCTCTGAACATCAGTGTCATTTCAGACCCAGTGTCCTACTGGATGCTCCCCTCCCCTAGTTTACAGTCACCCTTGGGAGAAAGACTGGTGGATTAATACACTATATATTTGCTGAGCTAGTGCAGGGTCCTTCCCTCAGGGGACTCAGCCACTGTTTTGTTCAATATGTTTTAGATCTGAAAATAACCTCAGGGCTAGAACTAGGCAAGGGATCATGAGTTTTTAAAAAGTGTTAAAAATATTTTTAACTGTGGTAAAAAACAAACAAACACATAAAATTGATCACCCATAACCATTTTTAAACATACGGTTCAGTAGTGTTAAGTATATTCACAATGTTGTGCATCCCAGCTCCAGAACTTTTTATGAATTTCACTACTTTAAATATATCATGTAAGTGGAAACATACAGTATTTGTCTTTTTGTAAGGCCTACTTCCCTTAGCATAATGTCTACAAGGTTCATCCATTTGTAGCATATAACAGGATTTCCTACCTTTTTAAGACTGAATAATATTTCATTGTATATGTTCCACATTTTGTTTATACATTCATCTTTTTTTAAAAAAAATATATTTTTATTGATTTTTTTACAGAGAGGAAGGGAGAGAGATAGAGAGCTAGAAACATTGATGAGAGAGAAACATCGACCAGCTGCCTCTTGCACACCCCCTACTGGGGATGTGCCCACAACCAAGCTACATGCCCTTGACCAGAATCGAACCTGGGACCTTTTAGTCTGGCTCTACCACTGAGCCAAACCGGTTTCGGCACATTCATCCTTTTTTTTAAAAAGTTAAAAAAAATATATTTCTTTATTGATGTCAGAGAGGAAGGGAGGAGATATAAACATCAATGATGAGAGAGAATCATTGATTGGCTCCTCCTCCATGTCCCCTAATGGGGATCAAGCCCGCAATCCAGGCATGTGCCCTTAGCCAGAATCAAACCTGGGACCCTTCAGTCTGCAGGCTGACACTCTATCCACTGAGCCAAGCCGGCTAGGACTATCCATTTCATCCTTTATAGGACGCTTGGAGTTCTTGCACTTTTGGTCCATTGTGAATAATGCTGCTATGAACTTGGGTGTGCAACTGTCTCTTCAAGATCCTGCTTTCACTTCTTTCAGAAATATGCCAGGAGTGGGATTACTATAATAATGAGGTAATTCTGTTTTTATAAGGAGCTGCCATATTGTTTTTTCAAAGTGGCTGCACCATTTTACATTCCCACGAACAGTGCACAAGGATCCCCATTTCTCCACATCAAGGAATACAATCAAGTGCTCAGCCTCCTGCTCATCCAGTCTTGCGTTCTTTTGATTAGAGATCAAACTATGCTCTCATGTGCTACCCATGTATTGTATTCCTCAGGACATTGTGTTCTGCTAACCAGCTCAGATCTCTGTGGATCAAGCTCTCTTGGCTGGCCCTTCCGCCGTGCTGGTCATTAAGATAATTGTGACTCTAGCTCCTATGATTGCTGCCTTCCCTCTGGGGATGGTGATGATTGCCGTGGCTATTCTAGCTCTGTAGTTGCCTCTCCTACCTTCATCCCTGGCTTGAAGAGGCAAGTCACCACTGACCTTAGTGATGCTGGTTGATGCCCCTCTCATTAGCACCCTCCTGATGGCGTGTCTTCTGGGAATTTCATGGTAACCCTATGGTGGGTCTTCAGGATTCAAATACTATATCCATCCCAAATGTCCACTCCCTAAGATTTTAAATCCTTTCCTTTTACTGCCCGATGTGGCAATTTAGGCATTTCAAACGTGGTCGGTGTGAGCCATCACTTTTTCCAGTCTTTTAATAACACGTTTGAACTATCCCAGGGGACCTTGCTGGAATATGAACCTTGTATCCTAAGGATAGGAGGATACAGTGCATTAGGGTTCCGGTCTAGGTTTTCTCAACCAATGCCCTGGTCATGGCATAACAGATCTAGCATGGCTGAAGGTTCCAGCTTCCTGCCTCAGGTGACAGTCTTTGAAGCTCTGTGACTCTCTTCATTTCTGAGTTGGATCTTCATCATTTCCTGCTTTCCTCCTGCAGGCGCTAAGGACCTCTTTGTAAGCTCCCAAATAAGCCTCTGGCTTTCACACCGGGTTTCAGTTGTTTGGTAAATTGTTTGGTAACTGCTTTTCCTTATCTCTCTGTAAAACGCCAATGCAGTTTAGTAGCAATCAGCCAATTCCATTGTCCTTGAATGAGTTGTTCTCCTGTACTTTTCAAACGGCTGAATAATTTCCCTGGCCAGGATGGTCCTCTCCTTCAGCTACTTCTAAGTTTCCGCTGGTGAAAGTTTTTTGGCTGGAGACCATTTCTATCTATTATTTTTCCTCCCGAGTTTGCAAATGGAATGGTTCCTTCTTTAGTTCCTTCGTCTTGCAGTACCTTATCATTTACAGCTAAAAAAACCCCACACAACTTATTAGTACTTTCAACATTCTGCCTGGAAACCTCCGTGGCCACCTCCAACAAATCCATTAGATACTTTTTCTGTTTTCCAAGTACCACAGGTAACGGTTTCATTCCCCCTCTATATAACACAACAATTTCCTCTCTGCTCACCCAGCCTCTACTAATAGTCTCCTTGCTGCCTGCTGTCTGGTCCCATTGCCAATGTCACATGCTTTAGGTTTTAATGATGGCAATATCCCATTTCCATGTACCGATGATGGTTTATTCATGTCTCACAATTCTGTGGAGTAATTGGATGGCTGGTCTTTTGGCCTCATCTGTTGTGCTGCATTCAACTTGTGCTTGCCTGGAGGCTTGGCTGTTGGCGGTAGTTCCGTGTGGTTTCATGGCCTCTTTCCCCACATGGAATCACATCCTCAAGGATGTTAGTTCAGGCTCGTACCTGCAGCTGGATTTCAAGAAGGTCAGCGAGGAAACGGCAAGACCTCTGAGCTCCAGAACTTACACAATGGCATATCCTATTAGTCAAAGCAAGCAGCCAGGCAAACCCCATTTCAAACAGTGGTTGGAGAAATAGCAATGCCTTTCAAGCGGGAGGAGCAGTGAACCCACATTGAAAAAGAGCATGGAGGGAGGGAGGTTGATGCATTGGGGACCGTTATTTAACCTGTTAACCGGGGAGTTCCCTTTTTAATTACACAACGTACAATGGGCGCATACTCCTTCACTAGGATGTGTCAGTACATCATGCCCAGTGGACGTAATTTTATATTATTTTTTTTTATTTATACTTAATTAAAATAAATGAAATATATTTTTTTCCATTTATTTATATATTAAGCACAAAGGAAAATACAAAATTACAAACAAATAGAAAAGAATACCAACAAAAAATGGAAACATCGAATTAAAAAATTATAAATTTTACAAACAATTATAAAGATTACAAAAAATATATACCGTCCCTCTCAGGATGCAACATCTATTTCCAGGATGTATTCATACGTCCTTACCCGTTCCCAATATTGTTTACGTTTGACGTATTTATACGTCCCGCTCGGTTAACAGGTTAAGGACCCACCCCGCTAGGTTAAGTTGAAGATGCTTGCTGAATACCCAAGTGGAGATGTCAAACAGACACTTGGCTGTGACTTGATCCCAGAGTGGGGTTTAGATCAAGGAAGAAAGTTTGGGAGGCGTCAACATAGAGATGGAATGCTTCTGTGCATCCTCCTGTCCCCCAGGTTCCCAATTCCTATGTACGTCTGGACTATGGACAAGGCCTCTGCAGCCAGCGCTGGGTGGAGGCTGGGGGGAGGGGAACGTTATGTTCTTGCGGTGGCTCCACTTCCCACTTGGGCACCGGGCATTCCACCAGCCCTCTCCCCTCGCCTCCCACGACAGCCACAGACTTAGGGACTGGATGAGGATAACTGGCCTGCATGGAAGACGTAGGACAGGACACCATTCCGCTGCCTTATTTTGCCACCTGACAAAGGAACCCAGATAGACACATGGACACCGAGGCACATCGCCCCGTTTCATTTCCTTTCTGTGGTGTTGCACTTGCTGCGGGGTGGACAAGCTTTGCAAAAGCAGCCAGGTTCCCACTGCCACCAGTTCCAACCACTTCCTCTCCCTACAGGACAGTTATTGGAGCATCACCCCAAAGTGACTGACAGTACTTTGTTACCCAAACCTGATGACCCCTCTTTTACATTTTTCTGTGTTTCTTGGGAGGAAGGAGTCATTTGCTGTCATAGTTTTAACATCTGGGAGAAGAAAAAGCAAGAATGAGGTTGAATGTAGTATTTCTGAAAGAAAGAGGTGATCTCAGACCTCTTCCAAACCAGCAGGAAAGGCAGGGGAGGTAGCCCCAACTTGTCCAAAGAGAGAAGCGAAGAGGAGGAAAGATGAGGAGTTGGAGACCGATGCTTTGACCAAGAGTTCCAGTCTTTACGAAAATGGAAAGTGTCTATGTCCCTGCACCAGCCTCTACCCTCCAAAGAACTCAGGAAGAGCCGGGAATCTGTGTTCCCCAAGAGCGCCCCAACATGAACACAGCTCTCCCACACCTATTACTCCTCCAAGATCCTATTTTTAAACCGGTCCTGCTGATTGTTGCATTCTCTCCATGCAGGCAAGGAAGCCCAGGGTCTGGCTGGGGTTGGGGCTGGGCGTGCACAGGAGTGTCTGGCTCCCTCTCTCCAATCCTGATGGAGCCGGTTGCACTAATTGACCTCCAGGGTCTCCGCCGTGCTAAGCCGGGTGTTTGTTAGATCTCGTTAAGCTGGTAATTAGTGCAGAGAATCTAGGTCAGAGGGAGCCCGCTGGAGTGATGGTCTCACGGGGCAAACGTACAGGCAGGGAATCAGCAAACAGGTTCCTCGTTCTGTGGGTGCGGTGAGCCAGGGACAGGGAAGGGTGGGACTCAATCAGACAATCAGACACATGCAGAGAGGCGTTCAGAACTCGTGTGTGTGTGTGTGTGTGTGTGTGTGTGTGTGTGTGTGTGTGTGTGTGTGTTCCCTCCCGTATTTACTCGGGTTTCTTTCCAATCTCGCCATATATGGTTTGGCTCTAGACCGAGCTGGGGATTGGCTGCTGCTGTTGGGAGACCGGGAGGTAGGAAGAAAGCAGAGAGAGAAATGCACCAGGCAAAGCAAGGGGGTGAGAGGAGGGAGGCAGCTGTAGCTGAGACCCAAGGATGCAGAAGGGCTGGGCTCTTGCCTGTGAGGTTTAGAAAAAGGAGAGGGTCTTTGGGACCAGATTTTTCATTTTGGGAGAATGTTGGAGAGGGGCAGGAGCTATTTCTCGGCGGGGGCTGGGGAGTTGGGGGGGAGTCAGAAGAAATCTTAACGAGATCTAACAAACACCCAGCCCCAGCATGGCTCCTAAAGGCTGGAGCAGGAGTTAGAGAAACTCTTTGGGTCTCTCTCTTGTCCGGTGTCGTGTCCCCCCCCCCCCGCCCCCCTCGCTTTCTTTTCACCCTAAACAACCCATAACAATGCTGAGGAAATAAGGAAATTGCATGCAAATTAACTCATCAGCTTTCCAGATCAACACCTCAGGCAGTCTTCCTGATGGAGCAAGACCTGGACTGTTCCCCCAACCACTTAACAATTTAAAGAGGAAGAACAAGAAAAGCTGAGGAAATGCCACAGATGTGAAATGGCACTTGGTTCTTTGCCTGTCTCTGCCTCTCACCCGCTTGAACTCTGTCCCGGATCTCCCCCCCTCCCCAACCTAGGGCCTCCCAAATGATTTTCCCTTTTCCAGTCCAACAGGGTAAGAATAGAATAAAACAAAGTTGTGGAGCGAAAAGCATGTGTGTGTGTGTGTATCTGGGGGGGGGACTGGAGAGGGGAGAGAAATCGTATTCATCCTGAAAAATCTCTACTGGGAACTGTGTAGTAAGCAAGTTGTCCACATCCCCCCACTCCCTCTACCCATGCACCCCAGAGTACAGTGACCAGGAGGCAGTAGGGAAACCACTGCGGGGGAAGACACTGAGCTGATGGGGTGAGGAAGGAGGTGCTGGGTGGGGGGAGGGGAGCTACAGTGGCAGCATTATCGCCCCCAGGCAGTGCCCATGCTCACAGTCTGTTAACAGAAATCATGGCAGCACCACCATCAGGGCCCACCTGAAGCTGGTTTTCCAGCGGGAAGCTTGGCTCTGTGCTGAGCTCTGGGATTCTTTCTGCCGCTGGCCCTCCAAACAGTACCTGGGCACAGCCTGTGCACTGGGTGAGCTCCCGGACGAGAACAAAGTGACAGTGATTAACCCCATGCCCCAGGCCTCATGCCAAGCTGCTCCGCCACCTGAGCTGGCTGTGCCTGGCCCACTGAGCCACGCTGATGGCAGCAGCTGCCGCAGCCACAGCTGCCCCTTCCCGAGTGAGCGCCAGAGGCCAGCTACCCACGGCCAGGCATCTCCCCCAGGCTGTGCCCATCAACAATAACTCCACCTGCAGACGAGAACACCGACTCTCAGGAAGCTTGCGCTCTGCCCAGAGCCTCGTGTAACTAAAGTCAGAATTTGAGCCCACATCTGCTTGGCTCCAGAATTGGGCTCATTTTGCCACCTTGTGATCTGGTTCTGGTGCCCGAAGACCCCAGGAGCTCAGTGCCCAGCTCTTGGTGGCCCGGGGCCCCTAATCTTCCTTTTCTGCTTCCCCTCACCTGTCATCCTTCTTTCCAGTGTCTCCTCCGTCCTCTAATCCCCTTGGGAGCCACAGGTAACTGACATGTTGGGACATACCTGCCATTCTTGCTCATGTCTTTTTCTTCATTACGTGGGAGCGACAGAGGAGGAAAGAAGGGAAAAGGAAATTCGTACGAAGATGGAGACTTATATAAAGAAAGTATGTTTTTTGTTGTTGTTAATCCTCACCTAAGGATATTTTTTCCATTGATGTTTAGAGAGTGTGGAAGGGAGGGAAGGAGGAAGGGACAGAGAAACATCAACATGAGACACATAATTGGTTGCCTCCCGCACCTGCCTCAACTGGCACTGGAGATTGAACCTGCAACCCAGGTACATGCCCTTGACCAAGAATTGAACTGGTAACCCTTTGGTGGCAGGTGCTCGAACCACTGACCATGCCAGTCAGGGCAAAAGTATCATTTAACCTAGACTTTCAATGTTTGTGACAGTGGCCTGCTGCCCATGCTTAGAGTTTAGGAGGGTGACTCCTGCTTGGAGGACAAAGCCCGGAGACCCAGATTCCCTCACCTGCTGCCCCGGCAGACTCTGGGGATGGCTTGTAGGTGGCACTCGCGTGCACTCCTCCCCACTCGGTAGGCATGTTCCCAGGGAAGAGACTAGTGTAGGTAACCTCAGGCCAGATCTTGGGAATCATGCCTGTGAGTGGCGGGGACTAAAAACAGCATCTCTCCCCTAGAGAGAGTGTAACTTGGAGACTCCCCGTCTTGCTTGCATGGGTTGTGGGAGTGATAATGTCCGAGCAGAACAGGAACTGAAGGGTCTGTGTTTCATCCAAAGGTTTTACCTTCTCTCCCTCCTGTCCTCCTGAATGTCATCACCTTGGGGCAGCCTCATAGTCGGGACCTGCCAGCCGATGTCCCATTGTCCTCCTTTCCGCCCCCTTCTTCCTTCCCACCCCTAAAAGCTCTAGGGAAGCTGACCAAGTGCCAAAAGTGTCAATACCGCATTTACTTGGTCCATGGGCTCTGTCCTTCTTCCCCAAAATCACCCAAATCTGGCCTTCACAATTCTCCTCTGGACCTGACCTCTTGTTACCAAACCTGATCTCAGAAATGTCAGAGGAAAGAAGCCAACAGAATGAAATGAGCTGTGAAGGCCCTGCCATGGGGAAGCCTGCAAGGGAGCAGGTTGGGAGGCGTGAGCAGAGATGCTTTTCTAGAGCTGGGCCTGATTGGTGTTGGAGGGAGGTCTGAGGACGGAGGGGGAGGCTACAGGAAACCCAGCTCGGCCAAAAGAGGAACTGGGCACATGTTCGGTTTTCCCCTCCATCCAACCTAGCTTGCATCACAAATCAGTTTCAGTCTTAGTGTGGCTCTTCGGCTGAGGTCAGCTGTCCTCAGTTCCTCTCTGCTAGGACCCTCTCATCCAGTGACCAAACCCATCCCACCTCCCTCCCCGTCTCTCAATCAGTGTTGGGAAGGGTCGTGGGAGGCAGGCAGGCAGCTCAGTCTCCATCGGGGCTGGCCGGGAGTGAGAAGCCAGTGCTGACAGGGAGGATTTTAATCCCCCAATCCTCTCAGGCCTGGGAGGTTTCCCTTCTGTGTGCGTGGACCAGTGGCTCTGGCTCCCACACCCTGGAGCTAAAATTCCACCCTCAGATGAAAGCTTGGGACCCGCCCTCCATCTTAACACCTATACAAAGCATATTGCCCCGTCTCAGAGGATGGCGTGTGTGAGATGGTCAGACTGTGCCTTTGCCACCTTCTCTCTCTCTCCATCTGGTCAAAGCTGCCTAATCCTGCCACAGGGGTCACCCCCCCTCACATCTGAGAGGGGGGCAAGGAAGGGAAGGGGGTTGGGGAAAGGAAGGTTGCAGGAGGGTCTGGCATCAGCAAGAGTCACAAATGTGATTGTGTTTTGTTTTTTTTTTTAACTGAGGTAAATAAAAAAGCTTTATCCTGCAACACCTGGAGATCAGAGTCTGTGCCCCCGCCCTCCCAGGTTCCCCGTCCTTCACATGAGGCTCTTCCGGTACGGACTGTGCTGGGCCGTCTGTCGGAGGTGGGAGTCGGGGGTCTGCAGGTCCATCTGGCGGTAGAGGTCCCTCAGCTCCCGGACCTCCTGCAGCACCCTCTTGGCCTGGCTCCAATTCGAAGACGCCTCTCCCAGCAGCCGCTCCGTCTTCAGCAGCAGCTGCTCCGACTCGGAGTCGGGAGGAGACCGAGGGGGGTCCTTGGCCTTTCGCTTCCCGTCTCCCAGTCCCTGAACCTCCGCCAGCAGCTCCTGAGTCTTCTCCAGTTTCCTCGCTACCAGGTCCTGGATCCGGGACAGCTGCCCCGGGTGCGGGGCGCTGAGGGCGGGGGGCTCCTCGGCCCGCAGGTGGAGGGTGCAGGCCGGGGCAGAGTCCCGCTGAGACAGGATCTCCTCCAGGGAGGCACAGCGGCCTTTCTCGGCGGGGGTCAGCTTCTTAGGGGCCTGGGGGGTGTAGGTGGCCCCCTTGCTTGGCTTTTCCCAAGGCCGCGGGAGGCCGCTCGCCCGGTCCGAGGGCTGGATTCGGTCCGAGTCCGCCCTGCGCCTGCTGCCCGCGAGCTGGGCCACTGACTTGTCCAGGTCCACCCGGAAGCTCTCAGCGCAGGAGGCTGGCTCCTCAGGGGAGGGGTCTTCCTCCTGGATCAGGTCCAAGGTCAGCATCCCGTCTGAGGTAGAGGTCGAAGCCTGGAGAGGGAGAGGCGGGGAGGGAGGGGTGAGCCATCGGCAGCAGGAGCGGCTGCCCCCGAGACGCAAGCTGTGCCCCTTCCCTCCTCAGCACCTTCCCGGCTGAGCCCTCTGATTGCTCCTTCCTATTCCTGATACCGACTTGGACTTTGCTCTTTTACTTTCCTGTGATTAAAAGAAATTCCTCAGGCATGTTTCTCACATCCTCCACTCTGCTAAGAGCTTCCTGAAGAGGTCGTTTTCTACACCGTGGACTCTAGGCATCGCACTGGGCCTGACACAGGATGCTCCGCTCAGCACGGCCCCTGCATCTTCTGGGCCACACCACCCCTCTGCTCCTGGGCGCTCAGAACCCCTCGCCTTCCAACCAAACGTGTTCTCCAGACTCTAGAATACTCTAATTAAAAACAAGTGCTAAGGGCAGTCAGTGCCGCAGCCGCATGGACACAGATGTGGTTTCATACACGGCAGCCCTTTACGGCGGGCGATCACCGCCCCACTCTACAGGCGGGGACACGCAGCTTCCGGGAACCAGAGGGAACTAATTTGTAAAGCTGGGTTCCCACCCGGGTCTGACTCCAGAGCCTGGCTTACACTCCTTCCACCTGACTGCCCCTCCTCCGAGAGAAGCACCTCTTTGTATGTTACGGGGTGTGTGTATGTATGTATATGTGTGTGTGTGTGTGTGTGTGTGTGTGTGACTGTGATCCTCCTCTGAGCCTGTGGACAGTTGCCACCAGAGAGTAGCTTATCCTGCCTTTGCCATTTCCCCCCAAAGGATGGCGAGTGTATTGAGGACGAGGCCTTAGAACTCACAGGAGGTGCTGAACACACATTTTTGAACGGGAGGAATCAGGCAGGGCGGGCGGGGAGAGGGACTTCCCGGCCGGTGACCCTGGCACTACAAATGCCTCCGGTGGGATCTCTGGGCGACAGCCCCAAGACGGACTGACGTGGACTCGGCCCTTTGGCAGACTGTCCTCTCCTACATACCACGGCCATGAGGTGTCCCCGCGTGGGTGGGCGGCGGGAGTGCTGGATCTTCGCCCTGTCTCGAGTCGGGTGGGCGAGGTAGCTGTCCTCTTCCACCGTGACCTGGAGAGAAGCACTGTGAGGCCGTGACTGCTCTTCAGACTCCGTCCCAAACCCGCATCCCCTGAGGCCTGAACATGCCCGGGCTCGGACAGAGACCTTCCCACGAACTGCTTCTGAGCAAGTCCAAGGGCAAGGCCTAGGGCAAGGACGGGGCTCCTCCAGCTAGCCCAAGGCTGGCCTGGCCTCACAGAGCAGGGGAGGGGGAGCTAGCAGAGAAGACTGAGAGGGTAGGAAGAGAAAAAGGGTTTTTGAAAGGGAGCTGGTGAGGGAGCAAGTCAACGGGAGGCCGCACCCTCACCCCCCCCCTTCAGTGAGCCCCAGCAGCTCCCCCGCCCCAGTGCCCCTCTCCCCACAGGAGCCTCTGACCTCGTCCAGGATGCGGTTCTTGGCCCGGGTGATGGCAGAGTTGAGGGCGTTGATCCACGATTCCTTCTCTTCTGGACTCACCGCCAGGAAGATCAGGTTGGGTGCCTGTGAGGGGAAGATTCTGGTTTCAGAGCGGGTGTCTCACCTTGACAGTGAAGAAGTAAGAAATGATAATCTCATTCTCCGAGACCCTGCTCCTGGAAGGAAAGAGATTCTGCTTCCAGAGTCACCCATCACTTAAAGAAACCGGCCTCTATTCCTGCAAAATGCCACAGCTTGCACGTTGTTTTAGAAATGACCAGAGAAGCGCTGAGAAGGGTCTTGGGTATTAATGTGTGGGACTGGAAATAACTGCAGGAGGTTTGCTGAAGGACAATGCTCAAATAAAGGCTTTTAACTGTTTGAGGAAATAGAATGCGACAGGAATGGCTCGCCTTAGCCAGGAGAAATTAGATTCAGAAATTCAACCACATATCAGGATACAGGGAAAAGGGATTTTCTCCCAAGCAATGTGCGTGTGTGTGCATGTGTGCCTGCGTATGTGCGTACGCAAGGGAGAGGGAGGCTGGGGTGTACGTGCGTGCGTGTGTGGGTGGGTATGCGAGGGAGAGGAGGAGGGAGGGAGAGGAAGACAATGACCTTTGTTTGAAGGCTGGCTTGCTGGGAGGGCAGGAAATGGCCACAGTCTTCTCAGGCTAAATGATAAAAGCTGGCGGGAGAGCAGTAATCCAGGGCCTCTGAGCCAGGAGGCCGAGGGAGAGATCCTGGAGGGGACAGGTGTTCTCCCGGCCCCCTCCCGGGCCCTGACCTCATCCAAGATGAGATTCCTGGCCCTGAGTGATGGCCGCCCTGAGGGCAGGGCTGTAGTGCGTCAGCGGTGTGGGAACCCTGACCTGGTCAGTGCTCCTGCGGCCGGGAGGCAGGGGAGACATACCGTGTTCCCGGGCTGCTTGCAGTGGGCAAGCGTGAACTTGCTATGGTTTTTCTTGCTCCTGCTCTTGGATTTCCGGAGCTCTTCGCACTTCTCATAGTCACTCAGGTCAAACACC
Source organism: Pipistrellus hanaki (assembly GCF_964339955.1). NCBI lineage: Eukaryota > Metazoa > Chordata > Mammalia > Chiroptera > Vespertilionidae > Pipistrellus > Pipistrellus hanaki. The sequence continues at coordinate 12,037,213 of NC_140520.1, forward strand.
TCCTGGATGTTTTTCTCATCTTTCACCTGGGAGAGGAGGTGATGAGGATAGAGTTACTTAGTCTCTTCCCCCCAGTTGTTAGATCAGTCTTGGGGACAGAGGAAGCCTGAGGGGGAGGGATGACAGGACAGGAAAGGCCTATCCCACCCAAGGCCCACCGGGGATGTGCCCGCAACCAAGGGGCATGCCTTTGACCAGAATCGAACCTGGGACCTTTCGAACCTTTGACCCTTCTATCCACTGGGCCAAACCGGTTTCGGCCTCCGCTGGGTTTCTGCTCACACTCCTCCTCCCGACTGTGCTCTGCCAAGCGCCCCAGGATGTTGCCCTTGTCCACGACTCCCACTTTGTCCCTCCTTCGGAGGACAGGCTCACACAGCTACCAGGCTAACCCTGTCATCCCAAAGGCACCGAGACCCGACAGCCCTGGGTTGTCCCGAGGGCGGAGATGAAGGCAGGGCCTGTCAGGGGGTGTCCGGAGGCCTCTGGCCTCCCCCATCTCATGTTTACATTGTTCTGTTGTCGCCTTCTTACCCTACGTGGCTCATTCCCCGACATATGCTATTACAGAGTCATCTCCCTCCTTCATTTCAGGAGTTTCCTTCAGTTTGCTCAGGGAAGCCGAAAAATACCCGTGTGGCTCCCATTCTCCTCCCTCCCCTCATGTGCCGGCCCAACCGAGCTCTTCAGGCTTGAAAAGCTATTCCAGCCGCCACCTCTCTCCAGCCGGCTGCACCGTTCTCTCCCTGGAAGACCGAATTCCAGACTTGGAAGTAACTTCTGCCATCTCCTTCCGTGACCGCAGTGTGAGAGCCCAGGGCCCCGTTCTGCCAGGAAGTTCTTCCCTGCGTCTAAACTTAGCCTTTCCTGCCTGCAGCGTCTGTCTTGCACCCTGGTTCTGCCCTGCGCAGGTCCATCCAGCCGTTGGCTCTTGCCTCTCTTGCGAAACCAGAGGCCACAATTCTATCTACATCCTCCAACCCCAACCAGCATTTTCCGAGTTCCACAAGGCAAATTCCATTAGCATTTCTTCCTTTTTAAACCTCTCAGAGTTCGTGTCTCCCCCGCCCCGGTGTCTCCCCCAGCCCTGGGATTCAGGAGCCGTGGCTCAGGGACTGCTGGGGCCTGTGAGAGGAAAGGAGACATGGTTGCTGGCCTAGGGGAAGCAACCTGCGGTCAGAAAACCCATTCACCCTCCGCTGCTGGATTCTGGGGTCGGCAGACCCTGACAACGAGCTGGTCCTGCTTTTCTGGGAAGAGAGACCGGCACTTGTCCTGGTAAAACCGAACAGATAGAAGCAGCCGCCTCTCTCCCCTGGAAGACATCCACTCGCCCTGACGGGAACTATTGCACAAGAGTCTCTCCCGCTTGTCAAGCTCTGCACCAGGGATTGTGTGTGTGGCAGAGACTATCTGTCCTCTTGGTTCTCAACAGCCTTGACGTAGGGAAGTGGCTCTCTCTTCTACCCCCAGCTCATCTCTGGCCTTGCACCTGCCCATCCTTCTGACTGGCCGCCGGACCCAGGGGCTGACGTAGTGACAAGAGCCGGTCACACAGCCCCAGTCCGGTGAGACGGCTGCTCGCACACCCACTCAGCTTCTGCGTGGCTCCTCAGGGCTCTCCCTTTTCCAGGGCGCCTGGCTTTGAGCCGGGAAGGGATCAGAGGCCTTGAAGGATTCTGGGTAGATGTACACAAGATGCTGGCAAGGAACATCCAAGAACAATTCCCAGAAACACGGGCAGGGGTGTGAGGTAATGCATCACTCCTCTTCTCCCCTCCTTCCTCGGGGCTGAGACTATCAGCAGAGGCCAGAAATCTTGGAGAGGAAAGTGCAGGGTGTGTGTACGTAGCAGGGGAAGAGAGTTACTTGTTGTTTTCCTTGGGGGAAGGAAGGGAAGGGAAGGGAGAAGAGAAGGGCAGGGAAGGGCAGGGAAGGGAGGGAAGGGAAGGGAAGGAAAGGGAAGGAAGGGAAGGGAAAGGAGGGGGGTTCTGGCTTGGACACAGCTGATGAGGAGCTCTGGGGGCAGGAGACACATGGACAGAGGTGAGCACTTGGTAGGGCGGGGAGGGGTAGGAGATGGCTGATGCCAGTGTTAGGACAAGTATGTTCCAGTCCCCGGGAAGACGGACAGCTCCAAGACCCATGTTCTCCACTGTACTGTTTCCCCCTCTCTGATTCCCAAAGTCTCATTGATAATGACCCACCTTCCAAACTTAACCCTTCCACTCCCTGGGTTCTTCGTCCTCGGCACACAGAAGGGATTTTCCCACGCCTGCCAAAAAACGGTGCCCTGAACGGAATTTCCTCTACCACCAGGTCTCTCTGAGGTCTAGTTTCTGCTCCTGTACAGCAGCCCCTTTGACTGGAAATGAGGGGGAATTTAACAACAAATACAGAAGGATTTCTTTGATGGAGGCGGTTGTGGGACTCTCTGCCTTTATGAGGGGAAGAACCAAAAAAGGCTTGCAAATTCTAGGGGAGGGAGAGAGTTTTCTTACATTAACATGTAACTTACAAACATTATACTTTGCATTTCTTTTTTTAAAATCTTGAATCTACTGGCTCTGGAGCTTTGGGGAAGTAGACAGACTAAAGCCTGGAGTCCTATGGCAGTTTCACCTTTAATCTAGTCCCATGGTCGGCAAACTGCGGCTCTCGAGCCACACTCGGCTCTTTGGCCCCTTGAGTGTGGCTCTTCCACAAAATACCTCAGCCTGGGCGAGTCTATTTTGAAGAAGTGGCATTAGAAGAAGTTTAAGTTTAAAAAATTTGGCTCTCCAAAGACATTTCAAACGTTGTACTATTGATATTTGGCTCTGTTGACTCATGAGTTTGCCGACCACTGATCTAACCCATTGTGCCATGGAAACTGGCTCCAAAGAAGAAGAATAGCAATAGCCTTGTTCTCTTTTCCTAGGCCCTTCTCAGGAGGGGGCCGTTGGCCCTATGAGCAGTCAGATGCTCCTGACTCACAGGACACCACACATCCTAGGCTGAGGTCATTCCATCCTTTCCCATCACTGTACCCCTTCCTCCGAACACAAGGCTCACCCATGTTCTCTCACCCCCTGACTTTGTTCTTTGGACAAATACAATCCAGAAAAACATCTGCCCTTTCCCTGTCCTCAGGTCCTCTGACGTGTGGGAAGCCCTCCTGATGGCTCACTCCAGTTTCCTGCCATTATGAAGGTCGGGGGAGACAGGAGATACACTTTGACACTTGTTTTGTTTGTTTTTTTTAACTGGAAAGCCAGCTAAATTGTGTAATAACTTTCTGTAGCACTGGAGTTGGGTGGAGGGGACCTTTAAAAATAAGTCCTCTTGCCTGGCTGGTGTGGGTCAGTGGTTGTGAGCATGGCCAGGAGGTCACAGTTCGATTCCCAGTCTGGGCACATATGCCTGGGTTATGGGCTTGATCCTCAGTGTGGGGCGTGTAGGAGTCAGTCGATCAATGATTCTCTCTCGTCATTGATGCTTCTCTCTCGCCCTCTCCCTTTCTAAAATCAATAAAAATATTTTTATTTTTAAAATATATTTTATTGATTTTTTACAGAGAGGAAGGGAGAGGGACAGAGAGCTAGAAACATCGATCCGCTGCCTCCTGCACACCCCCCACTGGGGATATGCCCTTGACCAAAATGAAACCTGGGACCCTTCAGTCCGCAGGCCGATGCTCTATCCACTGAGCCAAACCGGCTTCGGCAATAAAAAGATTTTAAAAAAAATCCTCTTGTCAAAGTCTCCTCGCACCTCACTCTCTCACCAGGTTCTCGGCTTATCGTAAGCGGCAGGACTAGACACCCAGAGGGATGTCTTTGGCCCCGGTGTTCCTTTCCTCCCTCGTTGTCTCAGTGGATGTGCTGTTCAGACGAATCTCTATGGGACCCTGTGTGGGGCTGTTTCAATACCATAAAAGGATTTATTTACCTAAATATAGTCAACTACCGAAAGCAGAAGAGGTTAGGACTCAGGGAGGACTTCCCAGTTGGCCCCGGCTGAGGGAACACCAAATGGGGGGGGGGGGGGGCAGGGCCACCCTGCCCGGGGGCACAGGGCAGGCTCCCGGCTGTGCTGCCAGGCAGGGACTGGTGCCTTCTAGCCCTCGGAAGGGCACTTTAGTTTCTCAATGGGACTTTGTGTTATGAATCCCAAGAACAAGAGCTAGAAGGGACAAGAGTCTGGACTCATTGGTCTTGGCTCAGGTGCTTTCCCAATGTGGACTGTGGTTTACATTTCAGCTGAAGACATAGATCCAGGAGTTCATAGCTACATTCGCCTCCCTTCTGGGAGGAGGACGAGGGGCTGGAAGAGGGTGAAAAATGAGTTCTTTGCTTCTTTTTAACATTTATTTATTTATTTTTTTAGTGGAATTGAGGGTGGGAGGGGAAAACAGCGAGGTCTGATTCATTAGCTTCAACAGAAATAACGGTCTGCCACTCGCAAACGCTCCACCTCCACCGCCTAAGACTGACCCTGGCTGTGCGTGTGTTTGTGTTCCGGGCAGCACAGCTGCCGCGCTGACCTGCGTGCGCTCCTGCCTCAGGCAGGAAGGGGGGGGGGCGACAGGAAGGGGTGGCGGATATGCTGCTGTTCGCAGAGCGTTTGTGTCAGCAGAGAGAAACACCCCCTTCAGCCAGAGACCAGGACAGGGCAGGGGGCACCGGGGACACGTAGGGAATATCATTGCAGTCAGAAAGGCATCCATTCGCCAAGAAACATCACTAAATAAGATGCAACCTCAACTTCTAACTCCGGTCTTCTCGCTCAGTTCAGGGTGACCTTTCCCAGCAGCTATCAGTGGTGGGGGGCGCTGAACTTGCTTTTGGAGCAAAGTAAGGGGCTGGGTAAACCTGGGACCTTAGAGGCAGATCAGCCCCCCCTTCCCCCCCAGAGACAAGGTGGGGAACAGGAGAAGACAGGGAGCTGGAGGCTAAGGGCACCCACCTCCTTCTCGGAGATGCAGAGCTGGTCCCCTCGCAGCACCACGTAGCGGTTTTTCCAAATCTCCCTGAAAATGCCTTTCCCGCAGAATTTCCGGACCCAGCCGACCTTCTCGGGCAGCGCAGACTGGTGATTTCCATCCTGAGGCCCCTGTACCGGGGCAGGAGGGGAGGGGACAGTTAGGAAGGGGCACTTAGGGGACCACCGCTCTTCCCTTCTCTGCACCCAGAGCCTCGAGACCCTTCTTTGGGGGGACAGCCCCGCGGAGGCTGGAGTCCCGGGCCGGGGTCCGCTCCCCACTTCCTCGGAGGCTCTCCCCTCGGCTCTCCTCCTCCGTCTCCCACATAAACAACTGCCCCCACGGCGGGGCCGGGGGCCTGGGCCGCGGTGGCCTCCGGTCGCCACGGGTCCCGCCCCCTCCCCCAGCCGGTCCTCGGGCGCCGGATTAACGGCGTTTCTTTAATTTCTCATTGTCTCCGCCGCAGAGCCGGGCACCCTGCAGCCGGCCCCGGGGGACGCGGGCTGGGGTCGGGCGCATGGCCAAGTGACACCCCCACCCAAGTAAACAAAAGCCCCCTCCCCGGCGGGGGCGCGGGCAGCGGGGCCGGGGCGGCGGGGCTCACGCCGAGCGCGGCCGCTCGCAGCCCCCACGGGCCGGGGTCCCCGGAGCGCAAAGTGGGGCGCGGGGCCGCGCGCACTCACCCTCTTGGAGGAATTGTTCTTCTTCATCATGCCGGGGCTGCGGGCCCGGGGCGAGGACCTGGGGCCTCTTCCCGGGCGGGTGGCGGAGATGCCCCCGGCGCCGCGCTCCGCCCTCCCTCCCCCTGGCGGACTCGCTCCTTTGTAGCTCCGGTTACACCCGGGCCCGGCCTCCCCGCTCGCTCCTCGCACACACGCGCACGCCCGCCCCCCGCCCCCCGGCGCCCTCCATCCCGCCGCCCACGCGGCCGGGCCCCCAGCTCCCGCCCGGCCCGGCCCGGCCCGGCCCGCACCGCCCGGCCCGCGCCCCGGTCCCAGGCAGCGGCCGCTGACGTTGCGAGTTCAAAATAAAGGGCGAATCGCGGAGCCCGAGCGGGTGCGCTCCCCCCGCCTCCCTTTGTTTCTGACTCTGAGGGTGAGGAAGACAGACCCAAACCCCGCCGCCCGGGACCCAGACTCAGACGGAGGGAGAGTGAGACCCACAGACCCGGGACAGACGGACCCGGCGGACCTGGCTGGGACCTGGCCGGGGAGACCGGGAGGCGGATGGGGCGGATAACAGAGACAGAGAGGTGCGGGGATCACCCAGATCGGGACCGGCTCCCTCCCAACCCCGCACAAAAACAAGCGCTCCAGCTGGGAGGGCGCGTCACCCACAGTTGGCGTCCGGAAGTCACATCCCCAGGTGATGGAGACAGCGGCCTGGGCAGGTCGGAGGATGGGGGAAAAAGTTTTATGCTTCGGAGGGTATCTGTGTGTAGGGGCCCCGCTGTGGGGAGAGAGTTAATATTCATAGACACTTCTTCCAGTTTGCAAGGCTGCAGGCCTTCCGTGTGCCTGTGGTTCAGGAGAATCACCCTGAGAATGTTATGATCTCCATGGCACACGGGGAAGGGAGACCCAGAATGGCTGAGCGGTTTGCAGACACACACACTGTGAGTGCTGGGAGGAATAGAACTCTCTCTAAAGCGTAATCCGTTGTATCCGATGGCTTGAACTAGCCCCGGGTCTCTCACAGGGAAAAACCCCATCCGGGCTACCTCATGGGAGGGAAGGGCTCCATGCCCACAGGATGCCCACGCCGGGAATCCCTCCTTCATCCCATTTGCCTCAGAGCCGACAACTTCTCAGTAACGTCATTGTTTTCCCAGGACATGGTGAAGGGGAAGAGGGAGCCAGGAAACCTAGGTTTGGGTACTGGTTTCATCACTGTTCTGAGGCCTTTGGGCAAAGCAGCTGAATTTCTTTAGGCCTCAGTTCCTTCACATATTAAATAGTGAGGGATGAGGATGCCATTTCCATCCACAAGGAGAGCCAGGACAATATCTGAGGTGACCTGTGGAAGTCTTTCGAACAGAAAAGTATTGCCCTCTAAGCTACTTATTGAATAATAGTAAGCTAACCAACACATTGCCTGGCGTATGGTAGGCACAATAACCACAAAAATGAAGGCCTGGCACAGAGAAGGGGGAAAAGGAAGAACTCTTACCCAGACATGTCTCAAGATAAAGCTGTTGGTCAAGTTTGTGGTTTGAGAAGTGGCTAGGTCTTGGCTTTTTCTGGTATCTGTCAAATGAAGGAGGGCACTTTTCTCTTTTCCCAATACTCCCTTACCCCCTAATCCAATAATATCCCTCTTCACTGCTTTTCATGTACCATACTAATTAACTCCTCTGTATTAGACTTAGGTATAGTGCTCTTGTATGTTATTTCTTTAAATATTTAGTGCTACCTTGTGAGGTATATGGAACAAAGAGGGACATGCAAATCAACTGACTGACTACACAGCAAGGTACTGGCTAACTGGGTTAAAATCCAGTCTGTTTAGGTTTTGTACTCACACCTCTTCCCTGCCCACCATCCTTTTCCCTTTTCCGTCATCTCTTTCCCGCCTTCTATTTTTACAAAGTGATTTTAAAAGAATGGGAAAGTCCAGAAGATCATCATAAATGAAGCAGCAAAATACCCCCGTGATCTGGTGAGAAAATGAACCTTGTATGATCTTTAGAGGGCTTAGATCTAAGTGGTTTGGATTTAGAGTTTCAATAGATTCTCGTTTATGGTGGGAAAGTAATTCATGACTTGCCCTATCTTCTTATTTGCCCTCATTTTGGTCAACTAATATTTGAGTGCCTCCTATCTGTGAGGCCCTAGGGTCGTGGTATGCTGCCTAAGACAGGAGCGGGAGCTTTGTGGAACATCAGCCAGAGAGAAGGACGGCTGAAATACCAAAACCCTCCCAAGTAATTTTCAGATTCCAGAACAGATGCATGTGGGCTGGAGAGCCTTCCCTGCCTATCTGCTCCTTAAGATGTTACATAAATCTGCTCGTCCTCTCTCTCTCTCCCTTTTCCTGCACTGCCTCATTATTGTGCCCCTACCTCCCTTTCTCTGTGTCCCTTTGTCCTGTTACTCATCCCTCTTTCCATGCTCCATACTCTTTGAACTGTTCTTCAAGCTGACTTCTCTCTCACCAGGTAGACCTCATGGCACTAGAATTGGGATCTATGAATTGTGATTATTTCCAAAGACCAATTCTTAAGAGAGAAATTTCAGAGTAAGAATTTCTGGCTGAAACTGGTTTGGCTCAGTGGATAGAGCATCAGCCTGTGGACTGAAGGGTCCCAGGTTCGATTCCGGTCAGGGGCATGTACCTTGGATGTGGGCGCATCCCCGGTGGGGGGTGTGCAGGAGGCCGTTGATCGATGACTCTCTCTATTCCTCTCTGTAGAAAATCAATAAAATATATTATTAAAAAAAAGGAATTTCTGGGTTCCTTTACACATATTCATAGCATCTTCTCCTCAGTGAGCTCGACTCTACCACACACACAGATCACAAAAATAACTCAAGCCAGTTTCTCTTCAGTGGAGATAAGATTCTGGGAGGACTTGATGGGGTTACCTCCCTTACTGCATCGCCATGGATAAGACACAACTGCCAGTAGCTTTATTCTTCAACTATTTTATGAGTAACTCCACACAAGGGAGGGAGAAGGGAGCTATCAGTGATAAGAACTTGTGAATTGCTGCTTGCAAGTTTACTGACAGGAACTATTATCAAAACATTTGTTTAGATAAAAACAAGTACTTTGGCTTTTGTAGACTAAATGGGACATAGGGGTTCTGACTATGGAAGAGAGCTCATTAAAAGCATATAGGACTTTACTGGGCAGTGTGGCTCAGTGGTTGAGCATCAACCTAAGAACCAGGAGATGATGGTTTGCCGATTCCCCATCAGCACATGCCTGGGTTGCAGCCTCGATCCCCAGTAGAGGGTGTAGAGGAGACAACCGGCCAATGATTCTCATCATTGATGTTTCTATCTCCCTTCCTCTCTGAAATCAAGAAAAAATATATTTTAAAAAAGCATGAAGAATTTTTTAAAAGTACCTAAATAAACTGCAACAACTACAAAAAACAATTTAGATCTTAGGATTTAAAATAAAGGCCTAGGGCTCCACATGAGTGTAAGGTAAAGAAATCGCTAATTAGTGCAGAAAGAGGGTTGTCAATCATTTTGTGTGGTTTTGTACCCCCAATTTTGAGAATCAATTGTATCTACTATTACTAATTTCATTTAGTGTTTAGATGCTCTAAGTGCTTTATATGCATTATCTCATCTCATCTAATCCTTACAATACTACGAGGAAGGTACTTGATTACCCCTGTTTTATATATAAGGAAATTGAGCCACAGACTAAATGACATTCCCAAAGCCACATTACTGTGAATCAGATTGGAGTGCTGGCTATCTACCTGATGCCTGAGGATGCTTATCAAATAAAGGAAAGGTAAAATATATGACTCACAGAGAACCAGGGCAGGATTATGCTGTGGTATTTTTGCTGTGGTTTGAGGATGCCATAATTTCCTGGCATTAATAGCATCACATTCCATTGCTTTCAAGAGAAGTGAAACTGCCAAAACCGGTTTGGCTCAGTGGATAGAGCATCAGCCTGCGGACTGAAAGGTCCCGGGTTCGATTCCGGTCAAGGGCATGTACCTTGGCTGCAGGCACGTCTCCAGGGGGGGGGGTGCAAGAGGCAGCTGATCGATAATTCTCTCTCATCAGTGTTTCTAATTCTCTATCCCTCTCTCTTCCTCTCTGTAGAAAATCAATAAAATATATTAAAAAAAAAAAAAAGAGAAGTGAAACTGACACCAGAATTTATTATTTGCCTTGACACACTGTAAATATGCTTTGTGTAGAGGCAGCGCCTTCTCCATGTTTGGTGTAAAGCGAGCTCATGCCATAGCTTATAAATTCCCATACATAGTTATTAACCCCCAAGAAACAAAAACAAATCACTTGTATCTTTCCACAAAATGGCTTTTTATTGCAGTCACACGTGGTTTCTCAGTGCCACAGAAAATTGCAATGTAGGGACAATTTTTGGATGGCTCTCTACAGAAACATGATGAGTTTTCAGAAATGACTTGTGCAGGAATGTGGTTAATGAAAAATAAAAGGGGTCAAGAGGAGAGAGAGTGTGCAGTGTGTACACCAAATGGTTACTTTTACAAACTCCTCCAAGCTCTCTCAACCCTTTTTGTCAAGTAAGATCCAACAAAATTCATCAGAAACAGAAGTGATTGTGCTATTAAATACAAGGAATACATTTATTTGATAAAGAAACCATGAGAAAAGTGGACTGGGAAGGGCTCAGACTTATTCGCAACTCATCACTGGGAGTCTTGGTGTCTGTGCCAACAGTTCAGGAGCCAGCAGGCTGCCTGGAGATGGGTTATAAGAACAAGCACAAAACCCAAGCTCTTCTTCGATGCTCCTGGTCCGTGCGAGAGCCTGCAGCGAGGCCAGAGGGAGCTGCGCCGGTCTCCTCGCCTCGCCATCTCCGCTTCACCTTCTGCTTGCTGACCTGGAGGTAACGGGAGCGCTCTCCTTGCTTCGGCTGTGCAGTCCGGAAGACAGAACTTCCTCTAGGAAACTGACCAGCAGGTGGGAGGTTACTCCAGGGGAAAGGGAAGGAAGCATTTCCCATGTCTGGTTCCATCTCCCACCGTGCAGCCTACGCCCATCCATGCTCAACCTCTCACTGTTCCCGAAACATGTCATGAGCTTTCATACCTTATGTTTTGCTATTATATCCCATGTCCAAAAGGATAGACTATTCTTCTCTGTCCGGTGAAATCCTTATGATCCTTTAAGGCTGAGGAGCAAAAGGCCCCATTTCTGTGAAACCTTCCCAAACTCCTTCATGCTGAACTAATCGTGCCCATCATGATGATCACTTTGCCCTCGTGCTGTGTTAACGCTGTATTAATACGAACGAGGTACTCTCCATATTACTGTTAGCAAAATAGGGTGGGACGGTCGCTCCTTAGGGTGGAACTAAGACTTGCTCTGCTTGGGTCTCCAGGGCTTAATACAGCAGCTGACGCCTAGAAGGTACTCAATAAAGGTATGCTGAAGAAACGAATTAAAATTGTTACCCATTGGCAAGAGAGCCTTCTTTATGATACACGTCTTGGGGCAGTATTTTTAAGTGTGAGGGACTCACTCTCAGGAGACAGATCTATAGTAGACGGAAGGTTGGAGGAGTGACCCGGTACCTTGTTATTATCATTAGTTTGTAGTCTTAAACCTGGAAGAGTCTGACCTTAGAGGATTTAAATTCCAAACTCGTTTGCAAAAGAAACACAATGGTGAAGCAGAGGGAAAGGAGTAGAAGCAGAGGGAAAGGAGAAGCTAAAGTTATTTCTCTACTGAATGCAGGCACCCTCTCTGGCCTGGCTGTTTGGCCAGGTGGACTAGAGACGCTTGGAGATCAGAAAATGACTTTCAGTGAGAATGAAACATACGTGCTGGGAAACACTATGGGGATCTATTAGGTGGTCCCTGCTTCACTTCAGACTCTGTGCAAGTCTAAGGAAAGGAGTAGCATTCCTGAAATCATACTTAAAGATCCTCCCCTGTGTATGAACAAGACCCCACATTCTTGACTGCAGAGAAAACATTATTTATATTTTCCAAGCCTAATTTTGTTTCCTAGGGCCATTGTTGCTTTTCAAAAAGTATCTATTTGGGGACTTTGGTGAGTCACTGCAGAATGCTTTAACAATTACAGGCGATGAACATATTGCTTTCTGTACCCAAATTTAGACTATGCTTAAAAACAACAACAAAAATGCTTTTCTTTTCCAGGGTTGTTTTAAATCAGTCTCACTTAAAAAGCAAACTCAAAAATCTCCTTTTCCTGTCCTGGCCAGTGTGGTTCAGTTGGTTGGAGCGCCGTCCGTGCACCGAGGGGTTATGGGTTCAATTCTGGTCAGGGCACATACCTGGGTTGCAGGTTCGATGTCCAGTCAAGGCACATACAGGTGACAATCAATATTTCTTTCTTTCTCTTCCCTACCCTCCCACCCCTGCCCCGTCTCTCTCTTTTTCCTTCTCCCTTCCTCTCTAAAATCAATAAAATTTTTTCTAAAGAAAGTCCTTTCTCCTGTGGTACTGTAATCCAATTCAATTCCACTCAATTCAATTTAACAAGTGTTTTCTGTGCATCTGTTAAGAAGTAGGCACTGAGCTAAGGCAGACAATGAACACTTGTGGTTCCTTCTTTGAATGTGTTCTCAGTCAGAGACAGACTCACAACCACAATTCAGTGGGAGGCGTGGTATAAACAGAGATGGGATAAGAGCTAACCTGGGGGACTAATGCCATTGCTTGTCTTAGTTTGTGCCGTCATCAAGGGTGCTTTCCCAACAAGATGGAAAGAAGGAAGGTGGGCAGACAAAAGCCCTGATTTCAAAAAGTCAACCTCAGAAAAAAGTCTTGCACCACACATGAAAAAACAAGTTTCACTTTTAAGTCTTTGTAAGGGACTAGGGACTAACACTTACAGGAGTTTAAAATGTAATTACTAAAGTAATTGAGCTGAACAACTGTGTCCCTAAACAAAACTATATATATATATATATATATATACATATATATATATATATATATATATATATATATATATTTAAAAATATATATTTTTATTGATTTTTTACAGAGAGGAAGAGAGAGGGATAGAGAATTAGAAACATCGACGAGAGAGAATCATCAACCAGCTGCCTCCTGCACACCCCCCACCGGGGATGCACCCGCAACCAAGGTACATGCCCCTGACCGGAATCGAACCCGGGACCCTTCAGTCTGCAGGCTGATGTTCTATCCACTGAGCCAAACCGGTTTTGGCAAAGCTATATATTTTAACAAGACAAAATTATGTCTATTTCTTCTTCTTTTTCCCCTGCCATATTCCACAGATAGAAATTACATGTGAGTTTCTTATTATACCAAAGATACCAAAGGAATCAAGACTCAAATCTGAAGAGTGCTACAGTGAAGAAGAAGAAAAGAGTAGAATTTCTGAGAAGCAGGAAAGTAGAAAAAGACTTTCAGGAAAACAATGAGAAGAAAAACTCAAGATATTTGCTTTAATGGAGAAATGAGGCTTCTAATTACAACCAAATACTTAGCTAGAGATCCTGGAATATGGGAGTGGGTGAGTGAAGGAGAGGATAAAACTTTTCATAGCTTAAATACTGAAAACTCTCCATTTCCACTCCTTCAGTTTTCAGAGCCACTTAGTGGACACCCCCCAAGGGGCCCCAGACTGCAAGAGGGCGCAGGCTGGGCTGAGGGGACCCCCTCCCCAGTGCACAAATGTCGTGCACTAGGCCTCTAGTATAATAATCATAACTCAACAGTAATAATAACGGCAAACACACATCACTGTATGTGAGGTACTGTTCTCATGAGATAGAAACTACCGCACTTTATGAAGAAATTGAGGCACAGAGAAGTCAAGGTCTTACATCTTGAAAGTGGGATTCACACCCAGACAATATGGTTTCAGACTTCTTCTCTTATTGCAATTTTTAAAAAATTTATTGGGGGTGACATTGGTTAATAAGATTATGTAAGTTTCAATTTCACGAAGTGCCAAGGTACCAGGCCTGTAACGATGAGGTTTCTTTACCCCTCCGGTAGAGGGCGCACTCTTGCTAGCGGCTTTGGTAATTGTTTCCCTGGTGCTTTACTACTGGTCAGTTTGCGGGCAGTCTGCTTTGTGGGAGCCACGCTATAGAGCCCTCTTTACTTACCCTCTTCTCCTTGGACTGGAGCTTGGTGAGAGAGAGGTGGTCTGCCCTTAGAGTGCAATGGGGGCTGTGAACACCGTTACAGAGGGGTTTTAAAGATGGGGAAACAGCACGCTTCTATCCTTGTGTGAATGGTCAGATAGAGGGAGAAAAACCGGTTCAGGAGAGAGGAGGGGGTTTGGAGTCACGTCTTGGAAGGAGGGGATGGGATCTGGTGCTCAGGGGAAGGGCTGGTGTAGCTGGAAGCTTTCACCACTGTGACCTGAAGAAAGGCAGAGGGTAGTAGCGGAAGCGGGAGCTGTTGAAGTTCTCGTCTAATGGCTTCTCTTAACAATTAGTGCACATCTGAGTGGTACCTCCTTGATCTGTGTACCCGCAGTAAAAACTAGATGTTAAGTATCTGATGAATGAATACATGTATCAGATTATTTTTTAAGAAGTTAAGACCCAGTTTAAGTGTCCCTTAACTTTTCCTAAATATCTGACAGCAAATTTACCAGAAACAAGGGAAAAGGTTGTCATTCTATGTCTGAAAGCACTGGGGGCGGCTTTGGTAGAGAGATCATCCTGCTCCTTACTGATTTCTACTTTACTTCCCATTATTTCTCAAATATGTTGAACCATTTCCTCCCTCCTGTCCTTAAGTATGCTGTTTCCTCAGCCCTTATTGCTCTTTCTTCCTAAGGAAACCCAACGTGTTCTTTAAGGTCTAGCTCAAATGCTGTCTCCTCTGTGAAGCATTTCCTGAGTGCTCTGCCAGAATTAATTATTTCTATTTAGGACACATTTTATTTAACTTGCATATATTAACACTGCTCACATTTTTGCACCTAAAAACCCCCTAACAACAGAAGAGAGTGAATTTATTAATCTGAGGGTATAGTCCAAATTGGTTCACAGCTTACATCTTTCTTTGTGGTCTGGTATTTTGTTTTAAAAACAATTTTATCTATTTTTTATAAAGGAAGCTCTTACATTTTGAGATAAACATATTTTAAGGTACTTATCAGTTAAATTATTTAATTCTGTCCTTAAAAATCTCCCCAACTAACTGGGGAGAACAGATACTCCAAAAGATGTATCATGTTCATTTTGTGCCTGGATAAAGATATAAAACAGTTCCTTGATTATAAACAATTTCACTGAGGTTATTTTATCCTGTGACACTTTCATACAAACAATGTAACTGCCTATTAGGAAATGAGGCTGCTCTATCCTGGTTCCCACCTTAGTACTGGATGCCTGAAAAAACAAAAAGCAAAGCAAAGCAAAACAAATACAGCCCTTGGCCTATTTCCTCTCCCACAAGAACAGGGAGGAGAGCAACCAATAGGATTCTGCATGTACCCAGCACTGTGCATACAACATTCATGGGGGTATCATGTGAGCAGAAAGGATTACCCTCATGGTCCACAGGGCAAAAGATTCATTCCTCGGGTATAAACTGCCTGCACTATTGGTTACCCAGATTCTGAAAGGAGATTATTGTCTGAGAATAAAAAGAGCTACAGATGTACTTTCTCACTCCTGCAAACGTTTGAGACCATGTCAATTAGTCAGAGCAACCACAACTACAGGAATAGAATGGTAACCATCATTTTAAAAAGTTCAAGAAACAAAGCCTCAAATAACCTAACTGTAGAAAGCCTTGGATGCCAATGACTCTACGCGTCTCTGAATTCTAGAGGCACTGACTCTGGGGGCCTCAGAAGGGAAGTTATAAGTGAGCACTAATGGGAATTGAGCTACTCAAAACTTTTCTCCTCACAGATCATGATCATCATCTGGCAACTGGACTATCTTCACAGCAAGTTTTACCACTGCCCCAGTATATTCCTACTTAGGACACTAATATAATTCTGCTCCTGAATTGTGTGAACTGAAAGTGAAGTATGGGTGATGACACAAGTACTGATGATGAATAGCCAATCTTTTATACTTTATTTCCCCAGATTTAATAATAATGGCAGCAGCAGCAGCAGCAAGTAGTCTTATTGAGTGCTTACCCTGTGCTAGATTCTTCTCTAAGCACTTTTATATATTGACCATCCAAATATCACAATAGAAGCTATCACCTCCATTTCACAGAAAACTGAGGCACAGAAAAACTTGCCTAAGGTCATACACGCAGACAGGTGGCAAAACTGGAGCCCGTGCTCTGAACTGCTATGCTGCACTGCCTCTTAAAAGACTAAAGAGTATCAGGAGGTGATTCATAAATAACAGGTCCATTTGGAGCCCAGAAGCTCTCGTGATAGCCGAGTGGAAGAGCACACGTCCTGGCCTGGCGGGGAAGGTAATAGTTTTGGGAGAGGAACGGCAACTCAGGGCTGTGCTGAGGGTAATCAGCTCGCTATCGATACTTTACTACGGAACAATCCCAGTGGCATCACTTTACCGACTTAAAAATCTGTAGAACATTTTTTGTGATCATAAAAAAAAAAAAAAAGGAATGTAGATAATATAGGAAATAAAGAAGTAAACGAGTCACTTTTGCATCACTACACAGCACTTTTGAGCTTTTCCTTCCTTCCATTTTTAACTTTGTTTAACCCAACAAAGCCCGAAACAAAAATGCAAATGCTGTACTGGGTCTCACAGACCAAAAGGCATATCCTGCACACTTGTTAAGCGATGAGAACATTTCCCTAAAATGCAACGTTCTGGCTAGAAGAAACAGAGCCTATTTAAAGCAGCTTAAATGAGAGAAAAAGGCGCATTAGATGCATGACTGTTGGGGTGGGGGTGGGGGTGGGGTCTATCCCTGAACTAGGGACAGGAGGAGGTCAGTGCCTCACGGCCTGCAATCTGGAGCTGGAGGCTGCTTTGAAACAGTATCTTTGAGTCTCTTTTCTTTCTGACTCTCTTCTTTATTGGTCTCTTCTTTTAGTTTCACACAGTTTATCTGGTGTGTTTTTTTCTCTGCATTTGAGTTGAAGTAAACTTTGGAAACTAACCTTTTCCATACAAATTGATGATTTTTTAAATTTCAGGTTGTTAAGAATCAGGAGCAGCTAACCTCAGTGTTGGCAAGGGCAGGGTGTGAAGGCATAAACTGGTGAAACTTTTCTGGCTAGCACCCTGGTCATGTGGCATCTTCAAAGTGTTGCAGCAAGTTCATCTCAACAGTGCTAGCGGTGCATGAAATCTCGGATCAGCCAAATTTTAGCTTGAATTCCAGTCATATTGCACTTCCTTGCTCTATGACTTCAGGCAAATTACATAATTTCTCCATGTTTCAGTTTCTCCATTTGAAAATTGGGATCAAAACAATATCACCTCTTGGATCATGAAGTTTAAATGAGATAATATATGTAACAAAGCCAGCAGACTGTCTAAAATACAGAATATGCCCAATTATTATCATCCCAAGTGAACAACTGGACAAGTGAACAACTGAACAATTGAACGTATGTATAAAGTATATGTAAGTATATATATAAATGATGTTTAGTACAGCACTGTTGGTAAGAGAGAAAAATTATAAACAATGAATATCTAACAATATCTGTTTTGTTTACCACTGTATATCTAGTCTCAAGATAGCTCTTGGAATACAGTAGGTACTCAATAAGTATTTGTTGAGTGAACAACGAAGTGAGGATTTATTATGTAAATTGTGGCACAATCAGACAACAGAATACTATTCAGTTATTCAACATGACATATATAAGTATTTTCATTGAAAGTACATGAATAGAATATTCCCTTTTATTAAGACTAATGGCCTGGTGCACGAAATTTGTGCACGCTGGGAGGGTTCCCTAAGCCCTGCCTGGACCCTCTCCAATCAGGAACATCCCTCTTGCAATCTGGGACCACTGGCTCCTAACTGCTCACCTGCCTACCTGCCTGATTGCCCTAACTGCCGCTGCCTGCATGACTGATCACCCCTAACTGCCCTCTCCTGCCAGCCTGATTTCTCCCCAACTGCCCTCTCTGCCTTGGCCCCACCACCATGGCTTTGTCCAGAAGGAAGTCAGACGCCAGAAGATAGCCGGTCGACCTAGTCTAATTAGCATATTACCCTTTTTATTAGTATAGATATGTGTGTATACATTAATAGAAAAAGGTCTAAGAGGCTGTACATCAAGATTTGACATTTCCTATGATGGGATGACAGCAGCATGGATATTTTTATTATCTTTTCCAGTGCACAAATAAATTAAAATAAGGGAACATGTATATTTGAATGGGTTAAATTCAAATTTTCAGAAGCATCTGATTTATTTATATACCCATTTTCCCATTAGACATTGATCCTTACAGATATAGAAAATGTCTTCATCTTCCTAGCACCTTGCACAGTACCTTATATATAATCACACTCAGTAAATGCTCACCAGTGAAGGTGATGCACTCCTCACAGCTCTTGCAATGATGTCTAATACTCTGTTTACAGGAGGAAACTCAACGCCCCCTCCCCAAATTTCTACAGAGATGGTGATGGTTCCAACAGTTTCAAGACTGATCCGGAAATGTCCATAAGTGAAGAGTCTCCTCTGGATTCCTCTTCCTTTGAAATGCAAATTCTGTCACAGGATCCCAATTTTTCTATAAATAATTCAGAGATCCTACCAACTTGTGGTTACAGGAGAAGGTCCAAGTTTCTAATGTTACCTCTTTAGGTAGAAATCTATAAGTACCTGTTGAAAATATCCATCAGCCCCCTCCCAGCTTCAAATTTATTTAGAGAAATTAAAAATTCCAACTGTTTCCTTAGCCCTAAACTGTATTCTCTACAAAAACATTACTGTGACTGACTTTGAGGGAATTGCCTTATTGTAGCACTTAGACATCATCTGAGGTAGTGATGAAACTAACAGCCGCCACTAGTTAATCAAGTTAATTTTTACTCAAAGAGCAACACTGTCTTAAATCTCATCCTTAATTATCTTTGGGTGGCAAAAATCTTAAAACAAAACTAAATGATTCCTTACTATTGATATTTTTCTCCTGCTTTGATTTACAGTATTTTCCAGTAGTCAGAAAGCATCACATACTGGCCACTTGGTAAAAACATAAGGAATTTCTAAAAAATCATAGCTAAATTCTCCCAAAATAGTATTTCAACTGAGTGCTTAGGTATCCATAGACTAGAAACAGATGGTCTGAGTTCAGTTTCAGCTTTACCACTTATTAGCTCTATATCTTTGGACAAGGTACTTAACTTCTCTACACCTCAATTTCCTCATCTGAAAAATTAGGTTGATGATAACAAAGATATTTACCTTGCTATGAGAATTGAATGAAATTGAATGGGTTAAAGAAGCACTACCCAAGAGAAATGCAAAATTAGTCACATATTTGAGCTGCTAATTTTAAAAAGCACATTAAAAGGTAAAAATATATAAAATTAATTTTTTTAAAAATGTTTTCATTGATTTGAGAGAAGGAAAGAGAGGAAGGGAGAGGGAGAAACCAGGAGAAAGAGAGGGAGGGAGACAAAGAGAGAAATATCAATCAGTTGCCTCCTGCATTTACCTCAACCAGCTCAATCAGAGTATCAATCCACAACCTGGGCTTGTGCCCTGACCAGATTGAACTGGTGACCTTTCGGTGACTGGATGACGCTCACCAACTGAGCCACACTGGCCAGGGCCGTAAAATTAATTTTAATGGTATATTTGATTTAACCCATTTATCCAAAACATTATCAACTTAAAAAAATTATTTAAAAAAATATATTTTATTGATTTTAGGAAGGAAGGGAGAGAAAGATAGAAACATAGAAACATCAATGATGAGAGAATCATTGATTGGCTGCTTCCTGCACACCTCCCACTGGGAAGCCCACAACCCAGGCATGTGCCCTTGGCCAGAATCGAACCTGGGACCCTTCAGTCCCCAGGCTGATGCTCTATCCATTGAACCAAACCAGCTAGGGCTTAAAAAATTATTAATTATATATTTTACACTTGGTACTACAGTGCTTTTAAAATTTTTTTAAATTTTAAATTTTAAAATTTTTGATTTCAGAGAGGGAGAGGAAGAGATAGATACATCAATGATAAAGAATTATTAATCAACTGCCTCCTGTATGTCCCCTTAGGGGACTGAGCCTGCAACCTGGACATGTACCTTGGTTTCCGGTACATCCCCAGTGGCGGGTGTGCAGGAGGCAGCTGATCCATGTTTCTCTCTCATCGATGTTTCTCTCTGTCCCTCTCCCTTCCTCTCTGTAAAAAAAATCAATAAAATATATATTAAACAACAACAACGAAAAAAACAAAACTATAGATACTGAAATCCTAATTATGCCAAAAACACGAAACAAAACTCAGAAACCTTTAGGTAAAGAAAAAACATTAGGAGGAAATATGCCAAAATAGCAACAGCTGTAAACTTTGAGTTGTGGTATTATGTGGTTTTAACTTTTATGTTGAATTTTAAAATAAAATAAACATGAATTACTTGGGGGAAAGCCTCTTTTTTTCATTTGCCTTTGTGACTTAGAGAGAAAATAACTGGGGGGGAGGAAATGGGACCATTAATGATTGTGCAGGTTTAGAACTAATGTGGGTTTTACTGAATCCAGTAGTATTACAGAACCTACGATGTATAGTCATTATTACCGGCCTGAAAGGAATCTGTTGTGAGAGAATTGCTGATCTGGAGTCACCTTCTAAATCTAGCAGAATCCATCCTCCTCCTTGTCAAATGGACACAGACAACAGGGGGGTGAGTGTATGAGTGGGAGGGGGGTATGGAGAAGGTGATGGGAGGATAAGGACACATATGAAATACCTTAATCAATGAAGAAATTAAAAAAAAAGTCTTAAGAAGCACTGAACTGACAGCTCTCTTCACCTACAGTTTAGTTGGGGCTCAGGCAACAGAGTGCTGTTGGCTAATACATTCACCTCCTCCATTTTCTTCTCCACGGCTAGCCTGGATTTCGAGAAGGCAGAGGGATTCCTTCTACTGGGAGAACAATTCCATCCCCATGGATCTGTTTCTTGGCCTCTCAGCTCACACAGCTAACTTAACGTGTCAACTGCTGCCAGCAGGGACTAGAACTCTTTAATATTGATTAACTTGTGAAGTGATAGGTAAGCTAGCTCAAAACCCAAACCAGGATGCTCATTTATTTGCAAGGTAGGATCATGTGCATCAGAAACACAACTAGAGTAACCGCAACTAGAGTAGGTAAATAAATAATGGGTACAGTTCATTGAAATACATCTAGGAACTTGCTTTTTTAAATGTTTTACAATAATGCAGGTTCACTTTGAACATTTAAGAGAAGTAATACTTCTCTCAATTCATATTAGCTTTGATAGCCAGTGCGATCCTGCTAAAATATAAATAGGCTGTCATGGTTCTTCTCCAAACTCTATAATACATACAAAAACTGTACACAAATGTTTTAATCCTAACAGCCAAAAGGTGGAAACAACTCAAAAGTCCATCACTGACAAATGGATAAAGAAAACATGGTATATGCATATAATGAAATACTATTCAGCCATTAAAAGAAATGAAGTATTGATACAGGCTACAACATGGATGAACCATGAAAACTTTTTACTAAGTTAAAGAGACACTCACAAAAGACTATGTTATATGGTTCCATTTATATGAAACCTACAGAGGCAGAAAGTAGATTTGTGGTTGCTTAGGGCTGGGTGGGGGGAGGTGATGAAAATGCTCCAAAATTGACTGTGGTGATGGGTGCATATATTTGTGAATATATTAAAAACCACTGAATTGTATATTTCAAAGGGATGAATTATATCTCAACAAAGCTGTTTAAAAAGCCCCACATCCTACAATGCCCTTTAACTCACAGGGAAGACTGGTCCTCACAAAAACATATAGGGCCCTCCACGACCCGGCCCGGCTACCTCTGACTGCATCTCCCTCTACTTGTGCTCTGGCTTACTCCACTCCAGACTCTCCAGGCTCCTTGGACACGCTGCACGGACCTGCCTTGGGACAGCTCTGCTGTGCCCAGTACACTCTTTCCCCTATTCGTTTGGCTTCCTCCTTCAAGTCTGCTCAAATCTTTTCTCACTGAGTAGTGTGGATCATCGCCACTGACCCCATGCCTTACCCACATCCCTCACACTGCTGTTTTTTTCTCCCATGGATTTATCACCTGACTTGCTATCACATTTACTTATTTTTTAAGCTTATTGCTTATTTATGTCTCCCTTCGCGTGAAAATGTAAGCTTCATGAGGGTTGGGATCTTTATTTTATTCAGAGGTATCTCAATGCCTAGGTAAACACTTAAAGAATGAGTAAGTTGATTATTGACTTTATTCCGATTCGTTCAACAAATGTTTATCAATTCTAGAACTCATAACTAGGCAATATGATTTCTGTTTCTTCCACATAGCTGCTGGTGAAAGTATTTGTGGTGCTACAGAATTCATGTCATATATGATTCCTAGAAATTGAAATTTGGCTTATTCCTCCTTAATTTAGGATATATTAGGCCAGTGTGACTAATGAGACAAATGAAAAAAGCAGGGAGAGAAGCAATTCCATGAGAAGTGCAAGTACTGAGACAGGAGATGATGCGCACTGCTAACCTGCATGGACCCCGAGAGAAATGGACTAACTGCTCAGGGCGGACATACTGAACCCATTACCTGGTCCCTTTTCAGGGCACCTTTTCTGCCTTTAAAAAGGCATGAAAGTTATGCCTTAATGAAGTCCCTATAATTAGTTACTATTTTTTATTTCTTTGTGTTATGTACCAAAGGAAAAGGAAAAGCTATAAAAAATTCATATTACATTTTATATGGCTATGGAGAGAGAAGAAAATATTGACTGCCTCTCTATTCAGAAGGCAATTTTATTAAAATGTTGCTAAGGAGGTAATAAGCTTCTTTTCTTTTCCTTGCACAGTTATCAAATTGTACTGAATTTTATACTTTCTGAGTTAAAATATTTTCAGAATAAGTATATATTATTTCCACAATAAAGAGGAAAATTATGTTAAGAAGTCAAATAATGATACAAAGTGAAAAAATACACAAATACCTCTAATGATTCCCAACGAATCCAAGTAAACATGGCTCAGTATGGCTCTCTCAAGGTTCCCAATCATTAAATTCAACTCTCATGCTGTGGTTCTCTAATCCACTTTTCCTTCTCTATCTGTCCTACCTCTAACGTCCAAATTAATCTTCCTAAAATACTGTGATCCTCTTATAATTTTACTGCTTAAACTTTCAATGATTCCTCATTTTCTATAGAAGAAAGTAGAAATTCCACAGCCTGGAATTCAAGGCCTTCCACAGTCATAACATTAACTTAAAAAAAAAAAGTTTTTATTGATTTTTTTTTTTTTTAGAGAGAGGAAGGGAGAGGGAGAGAGAGAAACATCCATGAGAGAGAAACATTGATTGGCTGCCTCCTGCAGGCCCTCCACTGGGGGTGGAGCCTGCCACCTGGGCATGTGCCCTGACTATGAATCGAACTGCTGTCCTCTCGGTACATGGGTATGATGCTCAATCAACCGAGCCACACTAACTGGGAAACTTTTCTTCTTCTTCTTCTTTTTTTTATAGCTTTTTTTTTTTTTTTTAAATCATAACCTGAGGATATGTGTTTTTTGTTGTTTTTTCCTTTGTTATTGTTTTGTTTTGATTTTACTGATTTGAGAGAGGAAGGGAGAGAAACATTGATGTGAGAGAGAAACACTGATTGGTTGCCTTTCATACATGCCCCGACTAGGGATTGAACCCCCAACCTAGGGATGTGTCCTGATTGGGAATCGAACAAATAACCTTTTGGTGCATATGATAATGCCCTAACCAACTAAGCTACCTGGCCAGGGTTGGATCTTAAAAAAAAAAAAAAAATCACCTTAGTTTTGACATTATCTTTCTAAGTTGTGGCTGCTTCAGAAGGTAATTTGAAAATTTTTACAAAACAATTAAAAAACACACACTACTCTTATAAATGGTACAATAACACCTTAAGGATTAACAAGAGCATACTTAATGTCTTTGGCTATCCAACTAAAAGCCATTTTCCCAACAGAATAGGGCATATTTGCCTTACAACCAACTCCCGAAACAGAAAGCATAACAGAAATATGATTGCTTGCTGTTCTTTCTCTATGTATGTTACAGCTTTTACAACTTGCTCATTTAGTTAACTCTGTCTAGAATGTGCTCTCCATTTTCTACCCAAAGCTCAACTTATAATATATATATATATATATATATATATATATATATATATATATATATATTTTTATTTTTTTTTTTAATATATTTTATTGATTTTGTACAGAGAGGGAGAGAGATAGAGAGTCAGAAACATTGATGAGAGAGAGTCATCGATCAGCTGCCTCTTGCACACCCCCTACTGGGGATATGCCCGCAACCAGGGTACATGCCCTTGACCGGAATCAAACCCGGGACCTTTCAGTCCCCAAGCCGACGCTCTATCCATTGAGCCAAACCGGTCCCGGCGCAAAGCTCAACTTATAAACCATCTTCTCACATGAAGCATTTGCTAATTTCTTTTAGCCACTCAGAGAATCCAGGGCTCTTTAATCTGACTCTCCAGGCACTTATTTTCTTATGATTTTTTTAAATTTTTTTTTTCCTTTCCTAACAGATAATGACTTACTTGAGTTAGGATCTTTATCTTATTCATCTTTGTATTCTTCCTACTAAATACTTATTGGATGAATGTAGTTAATCAATACAATAGAAAAACTCACAGAATTCAATATCATTATTTTGGAAGTGGCAATTAGATTTCTCCTCTAAACATAGACAGGAAACATAAATGGCCAACAAGTCAGGTAGGTCCTTACTCTTCAGGTCTTTGACCTAACTGAGTGATTTCTGAACCTCATGGAGCACAGATCTTTCACCTCACACAAACTCTAAATGATTCTATGAACGGATGATGTATTTTGGTCGTCGGCAGTTCCCTTACCTTTTCGTGTTGTGCACTGTGGTTCCTCCCAGGACAATCCTCACTCCAGGAGTGGACCGGTTCAGGTTATAAACTGTTAGAGCTTCTTCATAGGTGGCTCCTCCAATCACAAACACAATGATATCCTGAGGTCTGCAATAATGAAGACATTTAATATCATAGGACAAGGGGGTGGGGGGAGGCAAATATTTGTTGTTACTATTATATACACAGTTTTAATTTCTGAATCTTTCTTTTCTGGTGGAGGAAGCATAATTAAAGCAGAACAGAATGAAAGGTCTAAAAAAAGTTTTAATTATCTGAAATTGGCAGGAAACAGAGCAAGAAATGCTGAATCGTGATTTGCTTTCTGTTTATGAGCGGATGTCTTATAATTTCTGTGCTGTGGGTTTCAGAATAGCACAATAGTGTTTGCTGGAACCAAATGTAGAAATATTCTTTTATATTCAAGAGGCTGCAGAGTACTTCACTATGACATGATATCAATACAGCAGTAATTTATGCTTGTACTACACCTCTCTCTTCATGTATAAGACCTCTGTCAAATATTTAATACAGTGCCATTACAATGGCCTCTGTCCAAGGACCTCAAAGTGTTTTGGAAACTACTGGTATATTTGGATGTCCTGTAACATGGGAACTAGAAACATTTAGGATTTTGAGAGTAAAAAAAGAATGTGACACAGAAATTATGACGCTTCTAGGAACTCCACCTCTTTTTAAAGTCTTTGTTCCTCAATCCTTTGATAAACCAAGAAAAAGAAACCATGGAAACGAACAAACCAAAAAGCCCGTGAGTATTGTTTTGAAACTGGACATGCTGACACATCAGCTCAGTCACTAGCCTCGTTTGGGCAGCTCTGTGCAGTTTTACTGTGTTTCAATTTTTATCAAAATGGCTTCATAACAGAAATGATAGGTCCTCCTCTTAGCTCCTTCTGCAGATGGCAACGAGAAGGAGATCATATTATTTTTACAACTGTTAAAGTTTGCCTGGTTTTTATTCTCTCATGCCATCAAAAGAAGATACAATTACTTAACCTTAGTAGTAAGAGTTACTTTTGTTAAATCACTTCCTGGACATTATTTAAAACTACATCAAGCAGAGGCATCCTTTAGGAGGTTACAGCACAAAACGAAATAAAAACATCTTTAAAGTATAAATCATGTTTGTCTACATTTTTTTGTTTTGTTTTATCTCTGTATTCTTTCTAAAACAAAAACAACACAAAACCTTGAAGGAATTAACTGGGATAATATTAGTTCCTGTTGGACTCCTTGGAAAGAGAATCAGATACTGGGTCTATTTAAAAACGCTCCCTCTTACTTTAGCGCTCTTGTGCCCCAGTTTCTCCCTAGAGGCAAA
This sequence comes from Pipistrellus hanaki, assembly GCF_964339955.1. Taxonomy (NCBI): domain Eukaryota; kingdom Metazoa; phylum Chordata; class Mammalia; order Chiroptera; family Vespertilionidae; genus Pipistrellus; species Pipistrellus hanaki. Next base: position 12,063,243 of record NC_140520.1, read on the forward strand.
CATCATTTCTTGTCTCTTATGTATCCTTTCAGAAATATTATGTTTGTATATAAATACACCTATATATGGCAATTAAATTTCTCTGATCTATAATTTATGTGATTTCCTCTAGTAGTTCAAAGTTGAAGTAGATATGAGCATTAAATCTAAATTATTTTTTAAAATATTTTTTTATTGATATCAAAGAGGAAGAGAGAGGAAGAGAGAGAGAGAGAAACATCAACAATGAGAGAGAATCATTGACTGCCTGCCTCCGGCACACCCCACAATGGGGATTGAGCCTGCAACCGAGGCATGTGCCCTGGCTGGAATCGAACTGTGACTTCCTGGTTCATAGTTCAATGCTCAACTACTGAGCCACGCCGGCCAGGCAAGTCTAAGCTATTAATCCAATATTAATCTGGTGCTTTACATATCAGAGGCTCTTCATAAACTTACAGGAACATATTACCACCACTGCCCATGAATAAAATGTTCTACACTATCAAGGCTTTGCCCTTCAATTCCTTGCCTCCAGTGACTGGCCAGTTTTTTTCTTGCTGAGGAAGATCATCTGATTAGGAAGAGTTGTATGATTAGGATGGGAATATTTTTCTATCAAGTATGATAAACTCAATTATTTGGGTACTGAGTATTCAGACAAAATACAGGTTCTCTTCTTTTTCTCTAGCTGATGTGTGTTGTTGTTTCAACTCTTATTACTATTTCTACAGAAGGGCAAGAGGAATATAAACAGCTAATACTCAAATTCAGTTCTTGTCGGGATGTAGAACATATTTCTTAAGAAAGGGGATTGGATAAATTACAATTGGCTGTAATTTTAAAAACACAAGACCCTATAACTTTTATCATAGTATTATCCTCATTGTTATACATACTTTTTCCTTTTCTTTTTATTTATTTATTTATTTATTTATTTTTACATATTTTATTGATTTTTTTTTTTGCCCCCCTCCCTCCCTCCTTTTCTTTTTAAGATACAGAATGTTTCATGAATTTGCGTGTCATCCTTGCGCAGGGGCCATCCTAATCTTCTCTGTATCGTTCCAATTTTTAGTGTAGGTGCAGCCGAAGTGAGCACTACACAATTTCTTTTTAACATTACATTTCTAAGGAGGCAAATTTTTAATTCTTTCTACTTTATTGATACTACAAGTACCAATGAAATAATTAATGGCCTCTCAAGAAAAGTCACAACTGATAAAGGATGAGTCCTGTGGGGGGGGAAATCCAATGTTACAAGGATGTGCCAGTAAGGAGATCGAGGATACTCTACCAATAGTTTGGTTTGTGTTGAACTATCTAGGGGTCAGTCTAGGTGAAAAATAGGGTGGGGAAACAGTTTAGTTTCACTAATAAAATCCTCAACACTAAAATAAAATTGTACTTTCAGAAAATGAGTTTTTTGGTTTTTTTTTACAGAAAGATTCCATATGCAGTGCTCATTACCTTGAAGGACAATTGCAGACTAAGGACTGTTATGCAGTTTATCTTGAATAAAAACTCATGAACTGCAGATTGTTTCATTAGGAAAATGGGAGGGAAGTTCTTCCCTGCCAGGGGTACAGTGACTGTTGAGAGGAAGCAGACAGCAACACTTTTGTTTTGAGTTCCTGATCTGGTAAGTCAATTATTTAAAAAGCAGCTGAGCAGACTAATGAGGATCACCCTGGGAAATGACGTTGCTTCTCTATAGCTGCCCTCTGCCCATCACTTGCCTCAAGAGCACATCTGGCTCTTATGGAATAAAAGGGCAAGAACTGGGAAGGAATAAACTCACGAGTGTTTCTAGCACAGCCAGAGAACACTCTCCTTCAGTCCGATCACTGCAGGGTGCCAGAGTATTTTCACACGCCTAGAGAGGGAAAAACGTTATGGGTGGTAACTATGGGTGTAGGTTACCTTTTTTATTTTAATTTTTGAAAGAATATTTTTGTTGATTTCAGAGAGGAAGAGAGAGAGAGAGAGAAACATCAATGATGAGAGAGAATCATTGATTGGAAGCCTACTGCACGCCCCGCACTGGGGATGGAGCCTGAAACCTGGGCATATACCCTGACTGGGAATCGAACTGGTGATCTCTTGGTTCCTGGGTCAATGCTCAACCACTGAGCTATACCAGGCTGGGCTATAGGTCATCTTAATGTAAGGACAAAACCTGGATATAGGGATAGACTCTCAGTGCTTGACTCAACTGTGTCCCTAACAAAGATGACAGTCACATTTGGTTATGAAAATATTAATAAATGTTTTCCTGAGCCTCCTACTACTCATTCTAGCTGGCTTAAGGAAGACATCACTGAAAAAAATTTAAAAATATCCCTGACATTTAACCTTTTCCAATGAATTTTAAAGGTAGATGTTCTGATGCGGCCAACAGTAAAATATATAGCAAAACATTTTTATGATGGCTGATGCTAAGTGGAATACGCAAGTTCAATTCTTTGTACACATCTTCCTGTTCTCTGTGATTCTCTATAGCAACCAAAAGCATTAATTAATGCAGACAGCCAACATTAGAAAGCAGCAGCCAGTTCATGCTGTATATAAATAAACAAGGACACTTTGAGAACCCAACCAACTTACATCTTATTAGAAAACTAAACAAATTTTTTTTTTATATATAGTATTTCTGGAAATCATTACTTCTATGCATGGGTAAGCAGAAAAATATAAACTTTTAAAAAATTGAATTTACTGAGATGAGATTGGTTAATCAAATTACATAGGGTTCATAATAAATCATCTGTATACTGTATTATATGTTCACTACCCCAATTGCTTATCTCACTCCAGTTATATCCTTTATTTGCTTACTAGTTTGCTGTCTACCTCCTTCCTGTAGTAAGTTCCTTGAGGGCAGGTACCCATCTGTTCTGTCACTTCTATTTCCCCAGGATCTACAATAGTTCTTGACATATTGAAGACACCCAATAAATAGTCATTATAGAAAAGAATGAAGCAATTGAATTTTAGCTATATATGTATTTATGTAATTGTGACAAATGCTAACAGATGCTGACAACAAATGTGCATTTTGAGCTTTGGTTGGAAAAATGAATCACCCAGATAAGAAAGGTTTCCTGTCACAATCTAATCTTATAAAACACACTCCTCTGGTGATCTATGTCCCTTTAGTAATAAAGAGCTATTTTTTGTTCAGTAATTGTGACATAAAATTCATAAGAAAATCAATATTTTTACTTTTATCAAAGCAATCAGAAGGCTATTTAATAGAGTTATACTGTGTGTGTTTTTTCCTTTTCTTTTTGTGCTGTTTTTCAAAAAGCCTCTATGATAGGTGAATAGCTTTGGGCTGGTTCTGATTCTTCCCACTTAACTGACATTTCTGAACCTTGATGCCAAAATTATTAGCTATTTTATCTGAATCAGTGTACTCTCTGAATTTAACCCCATATATTCTGCCTTTCAATCTTGGATATTTTAAAAGTTGTTTGTTTTTTTCTGTTACCAAATTATAGAGGTTTTTTTTTTTAAAAAGAATGAAGTGAAAAAATATATAAAACAGTCACCTAAGTACCTCAAAACATTTTTTTCTTCCAGAAATTAATTATATTTATAAAACACTATTCTCCAAGGCTCTTAGATTATGAGTAGCTGAAATTATAGAAGCCTTATACCAACATTAACAATTATTGCATCTATCCATCTAATAGGATTCAGCTACACATATTAGGTTCTTTATAACATGTGGTTTCAATAAGAAAAAAATACACAAAAATATAATTTATAACTAGGTAGAATTTGTATATATTTAAAAATCCAGGGTGGACTAAATAAGTTGTTTTGGACAAGTTTTGTCTTTATTTAAACAAGCAGACCACTGGATTAAAATGACAATTAATTGCTTCCTTCAGTTAATACCCCAAAAGAAAGCCATCCGTTTCTTCTTTGTGACAAATGGCCTTTGTTAATGAGGTCTCAGTTTGTATGTTGGCCACATTTGGCAAAGTTCAGTCCTGACCAAAAATAGTAACCACCTGCTCTGGCTGGCAATCAAGCAGCAAATCTATTTTTGGCTTTAATGTTTGAAACTCCAAATGGTAGATGCCATGGAACTGAACCTTAAATGGCATAAGCAAACTGGTCTGATACTAAAGGGCAGAATGTAAGTATTTGGGTTGTTCCAAAACATCTGCTTCTTTATTCCAAAAGAAGTAATATTTCAGGTGTAGCTGGTGAATTTATATCTAACCTTGACACATGTAAAACCAAAAAAATCTTAGAACTGAAATAATAGGGGAAGGAGGAATAGAATGATATAATTGGAGTTGTAGTCCCTTACATTACTCTAAATGTCCTATTTTCTTAGTTTCTGGTTTTTATTATTAATATCTTTATATCTTACCTGTCTCTGAGTGTGCTGGGGCCTAGATAAGGGTATAGACTTTCTTTAAGCTTTCCTTTGATGAGATGGTCCAGGGTCTCATGTAGGAAAGGTTGATGTTGAGTATACACATTTTCTATTCCCTAAGACAGGGGAAAATAGTTCTTATGTCATTTTTTGAAAACTTGCACTATACCGGTTTATGATATTCTTATCAGAAAAGAAGATACACTCAACTCAATAGAGATTTCATGAGATAGATTCAAACAGGAATTTTAGGAGAATTTTATGGTTAGATAATTTAAAAAAATATATTAATCAATTAGAACTGTTCTAATCTCATAATAACACTGTAATTTAAGGCTAGCTACTTTAAAGGAATTTTAAAAATGAAATTGCTGAAATCCTTTAGCATCTATTCACTAACTCTCATCTTTTTGTGAAAATGTTATATGACCAGTAGAATAAATAAAAGGAATGGATTATGTAGAAAAATAGACTAGACACACTCAGGAAAATGGAAAAAATTTAGGCAGAATTAGAAAGGCTAGCAGATTAAAACCAATTTTTGACCATTTTAAGAAAATAGGTCCATCTTTTTAAAAGATCTATAACTGTTTGCTTCATTTTTATTTTCCTTCAAAGAGAAACTACTAACTAATCTTAAGTTATAAACAAATGGAGTGAAACAGTGAGGACTAACTTTTCACTCTTGGGTTTTCCTGGAAATATCTCAGTATTACCTGCTCAGCTATTTGGTCCAATGCTGATGCTGCTCCAATATAGATTGCATTTTTAAAAAAGCTTTCAGGAGGGTATCGACTTTAATTTCACTTAACTGACACAGTTCTCAATCAGCAACAATCTGGGAGTTACTTTGATCGTATTCCTTCCCTCTCTCGGACTCAGGGGTTTCAACTGTTGTTCATTTAGGACAGCGCAGAGATGTCATACCTTCAATCCTTTGAGGAACTGTTTGGTAATAGCCACAGCATCTTTAGGGCTGAAGAGGTCACTTCCTCTGACCCGTTTACCACCATACTCAACAACTGCAGAGACGAGCTATTGAGGGGGATGGGGGAGGGAAAGAGAGATAGGGAGAGAGAACATCCTCTTACTGTTTAGGAATCAGGAAATTCATTTCATAAGAACTTTATTAAGGAAATGAAGACCTGTTTGGGGGATTAATGTATAAGTGTGGTTACCTTTCGATATTTCTCAGAAACACCCTTATTCCTGAGGTCCATCATTAGCCCTGGCAGGCTGTTGCTGCTGTGTCGCTCATAATGCAGTGCATAAAGCATCACCAGGCGGGCAGCATCACATTCCGTCACTTTGGGGTTCTGCAGGAGCCTCTTTACATTCTGAAGAAAGATAGAACTGATATTTAACCCCCTTCACTTCACTTGCGTGATGGTGTATAATATCTCAGATCTCATAATTATTTATTTTAAAAAATATATATTTTATTGATTTTTTACAGAGAGGAAGGGAGAGAGAGAGAGAGAGCTAGAAATGTCGACGAGAGAGAAACATCGACTAGCTGCCTCCTGCACACCCCACACCAGGGATGTGCCCGCAACCAACGTACATGCCCCAGGGATGTGCCCACAACCAACGTACATGCCCCTGACGGGAATCGAACCTGGGACTCCTCAGTCCGCAGGCCGACGCTCTATCCCCTGAGCCACGCCAGTTTCACCCCAGGTTCAATTCTGATCAAGGGCATATGCCTTGGTTGCAGGCACATCCCCAGTAGGGGGTGTGCAGGAGGCAGCTGATGAATGTTTCTTACTCTCTATCCCTCACCTTTCTTCTCTGTAAAAAAATCAATAAAATATATTTTTTAAATATATTTTTAAAAAATCTTCCTTACTAATCAAACGAGTCTTTTCTGAGGCTATGGATATGTATACTTCAATGGTTGTACATAAGTTTGGTTCTAGTGAAATTTTTTCTAAATAAAAATGTTGTTAGCCTGTAGAATAACTGGTTAGAAGCAGCTTATAGGTTAATGCTTGGCAATATATGAGCTTTTCTCTCTCTACCATGTTACAGTTACTATTCAAAAAAGCAAACCCCATCTCTACTAAAAAAAAAAAAAAAAAAAACTAAAAAAAACAACCCTCCATTCACTGCTTCATGACATATTATAATCTAAGGTCAAGCCAAGGAATGCTATACCCCATCTAGGGGTCAGGCCCCTGGCATCTACTCATTATCAAACAAAAGTTCCCTTTATAGACTATTTAAGTCATGTTGCAAAGAAATCCATTATGAATGGGGGAGTACAAATTAATTGCTCACTATAAAACCGTAATACCATGGGCAAGAAAACCTTCAAAAGATAACTTTAAAAAATGTAAAGTGGATCACAAATGGAAATTCATATTTTAAAAGTACTATTCTTTCTTTTAGAGTGAACCCCTCCCCCCAAAAAATATTTCAGGCAAGGAATTACAGTAATTTTTTCCCAACTGCTTACCATATGGTAGAGCGATACAAATAAAGATATTAAATTTGACTAGTGGTTATTTTTGGTTCTATTGTTTTAAAGGAAAAATAAAATGATAAACATAAGGAAATTTAAGTTTAGTTATAGGGAAAAATTTTGTTTTTATTTAGTGAGAAGGAAACTCATTTTATTGAGAAAGACAAAGTTTTCATAGGAATATTTCTATTAGGCCCATGAAACAATAGGACTTAGTAGTGTTATTTAAAACTGTCTTTAGTAATATTGTTTAAACTTGCAGGGGTCTTCAAACTACGGCCCGCGGGCCACATGAGGCCCGCAGAGGAGTCTGATCCGGCCCGCCAGGTTTTTTGGGCAGTGAGCGCAGCCGAGGTGTTACAGCAGGAATTAGTAGTTCAGATAGTCCGGCCCTCCAGCTCTCTGAGGGACCGTGATCTGGCCCCCACTTTAAAAAGTTTGAGGACCCCCTGGTTTAAAGTAAGTTGGTCAAGTTAAATAGATTGTGATACATCTTTACAAAGAAATACTAAAAAGAATGAGTCTTTAGATTTTTATCTGAAGCCATCTCTGAGATACATAGTTAAGTGAGAAAGTAAATGCAGAATTATGTGTACAATATGGTATTTGAATTTAAAAAGATTGGGAGATATGCACAAACAGGCTTGCACAAACGCAGAATAACTGAAACTATTGTAGTAACCAACTCAGTTTTTACTATATATCTCTTTCACCAAGTACTTATCTATTTAAGAATCAAAATTTAAGACAATTAAAATATAATAAAGTCTGCCTAAGTTTTTTTGTGTGAAGATTTAAGAATACAGGGATAAAATTAAAGGCCAGAGTGGCTGAGATGGTTGAGCGTCATTCATGAACTGAAAGGTCAATGGTTTAATTTCCAGTCAGGGCAAATGCCTGGGTTTCAGGCTCGACCCCCAGTAGGGGGCCTGCAGGAGGCACCAATCAATTTTTTTTTCTCTTTCCCTCCTCCATCCTCTGTCTGTAAAATCAATAAAACATATATTTTTAAAAAGCGATGATAGAGGTTCTTTTTTTTAAAAAAAAATATATATATTTTATTGATTTTTTTTGCCCCCCTCCCTCCCTAGAGGTTCTTTTAATAAATATAAAGCAAATATCATCTTCCTGATTTTCAAAATGTTGATGTTTTCAGGGGAAATTCTGATAAACATTAAAAAAAAAAAAAAAAAAGTAAAAGGCCAACAACTACCTATCCCAGTAAAGACCTTGCTATAACTGAGCCACCACAGGTAGGTGCATTTCTTTCTTCTGCTTGTACCAGATATTTTTAAAAGTGTGCTTAGAGAAGGGAACCAACATTTACAAAGCACCTAACATATGTGAATAATCTGACATATTTCATTGAATCCTCATTACAATCTAAAAGTTCAAAACCATTATCCTGAGGTTTGGGCAAAGTAAGTAATTTTCCCAAAGAAACGGTGGTATGTAGAGACAGGCTATAAGCCAGGATGGTCTGGCTCCAAAGCCTGTGTTGTTTTCATTAGACCACACTGGCCTTATTTATAAAGTAAAATTGCAGCAGGAAAAGAAAGAGACTACGTTTTAGAATACTGGGTCCTTATCAATATGGAAATGTGCTTCTTATAAAAAAGCTACTACGTAGCTTAGAAATGGCTATCTCCCAAAGAACTCTTATTCCCAAGTTAACTTATTGTCAGTGATATCACACTGTGCCCTTTCTCAGGACCTTGGCATCATCTCCAATTTGTTCTTTTCTTTAAAAAACATATATATATTTTATTGATTTTTTACAGAAGGAAGAGAGAGGGATAGAGAGTTAGAAAATCGATGAGAGAAACATCGATCAGTTGCCTCCTGCACACTCCCCCCACTGGGGATGTGCCCGCAACCAAGGTACATGCCCCTGACCGGAATCGAACCTGGGACCCTTCAGTCCGCAGGCCGACGCTCCATCCACTGAGCCAAACTGGTTTTGGCTCCAATTTGTTATTTCCTTCTATCCAAACTGTCACTAAATTGTTGTTTCCTCCCTTTGAAATGCCGCTTAGATTTTCTCTTATTGTACATTTTTACAACTATTGCTGAGTCCACTGACCTCACTGACTTCACTTTTTTCACCTCCAAAGTATCCTAACTAGATTAAACTTCCTAAAATACTGATTTTTATCATATTAACTATTCTACATAAGACCCTACCTGGATCTCTTTGCCCATCTCAGCAAGTATAAATTCCTTAGAAGCGTCTGCATAAACTGCTTCGTGTTTACCAAATCAATTTTATATCCTTATTCTCTTCCACACACATTTTCAACAGGTGGAACTGTTTATTCTTTTCTGCTTACTGCTGCATCTTTGCTTCTGCCGCTATTCCTGACTGAAATCCTCCTCCAGATTCCATTCATTCTTTATAGTCTATCTTAATGGCACCTTCTCAGAAACTGTTCCTAATGACCTCAAATCTTATTGTCAGTATCACAATTTTGATTTAATTAAATACTATGTTGCAGCACTAATCACTAATTCTTGCACTAGCTACATTGAATTATTCTCATATATATATAACATCTCCATGCCTTCATTCTCTCTGCTAAGAATTTCCCCCCCTTTCTCTGGTTGATACACTCCTCCTCCTCATTTATTTGTCTAGACTCACATCTAATGTCATCTTCTCTAAGAAGCCTTAACTTCAGGGAAAACCGTTGTCCTTTCTGTGTTTCCATATTCCATTGGAAATACCTCTAGAATAGCACTTATTGCACAGTATTACAAATCCTGGCTTAAATTTCTCTCTCCCCTAACATCATGTGAACTCTTTGAGGGGAAAGATGGTATCATACTGATTTTTGGACCTGTAGATCCTCATAGCACCATGCATGTGTAGCGGACATTCATGTGTTCGTGCAATGAAAAAGATGTTCAGTAATGAAAAACTGAGATAATGCACTTAAATTTATTATATCTTTTCAAATCTTCCTAACAACCCAGTGTGATAAATATCATTATACCTATTTTTCAAATGAGGAAACTAGCTCAGAGATTAAGTCAACGGCTCCGGGTCACAAAGCCGGTGAGACCTTCTGATTTTAGTCTAGTATTCTTTCTAGTAGATCAGGCTGCCCTCCGAAATGTTCAATTAATTGCCTGAACCCTTTGATTGCACATTATTCTTTTATGGCTCTTATCATGTATCTATCTTAATATTAAACTGTATACTTGTCTCAACTCCTCCTAAGACTGTTAATTCCGTGTTGGTGAAGAAGGATTACTTGCCTTAGTATCTCTTGCTCTGCCTGGCACAGGGCCTTACACATAGTAGGTGCTCATCAAATGGGACTGAATAGGTACCTGGAGAGCACTAGAATGGTCATTTTGACAGGCCAGTTCTTGTTCAACCTCCGAAACCTCCAGCAGATTCCGCTCACCGACCAACCGAGACAGCTCTCCAACAACTGTCACGTGCTTTGATACAGTCCCAGACATCTTCTTGAACTGCGGGTAATTCTCAACGAAGGCCTGCCATGGGAAAAACATCAATGGGGGTTCTATTATCACTTGACCAAGGATAGGCATATATGAAGCGGGGGGGGGGGGGGGGGGGGGAATCAGGGATTGTTCTGCCAAGAAAAAGGCATCTATAGCTTTCAATCACATGGCATTTTGCATTTTGGTATGCCTAGGAAGAGAAGAACTGGTATATGTAAGCAGACTGAGTATTTGAATAGTCCAAAGGTGACTAAAGAATGGGAAGAAGTTTATGGCTTATTACGAAGTTTTCACTATATTGTTTCCTAAAGAGAAATATTAAATATTGTTTCCCAAACAGAAAATACTTCAAACCAAACTAAATGAATTAAGGTAGAAATCAGAATAGCTCCCAAAAGTGCATGTCAGTCATCCATATACATGTTCAGTTTACCTTCATGTCTGCTATTGATTCCAGTTTTTGCTGTTCCTTTGGTTTCTTCTTCTGAAAGTCTTCCATGAGATTCTTTATATTGCTACCAATCTCGGCAAAGTTCAAGTACATATTCTGTGAAAAAGAAAGTTGGAAACACAGTTCTATCAACTAGTCTGAATTTCAGACAGTTTTAAAAGAAGTGAAAAAGAATTCTGAGTACAGTTAGAATTAAAGGGCAAGAAAATTCCATCCTATAATAACTAGCAAATCTGGGCATTGGTCAGGACACTGGTGATGAGTACCAGTACTATTCTCACAGAGGGCTACGGGAGGTAAGTAAATTGGGTTCTGATTTTAAAAGTGGGAAACCAAGTATGTGATTTCTGTGAAAGAAATATTGTTAAGGGGGAGGGGGGGTCAGAATCCAAGTCTTCTGCCTTCCCTTAAGATGCAGCTTATCCACATCGGATGGCTCCATCATCCTTCCACGTGAATTCTCAGAAGTCAATATTGACCATCTTACATAAAAACATATAAACTCGATTAAAAACCACTTACATTAGCATAGAATTCATCGTTTTCAGCAGATAGGACCACCTCTCTTAAGTCTTTACTGATCCCTGGGACTCTGGAAAGATCAATCCGATTGTTGTTTATGCCCAGTAGTTCATGGACCATGGCTTGATATGTCCACTAAATAAAGAATCGTGACAAAAAGTTTGGTCACTGATAAAACATGAAAATAGTAAATGTTCAGGAAAACAAAAACGAATAACTTATTCTTAATAATTGCTCTTCTTTACATGGAGATTCTCTATTTAGTTCAAATTTTATTGGTATTTTGTGCTATACTATTAAGATTGTCATTTTAATTGGTTAAACATCCAAAAATCAAAATACTTTTAGATTTCACGGTTTGGAAGAAGGGCAGCAAGATTAATATTCCTGATAAAAAGGAAAATTAGATCCATCATTAGCTCCAATTTTGGCCTGTGAATTAAGGGTATATTTTTGGCTTCACGGATAGGGCTATATTGGTACTGCAGTTACAAGCTGTACCATTTCCTGTACGCTTCTGTGGTTTTCTGCAGCATGAGAAGTGTATTCTTGCAGGTCTGAGTGGTGCTATATTTATCCTGGGAACACTAATATTATCAGAAAAAAACCCTTATGAGTTGATGAAAACACACACATTCAGAAGCTTTATATTTTTACCTCAAATGAATTGTGAAGAGGGTTGGTTTCCAGTCTTACAAATGTGAACTTATTTGGTAAAACTGGAAAGGAGAACCCCCCAATTTTTCCTTCTGACCATTTTTGGAGAATGGGTTACTTTTAATCATAGGCCCATTGGACAAAACTAAGTATTTTCCATCAAATTACCCTCTAAACCTAGAATCTAATGCTAGAAATATTTACATATGTATATCCCATCTTTTAAAAATCTAGATTTATTAAGAAAGAACTTGAGGTTATAAAAGATGTTTTATTTCCTAAAACATCTGCCAGATGAATCCTCAAAACAACTAGTTTCATTAGGCATTTAAAATAAGCACAACAAAATGTCTTATGCTCCCATAGACAGCATCCTGTGCATGCTTCTGCCATCAGCACTTACTCTATAATTAAATTATCTCTTTTCTTCTCTCCCCATTGGACCACGAGCTCTGTGAGAGAAGAGATTGTATTTTTTAACTTTTTATCTCCAGAACTTAATACAGTAGCTGCCACATTAATAGGTCCTTAGTTAAATTTGTTGAATGAATGGTTGCTTTTCTTTGGCAAACAGAATTATAGGCCATCATTTCTCTTTCTAATTTTCTTTTTATATTATCAAAATTTATTTAGTGAACAAATACTACTTTGAATTTTAGGAATATAAGCCTATTGCATCATAGAACAGTTGCATACAACAGCCGCAGATTTCCCCAGCTAATGCATTATTATAAGCTGGGAAGGAACTGGAATATAGACTGTGCCTTTGCCTACAAATTCAAAGCCACTATTAAAAATGCATGTACTACATGCAAGGCTCTGTGCTTATACTTTCACAAACACGGGTAAGGAATATGCCTTGAAGAAATATGTAACCTCGGAAAGTGAGAAAACACAGGCTCAGCATGGTGAGTGCAGCATGAGACACACAAGAGACACAAAGTTGGCCAGAAATTTTAGGGGGGAAAAGGATGTGTTTGACTAAAAGAACAAAGGCTACAAGATGTTTCGGGTGACTTTTAAGGAGAAGGATTTTGATAGGTGAAGTTGGGAGGACAAGGTATCCCAAACATTCCAGAGTGGGACGGGTCACAACATGAATAAAATGATGACAGGAAACTATGTGTAGCATATCTGTAGACGTGAGCTGTAGGTTTTCTACAAGGTTGGGCCCATATTGTCAAGATCAGGAATCTGTATTTAACTCAGTAGGCAGATGGGAACCAATGAAGATTTCTAAGCCAGCCATAACCAGGATCAGAACTGTGCTTTGGGGAAATTAATTTAACATTGTGTCTGTGAACTATATTAGAGTGGGATGAAATGTAAAGTGGGGAGAAGTAGGTGGCTCTTTCAGCATTCCCATGAATGATCTGAGTCTACACCATGGTAACAGCAGTAGAATGGAAAAGAGCAGACAAACACTGGAAAAGTAGAGTCTATAGGACCTAGAAGTTGTCCTGATTCGGTGTTGGGGTAGTAGTAGAAAGGGACAGGAAGGATGAGGCAGAAGAAAGAGTCAAGGATTACTGTGGCTAGAAGAACAGTGATATGAAAAAAAAACCAAGAGCTGAAACCGGTTTGGCTCAGTGGTAGAGCGTCGGTCTGCGGTCTGAAGGGTCCCAGGTTCGATTCCGGTCAAGGGCATGTACGTTGGTTGCGGGCACATCCCCGGTAGGGGATGTGCAAGAGGCAGCTGGTCGATGTTTCTCTCTCATTGACATTTCTAGCTCTCTATCTCTCTCCCTTCCTCTCTGTAAAATATCAATAAAAAAAAATATATTAAAAACAAAAAATAACACCAAGAAATATAAGGCAAAAACAAGAGCTGAAAAGAAGGAGGCAAAAAAATGGGCCATCCTGTTCATTTCCACATCTGCATTTTGGTGAACGGCACTGAAACTATCCTTACGTTATGCTAACAAAGGCTTTTGCACCTGGTTTAGCAATGGGGTGATGGCGTCATCGCAGCGATCTAAAATAAGCAGCAATGGAGGAACCTCAGTCCGCCGGAACTCAAATAGCTCATATTCTTTAGTTATGACTTGCTGTGGGTGAGAAAGAGAGTTTGATCAACCAATCAGTTGCAGATAGCGGTGATATAAATAGTAAAATAATCCATAAAGAACTACATTTAACAAAAGTTCTTTGTATCTTCATGGCCTTCCATAAAAAAAAAAACAACCCACAAACAAACAAACAAAAAAAACTTGATAAAGTTTAATAACATTCTATTTCAGAGGATAGAATTTGAAACTCTATTTCACAGGTGATTTGATTGGATCAAATTACGTTAAATAGCTTAGAAATGTTTCTTAGGTTACACCTAAGAATTTTAACTTTAATTTGTTGCTTTTGTTGTTACTTTTTCGTTCTGAATTACAAAGACCTACCTCTTTGCCAATAAACCTAACACTTCATCTCCTTGATTGCAGATAAAATATTCCTTTAGTTTTTGAAATATCACAAGGAAATGAATGGTCTGGTGTTTTGGAACCAGGCTAGGGAATGCCATACCTTAACACATTCGGCCAGTCTCTTTGCTGCCTCCGATGAAAGCTGATAACGAATCATAGGGCATTTCTTCAGGGACAGAAGGAGAGCCGTCAGTCCTTGAGTTGTTCTGGACAGCTGGGCTGGATCCCAATTTCGACCCTTTTTAAAAATTCAGAGAAAACACATTTTTTCTTACTTGCTAAATTAACTCCCACCTGATAAATAAACTCAAAAAAAAATTCTTTCCTTCCATACCTGGCAGCAACCCAAAATGTTGAGGGAAAACAAATGTGGATTCACAGCAATGTAATCACCATAAAATTCCTGCAAATAAAGCACCAAGATCAGCAAGTTATATTCCACAAACCCCAACTGTATCAAGCAGCAATATTTTCACATGTGATCTGATCAAATTTGAGGAAATGTAAGTGTAAAAGATAGAAAAATTGATCAATTAAAAGTTAACAAAAAGTCAATGTGGGGAAATTAATAAAATAATTATAAAACAGCAGCAATAATAAATCTTTTTGTAAAAACGCCACAAAAGTTATAGAAGTATACATATTATATGCCTGGAGACCTCCACGACTTATCAATTAGTAAAAATAAAACATTGCTATAGGGTATACAATGTCACATTCAAGCGAAAAAGAAATTTGCTTTCCAGTGCATTCTCATGAGAGAGAATATGGTTCAAAAGAGGTCATTATTTTTTATTCATTTTTCATCTAGAATATCCAAAATTGTTTGTGGTCCTTAATACAATATTCTTCAATTAGCTCATAAATGTATTCAAATGTTTGTGATAAATGTATTGGAGAACACTAAACTATTTAAGAAGGGTAACATGGTATGTTCTAATATGATGTATTATATAGCATGCAGAATAAATATTTAGGGGTTTCAAATTTTAACCTAATGACAAATGTCTATTATTCCCAAAGCAAGATAACCACAAACAGAACTTCAACAAATTCCATTCACATCCTTTACTTCCTATTCTATCCCAATTAAACTTAGTCCTAATAGATGAATCTTCTTTTTTTTTTAAAGGACATTTTTATTGATTTCAGAGAGGAAGGGAGAGGGAGAGAGAGAAACATCTATGATGAGAGAGCATCATCAACCAGCTGCCTCCTGCACACCCCCTACTTGACTGGACCCCGCAACTCAGGAATGACCTCTTGGTTTCTAGGTCGACACTCAACCACTGAGCCAAACTCGGCTGGGTTAGATGAATATTCTTATAGAGTGGCTCATAAAACTATCATAGGATGGCCCTAACCGGGTTAGCTCAGTGGATAGAGTGTCAACCTGCAGACTGAAAGGTCCCAGGTTCAATTCTGGTCAAGGGCATATGCCTTGGTTGCCTGCACATCCCCAGTAGGAGTTGTGCAGGAGGCAGGTGATTGATGTTTCTACCTCTCTATCCCTCTCCCTTCCTCTCTGTAAAAAATCAATAAAATATATTTAAATAAATAAAAATAAAACTAATATCATAGGACATATTTGATTTTGTTCCCAACTCTGTGAAACTCTTCCTACTAATAGTAGGATCCAGTACCAGCCCAATTTCATGATTTCCACTGACTCCTTTAATTCTGTTCCCATCCAATTTGACATATCTTCCAAACGTTCTAAATGTAAGTATAGTCTGGTGCAATGCACACTGATTATGTCTGATGAGTAGCCTCCATTCTTTTGAGACAGCACTTTTCCTATTTTTAGACTCAAATCTTTTTTTTTTTTTTTTTAATATATTTTACTGATTTTTTACAGAGAGGAGGAGAGAGGAATAGAGAGTTAGAAACATCGATGAGAGAGAATCATCGATCAGTTGCCTCTTGCCCTAGACCGGAATCGAACCCGGGACCTTTCAGTCGGCAGGCCGACGCTCTATCCATTGAGCCAAACCGGTTTCGGCATAGACTCAAATCTTTAAAAAGGGCCAATATAAGAGAGAGTTAGAGGACCAATATGTTTACCTGAACCTCAGCCACAACTTCCTGTTCATCAGCTTCAGCTAATGACTTCACATCACTCTTGCTGATCACATTACTGAAATCTGAAACAGACATATGAGTTGTTATTGACTAAAAAGAGATCATCATTGCTGCAATTAGACATAAATGGGCCTGACACTTAAAGCCTAATGAATAAGGGAAGTTTAGTACACATTGGAGTAGATGTCAAAGTTGAACACCTTCAAATTGGAATGAGCAGCACAAAGATGTTTAAATCTATAAGTTCATAATAGTAATTAAAAATAAAATAAAATAAAAAGGACCACCATTGTAAGCATTGGAGGATGCTATGGAACCAAGTCTTATACTGAAAATAGAAGGAAAGGGTAACATGATGATAAATAAAGGGAAAGAAGTAAGCTTTTATCCTTTTACACATAAACTGTACCACCAGATAACCAACTAGTAGATGAAGGGAAATTTCTCTTTATAGAAATATTTCAGCTGAAAAAATAAAGAAGAAAAGATAATTATATGACAGAATTAAAACAATATTTTATCAGCTCCTAATGAATCAATGGTTGGACCTAGGTACTGCTAATATCACAGTAAGAGAAGATCAATGGAAGTACACCACACTACCTATGAAGTATTCTTGTCAAAAAGAAATCAAATCTGAATCTAATTAAACCTCTACATCCAGGTACCAACTTATAGAAACTGGAGGACAGAGGAACATTTTAAACTACAGTACACTAAACTCTATAAAGATCAATAACGACATCTAGAGGAGAATGAATGTAACTGCCAAAGCAGTATGTATTGTATTAAAAAAAAAATCCGTATAAATGGTATAGTAACCACAAAACTAGTTTCTTTCCAGGCCTCTACTTTTCTATCTCTATCCCCACCCCACCACCACCAAAGTTAGGCACATAAGAGATATATACTTGATGACTTGTACTTTAAGTACTACATAAAGAAGCAACGAGAAGTGAAATGTTTTTATCTGGTATATAAAGTAAATCTCTGCCTTTCCAACCAACTCAAGTATACCCTCTCTCCAAGTAAATGAATTAGCTTCTATGCCTGAGTTCATAAAATAGGAATATGAATACACTTTGTGAAAATGGGCTACTTACAACTTCTTGCCTTACAAAGAATTTTAAAAGGCAAAGTTAAACAAAAAATTTTTTACCCAAACAATTAACGGTGAATGGAAATCACATTAAGCTCTCTGAAACAGAGTGTTGGCTAAGACTTTTAAACTTTGAAAGAACATTAAAAAACCCCACACAGACTTTTTTAGTGATGGATTCAATTAACTTATTGATGAGACAAAGAGACCAACAGAACATTCTAGCTAGGATATAGTTATATGATTGAATAGGTGAAATAATATACTTACAAATAAAATATATACTGTATTTGGGTCTTCGGAGCTCCTGAATCAGATAATCCACATTCTCCTAGAAAATAACAAACAAAATATGAGAAATGCTTAAGTGTAAAGCTAATAAACATCATCCATTGATTTATTTAAGTGTTTACTGAGAGTACACTGTGTGCTAAGGTCTAGATTAAGTATATATATTTTGGGAGACTGAAGGCTGGGGATGAAAAAAAATACAATAAATATAATGATAAAGAATCATATGTAATTTTAACTAGCTGTGCTAAGTTGGCCAAATTAAGATTAAAAATATATAAAGAACACAGATGTTGAAATACAACATAGAATTGATAATTCTTCAAATGTGCTTCAAGCTGCTTGTCTATAAATTATTATATTCATCTATAAAAATTATTATGCCGAATATCAAAACATGTCTAGTCCTTTTAAAACCAATAGTCAAGATAAAATATAGTTAATTATATTTGGCTCTTAACTTATTGGGATCTAAGACTGCACAACTTCAATGTTTGGGAGGTATTTGCAAATAGTAGGCTAAGACCCTTTATATATTATTTTAAAGTAAAATAAAAAATTTAGAAGTAAAACAGTTCATTTTTTTATATGGTCAAAACATTAGAATTCCCGTTGTATAAGATTATAATGCAGGTCTTACCTATTTTTGATATTATAACACAGGGTTAAATTTCAGTATAAATTTGGCCCCCAAACTATACATGACATAAAATGTCATTTTTGAATGTTAAAAAAACCCCACAATTTTCTTACAGAATTAAAGATAATGTAAGCAATGCACATCGCATGTTAAGTGGAAAAAATACTTTGCAAATTGTCATTTAGATTAAAAATACCTTAAAAAGTAGTGGAATCTTAAGGGAAAATTGCTTTTAAGAACATATTTTGAGTATGACAGACTATATACATTCATATACTCATATATACATACACACACACACACACACACACACACACACATATATGAAAGAGGTTCTCCAATAAAAATGTTAGGAAATGATGCACTAGATGATCTCTAAGATCCTTCTCACAACCATAATGTTATGACTAAGATTTACAAATGTGAAACAACTGGAAACTATTATAACACAGTATTCATTAATTCAGGAATGGCTTATTGAGTATACACTATGTGGCAGGCATTAGAGACATAATAGTGTGACAAAACAGACCATCTCTGATCTCATGGAGCTTACTGCTGGTAGGTGAGATACATATTAATTAATCAGACAGAAAATATAATACTTCAACCGTGACAAATAATAGGGAGAGGAAGATGGTGCTGTAATGCTTACGACAAGGGGGGTTGACCTGGTCAGCAAGGCCAGAGAAGATTTGCTTGCAGTGAAGAAGTTCCTGACAGAGAAAGAGCCTGTGCAAAGGTCCTGTGGCACGATGGAATATAGTGTACTGAAACATTAGTGTGACTAAGAGAAGGGGGAATGGTTTGAAATGAGGCTGTAGAAATGATAGGAACTAGACCACACAGAATCTTGCAGGCCACTATTAAGGAGTTCTGTCTTTATTGTAAAAGTAATGAGAAGTCATTCAAGTTTTCCAAGTGGGGAGAACATGATCAGATTTGTATTTTGGAAAATACATAATGCACAAGCATGGTAAAAGAGTATTTTGGAGTTGAAGAACAGGAATATAAAGTAAGAGAATATACAAAATAAGATTGAAATAGTTAAGGGTTTTTAAAAGAGGACTTAAGCAAGATTTAGATGGTGGACAACAACTGATAGAAGGCTAGAGAATCTCAAATGAGGGGAAGAGAACAGAAATGAAAACACAGAGGGATGACACAAAGACCTAGTGGCTTAGTGGAAGAGCAAAGGTGGGACACTGGAGTTTGGATACCTAAGGGCAGACCAGACCTGGTAAAGGAGTGCTTTGAGGAGAAAGCTACTAAATATAGATTTATTCATGAGCCATTATAGGTTTCTGAGCATAGATGCAAAGAAAATTATAAAAACTCAAAACGTTGATATAAGTATATAAGATTAAGTGGCAATGCTATTCAGTGAGAGAAGGTTAATCCAGGAATAAAGTGATCTGGGTCTCTGTTAGGGTAGTAGCTTTGAAAGTAGCTGAGAATCTAAAAGACATTTTGAAGGGAAAAAACTGGCTGTACGGAGTAAACTGAGATATGGGAAGAAGGAAAGTCAAGGTTGCAACTCTGATAAACCAAGATAATATGATGCCACAAACGATAATACAAATTTATTTTGCCTTCTTAATGCCTTCAGATCATAGCGTTCTGTATTTGCCTGGGCAGATGGCAGTTCAGGATGCAGTACCTTCGTAGGCCGAAGAAAACAAATTGCTTTCAGGTGTTTCATGGTCTCCCGATTCGGAGAATCAATGTGTTCAAAAAGGTACACTTCCTTCTGAAGAATCTCTGATTGTGTGTATACCATACTCACTATACCAGTCTGTAAAGAAAAAAAATTACTAATATTATGATGGCCCAGAATAATAAGAACGAGCAACAATATCCCAAGGCTTAAACTTTTTTTTAAAAAAAATTAATATTTAACTGGATATCTTACCTACTAAAATATAACATTTACTGAGCATCTAAACATGTATGTAATGTACCAGAATGCTCTCTGTAAATATAGACAATCCATACATGCCCCCCCCAATTTTTTCTATTACCTTAAAGAGGTTTTTATTTTTAATTAAAAAAATTGCAATCAACAAATAATAACCTGTCATCTCAGCTTGAGCTCCAACATCTTTACTTTAAAAACACAATGTTGAGTAGAAATAACAGGATCATCCCCAAAAGCCTTTCAGGTGCTGTCTCACCTATTTCTTGACAGAAACATTTAGAAAAGGATTTCTATTCCAAGAAATTGTCTCGGGGTACAAGAAGAAGAAAAAAAAAAAAACCTCTGGCGGTGGCTAAAGCCATTTAGTCTAAAAACCGACTGGGCAAGCTTAACACAATCTTTAAATTCCGTACAGAACTGACCCTCTTTTTAAAAAATCTCTAATTAAATACCAAATCCTGCCGTGGAATGTGACCGGCTATTGTAAGGGAGGGAGGATTCCCACACGAATCCCGGGCAAAAGCGAACTCACCGTCTCTTTATCCATGAGAAGCACTTTCATCCCCGGCCCGCTGTCCTCTATCATTTTGGAAATGTACTGCTTCACAGCCAGAACCACGTTCATGGTGGCGAACTGACAGGTGAGCCCCACAGCCCTTCCCGCCCCCTTTTCTTCTGGCTACGCGAACCCGGGGCTCCTCCGCCAGGTCTCCGCCGCTTCCTCCCCGCCCAGCCTCGGCTTCCGGAAGTCCGGGCGGCAACGCTGCTGGGACTTGTAGTTCCGCTGGGACTTGTAGTTCCGCTGCGCGGCCGGGAGCACCGGGCCTTCGCGCCCGGCGCCAAAAAGCCCGGCTGAGAGGCTGGGGGCCGCCCTGCCCTGACGGGGCTGTTGACCCATCAGAGCCGGCGGGTGTTGGAGACTGGGACTCCCAGACCACTGGCTTCCCGGCCGCGGCCTGAACCCCGCCTGCTGCCTTGTGGGGAGAGGGTGGCGCCTCGCGGGGTGCGGAAACTTGGCATAAGGCCACCTCCGAGGCAAGAACGGAGCATGGCGGTGGTTACTCCTTGCCATTCATTAACGCTTTCTGGGGTGGCAGTGAAGGGCGAGGGGAAGGGAGATGGCGTTGTGCTCCAGGCTGCTCCGGACTCAGAGGACGACACTTAGATCACGCGCGGTGCTTGCTAAATAGCGGCGGGTTTCAGCTTCACCGGGCCGTTAGGGCGAGGACAGGGCCCCGGCAGAGGGAGGTCCAGATTGGCGTTCCGAGGACGGAGAGCATCTGAAACCGAACAAATGCTTGTTGAATGAATGAACAAAGGGAACGCCCTTTAGGGGTGTTTTGGGGGAGGCCGCAGATCTCCCAGGAGGGCCTGGACCTGGGGTCGGCCGCGGGGACTCCGAGCCCTGAGCGACCCCGGGTTCAGCGCGGTGGGCGATTGGGCACCGCGGGCTCCCGCTGCGGGGGATGAGGGGGCCGCACGCATCCGCTGGGGCTAAAACCAAGTAGCATTGGGATGTTCGGGGAAAACTCACAACTTTTGATTTAAGAAATGACAAAAACCTGGACAGCAGAATAAATCTTAAAGCCACCAACTTCACAAAATCTGCATTTGTGTTTACATCCCACAGGTAGTCTCTCGGCACCGTTTGTCCATACGGAGGGTAAATGTTAGCTTCCCCGCACCTACGTCGGGGAATTGTAAAATCAGGGAAGACAACAAGAAGCAACTGCGAGAAATTGGTGACTCTAAATGCTTGTAAATAGCTCCACCAAAATAATGACCAGTGTTTGTAGGCGTCAGTGTAATCAATAGGTTCAAAATGACCAAATCCATCATCCTTTCATTGAATTGTAAGAAGTATGTAATTAAAACGAGATCCAGAGCATATTAACATTCATCTGGCTGTTAAGATCACTATAAAACGTGCCCTGCTGGTGTGGTTCAGTGGTTGAGTGACGACCTATGAACCAGGAGGTCCCGGTTTGATTTCAGGTCATGGGGGCTAGATCCCCAGTGTGGGGACTGGTTCTATCTCACTCATGTTTCTATCTCTTCCTCTCCCTTCCTCTCTGAAATCAATAAAAAGGTATATATTTTTAAAAGAATGCTTTATAGAGCGTTATACATAATTTTCAACTCCTTTTAAGGCAAATTAGAAGCCACTCGAAATACAGATTTTAGTCATTCTGAGATTGTGAAAAATGTGTTTATTTTCTCCAAGTAAAACTTGAAGTTTTATTACCAAGTAAAACTTCCCATTGGGCATTTTTTTTTTTTGAGATTTGTTTTGAAAGAGAAGTTATAGTAAAATGAAAATATGAATCTTTCAATGGATACAAATGAGAAAAATCTAAATCTACACAGAAGATACCCAATAAATATTTAATGTTGGTGAAACTCATTACTGGGTAAACTACAATGGCATGTTATTCATTTAAAATGTTCATATATTATAGAAAACAGAAAACCCCAATGCTAATGAAAAACGATACACCTGCAAATTCTTTAAGTTACTGATATTTGAAAATTCACCTCCACTCACCTGTCATTTGGTTTTTGGTTTTTGGTTTTTACCTGTCATTTGAACTGCAGTATAAGATTGTCTTCCCTTACCCGAAACCCATTTGGCTCAGTGGATAGAGCATTGGCTTATGGACTGAAAGGTCCCAGGTTCGATTCTGGTCAGGGGCATGTACCTTGGTTGCGGGCACATCCCCGGTAGGGGGTGTGCAGGAGGCAGCTGGTCGATGTTTCTCTCTCATCGACGTTTCTAGCTCTCTATCTCCCTTCCTCTCTGTAAAAAAAAAAAATCAATAAAAAATATATTTTTTTAAAAAAAAGATTGCTTTCCCTTGACAAATATCTCAGTTAACTTTTGTAGTTTTCCTTTGAGGTGAATATTACCTCCATATTACAGGAGTTCAAGAAGTTGGAAAATTTTCATGAGGTGACAGAAAATAGCAAATAGAGCCGAGACCGGTTTGGCTCAATGGATAGAGCCTCGGCTTGGAGACCCGGGTTCGATACCGGTCAAGGGCATGTACTTGGTTGCGGGCACATCCCCAGTAGGGGGTGTGCAAGAGGCAGCTGATCGATGACGCTCTCTCATCGATGTTTCTAACTATCTCTCTCCCTTCCTCTCTGTACAAAATCAATAAAATATATATTTTAAAAAAAGGAAAAAAAAAGAAAAAGAAAATAGCAAATAGAGAAAATAGCAAATAGAAAAACCTTTTCTGTGGGCATTTTACCATGTTTCTTTGTACTGTTTGTTTTCCCATTTTCTAGAAAGTACATTGTTACTTCTTTGAGGATAAAGAGTGTGGTGTTTTTGTCCGCGCCCCCTCTCCCCCCCATCCTTTTCACTAGTACAGCGCCCTGCACACAGAAAATACCTACCCAATAAATATTTAATGTTGGTGAAACTCATTACTGGGCAATCGGCTACAATGGCATGTTAAATAAAGCATAGAGTTTTACATGCACAGAACAAAGAGATCAATATTCTAACCTAGATGATTCACACCAATAATTTTATTGAATAAAATGGAATAAGTTCTGGAGAAATATCGGGGGCTTTCTTCTCAAATTCCTAGGTAAATTATAGGAATGTAGGCTTGACGGTTACTAGTGCTCTTGTAATAAAGGGCATGACATTTGTTTTTTCTGATTATCTGCTGTAGAGATTAAAGAGAGGACCAATTTTGTACGGTAGTTGATTAAGAATTTATTGAAAAAGCATCCGTTTTAGAAAGTATTTCATTCACGTTCGAATTGTTTCAGCACTCAGATAGAGGGCGTCCTTGGACCACCAAGAAGGCTCTTTGTAACTGGTTGCTGGCTCGCTGAGTAATGGTTACGTGAATAAGGGAAAATACCTTGTTTTGGCCAAAATAGATGACAAAATGTTTGTTTAATGTTGAGTTTAACCTTTTCTTAGCTTTAAGTCCTATTGAATTGTTGCATAAAGAGACTGCATTATCGTAGTTGTTTTTTTTTTGTTTTTGTTTTTTCATTTCTGAACACCAGAATCCATGCTTATACCCAGAACACTATACTACAAATGGCAGTTTTCTATTTATGACAAAATATACTGGTGTCCCCCCCCCCCAAAATGTATATTCATTTCAACAGCTGATAGCTCAATTTTGAAAATGAAATGTATTTTAATAAACACTGCCTTTATTCAAAGTATGTGTGTATATTTTTTGGAACAACCTATATAATAAATAGTGAAATTGTTTTTTCTCATTAAATTCTAGTTACTAATGAAAGGATAAAATAACATCCGGACTCACCACAACTAATTTAGAAATAATATTGGGGAATTAGGTTTTTCCCCCCTTCCTGGTGATGTAGTAATTTAAACTCAGATGCTGTAGAATGATTCAATTCCCCGTCAGAGGAACACTCGAGTTTGGAAAGGAGCTTGATTGAATGAAAGGATACTGAAGTGAGAGCCAGATGATCTGATTTATAGAATACTTTACTACTAATATCTGGATGAACTTCAGAAACGATTTACGCTCACTAGTACTCTGTCTTTCAAATGAAGGAAATGGACTGGAAAACACTAGTACATAAATCTATGAGTGTAAATTTTATTTGTATAGAGAAGTCATTCTCTTTGTTTTATACATGCATACTGTACATGTCTTGTTCAATTTCCGAGAGCAGCATCCTCCTATATAATAAAAGCGCAGTATGCAAATTGTCCCCTCCGCCGGGAGTTCGACCAGGGGGCGGGGCAGGGAAGGGAGGGAATACCAGGCGAGCAGCCAGCAGCCACTAGGGACCCTATCAGCGGGGCCTCTAGTATTAATATAAATCTAACGCCGTCATGATCTGCTTTAGGCCTGTCTGAGCCCCCACAATGGTGTAAGGTCCGGAATCATTTGTCTTTGACATTTCTTAGGACCGGCTCTCCTTTTCACTCTATCCATGAATGGCTTGTTGATTCCTTCTTTAGTGTCGGTTAAAGCGTTTCCTTAAGTGGGAGAAGAAGAAGGCTATATCTCCCTTCTTTAATTCCTGGTGGAGGGGTGTAGATTTTATAACTTTTTGAGGGAAGACTACATAGATGTAGGGCCTGAATATCTCAATGTTTCAATGTTTCTTTGCTTTCTCCTGTGGAGTATTTAGGAATTCATCTTTCCTGGAAGTAAAGTGATGGCATCAAGGCTTAAGACAAGAAAGAGGTAAACACACACACACACACACACACACACACACACACTCATGAGAGAGGAGTTTAAATTATACTTGTTTTATAAATGTGCCCTGATAGGGGCTAAAATCGAACCTGCAATCCAGGTACATGCCCTTGACCAGGAATCAAACCCAAGACTCTTTGATGCTCAAGCTGCCACTCTAACCACTTAACCCCGTTAGGGCTATGTGAATATTTAATGCCGCTATTTTTTAGTTGAGTTAAAACATCAAAATTGAGTGACACTTAACTTTCACAAAGTCATTTCTCTATGTGGTTCTTAGGGGAAAGTGTCTCGGTCACCTATATAGACATCTAGTTCCTGACACTGGTTGCTAGAGGTTATTCTTTCTTTCAACAAGTACTTATTGAATACCTACTATGTGCTAGCCATGGAAATACAACATTAAACAAAACAGACAAAATTCCTAATCTCATGGAGCTTACAATCTAGTGAGGCCATTCAGACAAACAAAATAAGTAAATGTTATGGTAATTAGGTGGTGATAAATCCTATAGAGAAAAACAAAACATGTTTAAAGAAGGGAAGGCAGGAGTATTGGAATGTGTAAGGCTTGCTGCTATAAATTGGGTAGTGAGTGAATCATTCACTGAGAGCAAAAACCTGAAGGAGTTGTAAGGAATAAGCCATGTGGTATCTAAATAAAGAACCTCCTTGCCCTAATCAGTTTGGCTCAGTGGCTAGAGCATCGGCCTGCAGACTCAAGGGTCCCAGGTTCAATTCCAGTCAAGGGCATGTACCTTGGTTGCAGGCACCTATCCAGTAGGGAGTGTGCAGGAGGCAGCTGATGGATGTACCTCTCTCATCGATGTTTCTAACTCTCTATCCATTTCCCTTCCTCTGTAAAAAATCAATAAAATATATATTTAAAGAAATAATAAAGAAAGAACCTCCCAGGTAAAAGGAAGAGCAATTGCAAAACCGCTGAGGT
This sequence comes from Pipistrellus hanaki, assembly GCF_964339955.1. Lineage (NCBI taxonomy): Eukaryota > Metazoa > Chordata > Mammalia > Chiroptera > Vespertilionidae > Pipistrellus > Pipistrellus hanaki. Next base: position 12,089,795 of record NC_140520.1, read on the forward strand.
GGGGCCTGTTCATAAAGCTGAAACTGAGGCAGTGAGGGGAAAGGGAAAAGGGGAACACCTTGTGGAGTTTGTCTATATTTGAAAGCATTAGCATCTAATATATCCAAAGCCCTTTATAAAACAAAGTATAATTTCGGATAAATGTATGGAATCCTATGCTTGGTTTAGGAGGCTCCGTATGGGGAATATCTGACTTAGGAACAATTTCTAGGTAAAGGACTATAAGCTCAGCTATGAGTCAGTTACCAGGATCTGGCTTATGAAGAGAAGCAGATGCAAAATTCAGACGCAATAAGAACGGTGTTTTATATACTCTAGCTATTACCCAGAGTATTGAGTTTTTCATAATTAGCAAAAATTCATGCACTTTTAAAGCAAAAATAAAAGGGGGTGGGCGGGATGTATGAGGAGGCCTGAAATCTGTGATAGAGTGTCAGTTCTGCTAAAATAGTTTTCTATCAGCCGACTTTCCAGTTTCTGTTGCTCGTCCTGTTTGTTCCTGGAGCCAGATGCCTTTATTGTCATTTTAGTGGAGTTTACACAAGGCAGACACTTGTGTTCAAAAAGACTATAAACAGTATTTTTCTTCTGATTAAGGAATGAGCAATAAGATAAACAGCTTTTACTTATTTATTTTAAAAAGAAGGGGTGTTATTTTTGTGCTACTTCTCAAACATTTTGAGATCTACCAAGGACACCTAGCCTGCTTTCTTAGGAAATTGATCTTTAGTATCACTTTCATTAGTTAAAATGCTGAGTTGTCTGGACTATATCTGATCTAGTTTTTGCTAGCTCTTGTTTTTTCGTGTATAATTTAAAATAGCCTTAAAAAAGAACTACATCCGACAAACTGTGAGTTTGTAGAATGAATATGAGCAGTAGAAGAGCAGATTACCATTATTTTTAAAGGCCTGGACCACAGAGTGTTTATGTGGTTTCAGTTTAAATCTTATCTGATTAATAATTCATTTCTAGTAATGAATAAAAGATGTAAATGAGCTCAAATTATTCACTTTTGTTGGTGCTGTTGTTAATTTGTTGTGAGAAAAACATTTGTTTTGTTAACTAAGATAAATTAATGATTTTAATTATTATGAAAATCATCTTAAAGCACATCTTAATTTCATAATTTTTCTTTCTGGATTTGCTTCCTTGTGGGTCATTTGATTAAAATAATTTTTTTATATTCACCATAGTGCTATAAATAATCATAAAATGTTCAGCAATGGGAAATGATTGATTACATAATAATGGTTTCACTCCTTGGAATGTCAGGCCATCATAATAATTACAATGAAAGACATAATAATATGGTAAAGTCTCATAAGAGAACAATATATGAGCAAGTATTAGGCAAAGATATTTCATCTGGAAGACAGTGTGATATCATGAAAAGACACTGACTCTGAACCCAATGCAGCCAGGACCTCAACCTCAGCTTTATCCTCTCACCAGTTGTGTGGCTTGACTCCCTGGACCTCAGTGTTCCCATCTGTCCAATGGGGACATTGCTAGCTACTCTGCAAGTTTGTTGTGAAGATAATAATTAAATCAACCCTACCCAGCACATATTGGTAACATTAAAAAAAAAAACTTAAATCTAAGGGAGATGGTAGAAACATACACATATGCTAACCCCTGTGCTAAGGGTGTGGTTGGCATGTTATTTTTCTCTTTTCTAGAATCTGAACTTGCTCACTGAGAGGCTCTGTTAGGGTGCTTTTATTTTTATTGATTTTTATTTATTGATTTTTAGAAAGAGAGAAGGGAGGGGGGAGAGAAAAAATAGATTTTTGCTGTTCCACTTACTTATGCATTCATTGGTTGGTTCTTATATGTGCTCTGACCGGGGTTGTTGAGTTGCTTTCATAGGCTGGGGACAAGGCCGGCTTGTGGAGGGTCAGGGTCCAGCTCTTTCCTTCTTCAGTCAGGTTGCTCAGTAACTCTCTGAGCCCCTGTGCAGTGAGGGCCAAGATGGCAGATTACACTCTAGAGAGGTTATATAGCATTCACACCTTGACCAACTGCATTTGAGTAGGAGTTTCAACATCTGCAAAGAAGCAGACAATTAGATAAAATCACCTTCTGCAGTGTTTTTAAGTAGGGAGTGGAGGGGTGGTAACATTTTTGATGTCACCTTAACTGGCATTCCTTCCGGCCATTTCACATCTGTGATGTCCTGGGACTAGGGCCCTCTGCTGTCTACCGTGTTTTTGATATTATGGGTGATGAAATAAATACACATAAGAACATACGCTGTATACCAAAGTATGGTGGTTGTCTAGTGGAAAAGCATCTGTGCAGCTGTTTGAATTCTGAGCTGAACTAGCCACTCTTGGCTATGGAATGCCATGTTTACTGGAAAGACTGTTGGCAGCAGCAAAAACGGTACCAGGGTTTAGATCGGTGTAGTCAGACAGACTGGAGCTGGGTTCAGCAAGCTTGGTACTTGAGTTCTGGCTAAGAAAGAATTCAGAGCCAAGACTCAAACTATAGGTGGATGTTTATTTCAAAAGTCACAGAAGTAGAAAAAGTTAGTGATAGAAGAAATGGGCACATGAAACAAGTTTCAGAGGTAACAGAAGGGAGCTTAAGGGAAAGAGAGAAATGTAAAGGTGACGTGCTTGAGGGAAAAACGTGGAGCAGAGGAAAGGCACAGACCTGCTCCTGAGCGGGAGAGGGCGAGGGGTCCTCCACCCTGAGGGCTCCTAAGGGTGGTGGATTTAGGAGAGGGTCTCATTAGAATATTCATCAGCTTGCCAGGTCTGTCCTTTTAGAGTTGTGGGCTCCACTGATTGTTCCACCTCATGGAGTCATTAATCAATTCAGCTGATCCTGATGTCAGCCAAGACATCACCTCTCTGGTTTTGCTGCTTTTCTGGGCCTGGAGCTGAAACACAATTGAGGCCTACATGTATTTGATACAGTTCAGAACCTCATTGTCCTGGGGGTTATTGCTTATGGGCTATTCTCTGGCCTCCGTGTTCATTTCCCCTCTAAGGGGGTCTAACCCGCATGACTAGCAATGGGCCCCGGGAGGACAGGTCAGGGAAGTTCTGATCTGCATGACCAGTGATGTGTTAGGGAAGGGAAGGTTACCCTGGGGGCAAGGTCCTTGTTTTCCCAGTTTGCCCTTTGCTAGGCACCTGGGGCTTTCTGTCCTGGTGACCTTCTGTACCCGACACACTGTCTTTGCTCTGCTCATGTCTATCTAACTGCCTGCCACAGAACAGGCCTTAAATCCAACAACCCATGCATATTGAGACATAGGTATATGGCAGGCGTTTTTTCAAAAATGGACAAAGTGGGCCTATCACTTCAAGGAAAACAATTGATTACATTTGTTGCCAATGATAAAATCTGAGAATTTTTCAAAATTAGAAATTTTGGGAAAATTGTATCTGCCATTGTATTTAAAAAATATATATTTTTACTGATTTCAGAGAGGAATGGGGAAAGAGAGAGAGAGAAACATCAATGATGAGAGAGCATCATTGATCAGCTGCCTCCTGCATACCCCACATCAGGGGGATGGAGCCTGCAATTCAGGCATGTGCCCTGATCAGGAATCGAACCATGACCTTCTGGGTCATATGTTGACATTCAACCGTTGAGCCATGCTGGCCAGGCTGCCATTGTATTCTCAACTGCTCCCAAATGCTTAAAGATTTTCTAATGAGATCATATTCATAAATGTAATATTTTGATATTATATAATGAAATGTGTTTACATTTGAAAGATCTGCATAATTCAGTGACCCTATATTTTTCAAATGACCAATTCATGATGTTATAAAATAAGCATGGGTAAAAGTTCTATTCAAAGTGCCAGATAAACTAATGGGTTTTATTTAAAATTTTTTTTTCATTATTATTATTATTATTTTATTGTTTGAAGGATTACAAATAGTAGTACATATGTCTCCTCTTTTTCCCTCTTGACCTCCCCCCAACCTCCCCTACCAACTAATGGGTTTTAGTGTAACAAAGTATGAAAAGCTCATTGAGCCCTAGCTGGTTTGGTTCAGTGGATAGTGTCGGCCTGCGGACTGAAGGGTCCCAGGTTCGATTCTGGTCAAGGGCATGTACCTTAATTGCAGGCACATCCCCGGTGGGGGGTGTGCAGGAGGCAGCTGGTCGATGTTTCTAACTATCCCTCTCCCTTCCCCTCTGTAAAAAATCAATAAAATATATATTTAAAAAAACAAAAACAAAAAAACCCCCAAACTTCAGAAGCCCTAGCTGATGTGACCTGCACGGCGAGGTTCAGGACCTGAAGGAGGGGCCGAGGCACAAATGCAAATGCTATGCAAAACATATGAATTTAGAAGGCATTGGGGGGCCAGGTGGAACCTCATTCCTGGAGAGGCACACTGAGTGTGCTTTTTATTCCGGTTTAGATATACATCTTGCCCTCAGGCGGGCACATAGCAGACAGACAGTCTCAGAGGTCAGTGACGATCAGTAAGGTCCAGTAAACATTTACGTGGAGGCTATCAGGTCAGGAAATTGCTTCGAGCCACCGCTATCTCAACACGACAAACCCTCGGTGCCTGGAGTAAGCCCTGCTCACGCTGAAGGCCTCCCACGTTCCTCCGTGCACGCTCATGACGGTGCTGGCATGCCGTGCACCCCACACCCAGCTTCTCCCATAGACCCTACCACCTGACTCTGTTTGCTTGAAGTTGCAGTTAGTTTTTATGAGGCACATAGGCAAATACAAAACGATATCGCCGTCTTCAAAACAATGCTATTTCAGATAAGTCAAACCAACATTTGTATTTATATCTTTGACCTAATCAAACGCCATCACAACCCCAAAGAACTTATACTAAAAACCCAAGAACTTTATTCGAGTATTGGAAAACAGGGTTTCTAGATGATTCTGACAGTCTTCTTATGCTAAAAGCCAGAGGGATGAGCTGTTTCAAATGTTTGCAGAAGAGATTTCTTTTTTTAAAGTAGCGCTGTCAGCTGCAGAACAGAAAAAGAACAAATTTGCTGAGTGAGGATGGGTTGGAGTGGGCCAGAACTCTTGTCATAATTCTGTAATTGGCATTCCTGCTGGAGCTAGGAGAAGCCTAAGTGTGTGGGAAATCTATAGGGCTGTCATCTACATCCACCTCAAAGTGCTTGTGTGGGTAATTTTTAAGGTCTAACTGCAAGTATGGTACTGGTTATGACCTAAATGGATAGCAGTAGACACGTGAGATTTTGTGTTTATTATTATACTGCGACAGACTGCCCCAGTACAATACCTCCTCATTATATCCCAGACATATTATCATCAGCACCAAACTATGCATATGAAAGCCTTTTGAGACATTAAATAAAGGCGATATATCACTAATGATAAGATGCTTAGAGACATTTTAGTATTGCGGTTTTGGAGTTAGATTAGTCAAAGCTTAAATTCTGACTTTGCCACTAATTATCATGTAACTTGAAAGAAGTTTCTTTAACCTGTGTGACCCTCAGTTTTGCCCGTTATAATATTCATAATAATACTTATCACATCGGTTACTGTGAGAATTAATGAAAGTAAAGTGCTTATTACAGTACCTGAATATAATAAAGTGTGCAGTGGCTGATAGCTGCTGCTGTTATTACTACTACAATAATAATAATTACACTAATGTGAATTTCATACCTTAATGATAGAGGTTAAGTGAGACTAAAGATATCCCATAGCTTATTCCTGCTATTTACCCTGGCAAGTTCTTTGAGGCATAGAGACAGTTGGTAATTTTAGATATCCTTTAAGGTCATTGCTAAGATTCTTATCTTCCCCCAACTATTTCACTTAGTTATCTGGAAATCAGAAAAAGAATGAGATTAGGAGGCTGGAGGAAAACATATTTTGTCCTTAAAAGGCCATATTTAAAAGATGCAATTATTGACTTTTAGACCTTTTAAAAGTTGAAAAGGTGATAAATACCAGTATCAGTAAGTACCAGTATCAGTTTGTAGAAATGTAAAGTGGGCCCTGGATGGGCGGTTGGGTTAGTTGGAGCATTACCCCAACTACCAAAAATTTGCAGGTTCAATTCCCAGTCAGGGCCCATATCTAGGTTGTGGGTTCCATTCCTGATTGGAGTGTGTGTGTGAGGCAACTGATCTCTCTCTCTCTTTTTCTCTCTCTCTCCCTCCCCCCTCTCTCAAATCAACAAGAACATATCTTGGGTGAGGATTACAAAAAGAAGAGATTCGATTCTGGTTAAGGGCATGTACCTTGGTTGTGGGCACATCCCCAGAGGGAGGTGTGCAGGAGGCTGCTGATCAATGTTTCTTTCTCATTGACATTTCTCTCAATCCCTCTCCCTTCCTCTCTGTAAAAACAGCAATAAAATATGTATTTAAAAAAAAAGAAATTTAAAATGGTACTTTTTTTTTTTTTTGGTCAGGCAATTTAGTAATATGTATTAAAGAATTTGGCCCAGCGTGTTTATTTCTAGGAAATTTTTCTAAGGAAAAGAGATAGATATTCATAATTTTAAAAAAAGTGTTTTGTTTATGTTCCTCAGAGCATTATTTATAAGAGTGAGCTAGAAACAGCAGATAAATGCCTAACAATAGAAATTGCTTAAGTAAAGTATGGCCTAGAAACAGAATGAAAGACTATGCCGTTACTAATAATCATGTTGGGATAAAAAATTCAAATGCCTAAAGGTGCTTAGCAAGTAAACTCAATGCAAAGTATCTGACTGAAAGACACTAGTGAGCGATGAGGACTGTGGTAAACGGGAGAATCCCTGCACCACCCGAAGGCATTAAAATTCAAATGGCAACGTCTGAGTTCTGCCCCGATTTACCAGCTTGAAACACCTGCTGTTAAAATGTGGGAAGAAATCTATGGCACATTTCTAAGCATAAGAAAAATGTAGCTGAAACCGGTTTGGCTCAGTGGATAGAGTGTCGACCTGCGGACTAAAAGGTCCGGGGTTCGATTCTGGTCAAGGGCATGTACCTTGGTTGCGGGCACATCCCCAGTAGGGGGTGTGCAGGAGGCAGCTGATCTATGATTCTTTCTCATCGATGTTTCTGACTCTCTATCCCTCTCTCTTCCTCTCTGTAAAAAAATCAAAGTATATTTTTTTAAAATGTAGGTAAAGGATGATTCCAATATTTGTTTAAGTATGTGTGATTACAGATGTATCCCTTGCCTGCCTGTCAGTTGGTCTGTCTTATTTTGCCAAAACAATGATAGTAAAAACATACACCTTACTATGTACCAGGGATTATTTTAAGTATCTTACATATGTTCACTCATGTTATCCTCAGAGCAATAATAGGTACTATCACCACCTCTATTTTACAGATGATAACGCTAAGACACAGAGAGGTCAGGTAACTTGGCCAAGGCCACACAACTAGAAAGTGTAGAGAAGGGATTCAAGCTTAGGCAGTAGAGTCTGGGCTCTTTACTGCCACGCTATGTGAAAACCAAAAGGTTATCACTTGTCTGAGATTTTTTTTTCTGTGGTGGATTTTATTTCCTTTTATTTTGGGTGGCTAAAGGTTTTCTATAATACACATGTATTTTATAATCAGAAAAAGCCCAATGCTTTATTAGCAGCACACACTTATTGCCTAGGCATGTGCTCTTTTTGGCTTCTCCAATTACTTGTTCTCTATTAATGAAAATGAGTTTGTCTGATTTGCTGGCTGAAACCTAGGCCCTGAGGAAATGAAGAAAAAATAGGACAAGTAAGTTTTATGGAGGTGGATGGGAGAGCATGTCAGTAACAGGCTCTGTGGGACAGCAGAGGAGCACTGAGCCAAAAACAGCCGACTAGGTCAATGAGGAGTGCAATGCACGTGGCTGTCACCAGAGAGAAGGTTTGGTTGGGCCCGGCCTCATCCCTCATCTGGCACACAGTGCTCTTTCATATCACTTACATTTTTCTTTCATTTGTTTAACAAATATTCATTACACTATTCCTTGGTAGGCACAATCAAGCATACGATGAAAAAAAAACATATCAGGAGCCTATAACTTAGTGAGGGAGATAGGGAATACTGGAATATGATCATTACCAATAAAAAGATACTATGTACCACCCAGCTGGTGTGGCTCAGTGGTTGAGCATCAACCCATAAACCAGAGTGGGAGGGGGTTACCAGTTTGATTTCTGCCAGGGCACAAAGCCCAGGTTGTGGGCTGGATCCCCATTAGGGCTGTGCAGGAGGCAGCCAATTGATGTTTCTCTCTCATCAATATTTCTATCTCTCCCTTCACTTCCTCTCTCTAAAATCAATAAAGATACATATATTTTTAAAAGATCCTGTGTGCTTTGAGAAGTTAAAGTGGGAGAGCTTTATTACGTTTTTCCAGTTTTATTGAGATAAAGTTGACATAACATTGCGAAAGCTTAAGGTGTACAAGGGAGTGATTTGACACAAGGTGAATACACTTGATGCAGTATTTTACATAATACTTATTTTTTATTTTTTATATTAATTCAACATGAAAACGTTTATATAAATTTAAAATATAAATATGCTTTTGATTACAAATTACAGAAACCCAAATGGGATGAACTTAAGCAAGAGTGGGGATGTATGGCTCAAATTGCCAAACCGCAGAAAGGGCAGTAGTAGAGTTGTTCTGATAGATGACGGCTCCAGGAGCTCAGAAATCTTTCAGAATCTCCTTGTTTTTCTCTCTTCTCACGTCTGCTTCTCTCTCTGTGTTGATTTTAATCTTTTAAGTTGCTGCACTGTATTTCAACGATAGCCATAAGTAGCCCTGAGCTTATATCTTTATACCTCACAACCTGGGAAAATCCAGTCAGAAAATCCCAGCGAGGGCCGCCGGTAGGTGAAATTTGGATTATGTGTTATCTTTGCACTAATCGCTGAGGTCAAGGTGGATGGGGATGTTACATTTGAGACAACTTGTGTCAGAAGTTCATCTTTATGATCAGGGAAGTGGAATACTGTTATGGTTGCAGTAGGAGAGAAATATTTCCCCAAAGAAGATAAATACGGTTAAAAATAATACATACATAGTATAGTTTATGACATATATTGCTAGTTTTCTTCTAATATTCCTTCTGACCTTCCTCCTTAGTAAAATAATCTCTAATTTTAACCTGGTTAAAATAATAACCAGAATAAATAATACATATATGATTTTCTTTGTAGCTGGGCATGGTCATGTGACCAGGTTCTGGACAAGATGTAAGCAGGGATATTGTGTGCAAGTTCAAGGAAATGTTTTGAAAAGAGGAAACATGTACATCTTCATTCCTTCTTCTTCCCTTTGAAGAAAACTGGAAGATTCTCACCCAAGGCCTCCCGCTTGCTCCACAGCTCTCTGGAGTCCCTTGCAGCCCCATAACCAGATTCTCCCAGCTCTGTTTTGTACCAAGGATGAGCAAAGCCCTAACCACTACTACTACTACTACTACTACTACTACTACTTCTTCTTCTTCTTCTTCTTCTTCTTCTTCTTCTTCTTCTTCTTCTTCTTCTTCTTCTTCCTCCTCCCCCTCCTCCTCCTCCTCCTCCTCCTCCTCCTCCTCCTCCTCCTCCTCCTCCTTCTTCTTCTTCTTCTTCTTCTTCTTCTTCTGCTTCTTCTTCTTCTTCTCCTTCAAGCGTGTAATTCTTATGGAGGCCTCCATGTTCTTAGAAGACTCCATTCCTGGCCACAATCATTGGCCTAGGGCTGGACACTTGACCCAAATACAAAATTTCCCCATCCCTCACAGTAAACATAATTTATCGGTCTGATGATAGGCACCTGACCCAATATGGTCCAATCAGAGCCCTTCTTCCAGATTTTTTAACTTGGACAGAGAAAGCTGCTCTCAGGTCCTCTCTGGTGCTGAGTATTATGAGATGTGAGGCTCTGAAGCTGTTCTTTTCTCTTGTTTGAAAGAAGCCAGTCTGTACTGGGAGAGAGAGAGTAAAGGTCAAAAGTAGGAAGAAGCCATGATGAAGGCTGCTGAGAATCCTGAAAACATTTGAGTCCTTTGTTTCAGTCAATCCTTCCTGAAGTCCATAATATGTTCTACCTTTCATAACTCAGCTCAGATCAGGTTGTGGTGTTTTATAAAACTGCACTGAAGATTTGGGGTTAAAAGAAGTTTGGTTGAGAGGATTAAATGACAAAACCATCACCAATCCTGTAGCTTTAGTACCTGGTAAATAGTGTACTCTTAATTGGTAGCTGCAATTATTGCTATTTATTGAGATATTTGTTCTCAAATATCTATAGTTATGTCTTTACAATTCTTTTTAAAAACATGTATATTTTATTGATTTCTTACAGAGAGGAAGGGAGAGGGATAGAGTTAGAAACATCGATCAGCTGCCTCTTGCACACTCCCTACTGGGGATGTGCCTGCAACCAAGGTACATGCCCTTGATAGGAATCGAACCTGGGACCCTTCAGTCCGCAGGCCCACGCTCTATCCACTGAGCCAAACCAGTTAGGGACACAATTCTTGTTATATAATGTCATTCAAGCTGAACTCCTAAAAGCTCAAGAATAATTTTTCTATCTTTTGTGAAGAACAAGGAAAACAGCATGGATCACTATCTTTAACCCTCTTAGAAAGCCATCTGTTCCGAGGCTTTGTCTCCTTGTACTCAAATCCCTTATCCTCTTTATTGTTCTCTTCCTATTTCAGCTAATGTCCCCACATAAGCCTGTGAGATCCTTTATTCCCCAGAGTGCAGGAGCAATAATCAGGGACAAGTTCCTGCCAGAAAAATTGTTACCTCAGCCGTTATTATTTACCCCGGCCTCATCCTTAACAACAAAAATGAAAATGGCTCTGTTAAGAGACCTTATGGTTCATAATCTAAAATAGATCAGAGGGCCGAAACCGGTTCGGCTCAGTGGTAGAGCTTCGGACTGCGGACTGAAAGGTCCCAGGTTCGATTCCAGTCAAGGGCATGTACCTTGGTTGCGGGCACATCCCTGGTAGGGGGTGTGCAAGAGGCAGCTGGTAGATGTTTCTCTCTCATCGACGTTTCTAGCTCTCTATCCCTCTCTCCTCCTCTCTGTAAAAAAATCAATAAAATATATTTAAAAAAATAAAATAGATCAGAGGGACTTAGAAAAGCTTAGCGGGGACCAGATTTAACTTGTGGAATAGAATATTATTCCACTGCCTTGTGCAGCTAAATGTTTGAGAAGTACCTTTTAAAATATGCTAATAGTTGCCTTTCACATCCCTGAGCACCACTAACTAGAAAGGAAATAATTGTTCTCGGCCAAAGTAGTTAAATTCTATCATTAATCTCTAACACTTGTAGGAGGAAGCAGGAAGTGTTACTGTATCTTTGTGTATTTAAAGTTATTACTTCCTGATTCTACTTTCAGAATATTGACCAGGTAAGAGGAGTTTTCTTGTCTTTTCTATTGTCTGGTTCTCCACTGCCATTTAATCGTGATAAACGTCTTGCCGCAACTATGGCAAACAATAAAATCTTACTGGATGCTACTGATGATAATGTACTGGTCTTCCAGTAGAAGTTCCTCATTCCTTTTAGTAACAGGGCACTCTGACATGTTTTCTTTTCCTCTTGGGATCCTAAAAATATATACTGTTGGACATGACAGGTGAATTCAGGGAGACATGAGCGAGTTGAATAAAACAGGGTAAAAGGAGTGTGACTCCTGACTGACTTGCCTAGATAATAGACTCCCATCTGGTGGTGGTGGTTTGCAGACCGTTTTAGGGATACGGTGATAAGATGTCATTAGATGCCTGTGGTATCTCTACCCCCACAAGTCTGCTGTCTGCTTTTCCAGTGAGCTCCAGGTGATGTCCTGATGCAGGTCTGAGAACCACATGAACTACATGCTCTGCTCACGTGAGATCCTCTGGCTCTTCTAGATGATCCCAGTTACAAGGGGCTGGAGTAGCTCCCTCAGCCAGATCAGCTGCTTCAGAAGAAGTCATGTGATTTTACAGTATTTGTCTCAGGTGAAAACTGTGGCACTAACCCTGACTCATCATTGCCCTGACTCATCATTACTTTCATTCTGAGTTCCAGATTCTGGGGTTGGAAAGCAGAATAATGGGGCGGGGATGGGGGGGAGGGAGAAGGGGGCTAGATTTTTCTACATTTTGGAATAAAAAACTGTTATTCCTAAATGGCTGGGTTAAATAGTTGTATTTGGTAGCAAGAGAAAGTCTGGAGAAACCACTTTGTCTGCAATGTTAATGAATTTTAAATGCCCACCTGCACACCTTTTTCTCTCTTCTGCCTTGGGAAAGATGCTGAGTTTGCTGACAATATGCATATTGTAATAAATCTTATATATTCCTCATGAATATTGTCGCCTAATTAATAGGTTTATTTCATCATCTGGAAGGTATTCACTGAGTCTGGGTTCACTGGGCTGGGCTGTCATGTCTCCCTCACTAAACCTACCTTGGGCCTAGCCCATGTTTGCTCATCTCATGACCTGGAGCTCCTTCTGTAGCCCTGGACCCTTTCACCTCATACCTGCCTTACTCATTGTACTCAAGTTTACCGAGTTCCTGAGCTCTGACTTCATCTCCTATTTTTGACTCTGAATTTGCCCGTTGGACTTGATGACAAAATCTCGCTTCTCTAGAATAATAGTTAACCCCTGCCACACCTCCCCACATATAGCTTTACACTCACCCTCTGGCTTCATTCCCTCCCAGCTGCCGTGAGTAAATACCTTACCCACGTCCTTCCAGCCTGGAGAACCCTGCCAAGACTAGCCTCCCTTCCTCCTCACCCCCATTGGGAAGAACGTCAGACACCAAAAGCCTTAAAAACACACTGTGTGATATAGCAAAGTGGAACTTGTTTCCTACTAAAAGTATACGACCCAACAGGGGGGGAAATCTGAGTCACTTAAAAAAATTGTTAGTTTTTGTTTTTTTCCTTTTGAGGGAAAGGAATATGAGTCAATTTGTTTGCTATTGAATAAAATATGTTTAAAATTATGTACTGAAAAAATTATATTGCTTTTATTTTATTAGAAGAATGGCTGATGAAAACGGGAGGGAGACTGAAGCTAAGCAGAGAAGAGGTGGGAGGGGCAGCCCCAGCAGGGACCAGAGCTTGGCCAGACAAGGCAGGCCAGAGGCCAGAATCCACACCCTTGCTTGAAAACTAAGAAATCAACAAGTGCCAATACAATTATTTTGTTATGAAAATGCGATTTTTAGACACAGATAATTATTTGATAGGGGTCTACTTGGCTTTAGAGAAAATTTTCCAGATAAATCACTAGCTGTAAAAAATCTAGGTTTGTAGTCAAGATTTTGAATCAATAGAGAAGCATACTGTCCCTTAAAATTTAAGGCTTAAATTTAAGGCTTAAATACATAGTTCTCTAGTCCTAAGCACTTTTTAAAAAATATATATTTTATTGATTTTGTACAGAGAGGGAGAGAGTTAGCAAGTTAGAAACATCGATGAGAGAGAGTCATCGATCAGCTGCCTCTTGCACACACCCTACTAGGGATGTGCCCGCAACCAAGGTACATGCCCTTGACAGGAATCGAACCTGGGACCCTTCAGTTCCCAAGCCGACGCTCTATCCACTGAGCCAAAACGGTTTCGGCCCTAAGCACTTTTTATTTTAAATAGATGCACTCCTAGGATTTGTGGGGCTTAGGGCAAGTGTACAAATAAAGACCCATATACCATATGTCTAAATAATTGAGTTATTCATAAAGCTAACAAGTTTTAGATAAGATATATTTTATCCCTCTACCTTTTAAAAAAAAAATATTTTATTGATTTTCCAAAGAGAGGCAGGGAGAGGGATAGAGAGCTAGAAAAGTCGAATCGAACCCGGGACCTCTCGGTCCGTAGGCCAACGCTCTATCCACTGAGCCTAATCGGTTTCGGCTATCCTTCTACCTTGACAAGTATACTTTTATACCAACTTGAAAGGCCAGGTTCAAATTTAGAATTGTTGGGCTCCTGGGTTGTGGCCTGGAATGAGGTGAGCTGGCCCATCAGGGGTGGTGCTCACTCTCAGGAATCTGGACCCTGAGAAGAGGCCCACCCAAGCCCTAGAAGGGGGCTCAAGTCTTTTGGGCTGGGAATTCCAGATCCCCAGGAACTGAGAGGGTGCTCAGAGGATGCTCTAGAAGTATGTGTGTAGGTGTGGGGGAGTGGAGGGAGGTGGTCTGAGGCTCCAGATATATATGCCTCCTGATTCCATAGCCTCCTCATCCTATGGGGAGAGATATAGCCAGAGGAGAGTCAGAATGGTACCTTAGTATATATGGTATATATATATATTAAAAGAGGAAGGGAGAGGGAAAGGGAGATTAAACATGGATGAGAGAGAAACATTGACCCACTGCCTCCTACATGCCCCCTACTGGGGATTGAGCCGCAACCCCAAATGGGGCATGTGCCCTGACCAGGAAATGAACCAGTGACCTCTTGGCTCATGGGTCGACACTCAACCACTGGGCCACACCGGCTGTGCTGATTTTTCAAATTCAGGGCTCAGCACATAGAGGTCCCTTGCTGGGCCTGAGAGTGGTATGATTTGGCACTTGGGAATCACCCTTCATAATTCCTACTCTACTACTAATCCTCTGTCCCCTTTTCCCTCTTCTTGCCACTGTCTTCCCTCAGAACACACAGACGCTACCTGTTGTTCTGCTCAGATACTAGTTTTACTATTATAAATAGGACACACGTATGGTGTCTTCCATTATTTCTCTCTTTGATTCCAATTTCCTCTACTAATTATCTGGGACCCTTCTTATTAGCAGAGTTTACCTCTGGGAGGCCTGCCAGGGAAGGAAGAGCGTGGGTGGCAATAAGTCTGGGGAAGAAACCTGGTGTTTTCACTGAGGAGAAGGCCTTCAGAATACCGAGGCTCTTAGGGCTGTGGCAGATTCAACCCGCTAGGTCGAGGGAAGGGCCCTGGCCCCAGCAGCATTCACAGGGCTGGAGGGAACACCGCTTCCTGGCCACCACTGGAGGAGCAGAAAACACACGATGGACCAGGCCTCTGAGCAGACCATTTTAAAGGAAAGGAAAATGAAAAATGAAGGTCAACACGATCATCACATAAGTGTTTATTTATTTATTTTATTATTATTTTTTTTTCTGTAAAGAATTTTTTGTGAGTTTATTTGAGCCTTACTGTCAACATATGCCGGGAAGCAGAACCTCAAAGGATTGAGATAATGCTCCGAAGAATGGCGGGTTACATTTCTCTATTTATACACTGAAATCAAAGGAGGGAACATAAGTGTTTATTTAATACTGAGTGCCACCTAGGCCCCCTGTAGAACTCACAGGGAAAGGAAGTAAAAGGGATTGAACACACACCTCCTATCAAATTGTAACCCATATTTCTGTGAAGGTACCAGTGAAATTCAAACAAAACCTCTTTAAGCTCACTCTCCTGTACTGAGAGAGTCCCTCCACCCCCTGAAATTTTGGAGGTGGGGGTGTGCCTCATGCTTGTCTTTGTTACTGATTGGATCAAGGGACGGATCATTTCACCACCTCTAGTGTGCTGTTGTTTTGCATTACATTGCCCCAAGATGTGAAACAATTTCATTTCCCTCAGAAAATATTTCTCACACAGGATATTTGTGTATGAGTCAGGCTTTGCTGCAGATATGGAGGCAATAGTGGAGTTTTATATTGCCATGCTGCTTGGTTCTTCCTCTTCCTTTAAAGGTTCTGTATTTTCCTGACCCCCTTCCATAGGGCTCCCCTTTTATTGATTGATTTTTTCCCCTCTTATTTTATTATAGCCAAGGACTCATGAATTGTGTTCTGCTAAAATATGGGTCATCTTTTCCAGTTCCCATCCTGGGCCTCAGAAGTACCAACAGAGACTTCTGATGGCTACCACTCTGTTTTTGCAGTTCTGTGAGGGGGAGGAGGCCTGGCCTGTGCCCTCCCTCAATCTGGGCTGAGGGATCACCCCCTCCCCCAAGTGCACGAATTTCGTGCACCAGGCCTCTAGTATAATAATATACTTATCGTATTTTATGTAATGTTCTACACTAATAATAATAATAGATAACTTTCTCTTCAAGGGCAATTGAAGGTTTTTGAGCAGGGGAATGATGTGACCAGACCTTAGTTTTAGGCAAGGCATGAAGGGTAGCAAGAGAAGGGAGAGATTAAAGGCAAGAGGCCAGTTACAGAGTCATTTTACAGTAGTTAAGGTCAGAGGTAATGAGCTAGGCTTATGGCAATGGTACCGTAATTAGGAGAGGGAAATAGATATAATTATTCAGCATAGAGGTACTGACAACGCATTCAAACATGAAAAAAAAAAAAAAAAAGACTTAGGTTTAAGCAAGGACACTAGTAACAAACGGAGTGTGCCATATAATCTAACTGGATGTGTGTATGTCCAGAGGTGAGGGTATCCCACAGGAATAGACCAGAGCAATACCACCGAGCTGTGCTTCAGTGTTCTCTTTCTGAGCGTTAGATGCTGCTTGCTGCATAATGGTCTGTAAATTCCGTTCATTTAGAGGAGGGGAGAAGGACACTACAGATCAAAGGGAACGTGTTGTAGGAAGCAGGAAACCAATGACAGAAAGTACTGCATGGGTAGTAAGAACCAGCCCTTTCAGTTTCTTCCAGGAATAAATGTCAGCAGTCAAAGGCCACATTGTCCTTTTGTGGTCTGCACCACCTTCCAGGTTTCTTCCTGGGTAAGGTGAAGGACATGTGTGTCAAGCCCAGAAGCATTTGAACTTCTAGTGCCTCGTCTTGCTCATGAAAGCTTCTTAAGGGCGATGATTGTATCTTTGTATGCCCTGCCCAGGGTGGGAGCTTAAAAATATCAACAGAATTTGCTGAATTGTGTCAATTCCCATTTCATTGATCTTTGGTTGCTCCTGTAGTGGATCTGGTGCCGTATTCAGTATAATTTACTTCAAGTAAGAGCAGAGCTGCCACTTACATGTGGTCTCTGACCTAGGAGAGGAGCAGGGCATCCACCACCTGGTGGGGAGCTAACCCACTTAGAATCTGTTGCAGGGCAGCATCCCTGGTTAGCACTTTTTTAAAAAAATATATATATATATTATTGATTTTTTACAGAGAGGAAGAGAGAGGGATTGAGAGTTAGAAACATTGATGAGAAAGAATCATCGATCAGCTGCCTCTTGGCCCCCCCCCCCCCACCCCCTTACTGGGGATGTGCCCGCAACCAAAGTACATGCCCTTGACCGGAATCAAACCCGGACCTTTCAGTCCGCAGGCTGACGCTCTATCCACTGAGCCAAACTGGTTTCGGCAGCACTTGTGAGATCCTTTTGCCACTTCTCATGATTCAGCTCCTCAGTTTTCCCTCCTCTCTCTTTCCATACTCAATGCTTTATTTTTAAAATTTTTTTTTAAATTGATTTCAGAGAGGAAAAGAAAGGAAGAGAGAGATAGATACATCACCAATGAGAGAATCGTTGATCGGCTCTTTCCTGCATGCCCCTTATTGGGGATTGAACCTGTAACCCAGGCATGTACCCTGACTGGGAATCAAACTGTGATCTCTTGGTTCATAGGTGGATGCTCAACCAGTGAGCCACGCCATCCGGGCAATGCTTCCTTTTTAAATGTCCCCCAGGTCTTACACTTTTCTCTTGGGTGCTCCTAGAGTACTTTATTCATCCGTGGATGCCTCAGCATTCCATCTCTTCTTGCACTAGGTAGGTTACCTAACACATTAGGTAAGTGTAATCTAAGGTAACCTAAGTAATGGTAACACTCTTCAATTCTAGTTGTTTGTTTTTTTCCCCAGCTGGAAAAGGTGTCATTCATTTACTTCTCTATGCTACTGTGATCTGCAGGCTTGTTCACAGACCATAAGCCACATGGAATAACCCTAATGCTGATCAGGTTAGTAACCGGGAAAACGACAATCAGAAGGCACATCACTGAGACTCTAATAGATGTCAATTAGATATAGTCACTCAACTCCGGAGGAAAAGAAAGTAGGAAAAGAAACTATATTTATAACTTAGAAAACATTCAGAGTTCAACATGGACCATTATCACGTGAAAAGGGGGTCTTTAGTGCAGTCTCACCCCTTCTTTCCCCTGAATGCTCTGTCGGTTTCCAATAGCCTGAATTTGGCCCACTTCCCAGTGCTGACCTGGTCAGGGGACAGAGTGACTTAGTCACTCCATTCCCCTGACCTCTCCTCATTGTCCCAGCCAATGAGTTGGCAGTCTAATTGTTGGCTTTTCCTCCAAACCTGAGGGTGTGTCACCCGTGAGGTGGAGGTGAAATTGACCTACCTGGCTGGCATTCCAGTTAGGTAAGGGAGCACTTGCTCTCTTCAAAGCCTCAGGACCCAGCTTCTCTTCCTTACCTACCTGTTGCTAGGCATCTGATGGCCTTAGAAGCCCATTCTTATATCCTCGGGGGATTTGTCAGGGCCGGAGCAGAAACACGTGCAATCTTGCCAAGAGTCCTTTAGTTAATGTCCTAACACAGCTCTCCTGGGGACTAGCACTTGCAATAATTGAGAGCTGATAAGTCCTATTTACAACAAAGTACAGCCAGAGATCTTGAGTGTTTACAGACCTGGAAGTCGGGATTTTCTCTTTAGGAGTTCTCCTAATGCTTTATCCTAGGAACCCTTTACAAGGTACAGGAACATAAATGGTGTCACTGAACTGTTCTTTCTTGCTGTTTTATTATTCCTAGATTTTTTCATTAATTGATTAAATAGTTCACTTAAGCTGAAATCGGTTTGGCTCAGTGGTAGAGCGTCGGTCTGCGGACTGAAAGGTCCCGGGTTTGATTCCGGTCAAGGGCATGTACCTTGGTTGCGGGTGCATCCCCAGTGGGGGTTGTGCAAGAGGCAGCTGGTCGATGTTTTTCTCTCATCGATGTTTCTAGCTCTCTATCTCTCTCCCTTCCTCTCTGTAAAAAAAAAAAATCAATAAAATATATTTTTAAAAAATAGTTCACTTAAGAACAAATACTTGTGAAAAATAATTTTGAGGCAATTTTTAGGTTCCAATTGATTGAAAAAGACATTTATAGTTTAGGATTTTACAGGAAGTCTTTCAAAGGAGATAATATAGGTTGGGCCTTGAACTCTAGGTAGAAAACTATGACATTAATACATAAAATTGAAGAAGACACAAATAAATGAAAAAGATATTCTATACTTATGAATTGGAAGAGTTACTATTGTTAAAATGTATATACTATCCAAAGCAATCTACAGATTCAGTACAATCCCTATAGAAATCCCAATGACATTGATCACAAAAAATAGAATAAACAATCCTAAAATGTGTATGGAATCACAAAAGATGCCAAATAATCCAAAAAATCTTGAGAAAGAAGAACAAGGTTGGAGGCATCATGCTCCCTGATTTCAAACTATATTACAAAGCTAAAGTAATCAAATCAGCATGATATTGGCATAAAAACAGACACATAGATCAATGGAATAGAATAGAGATTGGGTTTGGGATGGGAATGGGGGGAGATGAGGACAATTATGTGATATAATGTTATGTGTCTATACCTCAATTAAAAAAAGAATAACTGTGGATATTTTATTTATTTATTTATTTTCCAGAAAACACATTTACCCATACACTCGAGGTGGCCCTGTAATGTCACAGTTGAAAGGCCCCTTCAGCCGAAACCAGTTTAGCTCAGTGGATAGAGCGTCAGCTTGCATATTGAAGGGTCCCAGGTTCAATTCCAGTCAAGAGCATGTACATTGGTTGCGGGCGAATCCCCAGTGGGGGCTGTGCAGGAGGCAGCTGGTCAATGTTTCTCTTTCATTGATGTTTCTAGCTCTCTATTCTTCTCTCTTCCTCTCTGTAAAAAATAAAATATATTAAAAACAAACAAACAAAAAAACAAAAACAAAAAACAAAGGCCCCTTCGCTCAGTGAACCAAACCCAAGCTTGGGACTGCCCTGACCAGGGCAATCAGCCTGGGAATTAGCCTGGGAAGTGTGGCACTAAACGTGGGTGGAGGGGGAGTGTTGAGAGGAAGGACCAGGGCTGGTTCAAGGTGAAGGTCACAAAGCTGGTGAGTGGGGGACCTCAGCCCTGGGGGCAAAGGCCACTGGATAGGTGGGATGAACCCCCAAAGTTAAGACTCAGATTACTCAGGGAGTGGGGATGGGGAGGAGTGTACAAAAGTCACCATGGCCCCCTCTTCTCCCCTTCAAGTCTGAAGACCCGAGATGGCTCTAAGTGTCCCCAGGGGAGGGCAGGAAGGAAGCCTAGGTCTACCTGGCATATGACAGAGGCAGGATCCACAAATTAAATGATTTTGGTTGAGTGTGAATGGAAAGCAGGCCTGGTGAAGGCAATGCAGCTGGCTGGGCAGTGGGGCTACTCTCCTGGGTTCAACAGGACGAGTGGGTGAAACGATGGGCCTCTTCTTGGCTCAGCGTGAGAACGCCTTCTCAGTGATGAAGCAGTGGCCACTGCGGGGTACCTGCTCGAGTGCCAGGTACGTCTGACATTTGTCCAGCGGCCCTTCTCCAAGAAGTGGTAAGGCACTGAGAGGTGGCTCTTCTGCCTGCAGTAGCTGTCTTTGACCATTCCACAGGCCATGATCTCCTTGCATAGCTCCAAGGCAAGGATCATGGTGAGCCAGTCCACGGTGGGTGCACAGCATGCACTCAGCACTGTTGATCTGGGTGCCCAGGTATGAGCCCAGCATCTGGCGGAGCTGGACACCACAGCACAACTGCAGTATGGTTCTTGAACCAGTGGCTTCCCATCTGGCACTCTGCTATATTCACTGAAGGGTAGGGGCCCTGGTGCCAGGGGCCTGGAGTTGGAAAGGTGGGGGCTCAGGCAGGAGGCCAGGCAGGCTCAGCAGAGAAGCCCATGGAGCCACAGGATGAATGAAGCGCAGAAGCCGACCCTGAGCCTTCATGCTGTCACTGCTGCTCAGCAGCAGGAGGGCTGCTATCTCCAGGGTTGGGAAGGAGTGGGAGCCAGGAGGCCAGGAGGCCAGGAGGCTGCTCTCCACCCACTGCTTGGAGCTCCATGGCCCACTGGACGGTGAGCCTGGCTGAAACCCAGAACCCCCCCCCCCCCCCCGCCCCCGCAACCGGCCCCGTGCACAAGGGGTGCCGTTGCCGTAGCTTCTGGAGGCTGAAAGGTGAAAGTCAGGTATTTACAAACAGAGATTCATGGTCCTCAGTCCCAAGAATTTTGAGTTAGTGAGTCTGAGTCCTAGGCAGAGACAGTATGTAATTTCTGAAACTCCACAGAACCACTGGTCTAAATTATAGTGGTGGTAGTGGAAAGGAAATTATTTTGGTTTGGTTTTCCTTTCCACCACAAAAGCGTATAAATGCAAACAATTGCTGTGTGTGTTTTTTCCTGGTTATCTGCAAAAATAGCTTTCTCTGCACATCTCCCCCCACCCTCCTGATTAGCCCCAATGTTGAAATAATCTCTCCTTAAGTTTCTCTTGTGAAATGAAAAGCTGTGTCTTTGTTTTGTTTTGTTTTGTTTTGAGCTCTTGCTTAAAGTGACATCAAAGCTCAGGGAGCTCCTTGCTGCAGCCCTTAGCATTGCTAAAATGAGTAAACAAAAACAGGCCTTCAGGGTGGAAGAGAACTTTGTACGGAATGGCAGATGAGGGTGTGTGGTCCTAAGTACATTGGTAGGACTTTCTCTGCTGCTTTTACTTTTCCCCCTCACTAGTCTTCTACCTGTCAGCAAAACATCATCATCATCATCATCATCATCATCATCATCATCATCATCGGCTGAGTTCTGGCTGCTGACAATGACATCACAACTACTGAGCATTTAGCACAGTGACATCCTGAATGGCTGTACATCCCGACAGAAGAGGTCCCCAGTTTCTAGGCAGAGAAACGGACACAGAGGAATAGGAAGGGATTCACTTAATGGATTAGGGGCTGGCTGAGCTGGGACCAAAACCCAGGTGGCCTGGCTCTCAGCCTGGCTGACCACACTGCTACCCACACAGCCCGGGCTGACCCCAAACAAGTAGTCCATTGAGCAATTGCACAAACAACAATGAATGATGGATGGTCAGAGCTAGCAACAGGCACAAATCAACTGCAACCCCATCACTTCCTGGCCCCTAAATTTTCAGCCAAGTCTGTAAAGTGTGGTCACAAATGAGTTTGACCAGCAACTTGGCCCAGCTTTTAAATTTGGAAACTTCTTTACTGTCAAAAGTAAAAGCCTGCCTTGTACTGTGGGTGGAGAATGCCTTTGAAACCCATAAGACTAAAATGACACATGTGGGCTTAACCTGGTCTGGGAGGGCCTTGGTCAAACAAGACAGCTTTAGATTTTTGAACCTCCTGTGGATCTATCCTCCTACCTCAGACTTATCTAGCAAGGGTGTGTGTGTGTGTGTGTGTGTGTGTGTGTGTGTGTGTGAGATCAATGGAGTTCAATTAGAATCAACTTAAATGACCAAGTCTCATTGTATTCTCCTCAAATTTGCCGCTGAGATGTAGCCAAAATTTATGGTTCCCACATACTTGAAGTTCAGGCCAAATGGCTCTACTTGACCAACTGTAATGTTGGTCCTGGGTGCAAGGCACTCAGACCTGCTTGGCCTTGGTATGGCCCTAGGCTCAGGCCTAAATCTTCAACTGTAAACCCAGGGAATACCCAAGAGATATAGCTAGCTAGGACGTTTCCTGTTTCAGGAGTCAATTTTCTAGTCTTGGGTTGGATAATTCCAATGTCTATTCTCCACATGTTTAGAAACTAGGACTTCAGAAATTAGTGAGGGGACAGAAAAGTTGAAATAGGGTGAAATAGGACAGACATACCTTGAAGCCCTCTCTTGTTCCCTCCCCGCACTGGTGCACCGGTGGGGTCCCTCGGCCTGGCCTGCACTTTCTCACAATCTGGGACCCCTTGGGGGATGTCAGAGAGCTGGTTTCAGGCCGAGGGACCCCACCGGTGCACGAATTTGTGCACTGGTCCTCTAGTTTATTTATAAGTAGACCTAACAAGCACATAAACAAGAGATGTTTTGAATATGTAGATCAGGTGCCACAATGTTAGGAATTTGAATGGAGGATTTTCTTGGTTAGATTATAACAGGGACTGCCCCCATTTTGTGTTTATCATAACATGTGTTTATTAAATAGCACTTCTTTCTTGAAATAGTCCACATTCTCCTAATATTTACTTATTCATCAAACAAATGTGGAAGGTCTGCTATGTGCCAGGCAAAGCTTATGTTCTCATAGCCACATCTTATTGTAACACACATAGCACAGGTGAGTTCTGCCTTTTAGAATATAGTTTTATGTATTCTACTAAAGTGTAAGGTCCTTTTAAAAATATTTTATTGATTTTTTACAGAGAGGAAGGGAGAGGAATAGAGAGACATACCGATCAGCTGTCTCCTGCACCCCCCTCTCCCCTCCCTTTGGATGTGCCTACAAACAAGGTGCATGCCCCTGACCTAACCCTGACCCCTCAGTCTGCCTGCCGATGCTCTATCCACTGAGCCAAACCGGTTAGGGCTATAAGATTCTTGATTATCTTGCTCATTTTTGTGTCCCCAATGTAAATGAACACAGTGCCTTGCACTCAATAAATATCTGTTGAATTATGTTGTTAAAAGGCATTACCAAAAAAAGGTTCTACATAACTATTTTTGATTGTGCTAACGGTCTAAAGCAGATGTGTCAATAAGGTATCATCATTATGCAAATTAATAAGTATTGGGTGTGTATAGGGAAGGGTACGTTTACTTTATGAATGAAGAAAGGAGACTGCATAACTGGCAGGAGCCTGTTCTTGGAAGAAGCGTTAATTTTCCTCTGGTCATTGTAGAATGATTGAGTCTTTTCATTCTAGACTCCAACTAGAATTTCAGACTTCTCATTCTAGAGTATGTTCATCCCTCTCACCTTTCCAGGGCTACCCCGCTTCTTTCTGCTTCTTCCCGAAGGGCTGTGGCCCACGGAGTCCACCGCAAAGTCTCCCAGGTCCACCTGATCCTCCGGCGCCGGGCCAGGACCTCTCCGGACCGGCGGCTGCAGGGACCCGCCAGGGACACCCCGGGTCACGCGCAGGACCAGCGCCAAACTGGCCGCGGAGGGGAGCGGCGCTGAAGGCGGGGCCGCTACGGGCGGGGCGGGGCGGGGCGGGGCGGGGCGGCAGACGGGGGCGGCTTGGGTGTTACCACCAACCCGCTCCGGCCGGAAACTGGCGCTTGTTTCCGGCCGGACGGCCGAAAACCACCGATCCTGAACCAGCCGCCGGAGTCGGAGTGGCGATCGTGTGTGGAGTGGGGGGAAAAGCCGCTGGAAGAGGAGGAGGCCAGTCCGGATCAGCCCCGTCTGGCTCCGGATCCAGATCCTGTGCGCAGCGACAGCCGCGGCCGCAGCCTCCGCCACCGCCTCCGCCTCCGCCTCCATCGTCGTCAGGGGAGGGGCCGGCCGGACCCCGGGGTCACAGCAGCGGAATGAGGAGAGGCGGCCGGGCCCCGCGCCCCGCCCCGGCCTAGGGCCTCGCCCCGGGAGCCGCGAGGGTAACGGAGCCCCCCGCCTTGTCGCCCTCCCCCGTTCTACTCCCGCCTCTTCAGTTTCCCCAACTCTGACCCTCTGATCTCCACTGGCCCCCTTCTCCTCTCTGGTTATATTTCACCCCGAGCCATCGCCTCCCGGCACCCCCGCCTCCCCAGACTGTTCCCCGCTTCGCCCCCCCTTTCCCGGCTGCTCCCCCTTTCACCTGTGTCCCCGGCGCGCTCCCCTCTCCCCCGACCCCGGGCTCCCCAGTGTGCGGGAGGTGTGGGCTGTGCCAGCCAGACTTTCCGGGAGGGATGGCGGAGTTTTAAGGCGCTTAGGAGTGCAGGCTACTACGCCTCAGTCCGGTAAAGTTCATTGTAAAGTCTCGGTGTAAAAGTGAAATGAAAAGACAGGCTTGCTCTCCCCTAGCGATAGCCAAACTGAGGTGCGTCCAGGAGTGGAGGCAGGGTGAGTGTGAGCGAGAGAGAGCGATTCTAGGGCAGCCGGTGAACTTCAGAAAAAAGCAAAGTTGCCGTGAGCCGATGGAAACTTTAGAAGCTGCTGCTGAGTAAGCCGGGGGCTGCGTGATCTCACTCCTCTTCTCATAATTACTAGGTTAACGGTGTGGCTCGGTCGGGATGGAATGGGATTTGTTTACTGGGCCGGCGTATTTTTAGCATGTCGGCTCGCGAGGACCGGCGCTCCGAGCCTGCCTCCCTCCTTCCCTCCTTCCCTCCCTCCCTCCCTCGCCCTCTAGGTAGTCTGTCTACGGTAGGCGGCTCCTCTGGGCACAATGCAGATATAAATATTAAGTTGAAAGAAACTGACTGATGAAATTTTATGTAAGGTTCTCTGCAGACTCCTCAGAAGTTACAAATGCAAAAGCAAGAATTAGCGGGGCTTGGCTCTTATTTTCCTTACCTTCCTATAAGTACATATTTAAAATGCTCTTTTAGAAAATCTGAAATGGGTACATTTCAGTCTTTTGTCTTCCCATCTGTATGTTTAGGAGACCTTTGAGGAGGTGGATCCCTTTGTCTTTCAGAATCTATTTCTGAAGTAGGGAAGGACAAAGTAGAAGTGGTGGTAAGGCTAGTCCAAAAGGGTAGCTAATCCTAAATCTTTTACAAACATTTTCTATATTATATAACTTAAAAAATATTCCCTTAGAGTAAATGAGTTTCGTTCCTGATGGGGTGGAGAAGACTGCAGGGACCTAAGCCAGGTGGCTAGGGAGAATCAGACTTGTAATTAAACATTTGCTCTGCATAATTTACAAATGAATACATTATAGGCAAACAATTATACTCTTTGTCCTCATTGCCTTTTGAGCAGTTCTTTTAAAGTTTACGAACCATCCTGCTGTGCTAGTCTGTTGATATTTTGAAGGCTGAACAGAACTGTAAAGTAAATGAAGTTGATGTTGCTCCTCTGGAGTCTGAATACGGGTCTGTTATAATTTCCACTAGCTACTCCGAGTGCTCAGAGCAACTCCCTGAATAAGTGGCCAGTTACTATGTACTTTGGGATTGCAAATGAATACAAATATTAGCTCACGCTAGGAATAATTGTGAAGGTAAATATGCTGAAAAGATATTCCAAAACTGAAATCGGTATTTAAAAAATTTCCCCATTTTGGATTATCAGCACCTTTCTGCCGATAATTATCCATTAACATGAATAATTTAGAATTGAACTATCCACTTTGGACTTTATGCATTCCAGCAGGAAGGAAAAATGGAAGGAAGATATTTCCCAAACTATAACAAATTTTTTTGTTGTTGCCTGATTTGGTTTACCCTTTCATTTAATGCCAGAAACTTCCTTGTGAAAAAACCCCACCTAAACCTTTGCCAAAGGAAGGGCTGTCTGCTGACTTGTATTAAGGTAGGCTGACCAGTAATGAATGCTAATTGTTAGTTGGACTTGGTGGAGTTATGTCACCAGCAACTTGCACATTTTCCTGAAACTTTACTTCCTTAATCTCTTTCTTTTGGGACACCTATTGGAAATTTAATTTGGAGGGTAACATCTAATTTTTTAAAAATCACACATCCTTTCAGAGTCTGCTGATCAATAATTCTTCCAGTATGTGAGTTGGTTTGTGTCAATATTAGTGATCATATCTGGTAAATTCTATTATGTCTGTATTTAGCAACTTTCCCTAGTTGAACTACATATATAATTTCGTGGGGATAGGAGTGAGGATTGAGGGGTTGAATAAACCAAGGTTAAGTGCAGGGCAGCCTAATAGCCCACCACTATTTCAGGTTTTCAGAAGGCTTTGTTTGGAATTTTGAGATTCAATATGATTGATCAAGTGAATTATGATGGAATAACTCAGTATTAAAAATAAATTCTGTTTGTTATGGGGGGCACTGAGTAACATTTGTCAAAAGTGTTAGCAGTCCTAAATGTCTCAAGCATGCTAAGGATGCTGGCAGAGGACATTGTAAGGAATCAGCCCTTTTTCTCACTCTAACCATTCATCTCATCAAGGGAAGAATACTAAAATATTGCTTTAAAACATGACTTCAGCAGTAGGTTTCCTGTGGGAGCTGTGAAATGGCAGACTGTGGAATCTTCTCAACAGCCCCTGATAAATTTAGATAATTAAAAACTGTGGAACTAGCCAAAACCGGTTTGGCTCAGTGGATAGAGTGTCTGCGGACTGAAAGGTCCCAGGTTCGATTCTTGTCAAGGGCATGTACCTTGGTTGCAGGCACATCCCCAGTGCGGGGTGTGCAGGAGGCAGCTGGTCGATGAGTCTCTCTCATCGATGTTTCTAGCTCTCTATCCCTCTCCCTCTCTGTGAAAAATCAATAAAATATATTAAAAAACAAAAAAACAAAAACAACAACTGTGGAACTGGAATGTGGTTGCAGGGCAGTTTTATCATGAATGCCGGAACTCAGTTGATTTTTTAATATGATAGAAAAAGGGAGTTTATTTTTTTTTAATTTTTTTTTTTTTTTTTTTTTTTTTTTTAGTAAGAAGTCCTTGCCAAATAGTATTGAATACTGAGGTGGATAAAGCAGTCTCCAAACTCCAGTGACAGGTTTTAGGAAGATATAAAAGGTGTAAAGACAGGTGTTTTTGCCTTTGGGATGGGGTGGGGTTAGGACAGGTGGTCTATAGTAAATGGAAAGACAGACTATTATAAGCTTTAACATTTAGGAAACAACAGAGAAACAAAACCAAATATAATTGCTATAAATGTAGTATGTAAAGTCTAGAAAACTTGAAGTAACAAAATAAGAATGAGTTGAATTAGGGACTGTTTCTGAGTTAGTAAAATTTGAGATGGACTTGGGAGACAGGGACTACAGAGTTAGATGAAACTTGGTTCATATCTTGGTTGAGGTTTATACTATGTGACCTTGGACAATTTATTTCATCCTTATCTATAAAACATGTGAGCATTCAAGTAAATGTTAGGTGTAAAGAAAAGATCTTCCAGGCAAAAAGTATAGAATGTACAGTATGAATGACGAAGTTGTGTTTGTCGGAATAAAAGAGAGTGACTGCAGAGAATGTGGGTTGGTCAAGTCATGGGTAGAGCAAGCAAGAGGGTGGAGGAGACTCAGTGGCCAGACTCTGTTGTGTGTTGATAGAAGGGTCAATGGAGGCATTGTAGGTCCTTGAACAAAGGATGGATTTAATAAGGAATATTGAGCCTTCTGGTTCAGGAACTCAGGGACAAGGAATCAGGCAGGCACCGGTACATTGTGGCTCCTGCTTCTCTTCTGGACCATCCTGGCTTAAAAGGATCAGCCAGGAGACGTAAGATTCCTTGTAGAAGTTTTTGTATTCGTGCACCTTACTCACTATGCTGAGCTCTGCTGTGTTTGTCTCCCATTGTACCAATCTGTGGGGAACTCTCAAGACTATGGCAGGATTCTCCTCAAGAGCTTATGGTAAGGACAGTATCATGTTTTAAGTACATTTAACTTTCCCTGCTATTGTAGAGAGCACTAGCATAGGTAATTCAGAACTTAATAAATTTCTTGGCTTGAAATACATTATTTTTTAACCAGGTTTATTTTCATGTTTTGGGATCGTACTTCTGTTGAAATGAATCTGCAATTCTAAGCCTATATTACCTGATGGTGATGAGAACAGTCAATCTTGAAGTAAAGCTTTTGCCTCAGAAATCAATAAATTGAATAACCCATTTGAGGACAACTAGGACTAGACTGCATATGTTAATGAAGAACAATTTCTTTTCAAAATCCGTGTGGGTCCAGTATGGCCTCTCAGGCTGTCTAGACACCCTATGCTTAGGTGATGCCTGTTCTGCAGCCAGAATGGGTCCTCACATGTTTGGAGGAATCTTACTGTCATATGTAGCATTGTCGAAGATTAAGGTGGCTTTTTCAAAAGACCTGTGCTTTGTAGAGGCTTTTCCAGATGTTAGCTCCACTGAAGATATGTTAGATCTTTCCTCCTGAAGTAAACTTGTTTGAAAATAGGGCCAATTAAAAAAAAAAAAAAAAAAAAAAGAATAAGAAGTGTCCATATTTAAAAATAAACAAAAAATCACACAGCTGTTCTTTCAACCTTGTTCTTTCAGTCTATTTGCTTTCCTTCACTCCTACCTGCCTCCTCACCCCCACCTTCTCATCATCATTACCAAACTATGTGCTTGTGATGTCATGAGCACAGGATTATTATTTACTCTTGAGTCAGAAGTTGTAGTATCTCAGCTGGAAATCAGAGGTGGAAATTCAGGAATCTTAGTGTAGATCAGGATTATTTTCAACTGTGATTTTTTAGGATTATGTTTTGTCCCTTTATTTCTTGGAAGAAGTAGTTTTAGATAGGAGAAATCACTAAACTATTATTTTTAGTGACCTGCTCTGAGTTTAGTTCTATGCTAGATGCTGATTAGGTAAAATGACAATTTTGTGCCCTTGAATTTACAGTCCAGTTAGGAGTAAGGAGAATAGGAATGAATAACTACCTATTGAGCTTCTTTTATGCCACACAAATAAAATTTTTTTTTAATGTGAAAAATATATTTTTTTATTGCATAGTATACACTTTATACTATAGATATTTTGAGAGAAGAATATTCAGGTACTAATGAATGATGTCACAGAGGAATTGGAACTGATTCCAGATCTTAAAAAAACAAAATGGGCCCTAACCGGTTTGGCTCAGTGGATAGAGTATTGGCCTGTGGACTGAAAAGTCCCAGGTTCGATTCCGGTCAAGGGCATGTATGGTCAAGGGCATGTACCTTGGTTGCAGGCATCTCTCCAGTAGGAGGTGTGCAGGAGGCGGCTGATCAATGTTTCTCTCTTATTGATGTTTCTACCTCTGCCCCTTTCCTTTCCTCTCTAAAAAAATCAATAAAATATGTTTTAAAAAAACAAAACAACCCCCCCCCCCAACAAAATGGTATTAGGTACAAGGATTGAATAAAATAACAACAAAAATTATTTCATTTTGAAGCTGTAAAATAGTAAAAGGGATCAAGCAAAAGCCTGGAATAGGGATATAGTCAGGATGTTCTTGGGACAGTGATAAGACTGAGTAGCAGTAAATAGCGAAACAAAGGTGATTCGGATGGTTTGGAGCTATGTTTATAAGGGGTCTTAAAAGCGACACTTGTAAGTTTAGATTTTAAATGATACGTAGAAGATTGTGACCCACTGAGAAATTTTGATTGGGATAGCAATATGATGATAGTAGGGAACAAGGTTGGCTTGGGAGGGAAGGGAAATTTGGCACCCGTGGTGTGTGAGGTGATTCACTAGATAGTGTGGAGAGTGGAGTAAGGAGAAGAGAGAGAGAGAGATTGTGAAGGAAAAATTGAAATCATCTGGACTCGATATTGAAGACGAACGGGAGTGGTTAAGTATGCATATGACAGTTTAAGCCGGGGTTTCTAAGACATTGCCTGAAATAGAGAAGATAGGAAGGTTTTGTCATTTCTTTTCTTTTTTTTTCTTAAATGTATTTTATTGATTTTCACAGAGAGGAAGAGAGAGGGATAGAGAGTTAGAAACATTGATGAGAGAGAATCATCGATCAGCTGTTTCTTGCACACCCCCCACTGGGGATGTGCCCGCAACCAAGGTACATGCCCTTGACCGGAATCGAACCCGGGACCTTTCAGTCCGCAGGCCGACGCTCTATCCATTGAGCCAAACCGGTCCCGGCTGTCATTTCTTTTTTAGGGAAATACGATGAGTTCAGTTTGAGATGTAGTGGATCTAAAGTGGCAATGAAACATCCAAAGGAAAGGTGTTCCTGCTGTTAGAGATGAGCCTAAAGCTAGTTAGAGGTGGGGGTTACTACGTTGCAAGTGTGGCTTTGCAGGTCTTTAGATGTGGCTGTAGCCAAGAGAATGAATAAGGTGTTTGAAGACTAGAGTTTCCGGAAAGAACAGAAGGCCAAATCTGATGGTACTTCATAAACACTAAAGATTCTCCACTCTTAGGTCATCCCCATTGATTCTTCCTTCTCCTTCCTATTTTCCATTCCTCCATTCCCTACTCTATCAAATACCCTGGAATGAGTATCGTCTTGTAAGCATTGTTTTAGGAACAGGAAACAGATGAGTCAGACAAGGTCTCTACCTATAAGGGTCCAGTGGGAGGAGACAGATGTGCAAATATCTAGACGGAATGAAGGGTTATAGATGCTGCACTCGGGGAGAAAGTGAGGGCTGGCAGGTCAGTTCCGCCGTGGACACGCATACTTTTGAAAGTGCCTCCCAGAGGAGATGATATTTGAGCTGAGTCTTGCAAGATGAGTTAAGGATATACCCTACAGAAGACAGGGAGAAAGAAGTACACTGCAGGCTGAGAAACAGCATGAACAAAAGCTTAAAGAAAAAACAGCCAGGCTTCTTCAGGTAACTTTTAATAATTATTTTGGCTGGAGGGCAGGGATGAGACTGGGGAAGTAGGTAAGCTGATCACAGACAGCTTTATCTTGTGCTGAAATAAATGATGAATCACATTGGGTGATAAAGTAAATTTCATGTTCTAGAAAGATCTTTTGTCAATGGTGTGTAGACAGTGGATTGGAGAGGAACAAAATGAAGGCTTTAAAAATAGCTGTATTATACTTAACAGTAACACATTTGTTGTTGAGTGATCATGTTTATAGAATCATGGAGTAACTACAGGGATTGTTATGCTTTGTTAGTCTCCCTTGTTCATTCTCAGATGGCATGCCTGAGCTTTCCTCAGGATCACAGAAGTAGTCTTAGTGATAGGTTGGTCTGGAATTCAGTCTTCAGTGACTGTAATGTGGCAGGTGATTAATAAATGTTAGTCATCTCTCTCAGTCCTTCACAAGTCCTGTTCTAGTGTTCCTTACATTCTCACACACTATTGTGCCAGAAGACAGAGGGGTTTCTGTCTTCCATCCCATTGTCTGTTTACCAGTCCACCGTGAACTTTTCCCAGGTCTGACTGAGGAGGATTTGCCCTGAGATTACCTTGGGGAATAGGGACTTTTGACCTTGAACAGTTGGATGCCCTGGAGTGGAGTGAAGAGGATGTTATTATTCAGCTGTAATGATTCAGTTGTAGAAGAATGTCAAGGTATTTGTTTTTATTGAGTGTGCAGATGTATCTCTCCTGCTAATTTCCCTGCAAATTGTTTTCTTTTAAACTTAGTTTTAAGTTGTACCAGTGAAACTTTGATGGATGGGAGAAAGAAGTTGGGCACTGACAAAAAATATATTTATCTAAAAAAAACACAAGATATGTCATTATAGTTGGATTCTAAATTTTCTCTGTATTTTTTATTTCATTGGACTTTTGTGAGGAAAATTGGGTTTAACATGCTAAAGAAGTTTGGATTTTGTGTTGTAGTCATTTTTGCTGGAGAACAATCTAAGAACAGGATAAAGGACATCTTAGCGGGCCTTACATTTCAATCCCTGGTGAAAGTTGGGGATGTGAAGGATGGGTTCCTCCCATTGATAAGTTTTTCTTAAAACTTAACTGAGTTGTGATTTTTTTACTCTTTTCTCTGGCTTTGTCAACATCTTCAGAGAAGGGCCTTGGCTTGGAAACTGTCCACTTTAGCAGAGCTGCCAGTTCTTAATTCTTTCTCAAGTGGGCAAGGGTACATTTTGTTTTTGTTTGTGAGTGTTTGGGGGAGGGGAGGAGAGATAGGCACAGAATAGCTAGTCACAGTGAGTCTTTATCTGAATTCCTATGTAACTGGAAGTTTCCTTGGCTTCATTTTGGGGAGATGACTTGGCTACACCGGCATTTATGTTATGTGGGAAGGTGGGTCTTAGTCCCTTCAGATATCTGATTTAGGATGGCAATAAACAACAACTTTCTTGTTCATGTTTGTCAGCCCCACCCTCTCTGTTCTAGGTGCCTTTTGTGCACGCTGTGTGAGGGTGGGGAAGGATCCTCCTCTGTCTCAAACTAGGGTAATCAAGTGTTACCTTAAAGTTTAAAGAACCTATTCTGCTCCTGACTTATTATTTTATTTATTTTTAAAATATATTTTTATTGATTTCAGAGAGGAAGGGAGGGGGCGGAGAGAGAGAGAAACATCAGTGATAAGGGAGAATCATTGATGAGCTGCCTCCTGCACGTCCCACAATGGGGATCGAGCCCACAAGCTGGGTATGTACCCTGACCAGGAATTGAACCATGATCTGGTGCATAGCTTGATGTTCAACCATTGAGCCATGCTGGCCTGGCCTGACTATTATTTTTATGTTAATGACTCCAATATTTCAGTCAACTGGCCCTTTCTTAATTTAAAACTTTTGGATAATGAGATATTTTAAGTACTGTTTAGAAAAATTCAGGGGAGAAACCGTAACACATTTTTGAGCCAACAACCCAAATTTAATGGTTATTAACATTTTGTTGTATTTGTTTTAAATGTCTTGCTTGCTTTAAGATACAAAATGGCAGATATAGGTAAAGCCCTACTCTGCATCCTTTCCTCCTTCCTCTTTTCCAGGAATGACTACTAACCTGTTTTGGTATATATCATTTCATTTCATGTTATATACCTTTCTTTTTATTTGAATATTATATATATACAGAAACACAGCTTTGTTTTGAAATCTTACATAAATAGAATCAAAGTGCATGTATTCTTTTGCATCCTTTTTTCCCTATATTGTTTTTTAGATATGTCTACATAATAAATCTAGTTCATTTAATCACCCAATCATTAAGCCTGTTTCCTCCATTGCCCTCTGCACTTGCCCTGTTAACAAATCCTACCCATCAAAGTATTGTCAGGATTACCCATCAAAGTCCCAGTTTAAATCATACCTTGATTTTTTTTTCTTCTCTAACAGGATATGATCTTTCCCACTTTTGAATTCTCCTTTCATTTTATTGGTACTTGTCTGGTAGTGGTTATATGTTCTAGATCTTGTATTTGAGTTTATTTATTGATATTTATTCGCATGCCTCTTCTATACTGTAAGCTCTGGAAAGCAGATAAAAGATATTTTTTATCTTTGTATCTCATGGGGCTTACCACAATAACTTATGTGTAGTAGGCATTTAGTATCCATTAGCAATGGTTAATTAATGAATAAGAAAATATAGACAATCCTTTGTGATGGTGAACCATTAGTTTAAGTCTGAGCATGATAGTGGCCCCCATGAAAAATAAAGCTTCAAAAGAAACTCGCAGCCTGAAAATGACATAAAAATGTACATAAATGGTGAGAGCAGTCAAGACTAACTTCCTGTATTAGATGAGAGCAGACCTTCCTTGAGAAATGAAATGTGAATTGATCGCTGATCTCATCCTAATGAGGGAACTCCTGGGAATTACTCCTGATGGCCTTTGAGGCAGTATGCTCCTATGGCCAGACTTTCACCAGCTATCAAATTCTGCTGTTGTCATCAAGGTCTTGACACCTTCTCTGGCGATGGGATATTGGTGTTGAGAAAAAGCAGCCTATCTGTTCACTTAATGAACACTGCTGGGAGCTAGGAATTCTTTGGCTCCTAAAGAGGAAAACCCAATATACACATACATACTTGTATACTATGTACATATATTTTTAGTGACACCTTTTTATTAAAAGACCAGATTGTGTATCAGCAGAATATTTTGAAGAATGTATATTTAGTGACACCTTTTTATTAAAAGACCAGATTGTGTATCAGCAGAATATTTTGAAGATTGTGGAATGTATAGTCCCCCCAAAAAACCCATCATTTTGGCTTCCCAGAAACTCTTCCCTCCCCCACCAAGAAGAAATTAAATATTAAGTTGAATATATGAAATTGCAGTTTTGTAGGTAAAAGTCAGATATCGGCAGTTTTGGGTGCTTACCTTAATACTTCAGGCCTTGCTTTCCTCCTGGGGTTCTGAAGAATATAATGAACCTTTTTGAAGTGGATAATCCCAAGTCCGTTTGTGAATCTAAAATGCATTTTTAAGATTTAATTTGCAACCAACTTTTTTTTGTAGTTATGTTTAGCTCAAATTTTTGATAAAATGTTTTTATTTCTTAGCATGCATTTAGTATATTTGGGAAGGTTGGGGTGTGTGTGTGTGTGTGTGTGTGTGTGTGTGAGTGTTGTTGACGAATAGGCTCTGTGAATAAGCCTAGAATGAAAACTTGCATCAATAGCAACATAAAGTTGATCGGGTAAGCTTTAATAAGCTTACAATTCCTTTGAGTGAATAACTCCCTAACATCTTTTTCTGCTACCCCATGTCTCCTGTCTTGTCTTGATAAGGGAGATGTGGTAGCACAAACCATAGAAGAGAAAATTGCCCGTGGTCCTTGATTTTATTTGGAGACTTAACAGGGAAGAGGGCAAGAGCCCCAGCTCCTGACACCAGACTCTTACCCACACAGTTTTTAGGAGAAGGGGTAGGGTGATGCAGAAGTCAGGGAAAGAAGCAAAGAAATAGATGGCAGGAGTTAGCTGATATAGGATAGGACTGAATGAAGAACAGGAAAGGGAAAAAGTGCATAGGTATAAACATTTAAAGAGGTTGTTTCCTCTCATCCTTCAAAACCTGGCTTGGAATTCTGTATAAACCTTGTACCTTAACTGTATTAAAGTTGTATTCAGGCTACATGCTACTTGGAAAACATCATATATAGAGTTCAACTTTGAAAGTACAGTTTTGGCCAAAACCGGTTTGGCTCAGTGGTAGAGCGTCGGTCTGCGGACTGAAAGGTTCCGGGTTCAATTCCGGTCAAGGGCATGTACCTTGGTTGCGAGCACATCCCCAGTGGGGGGGTGTGCAGGAGGCAGCTGGTCGATGTTTCTCTCTCAACGACGTTTCTAGCTCTCTATCTCTCTCCCTTCCTCTCTATAAAAAATCAATAAAATATATTAAAAAAGAAAAAAAAGAAAGTACAGTTTTGTGTCCTAAAATAATTCTTTGAAAAGTCAGGGACGTTTAAAATGAGTTGGCCTACTAGTGCCCTTTGAGTCATTAATAACTGACATGAAAGGAAAAGAACACTTTTTTGAGGTTTTTGTATCAGTAAATTTTGATATTTACTTGAAGATAATCCTGTGTGAGAAATCGAGGGAAGATGGTGGGAAAATACAATGCCTTGCTAACAAAAATATTTTAGATAGGTTCTCAAATGTTTTCAAATTTATCTGCTTTTATTAGTAACTTTGTGAGCATTTGCTTTTGTCTTCTTTGAACTGGAAGCTGACCTGGCTGAGTGTTAGACTATTTGTTTTCTGAAAATTTCCATTAGCACTAGGGACAGGATTACCTGACAGGAAAGATACTTGGTCCTTGTTGTTTACTGACCAGGGAGAGAGGCTTCCCACACCTCTCAGAATTCTGAAAATACAGTTTGAGATGTAGACTTAAGTTATGCTGCACTCAGCCCTGGTCTGTGTTGTTCAGTGGTTAGAGCACTGAACGGTCTCCGGTTTAATTCCTGGTCTAGGTACGGTACCTGGGTTGCAGATTCAATCCCTGACTGCAGTCAGGGCGAGTGTGGGAGGCAATCAATTGATGTCTGTCTGTCTCTCTTCATCCTCCCTCCCTTCCATTCTCTAAAAATCAATGGAAAAAAATATCTTCGAGTGAGGATTAACAACAACAAAAGATGGGCTGCATCCTAGCTTCTTTGAATGCCTAAAATGAATTCCTAGCTATTTGGCACAAGATGACCTCTCATTTTAACATTAAATTACTTCTCCAAATGATCCTTGTAATTTTTGTGCTATACTAGTTCATTCTAGAAATGAAGTTAAAATTATCTATGAATTTCCTTTGACGTTCGCTGCCTAGTTGAGACTATAAATTCCTTTCTAGTGAACACCTGCTGTGTACTGGAATTTGGACAAGTTGCTGTAAGGAGATGTTAAGGAAGTGTTGCCCAGTAAATAAACAGGTAGTAGGAGTATTGGCCCCTTGGGAATTTATATTCTGGGTTAAACAGAACATAGTTACATTTACATAAATACATATATAAAAACAAGATGTAAGAAATAAATACAGGCTATTAGTAGCATACATACCATCATACAGCATTTAGAACTGAAAGGAACTTTACATATTTATCATCATTTTCTAGGTGAAGAAAATGAGGCCTGGAAAATTTAAATGAGATAATAGTTATTAACATTTTATTGGCTATCTGCCTTCTGAAAAGTTAGGCTTCAGGTATAGCAGAGTAAAAGTTATCAAGAACTTAATAATTAGTTGTGAAGACTGAATGCATAAAAGAATAAATAGTAATACTATCTCTTGGGTAGTAAGTGTCAAGTGAGGAGTACAGTTATGTAGTTATATGGCGTTAGAGGTAACAGGTAGGCAAATTTTTACCTTTAGGATAATCTAGGCCTCAGAGGAGAGAAAACTGAGTTACTATAGAGGGAACATTCAGGTAGGAGCGCAGTGAGCTGAGCCCACCTTGGTTTGGGGGCGACTGAGTAGACAGTTTGTTGCATAGTGTTTCACCTAGGAGAGCAATGAGACTAGGAAAGTTGGAGAAGGCCTTAAATCTCAGGCAGAGAAGTTGGGTTTATCCTTAGAGGGAAAATCCACAAGCAGAGAATTTCTTTTTAATGGCCTAGTTTACCTTTATTGTTTTGACTGATGAGCATCCTAGGGTTTCTTTTTAAAAAAAATTATTTTTCATTGATTTCAGAGAGGAAGGGCGGGGGGGGGAGAGAAATGTCAGTGATGAGAGAGAATCATGGATCAGTTGCCCCCTGCATGCCCTTGCAACCCGGGCATGTGCCCTGACCAGATTGAACACTGATCTCCTGGTTCTTAGGTTGAAGCTCAACCATCGAGCCATACTGTCCAGGCCACAAGCAGGAGATTTTATGTGTAAATTAGTATTTTAGGAAAATGGATTCAGCCGTATGGCATACAATGAGGAAGAGAGGAGTTGGAGGACTGTTGTAATCCTGGAAAGGATCTGCAGGAGTGATGGCAATGGAGAAACTGGAAGATTGGAGTGATCTGAAGAAACATGAATAGAATTTGTTAACTGTTGTGTGTGTTTTTTTTGTGGTAAAGGGGTAGATAAAAACAATGTATATGTTTTTAATCTGGATTATAGCATTAGGAGAGCTGGGTTTGGTTAGTTTCTAATATATCTCTTCAAAGGGATACCTGGGTGGAAATTTTTGAAGAGCACTGAGTCTAGCCCCACATTCTCAGTTAATGCTGAATACAGAGAATTTAAACAACTGGTTTAAGTAGTAGAACTTGGTGTAGAGCCCATTCTTTTGACTGTCAGTCAGTGCTCTTTCTACTATACCTGGTATTATATTGTTTAGGAGGTGGGTTTAATGGTTAAAAGACAGAGCAGATGCTTGGGAAGTGAAATGGGAAGTCCAAGACCACATTATGATGAGGTTTAACCACAAGCTGTTTCAGTTCTGCATAGGTTTTCCTCATATTTAGACACTACAAATGTATATGTCTATCAGGCTCATAATGCAATAGTGACTGCAGTTTCTTCAAGCTATCTTCCTCTGAGTTTCAGTTCTTCATAGTCAAGGACAAATATTCCTTAAAATTTTGGATTTAATTGCATTTACTCTCCGAACTTTAGTTTTGAAGATGAAAGAGTTCTTCCCCCTATGTGTGGATAGGTTGCTTTGGTTACAGTCTTTCTGGAGTAAAGGCAGGAGAAGAGTTTTGGACCCAAATCTTTCATGTTTGTTTACCCTGTTAGCAGTTAAAAACAATTCACTTGCACTGATTTTATTACCTAAATAGGCCAGTAAATACTGTGAATCAATATATTTTTTTATTTTGCTAATGGGAATTTTTTAGAGAATTGAATAGCCTTCTAAGAAATTATATATTTTATTTTTTTAAATGTGTTTATTGATTTTAGAGAGAGAGGAATGGAGAGTGCAGGAGAGAGAGAGAAACCTTGATGTGTGAGAGTAACATTGATCAGCTGCCTCCTGCACACTCTCTACTGGTGATTAAGCCATAACCTGAGCATGTACCCTGACCGGGAATTGAACGACTATATCTGTATATAGATATATTTAAGATGCAACTCATTCTCACTCTTATCTTTTTCTTTTTTGTTATTAATCCTCACCCAAGGATATTTTTTCTATTGATTTTATAAAGAGAGGAAAGGAGGGAGGGGGAGAGAGAAACATTGATGTGAGAGAGACACTGATTGGTTGCCTCCCATATGCACCCTGAACAGGGCTGAGGATCAAACCTGAAATCTAGGTACAGCCCTTGACTGGAAATTGAACCCATGACCCTTTGGTGCATGGGCCAACACTCTAACCACTGAGCACACTGGCTAGAGCTCTTCTTTTTCTTTTCAGTCAGGTTTCTGATTTGTCTGATATCAGATACCTGAAGACTCGAAATAGTACTTTCTGGATCAATTAATATTTTTATTATGTAGGTACTGTAAGGGCATTGTTATTTAATATCATCTGTCAAGATTAAATATTCCTGCATTTTATGACTGGGTTTCTAGTAGTAAACAACTTCCAGTGCTTGGCTTCTATAATACTTATCCCATCTTAATTCTTGCCATGACTCATC
Organism: Pipistrellus hanaki; assembly: GCF_964339955.1. Classification (NCBI taxonomy): domain Eukaryota; kingdom Metazoa; phylum Chordata; class Mammalia; order Chiroptera; family Vespertilionidae; genus Pipistrellus; species Pipistrellus hanaki. The sequence goes on from NC_140520.1 coordinate 12,129,245, forward strand.
TGTTATAAATTCTGAGCTGGCTGGGTGTTAAAGGGAAGAAAACTTAATAGTGAGACCCTACCCTGGGTTATGCTAAGCACTTTATATATTACCTCATTTAATACTTATAATAATTACATATGATATTTTTAAACATATTTAAAGGTTACTTCATTCAAAATATTTAATATTCTGTTAAGGGAATACTTATTAACTCATCCAAAATAGTTAAGCTCTATTTAAGGCGCTGAGGATAACACAGTGAATGTGAGATGAGGTTCCTGCTAAGGCACAGAGAAATGAAATAACTTGCTCAAGATCACACAGCAAGAGGTGGCTCAGTAGTTGAGCATCAGCCTATGAACCAGGAGGTTATAGTTCCATTCCTGGTCAGGGCACACACCGGAGTTGCCTGCTCAGTCTCCTGTGAGGGGCGTTGCCAGAGGAAACCAATCAAGGATTCATCATTGATGTTTCTAATATTTGTCCCTCTCCCTTCCTCTCTGAAATCAATAAAAATATATTTTTTAAAAAAGAAAGTGACAGAGCTAGGATTTAGAAATACATCTGATGGATTCCCAAGGGAATGTCTGCAACCGTTATCATATTATGCTGCCATTTACATATATTGCTAGTTCTCTGTGATTATATAAATAAATCAAGTGATAAAAATAGGTGGAACTCCCAGTATTTCTTTGTTAAAAAGGTTCCTGATAAATTCAAGAAAGAAATCTACCTTGGTGCTGACAAGCACACCTGCCCTATAATGCTTTTCCTCTCTCCTCCTCCCCCCCCCCGTTTTCACTCCCTCTTTACCCACTCATACCTGGGGTTGAACTGGACAGTGTGACCTGCTCTGGCACTTGAATGTATTTGTGCTTTGAGGACTGGGAGAGTTTTGTTTGTTTCCTTGGCTTCCTGAATGTTCCTTGCCCACTTGCAAGTTCTTTCTTGTAGTACAATGGTGAGTAATGTGCTGTTAACATTGTAATGTAGTCATGCCAGTTGGAATATTTTTTCTTTCCCCCCCCACTTCTCTCTGATGAACCTTGGGTCAAATTTGCCTTCTGCAATTCACTCAAATAGAGAAGCCTTTTGTATTCAGATGACTAGGAAATAGTCTCGAGGTTGAGAGGACTATTTAAAATCCAATGTCTTCTGCCCAGCTGAAATTCATTTGTTAGCATTCTAGGTTTATTCTCTGACTAGTGTGATTCAAGAGAGTATTTATTTTAGATTGTGGTCATTATCACAATGTGCCATACTGGGAAGAATGGTGTTTATTCTGGAGTTAGGAGCTTAAAAATAGACACAAGGAATTTTTTGGTGAGTATTACCAGTCGGTGAGAGTGAAGAGCTGAGTCCTAGTGGGAATTGTGGTCTAGTTGAGTTCTAGGGATTAATTAGGTAGGATCAAGATTGCAGATATTAAAACAATTTAGTATTGGGGATCCAGTTAGTTTAGTTTTTGGGGTTCAAGTGTATCTGGGCATGATCATGAGGTTAATGATATGATTTATTTGGCTGTGTTTAACCTACTGCTTTTATTGGTGCACAACATGTGTTAGTTAAATCTTAAAAAAAGGTACTTGAATGCTAAGTTTGATGTCAGTTTGTCTTTCTTGGGCAGCTTCTTCACTGTTAAGTATTTCTTCCAAATGATATTTATTGAGCCTTAAATTATGGGTAAAGATTTGGGAAAGGGGTTGGGGTAACAAAGATTTATAGTATCAGATTCTTGCTGAGACTGTGGTCTTAACATTTACAACTTGAATCAATTAGGCTTAGCATTTAAGGACACATTTAAGAGGAAATTTATGATTTTGGCATTGCTAGAGTCAGTCCTCTGCTTTTTTGATAGAAATAACTTGACCCTTTGGTAGGATTGAAAATACTTGCTTTCCAATTCCAGTTAAACTGGGTTTAATTTTTGGTATTTGAGATAGTTGCCTATGATGTTTCCTCTTATCCTCTCTCCATTATTTTATTGACTGGTGTACCAGGTAATGTATTTTAAAGTATTTTGTGAACTGCAAGCTAGCAGTTGCTATCATCACCACTATCCTATATAAAAAAGAGGTAATATGCAAATTGACCATCACTCCAACACACAATATGTCAGCTCCCATGTGGTCAAAGATGGCTGCCCCCATGTGGACACAAGATGGCTACCACAAAATGGCCAGCAGGGGAGGGCAGTTAGGGGTGACCAGGCAGCAGAAGAGGGCAGTTAGGGGCAATCAGGCCAACAGGCAGAAGTGGTTAGGGGCAATCAGGCAGGCAGGAGAGTGGTTGGGAACCAGCAGTCCTGGACTCCAGAGAGGCATGTCCAACTGCCCATTTAGGCCCGATCCCACCAGGGAGATCGGACCTAAACGGGCAGTCAGACATTTCTCAAGGGGTCTCAGATTGGAGAGGTGCAGGCTGAGCTGAGGGACACATCCCCTCCACTCTACCTCCACCCCCGTGCATGAATTTTGTCCACCGGGCCTCTAGTCAATAATAATATTAAAAATATTAATTGGGTAGAATTCATAAGGGTTGGTTTCCTGGATTAATTTCAAGAAGAAGTCAGAGGAAAATGGGATATTTGCCAGATGCCTTGCTTACTAATGGATACTTTTTGTACTTTTTGTGGAAGGGAGAAGGAAAAGCAGAGACCTGTCACCCTGAAAACTTGGCTTGGTGCTATGTCATCGTGAAGGGTTGAAGGGTTGCCTGTATTGCTTTGACCAACTGTATGGTGGCAAGAAAGTGTAACAGAATTTGTCACATGTTTGACCTGAGAGGCTTATAGTGCATTCTACTGGAAGCATCTTTCTACCAGAGAAAACAACTTATCTCCAATTGTTGGTAAGATCAACCACAATATGGATCTTAAATAATAAAAATGTATCAGTCCAGGTCAGTATCTGCCTGGTCTCACTAAGAAGTAGGATTAGGGAAACAGTATCTTTGACCCAAATATTTGGTTAGCTGTTATCTGAATTCTATTTAGAATGTATCTTGTTCTGCAGTCTGGTAAGCTCTTACATATCCTAAAGACTCAGTTTGAGAAAACTTCCCTAACCCATCTAGCTAAACTGGCTGCTCCCTATACCTATTCCTACCCCATTGGGTACTAATAGCAGGTTTAGATTTCTCTCTTCAGACTGGAGTGCCTTGAAGGTAGGATTGTGGCTTTTCTTCTTCACTTGTATCCCCAGGCCCTAGAGCAGCACCTGGTCCATGGTGGACTCAGTTTGGTAAATTTTGAATGAATGACTGATAGTCAAATTGGAGAGATAAGATGTGACTATCAGGAAGGCCAACTAATATTACAAGGCACTCTATGATAACAGTAAGTGCCAGTGAATATTTTACATACTGACCTATAGGTGTTCCAGTGAGGTTTATATATGGCCAGGAAAGATGGAATTATGGAACTTGCAGATGGATAATAATAGTAATAACAAGTACCTTTTTTTGAACTGAATTATATATTTATTGAAGGCAAATTCTTTGTTCTGTTTTTTATCCTCACCTGAGGATATGTTCATTGATTTTCTAAAGGGAGGGAAAGCGAGAGAAAGATAAAAACATCCATGTGAGAGAGAAACATTGATTATTGATTGGTTGCTTCCCATACTCGCCTCAACCGGGACTGAACCCACAACCTATGTATGTATCCTGACCAGGAATGGAACCTGCGACCTTTTGTTGTATGGAATGATGTTCCAACCAACTGAGTCATATTGGCCAGGGCAAGGCAAGTTTTTATAAGTTGTTTGAAGCTTTAATAAGTTAGTAGTTATATGCTGAAGGAAGTTAATTTACTAAAAGAAGTTTCTAAGTGAAGTTATTTCCTATGTGTAACTAATTGCAGATAGTACAGTAATTGGCAATTTTTTATTTTTATTTTTTCTAGTCAATGAAAGAGAAACTTTATTGAGGCCCTAAGACTACTGGATTCAGGCAGGAGGCTGCCCTGTGGGCTGAGGAGGTGATAGAAGGGCCTTATTTAACCACCTTCTTGGAGCACAGTTGCTGGTGTGGCTGCACTTTTTGCGGCATTTGGCAGGGGTACCGTGAGGGTAACAATATAGTCATTTTGTGCTTCTGTGTCTTTGTGGCAGACCATCTTGTAACGATCTTACTTCTGGGCGAGCTGACAGAGGGAGAGCTCAATGGTACCACCCTCAGATGAAACAGCAAGTGCAGGGTGGAATCTTTCTGAATATTGCATTCTGAGAGAGTGTTGCCATTCTCCAGCTCTTTGCCAGCACAATCAGACTCTGCTGGTCAGGCAGGATACCTGCCTTATCTTAGATTTTAGTTTTGACTTTCTCTTCAGGGTGACGGTTTTGCCAGTCAGGATCTTCACAAAAATCACATCTCTGCCTCCTCTGCCTCATTGAAGAGAAAGAGTTAATTGGAATTTTTTCCTGTCACTTCTCCCCTTGAATGGAAATTCTATAACTGACAGTGAAATGCCCTATAATTAGGAATAAAAAAAGGGAGAGAAGTCCTAGCTGGTTTGGCTCAGTGTTTAGAGCGTCAGCCTGCAGACTGAAGGGTCCCAGGTTCAATCCCAGTTGAGGGCACATGCCCGGGTTGCAGGCTCGATCCCCAGTATGGGGCATGCAGGAGGCAGCCGATTGGTGATTCTGTCTCATCATTGATGTTCCTCTCCCTCTCTCTCTCTCTCCCTCCCTCCCTCCCTCCCTCCCTCCCTTCCTCTGTGAAGTCAGTAAAAAAATATGTTATTTTAAAGGGAGAGAGGGTTGTTATTGAATGTTTGAAGGTTGATTCTAGAAAAACTGTGTTTTGCTACTGGACTAGTCTCTGTTGATTTGTAGTATTTATTTTTTCTCTAATGTCAAAAGTTTAGTAATCAGAATCTTTAAGGGCTCAAGTAGAATTTTTGTTTTCACAGGCTATTCTTTTAAAAGTTGAATTTATTGAGAACCAAACCTTGGAGTATCCTTGGCCCTACCTGAAAGGAAAAACAAAAAATTCTTTGTGTGTGGCAAATAGACATACTGGTCTGGATCTAAAAAAATAAACATTAACATGATTGCTGTTTCTATTCAAGTTACTGTTGTTGTGCCAATATTATAATAACAGACTTTCTCTATGACTCCATCTGCCTTTATTTTCCCTAAGGTCAACTTCCATTGTACAAGCCTTTCCAAATTATTAAATTTCCCAAATAACTGTAATCCAAGGAGCCTTTTATCAGTAGCACTGAAAAGATAAATGCCAGTTCATAAGGAGTTCTCTGTGAACTTCTTCGAGATCTTTATATTAGCATTTGGCTATTAATGAGACTTGTCTCCAAGAGATTTGTCTTGCTATTTGTAGGCCTGATTAAAAAAACTAGAAATTCTTGAAAAAAAAAAAAAGTTAAATCTTATTCTGACACAGACACATACCAGTGATAGTGATGATATGTATCCACAATAGCATATGGTTAACTAAAAAATTGTTTGGAGAATGGTAAATTATATTATTGCATTGAGTATTTTTCTCTTAAGTTTGATTTAGGGGAGAAAGTAGACATTCCCTGAGTATATGCTGTAGTGGAGGTAGGAAGCATCCCACTATTATGTATGGTGAGTAGGAGGAGATATAAACATTTCTTTCCAACAATCCAAAAGATAGATAACATGTATGAGAATAAGGGTCTTCACAAGATAAAATCTTTGAATCTGGAATGAGTAGAGAATAAGGGGTAAAGGTGGGGAAGTAGGACTGGTAGATTAAGATATTAGAATTTCAGTAAACATATAGTGAAATTGCTGTTCCTGGAGATTTGGGAATGAATATAGCTGTGTCTGTACATCTAGGAAAGGGCAGTCCTTTTTGAGGGACTTTCTGGTAGAAGGTACATCTAAGGGACCCCCTTTACGACATTTTTCATGAAGGCTCAGAGAATTGAAAGACACTGGAATGGGGATGATAGAGACTGGGTGCGGTGTGTATGTGTTAAAACTATGCCTTGGAAATGGTTAGAGAACTGGAAGATTTGTTTGAGAGGAGTGGAGGGAGTGTTTGAAGGAAAGATATAGGGTCTGGGTTGGGCACCAGTGAAGTGAAGCAGAGTGTGTGGGAGGGAATTAGATAGCAAGAAGGCAACTGATATTTTTTGAGGACTTACTGTGTGCTAGGCACTGCCTCAAAGGCTTTACCTATCTTAAGTCACTTAATCCTAACAAGAAGCTTGAAATGCAGATATTTTCCCCATTTTATTTATTTAGTTTTTCTTTTTTAAAAATATATTTTTGTTGATTTCAGAGAGGAAGGGAGAGGGAGAGAGAGATAGAAACATCAAAGATGTTTCAATGATGAAACATCTCTCTCCCTCTCCCTTCAGAGAGGAAGGGAGAGGGAGAGAGAGATAGAAACATCAATCGATTGGCTGCCTCCAGCACACCCCCTACTGGGACTGAGCCCACAACCAGGGCATGTGCCCTTGACCAGAATCAAACCCAGGACCCTTCAGTCCACAGACACTCTATCCACTGAGCCAAAGTGGCTAGGGCTATTTTCTCCATTTTAGATACAAAGACACAAAATGACTAAATTACTTACCCATGATTGCACAGGCCTTAGTACTAGATTGGAGATTTGAACCTAGATCTGTCTAAACCCAGAGCCTATTCTGTCAATGTGAGTTGAAAGGAGTTGAAACAGTAAGAGTAGACTTCCACATGAATGGACTCCCAGTGCTTTCTCAGTCCAGCTCCCTGGACTAAGTGTAATACAGTGCAAGAGTCTGGTCTCAGGAGTCAGATAGTTTGGGTTCATGAAAGTCCTGGTCTGCAGAGATCCCACTTCTTGGAATATATCCCAAGAAACTAGGAACACCAATCAGAAAGGATATATGCACCCCTATGTTCATAGCGGCACAATTCACCATAGCTAAGATTTGGAAACAGCCTAAGTGCCCATCAGCAGATGAGTGGATTAAAAAACTGTGGTACATCTACACAATGGAATACTACGCTGCGGTAAGAAAAAAGGAGTTCTTACCATTTGCAACAGCATGGATGGAACTGAAGAGCATTATGCTAAGTGAAATAAGCTAGCCAGACAAAGATGAATAGCACATGATCTCACTCATTTATGGAATATAATGAACAATATAAACTGATGAACAAAAACAGATCCAGAAATAGAGAAACATCGATCAGACTGTCAAACCTCAGAGGGAAGGTAGGGGAGGGCGGGGGTAAAGGGGAGAGAGATCAACCAAAGGACTTGTATGCATGCATATAAGCCTAACCAATGGACACAGACAACAGGGGAGGGTGGGAAGGTATTAGGGGGATAAGGACACATATGTAATACCTTAATCAATAAAGAAATAAAAAAAGAAAAGAAAGTCTTGGTCCTACCACATTTTACCTCTTTAACCTTGGTAGATTATCTAACCTTTGTGAGTTTTAGTGTCTTCATCTATAATGTAGAGTTAATAGTACAAACAAACTTCTTAGAGATGTTTGGAAGTTTAAATTAAGTAATGTCTAAAACTTTAACATATATTACTTCTTTTCACTTCTTTGCTTTCTATTAGGCCCATGTTATTATCCCTCAGTTGTCCAATTAATGATAACATAGGTCTCTTTAAATGTGGAATTTGGTCATATTTATTTTTTTTCTAAGAAGGTTGTATTTTGTTCCTTTCACTTGGAAGGACCTGTATTAACTAAAAACGATCTGCCAAGATAATCTTTCATCTCTCCCTCCCACCTAATCAAGAATTGTGTGAAATTTCTAAAGGTTTTTGCCCCTCCTCTTTCTCCCTGTCTGGATTCCTCTGGATCATGGAGGAGTCTCTGACCTTTGAAATTTTTCACAGACTTGAATGTTGTGGTTTCCCAATGAGTTTTGGGAGGAATTGGAGACTCAGACACAGCTGTAATGCATCAGTGGAACCAGGAGAGTGGGTATACTGGGAGAATGAAAACACTTTTGGGGGAGTATTGTAGACAAGAGAATGTAGGGTCAGTAGTTTCTCAGGCATTTTAACATAGCTTTATTATCTACAGTCGCTATTTAATTCTGAGTCATTTTTCTCTGTTACTACATAGTTGGGTACTTAGAGTATGCATACTGATTTCAATATTAGTCTAGCTAAACAATGTTTAGGAAGAGAAATCTATTGTAAATGAGATCATATAATAATCTTAAGCAAATGTCGTTGAGATGAGCCATTGTTTTAGATTCGCTTGTTTTAACATTGACTATTTGATTATCAGCAAATACTGTGTGTGTGTGTGTGTGTGTGTGTGTGTGTGTGTGTGTGTGTATATGTGTAGTGAGGTACTATCAGTTCTGCTCATCTGAACAAAAATCGAGTACCTATGAGGTACTTGGATGCCAGGGATACAGATGAACAAGACAAGATTCCTGCCATTAAATTGCTCATGGTTTAGTGGGGAGATAAACTAGTAAATACACATCAACACTGTGCAGTGTAATAAATAATGTGATAGAGGTAGAGTATAAGGTGTAGCACAAAGGAGGAAGTGGGCAATTTAACTTGGGAGGCCAGAGAAGATTTTGCAAATGAAGTAATACTCGTTAGTCTTAAAGAAGAGATAAGAATTCACATGCTAGACCAGGAGTCATTCCAGGCAGAGGGAACAGCGTGTGCAAAGGAACTGAAATTTGAAGCACACAGTGCACTTGGGGAACTGCCAGTACAAGAAGGGGAATGATGAGAAGTAAATAAGGCTGGAGAGTAAGATACAGCTGGTCATGAAGGGCCTTATTTATTATATATAGGAATTGGGATCTTACACTTTAGTCTTTGGGGATCCATTGAAGAATTTGGAGCAGTAAGATACAATACTATCATGTTTGCATTTTAGATTGACCAGCCTCCATAAGCAACCACTGTGAAGAATGGCTGGATAGAGAAAGAGGGTGAAATAGCTAATGGGAACTATTTCCTGGGGTCCAGGTTATGAAAACCTGAGACAGAATAAAAAAGATGTAACAAGTGGGAGGTAGTGAATGGATTTGAGAAATTTTAAAGGTAAAATTAGTAAAACTTAGTAAAAGACTATTTTTCAGTGAGGATAAGGCAAGAGAGGATTCAGGGTGACTCCCAGGCTTGGGATTTGGGTGATTTGGGGGTGGGGAGTGATGGTACCATTTGCTAGAATAGGCAATACTAGAAGAAAAATAGTTTGAAAGGGTTGGGGACAGAGATAAAGAATGAGTTCAGGTTTTAATGTGCTGAGTGTCAAGTGCATGTGGGATTCCCAGGTGAGTTGTAAAGTGTTTGGGACTGCAAATACATTTGGAGTCATCAGCATTTGGGTGCTCAGGGGCATGTATGAAGTTTATCATGTAAGTGATATAAAATAAGAAGATGGAAGGCCTGAGGTTAGCATTGTGGGTGCACTACCTTTACTAGTAGTGATGGCACAGGAAGAGGAACCCATAAAGGTGACCAAGATGCAGAACCAGAGAGGCAGGAAGAGTGGTCAGTAAGTATCAAATGCTACAAAGAGATCACTTTAGATAAGCAACAAGGAAGAGTGTGTTGATCTTATTTATGTCAGTGCCATTCTCTTTCTTTTTAAAAAATTCTTAGAAATTTATTTTTCAGATATAGTTGACATAATATTATATTAGTTTTAGACATTAAAAAGACATTTATATATCTTATGGATTGATCTCCCTAATAAGTTTAGTATCCCTCTGGCACCATACATAGTTATTACAATATTATTGACTATATTCCCTATGCTGTATTTTATATATCCCTGTGACTATTTTTATAACAGGCAATTTGTACTTAATCCTTTTCACCCTTTTTACCCATCTCTTCTTTCCCATCTGGCGCCTGTCAATTTGTTCTCTCTTTCTGTCACTTTGTTTCTGCTTTGTCTGTTTTTTTCCCCCCTCACATATAAGTGCATTCATATGATATTTTTCTTTCTCTGTCTGCCTTATTTTACTTAGCATGATATCCTATAGGCCCATCCATGTTGTGTCAAATGGTAAGATTTCATTCTTTTTTATGGTCAAATAATATTCCATTGTATATATGTACCACATCTTATATACCCATTCATCTATTTATAGATAGTTAGGTTGTTTCCATATCTCAGCTATTGTAAATAATGCTGCAATAAGTAAAAGGGTACATATATCTTTATGAGTTAGTGTTTTGGATTTCTTCAGGTAAATATCCAGGAGTGAAATTGCTAGATCATGTGGTAGTTCAATATTAAATTTTTGAGGAACCTCCATTCTTTCACTAGAAGGCCATTTTGGCAGGTTTAGGGCTGAATATAAGATGAGAAAGTAGCATCAGTGGATGTCTATTTTAGGAAGTTCTGTAGGGAGGAGGAGACTAGCAGCCAGCAGGTAGAGTCAGGGGAGGAAACCTGAAGGAACTCCCTTGCTCTGTTTTGTAATTTTTTCTGTGAAATTGGAGGCAAGGTCATCTGCCAGGAGTAAGAGAGGTGATAAGTAGGAGGCCAAAGGAGAATGGTGAAAGTATGGCATAGTACTGAGAAGTCTGGTTGAGGTACCAAAGTCAATAAAAAGACAAGCAGTGTTTCATTGAAGGAAATGAGACTGAATACCATTTATTTGTAGTTGTATTGCTCTGCAAGGTTATGTGATCTTGTCTTGCTCAATAGCCCCATTTAGGAGCAAAGAAGTTGAATGTGGGATCTGTCCACATTGGGCAGATGAAATAGAAGGATAAGGATCTAGGTTTTTTACAGGAAAATAAGTTATCAGTCACTGGGTTCATGTTCAGGTAGGCAAGAAGGGACAAAATAGAATCTATTCATTTTTTTTTTTCCAGTTTTCACTATTATCATTTCTAGTCCAGCTCACCATAATCTCTTTTATAATAATATTCTAAATCAATTCTCCCTAAATCCACTTTTGTTTCCTCCAAACTATTTTTCTCATTGCAAGTAGTGTTATTTTTTTTGATAATTCAAGTTCAGTTATGTCCTGTCTCTTCTTACAGCCCTTTAATGTCTTCTCCTTACTTTTAGGATAAAATCTGAGTCTTTAACAAGGTCCACCAGGCCCTCTTTTCATCCTCATTTTGCATTCATCTCTCTGTTCCTTCCTGTCACAGAATGTTGATATATTTTTCCTCTGCTCGGAACACTCTTTCCCAATTTGCCTCTCTAGTTTCTACTTATTCTTCGATTCTTTGATGTATTATCACTTCCTTGGGAAAGCTTTTCCTGACTCCATATGGAGATAACACCTTTGCCCTCAACATTTCCTTAATAAATTATAATTGTGACATTTTTTGGTTTTCCTTTTCCATACTAGAAGCTTTGTGAGGGTAGAAATTGTTTATAGTTCACTGTTGTGTTCCTAATCCTGATCATAATGCCTAACACATATTAGGCACTCCATGAATTTTTGTTCAACTAACCAATAGGGTGATTAAATATTTGGATGTCTTAGTCTGAGATGTGGATGTCTTGGGGTGAGAGAGGAGGTTTAATAGTAAAGAGGAAAAGCTGGAAGGAGATGAGGGGTAAGATGTTGGGAGTTGAAGATTTAAAAGTAGAGTAGTTTCAGGAGATAGTAGAATCCAGGATTGAGCTGTTGGAATAGAGATGGAGGTCTTCAAATCTGATGAGATTATGAAACTCTGAGGCAGAAATGTAGATGGATTGTTTAGGTGGCTGTTGAAATTGCTGAGGAAAATATAAGCTAGTATCTAAGTCTTAAATAAATATGGAAGATAGGTTAGTGAATGAATTAAATGGGTAAGAATCATTGGGAATAAATAAAGCCCTAGTCCCTGGGGAGGCAGTGTGGTAGAGAGAGCATGTGTTCAAAATATCTGCGTTCAGATTTTGAGCAATCCATCTGACTTGTACAGCCTTATTTCTCTTATTTGTAAACTGGGAATAATAAGCCTGCTGCAGGAGATTTGTAATTAATGATTAAGATATTGTTTTTGAAAGTGCATAGTATTAACTTGTGTTTTTTTTTAAAGAGATATTTTTTTTATTGATTTCAGAGAGGAAGGGAGAGGGAAAGAAATAGAAACAATGATAGAGAATCATTGATCGGCTGCCTCCTGCACACCCCCTACTGGGGATTGAGACTGCAACCCAACCCCGGCATGTGCCCTTGACCAGAATCGAACCCTTCAAACTGGCTAAGGCTTAACTTGTTCTTTTGTTCTGGATTGTTGGCATTAGTTCAACAGGGCACTGAAGTAAAAGTTGGGATTAAAGGCAAAGATAGCATAAATGATTTTGGAATGAGGTACCCGATTTCATTTATTCCACATGTGGAGTTCATATAGGATCAACACAAATATTCACAAATGAATATAGGTAAAAGCAAGTACTATTACACAAGAGAGGGTTTTGTAAAATAAAGGTCACTTGCTGGCTTATAACATTGCAGTGTTGATCCACAATAAGTTTTCATGTAAAAAATGCTTAATCTAATAATTTTCTATGAAAATTTCATCATTCCTGGGAGATTTTTCTTTTGTTATGAAGAAGAGAACAGGACCATTAAGTGAAAGGCATAGGTGGAAGAGGGCTGGTGATTTAAATTTAGAAAAGTATTTCCTAACAATTAGAGCTGTCTAACAATAAAATGGACATCCTGGCAAAGGATGAGTTCTCCATCAAAGCTTGTATTCAGGTGGAGACTGATCTGTCAGATAAAATTGAAAGCTTTTTGCATGGGGGCCGACTGTAGATTAAATAATTGCTGAAGTCCCTTCCAATTGGAAGATTGGAGGATTTTGACTCCATTTGAGATTTGTCTAATTACTGTTCAGTCAACAGCTATTTGAGTGCTTCTTCTGTTTCTTTTGAAGGCTTGAAAGCCAGGCTCATGTTTGCTTCGTTTCCTTCCTGTGTTCTGAGACAGTGGGAAAGATTGAGTCTCAGTCATTGCCTTGGATATTCCCATCTGTAATTTGAGAAGCTCAAGCCAGGTGTTGGTCGTGATGTAACAAAAGCTGCTGTCCTCACCTGTTGGGTGGGGTTAGGGTGGAGTTCGTGGCATCCACCTGGAGATATCAAATATAAGAATGTGCTGCCAAGAAGTATGGTTTAGTGCTTTGAGATTTTTAGCAAGTCAAGATCTATGATGCTTTAACATTGTTAGTTTTCACTGGCTTCTCTCACTCAGAAGCCTAGTCTGTGTCTGGCTGGGAAATTGCCTCTACCTGCCTGTGGCTTAATCAACTTTTTTACTGAGCACTTTTTTGCTGATTCCTACTTGTTTATTGTGTGTTTCCCACATTCTTTCAGGAGGTTATTAAAGTGGCTTTACTAAATTCCTTGGTATGTTTGTATTTTTATAAGATTGAAATTCATTTTCAAGCATGCTCTTGGTTTTGGATTATTAATGCATTTCAGTTATATGGGCTGCTACTATCTCCTGTGACCTAAGACAGTGACTGAAAAGGACCTAGAGAAGGAATTCTTATCTGTATTAGGGGAGGGAAAAGCCACTCATTCATCTATGAATTGTGAAGGAATTTAATTCTTAAGTATTGAGTATAAGGAACGAATATATTTTATAACATTCTGAATTTGACACATCTTAGGTAAAAGTTCTTTATGTATTTGTAGCCTTTTCTGACAATTGTGATATTGAAATGAAAGTAAATTAGGCATTGATAATACATAGACCAAAAGAGAATGTAAGTATTATAGTTTATGAGACTGTAGTGAACTAAAGTTCTTTTTTTTTTAAATCTGGAAAGGATTTTAGAGGTCATTGACTCCAAGTCTAGGATATAAAAGAGGCAACTAAAATACTGTACATAATTTAACAAAAGTCACCCAGCTAATACATATAGGTGTAGGCAAAATCATATGATATGAGGATGGTGGAAATAGTGACAGTACAGCTGATGTCTCTTTAGAAAAGAGAGTTTCTAAAACTTTAAGACTGGAAAGGCCCTTAGAAATAGAGGAGTGATATGAAGTACCCTAGAATTTCTGATCTTCTAAGTTAAGCATCAATTGATTAGTTTGGTGGTAGCTAATGTGAAGGTTCACTTAATCATTTATTCATCAGGCATTGACCACTACAATATTGTAGATGTATGTTAGATGTTGGGGCTATAAATATGAATAAAACATGTCCCAGCACTCGTAGATCTCTTGTACTACTGGAACAGCACAAGAGAGAATACTTTATATTTTGCTGTCTCTCTCATATAAAAAATGCATTGTTATCAAGTTAGTGACTTCTACTGGGCTTATAACCCCCAAATGATTTCCTTAATATTTCTAAGGAATGCAGAAAATCAAGATCTGATCACAACACTAAACAAGCTATGACATGGGGTCAAGGGTAGTATGAAGATAAACATCTCTAATATGTTTCTGAAGAGACAGACACTGTTACCTTAGAGAATTCTACTTTTGCCTTCCCCAAAAGGCAGGAGATTGGTAGGTGTGGTAGGGCAGGTGTGTACCTGATGACTTTATTGTAAACATCCTGTCTGATAGGGTAGAATTTAGTTAGAGATTGTCCTTCACTCCATTATTGCTTCAGCTGGGACTACTAACTTCAGAGGAATGTGGATTGGTGCCAGGCTGTCAGTCAGGGACACAGTTTCTGCCAAAGTCAAGTCTGAAAGAAGAGATCTTTTTCAGGTGAACTGACTTGGCAATCATTTGTCCTGGGTGGAGTTAGTAGACAAAGATTGACTTCTGTTATGAACCTTTGTGATCTCCACTCTGTGTAATAACTTATGGTTTTATTTTGAGTTGTTCTAGCTATCAATTTGTTTCTCCCATTTCCTTGGCTGGCATTAGAAGAGTGGTCAACTGTAAAGCTATTTAGTGTATAGTATTTACCAAGGGCCTGTATGCCAAGCACTGTGCCAAGTGCTAGGTGATACATGCTGGGGACACATTAGTGAAGAGCACACATAAGCTCCTTGCTTTCAAGAAACTTACATATTAGAGGAGAAGGCTAGATAGCAACTAATTGAGATTATTTCAGAGTATATCAAGTGCCAGGAAGGGAATAAACAAGGTGCTCTGTTAGGTGCACATGGGAAGTTCTTCAGGATGGCAGTTTGCTGCTTTCTTGGATAAGCAAACTGATGGGTAGAGATGTAATACTCTAGAAAGTGGGGGGAAAGCATTATTCGGAGTGGTATTATGGTTTTGTGGTTAATATAGTAGTTAAGAAATTTAAATATTAATGAGGAAGTAGGAAACTTGTGTTACTCTTCATAATAAATTCATTTGGTTAGGAAGCTGCTGAAATTGGGCTATGCTCATCCCATTCCAGTGTAATTTGAGCTTTATGTGTTTATTTCTTCCTCAGGTGGAGGCTTGAATTTTGATCTATGACCTCCCCACATCCATTGCCTGAAAATACTTAATGATCACATGACCCTGGACATGGATGCTGTCCTGTCAGATTTTGTTCGTTCCACAGGAGCCGAGCCAGGGCTGGCCCGAGACCTCCTGGAAGGTAAGAGGTCATTGGGGAGAATGAGAAGGAAGTAAAATGTGATACCAGGATGATTTGAAACATTTAAGGTGATCGGAAGGACATTTTGTGTATGGTAGGCTTTATATTTAAGTTCTAATAATCTAGTCTGTGTATAACCCACCATATTTTAAAATGCAAGCTCCTCCTTTCACCTTGAATTTTTTTAGGGTACCTTTCGCCACTGCCAATTTATGTTCAGGTAATGCACATAGAATTTTATATTCAGTAAAAGAATAATTCTAGATCTTTAAGACTTCTTTACATATAAATCACTTGATTTTCATATTTGGTATCATCCATTGTTTTGTTTTTGTCCTTTCCAATTTTGTGTGGGTAATTCCATGTAGAGTGAATTAATTGAATGTTTTCATTTTGCTGTTTTTATTTACTTATATTGTATATACATGTAAGTGTGAATGTTCTAGATTTTACTAAGATCTTTAAGGCTTGGAATCATGCATTGTGGGATTCTTTGTTTGGAATCATTATTAACAGATGCTTTTTTGATGATGAAAATATATGGTGATGCAAATAGATAAGCCTTTGGTGGAAGGGGCAAGTTGTTAGTATACAAGGGTAATTTTTTAAATTGTCAGCCCTTAGAAAAGTGTGACAGTTTGACATTTGCTTAGCTGCCTGTGAGTAGAGCCTTAGTTTGGAAGTGGAAGATCAGGATTTAAATTCCCAGTATTACAATTTTAAAACTGAGGTTCAGAGAGATTAAGTAGGACTTAACCTAGGCATTCTGGTTTCAGAGTCTGGCTCTTAACAATTTTATTACAATAATATAAATTAGCCGAAACCGGTTTGGCTCAATGGATAGAGCGTCGGCTTGGGGACTGAAAGGTCCCGGGTTCGATTCCGGTCAAGGGCATATGCCTTGGTTGCGGGCACATCCCCAGTAGGGGGTGTGCAAGAGGCAGCTGATCGATGGCTCTCTCTCATCGATGTTTCTAACGCTCTATCTCTCTCCCTTCCTCTCTGTACAAAATCAATAAAATATATTTAAAAAAAAATAATAATATAAATTAATGCTTGCATGTCCTTTCTCTTTCACTCTCTTGCACGCGCGCGCGCGCGCGCGCGCACACACACACACACACACACACACACACACACACACTCATACCCATGTGCACATGCACTCATGTTATGAAAGAGCAGTGCGAAGTTAGTGGAAAGGCTGTAGGTAGAATCGTCTTCAGCATGTTCTAGGAATGGTGAAGAGGCCAATAAGACTGAAATAGAATGAGTAGAGGGAATTGGACCAAATGGTGACTATAATGGTACAGAAATAATTCAACAGATGTAAATGATAAATAAAACTTAACTGGATACTTGCAATAAAACAAGAAATATAGTAGTACAGCATTAAATACATAAATAATGCTTTCTGTATATCAAACACTGTTTTAAGTGCTTTCAATTAACTTAATCTTCATGACAACCCAGTATGATATAATCTCCACTTTCATAGCCAGGGAAATTGAAGTACAGAAAAAAGGCTAGAAAAATAGACCAGGTCATAGAAAGCCTTGAATGTCACACAAAAGAGCCTAGGCTTATTCCATAGACAATGGTAAAAGATTTTGATTATGAAATTGAAATGATTAGAACTCTAGAAAGAATAATCTCATTAAACTCTTTGGAGTGGACTAGGTGATAGAAATTGAATGAATGTGGTAGTAAATGGAATGGAACAGAAGGAAGTGTGACTAATTATGCGGTATGTTATTTACCGAATAATTTAATTGTAAAAAGCTATAGAAAAAATTAATTATGACAGCTCTGTCTTCTAGGGTCTTCAGCAGGCAGTGATTCTTAAATTTGGGTGGGTTAATTCCCTTTGATAACCTGGTAACAGCTAGTAGCTCTTTCTTTAGAAAAATGCACATACCTATAACTTGGTGTACAATTTCATACAGCTTAAGGACACCTTAGAAGACATGTAGGTTAAGAACTCTCTGAATCACAGAATTAGACCTGGGCTTGATTCCTGCTAGGCACAAGTGCAAACTAGCTGTGACTTTGGGCAAATCACTCTATTTTTTTAGGTGTCATATCCTTTATATGTAAAATGAGGTTACTGGGTCTCTAAGGGCCCTTTCGGTACAGAGAGACAATTTCTGTGCTCATGTAGTTTAGTTAGGAAATAGACAATAAGTAAATAAATTATGATATTTCAGATACAAGTGTTATGAAGAAATTAAAGCAGGGTAAGGAAAGGAGAATGATTGAAGTGTGCATGAGTATATGCTTGTTGGTTTTGATAGGATGATGAGAGTGATCATTTAGTCTTTCCTCAATTTTCCTATACTCTATGTGCCCAATTCATTTTTTGCTTTGTGTTCTGACAGGAAAGAATTGGGATGTGAGTGCTGCCCTCAGTGATTTTGAACAGTTACGTCAGGTCCATGCTGGGATCCTGCCCCAATCCTTTAGTGAAGGGAGTGGTACCTCCAGGACTCCTGAAAAAGGGTTTTCTGAGAGAGAGTGTACTCGCCCTCCCCGACCTACTCTACAGCGGCAAGATGACATCGTTCAAGGTACTAGAGTAACTGAGGGACATTTCATATGGAGTAGAAAGGAAAGGGGGGAACTGCCAAATGGAGTCAGAGTTCAATGATCCTTGGAGGTGTTTCCATTCCTCCCCTTCTTCCCCAGCCAAACTGGCCAGAGGTGGCCTCAGTACTGTCACTCTGCATCTTGAGTATTATCATGTATAAAGGTCTTCTTCAGATATTGAGAAAAAGTAGAGGAAGGAGGATACAATCTAATTGTTGAGATAAGGTACACGTAAAGATAGAATTCAATGGGTCACTACCAGATACTTCTTTGGAGGCCATTCTGTTAATATTGTCAGTATCTACCATAATTTAAAAATACATATATATGCTGACTGAGCAATTTCATTTCTAGGAATTTATATTATATACTAGAGGCCCGATGCATGAAATTTGCGTGGGGGGTGGGATGGGAAGGGGAGAATCCCTTAGCTTGGCCTGCACCCTCTCGCAATCCAGGACCCCTCACTCCTAATCACCTGCCTGTTCGTTCCTTACTGCGTGGCTCGCAGCTCCTTAGTGCTGCCACAGAGGCAGGAGAAGCTCCTACCACTGCCACTGTGCTTGCCATTCATGAGCCCGGCTTCTGGCTGAGTGGCACTCCAGTTATGGGAGTGCACTGACCACCAGGGGGCAGCTCCTGCGTTGAGCATCTGACCCTTGGTGGTCAGTGTGCGTCATAGTGATAGGTCCTTCTGGTCGTTCCACAGTAATGGTTGCTGGGCTTTTTTATATAGATGAGAGGCTTGGTGTATGAATTCGTGCATGGGTGGGGTCCCTTGGCCTGGCCTGGCCTGCCATCTGGGCCAATTGCGGCGGCCGGCTGGCTGGGAGGAGGGAACATGGGAGGTTGGCCTCAGCAGCAAGCTAACCAACTGCCAATTCCACGAGGAATCGGGCTCCCTCCTCCTTCCTGTCTGGGTCCAGGGTGCTGGTGAACCAGATTCCGTGCTGTCAGGGCCCCAACAGCAAGCTAAGGCACGGCCAATTCCACGAGGAATCGGGCTTCCTTCTCCCTCCTATCTGGATCCAGGGTGTGGGTGAACCAGATTGGGGCTGTCAGGGTCCCAGCAGCAAGGTCTGGTACAGTGCGCGTCAAAGCTACCGGCCGGTCGTCCGGTCATTCCTGTCATTTGGTCCTAATGGTTATTTAGGCTTATATATATATAGATGTTTATATACGTCTCTCTCTGTGTGTATATATGTAGATATGTATCTCCTTTAAATAAATACATACACAAATAGACACCTATACATATTTAGTATAAAGCTTGAAAGTTAAAGCTTGAAAACAACTTTTAATATCCATTAATACAGGGGTGGTTAAATAAATTGTAATCATCTATATTATGGAATATTCTGCAGCTGTTAGAACTAGGTGGAACTTGATGTGCTGCTTTGGAAAAAATCTCTTATCTATTAAGAAAGGTAAGATGCAGTATACAGTATGCTCCTGTTTAGGTTTTTTAAAAGATATATGTGCTTCTTTATGCATACAAAATCCTAGAAGGCTATATGAAAGGTTGCCTCTGGGGAAAAGAAGCAGGAATTTTGAATGAGAGGAAGATTTCTTTGTAACACTTTAAGTATCTAAAAAAAAAAAAAAAAAAGTTTAAAAAATAAATCACTATAAAATAATTTTTAGATAAGTCTTGACTTACTTTGTATATCATCTCTGGCAAATTTTGGGTTAAGAATTGCTACCCAGTACATTTTTTAGCTCTTTTGATAATCTTTATATAACTTGAGCCATGCAAATAAATTGTAATACTACACTGACCAAATTATGGTCATAATGGGTTATCTGCTGGGGAATTGTAAGTGCCATGTATTCAAAATAAATGAAATAATTTGAGGCACTGTCTTCCTCTGTAGCATATTAAGTCAGAATTGACTGTACCTATAAATTTCTGATAAGTTTGAATACCAAAAAAAGTTGTAGTAAATAATGTAAATAAATGTTATTAATGGTAGTTAAAGAAGTATATAAGATTTTTTATTAATTTTCTATTTTCTCCAAGACCCTAAAAATTATCCGAGAGATTATTTGAGTCAATCTAGCTAAATGCAACCCCATTTTCCTTATTCCCTCTTCCTCCCACAGAACAAATGAATGGGTCTCTGTTATGTTAGGAAATGAAAATGGAAAAAGACAGAGTCATGGGAGGAGGAAGATCAGGCAAATTCCCAAAAGGGTACAAGAGGAATGTATATTTGGTGCTAATATGCATAGATAAAAAATAGCATTTTCTGTATTTCTCCAGTAGTATTTGGCTTGAGAAGAGAGTTGTGGTATTTGGTAGCCATTGAAACTCAGTTTTTCCAGAATGGAAAGTTGTGAGTGAGCTGTGTGTATTCTAAGGTGACTCCATTTCTCATTGCAGAAAAACGCCTGTCTAGGGGCATCTCCCACGCCAGCTCCAGCATTGTTTCCCTGGCCCGGTCCCATGTCTCCAATGGTGGGGGTGGGGGGAGCAGTGAGCACCCCCTGGAAATGCCCATCTGTGCCTTCCAGCTTCCAGATCTCACTGTGTACAATGAAGACTTCCGCAGCTTCATAGAGAGAGACCTCATTGAACAGTCCATGCTGGTTGCCTTGGAACAGGCAGGTCAGTGAGTGCTTCCTTTTCCATGCTCTTCCCTCTGCTCTCTACCTACAGGCAGCCACTGGGCAGGGCAGGGCTTGATCAGTACCATCCAGTCTAAATAAGTGATCTGATTACAGTCAAAGTCAGCAGTTAGTCAGATAAACTTGTAATAAGCTAGGTATTTCTTCAGGTTAAAATAAGGACACAAATTAGATACTTTTCTCTGGAAATTTCCTTTTTGATGGAAGGGAAACCAGATATACACACAAAAGGCCTAGGAATCTATACTTAAAAATCAATACATGGTGGGGATAAGGACACATATGTAATAACTTAGTAAAGAAATTAAAAAATAAAATAAAATCAATACATGAAAAAAACCACAAATGAATTATAATTGGCTCTGAAACAACTTGTGAAAGGAAAGGACCAGTGCGACAGTGTACAGTGGTGATAAATCTGAAAGTCACATTTATTTATATAAACTTTGCCCAAACAACTTGTTTACCTTTACAATTTTGTCTTAAATGGTTATTAAAATTAGTTAAATGATGGGGTGGCATATCTGGGAGTTCTGGGAAAGCTAGTCAGGCATTAAAAAAGCTCCCTTGGCCAAAACTGGTTTGGCTCAGTGGATAGAGCGTCAGCCTGCGGACTGAAGGGTCCCAGGTTCGATTCCAGTCAAGGGCATGTACCTTGGTTGCGAGTATATCCCCAGTAGGGGGTGTGCAAGAGGCAGCTGATCGATGATTCTCTCTCATCGATGTTTCTAACTCTCTCTCCCTCTCTCTTCCTCTCTGTAAAAAATCAATAAAATATATTTTTTAACAAAAAGCTCCCTTGGAAGGACTTGGGGGGTGAGGGATAGGGGTATGGAAAAGAAGTTTTTCATTTTGTACCCTTCTATACTAATCATGTGAATTGATTTATATATATCTAGAGGTCTGATGCACGAAATTCGTGCAAATCCGGACAAAGCTGGCCCTCACAACCCCAGCTTTGTCCAGAAGGTCAGTCGGCTGTCTGGTCTAATTAGCATATTATGCTTTTATTATTATGGATTTTTAAAGTTAGCAAGTTACCTAGTGAGATTATAGGCCAGTTTTTCTTTCTGTAGACTCTTTAAGAAAGCTTAAAAAATGTTTTTTAAAAATTCCTTATCTGAGGACATGCTTTTATTGATTTTAGAAAAAGAGGAAGGAGAGAGAGAGAGAGAGAAACATCAATTGGTACCCTCCCACATGTTCCCCAACCAGGGATCGAACCCACAACCTGGGTATGTGTCCTGAGCAGGAATTGAACCTCGATCTTTTGGTGTATGGGTGACACTCCAACTAACTGAGCCACCACCAGCCAGGGCTCAAAAGATCTTTTAAGCTTCTTTCAGAAAATAGTTTCTTCATAAAAAATGGATTGGCAATTGTGGGGTGACAACAGAACAGAGAATCATCTTGGATGCTTTATATACTTTGTCTTATTGTTCATGTCTTTAGAGTAGGGGTGTCGAACTCAATCAGAGAAGGGGCCAAAATCTAAAATCCAGCCTAAATCGAGGGATGAATGGTTTACTGAACAGTCATAAACTGACAATGTCATAAACTGACAGCGAAGTGCAGTGATGACAGCGCAGTGCGGGCCACATTGCAAGGCCTGGCGGGCTGGATTTGGCCCGCGGGCCGTGTGTTTGACACATGTGCTAGAGTAACACCATATACATGCTGTCAAATATGCACATGATACTTTTATTACACTTAGAACGCATGCTTGGGGGTTGTTTTTCTTTTCCTGACGATGGATTTGTGCTGAGCTCTGTTTCTATAATATTTACAAATCTGACTGGAGTGAAGGAATCAGACCAAGTAGCCAGTACAGATTTCAATGTATGGCCTTGACCTCATCATCTAACCGGAAGGGTCGTTCAGCTTAGCACTGTTGACATTTAGGACCATATCATTTTTTCTCGTGTGAGCTGCCTTGCACATTATGTTGTGTTTAGCAGTCTCCCTGGCCTCTACCCACTAGATGCCAGTAGGATTCTCCTACCATTTGTGACAGACGACATATTTCCAGGCATTTCCAATGTCCCCTGAGGGACAAAATTGTCCCCACTTAAGAACCATTGATTGCCATGGTTGGAACATCATCCCATATGCCAAAAAGTTGAAAGTTCAATTTCCAGTCAGAGCATATTCCTAGTTTGCAGGTTTGATTCCTGGTCAGAATGCACAGAGGAGGCAACTGATCAGTTCTTTTCTTTCACATCGATGTTTCTCACTCTCTTCCCCTTCCTCCCTATCCAATTCAATAAAAACATTCTTGTGTAAGGATTAAAAAAAGAAGAAGAAAAAAAAAGAACCACTGGTCTAACCAGTTGTGCTCACTAGGTTCTGATCAGCTAGATATAAGTGAAGAAGATATCTTAATAGCATGATGGATTTATTCTGGTAGGCTTCCTACAGGAAGCAAGTTTGGAGTCTGTTTTAAAAATTGGGAAGTGCCAAAACCGGTTAGGCTCAGTGGATAGAGCGTCAGCCTGTGGACTGAAAGGTCCCAGGTTCGATTCCGGTCAAGGGCATGTACCTTGGTTGCGGGCACATCTCTAGTAGGAGGCGTGCAAGAGGCAGCTGATCGATGATTCTCATCGATGTTTCTAACTCTCTATCCCTCTCTCTTCCTCTCTGTAAAAATTCAATAAAATATATATTTTTTTTAAAAATTAAATAAATAAATAAAAATTGGGAAGTGGGAAGGGCTTTATGGGTAATCTGCTCTTCTTTTCTTCCTTTTTCTGTAGGTCGTTTGAACTGGTGGGTGAGTGTAGACCCCACCTGTCAGAGGCTGCTTCCTTTGGCAACTACTGGAGATGGAAACTGCCTCCTACATGCAGCCTCTCTTGGTGAGTCTTGAAAGTGGCCCTCTATTCCCCCATAGAAGAAATGTTATTAAATGTTTTGTGTAGGACTTGCTTCAACCAATGTTGATCATAGGCAGAAGTAATGGTTCAGAGCAAGGGTGTGTGTGTGTGTGTGTGTGTGTGTGTGTGTAGATGGAAAAGAGCCCTGCCCTGGTTTTTCAGTCTTATTCAGAAATCACATGGAGAACACAGTATTATACTGGGTCCCACAAGAAGTTGACCCTCAGAAGTAATGAATAGCAAAAAGCAAGCAATATATAGCTCTATGTGTGTATGTAATATTTATTCTTTGGTATAAAAAAAGATTTTTTCATTAACTTTAAATTACACAGGCTATTTATAATTCAATATACTATCTGCCTTAGCTTTTTTTTTTTTTAAAGAAGTCCCCATTTTCCAACCATCCCTCAAGCTTTTTTTTTTTTTTAAATATATTTTATTGATTTTTTACAGAGAGGAAGAGAGAGGGAGAGAGAGTTAGAAATATCGATGAGGCAGAATCATCGATCAGCTGCCTTTTGCACACCCCCCACTGGGGTTGTGCCCGCAACCAAGGCACATGCCCTTGACTGGAATCGAACCCAGGATCCTTCAGTCCACAGGCCGACGCTCTATCCACTGAGCCAAACCAGTTTCGGTTATACCTCAAGCATTGATGCTGATTGTCATGTGCCAGTTTTCTCTGTTGCTACCTGTTTATTGGGCTTGCATCAGGAATAAGTGCTTTCTGTCAAGAGTTTGGCATATCCCCCACTTTCACGTCCTCAAAATTTCTGAACTTATAGAGTAGAAACATCTTTCCTTTCTTGATTAAGTGCCTTTCCCCTAAATCACAGAAGAGTTTCATTGAACTTGAACTTCAGCCTAATTTCCTTCATGCCATGGTCTGTGTATCATAATTAATAAGCAGAGTTGAGTCATTGTAAGGTGTCTTACTGTTAGGTTTTCTTGCAATAGGGATGTGGGGTTTCCACGATCGGGATTTGATGCTGCGGAAAGCTTTGTATGCACTGATGGAAAAGGGAGCTGAGAAGGAAGCATTGAAACGACGCTGGAGGTGGCAGCAAACACAGCAGAATAAAGAGGTGAGAGAGCTGGGGTGGAGTGCCTTGTTTCCCCAAGTTACACTGAGGAAATGCCAGTGCCTACCATTAAGAAGTGCCTCCTGGTGCTTAGGGCTCCTGTAATTGTAGAAAATGTAGATAACACCTTAGGGTGTTTGGGTGTCGCTCTAGTATGGGGGAACTGAGACTTTACAGAGGAGGTATCTAACTGCTTTTCACCTGATAGGGGCTTATAAGTCTTTAGTGGCAATCTTTTGCAAAATGAGACATGACATGTCCATAGAATTTTTGTATTGTTTCGATTTTATTGTTTATAATGCGACTAGACCAATTTTTAAGGATTTGTGCTATCAATCTGTAGAAATATAAATGCTTAAAAATATTTTTGGCCATGTATACCATTTATTTTTCAAATACTTAGTGTGTTTAAAAAACTTTAAAGCATATCTGTTAAATTGAGTTTGAGTGGTACATCTCAGGGGTTTAGCAAATGTTAAAGCTGCTTTTATATAAGAAAGTAACAATGGACTTTTTGTACTTTCCATCTCTATAACAGAGGTTGGGCCTGTGAGCCAAATACCACCAACTGATTAAAAAAAAGTTTTATTGGAATACAGCCCCACCCATTAATTTACATGTGTATGTTTATGTAAGTGCTTTCCTGCTATAGCAGCAGAATAGAGTAGTTGGGTATCCTCACAAGGACAAAATATTTACTATCTGGATCTTTATAGAAAAAGCTTACCCACCCTTTCCCCTTAACTTTAATTCTGACATTAACATTTATATAAAGACAATGGATTTCCTTTTCCCCTGGTTCTGCCTTCTATATTTAAATCCTGCTCTTTGGGATATATCTAATTTTGGCTGGGTGTTTCTGGCATTAATGTGGGATTATCTCTTCAGAAACTTTTCATCTTCTTTCTTTTCTCCTTTTATTGTTCAACCATAACTGGCCATATATAGAACCAAGAGATTTTTTGTTTTGTTTTAGTCATTGGAATTTTATGTCCTGAAGATTTAAAATACATAAGTAGAATGTGTTCTGTTTCCTTTCTCAAAAACAAAGAACCCATTATTAAACTTAGGATGATATTAAGATCGCAATCCTATCTTTGATCAGCAATCTGCCCCAGAAGATTCCTGAGAGAAATAAATGCACAGGGCAAGGCTAAGTACATGACAAGTTCTTTATACCACCAAGCCCCTGGTGAGTTAAACTGGACCCTGTGGAGACCTTCTGTTGCCTGAACTACAGCCAGTCCAGAGTTTGCCTTCTTTATATCATACCTGAACCTGAACCTTGATTTGACCACTCCAGAAATAAGAAAAGGCCAAACCAGAGCATGCTGGTTATTAAGTAGAAGTGACAGCAACAGTCAAAGAATAGGTGTGTCCAGTTCAAAGTTTCTAAGCTATAACTGTTATTTGATTTTTTTTTTAAATACCTTTTTTTAGAGAGAGAAAATATTGATCTGTTGTTTGACTTGTTTATGCATTCATTAGTTGATTCTTATATGTGCCCTGACCAGGGATCAAACCTGCAGCCTTGGTGTATCTAGATGATGCTCCCAATCCAGCTACCTGGCCAGGCTATAGTTATTAAAGTCGGGGTTAGATTATGATGGTATTTAGTGAGGAGACCCAGCAATACCTACTTCCTCTCAAAGTCTCCATTGAAAATACATGCATAGAGAATAGTTGCTATCAAAGGAGAAATCTTTTTACTCCTTTTGGCATATTGAAAGTTCCCTAATAGAAATATGGCCTAGGTAATTGTTTTAGCTCAGATCACTCAGACATTGGGAGTGGGAATGGGGGGAGAGTGGTGACGGACTGGGGAGCTTCTATTAACCAGTACCAAACACAAAACAAACTGGTTTTGTGTTTTGATTTCCCAGACCTCCTTTTGTGTTGAATTTGGTGGTAAAAACCCAGTAAGAACATTTTCAGGCTAGAAGGTTACGCCACCTAGAGGCTGTGTGTATAAGAACAGTAAGCAGAAATAGGTGAAAGGAAGGGAGACAGATCCGCCTGGATGTGTATCAGTGACCATATATCAGAATGACCACAGCGCCCCATATATAACCTGTGCATTGTTCTTATTTTTAACCCTTTGCACTCCGAACCATTCTGGACATTGGCTACCAGCTACTCGATGCTACTTTGTGGCGGAGTGCATTGAAATAACTCAATTCCCCGTAATCACTAATAAACTGCAATATCCCCTGAGAGGGGACATCCGAGTGATATGCTAGAATTCCGATGTCCCCTGAGAGGGGACAGCGGAGTGCAAAGGGTTAATTGGAAACATTTTTTATATAATCTTACAAACTGAAAATAGCTTTGTCATTTTTTAAATTAAAGTAGAATGTGCTCATAATGGCTCTTTAATTCCTGTTAAATTTGTCCTAATGCCCCTCATGTTTCTCTTTAAAATATATTTTTATTGATTTCAGAGAGGAAGGGAAAGGGAAAGAGATAGAAACATTAGTGATGAGAATCACTGATCAGCTGCCTCCTGCACACTCCTACTGGGGAATGAGCCCACAACCCGGGCATGTGCCCTGACCAAGAATTGAACTGTGACCTCCTGGTTCATAGGTCGACTGGCCCAACCACTGAGCCACACCAGTTAGGCTCCATTGTGATTCTTTTTACTTCAGTTTGTGTTTAAGTATTTTAATCCTAATGTAAGCCAAATATAGTAAAGTAGACTGTTACTTCACCTAGAAGTAACCAAGGCTAAAATCATTAATACACAACAGTATTTCTGGGGTAGCAGAGTTCACAGAGGTAGGAGAAAGTAATGTTGTGGAAGCTAAAGGAGAAGGGAGTTTAAAGAGATTATCAAATACTACATAAAAGCTAAGAAAGATGAGAACCAATGAGGCAATTAGGAGGTTATTGTCCTTTGCCCAGTGTTGGTTAGGTGAAGTGGTATGTGAGGGTAAAGGGCATAACTGGAGGGCAGAAACAGAAGCTAGATTGCCATGGGTTGGGAAGAATGGAAGAAAAAGAAATGTGAGAGAGATCATAGACTATTCTTTCGTGGATATTGGTTTTAAAAGGGAGGATAGATTTGACTGTATAGTACAAATTATAAACGAAGTGCTAGGAGAATATTGCCTCTTGAACCTAGCCTCTAATTGCTTGACATCCCCTGCCTGTCTTTCACAGTCAGGGCTGGTATACACAGAGGATGAATGGCAGAAGGAATGGAATGAGCTGATCAAGCTTGCCTCAAGTGAACCCCGGATGCATCTAGGTACCAATGGAGCCAACTGTAATGGGTAAGTATGGGGGAACAGGAAGTAATTTTAACTGAGTCCTCAGAGTCCAAAGAGCTCTGTGCTAAGAGGATATTAGGAGAAAAGAGAGGAACCATGGCAGGGGCACAGGATTGTGTAACAATGTGGTATGTTCTAGGACAGTGGTTGGCAAACTCATTAGTCAACAGAGCCAAATATCAACAGTACAATGATTGAAATTTCTTTTGAGAGCCAAATTTTAAAAACTTATTCTAACGCCACTTCTTCAAAATAGACTCGCCCAGGTGTGGTATTTTGTGGAAAGAGCCACACTCAAGGGGCCAAAGAGCTGCATGTGGCTCACGAGCCGCAGTTTGCTAACCACGGTTCTAGGAACTTTAGATAGTTCAGTATTGCCAGAATATAGAATATGTGGTACAGAATGATAGATGAGGCTAGGTATCCGTATTATGTGTGCCATACTCAGGTTTCTTTTATACCATGCTAAGGAATTAAAATTGTGTCCTATCTAGACTTTTAGAAACTACAGGACAAATGACCCAATTTCCTCAATAAATAAATTGCAAGGAAAATAATAAGAGAGAGGGAAGGTAAGTTTAAAGACACTTAAGAGACATATCAACCAATTGGAATGTATGGACATATATAAGACAATTGGGGAAATGTGAACGATGTCTACAAGTTTGATTATTATTAACTTTTTAAAGTGTGGTATTAATGATAATGTGGGTATTTCTTAAAGTTATTTTTTAGAGATAGAAACCATAATACTTAAGGATGAAATGTATGTCTAGGATTTGCTTTAGAACACATGTGTCAAACACAAGGCCCGCGGGCCAAATGCAGCCCGCCAGGCCTTGCAATGTGGCCCGCACCGCGCTGTCATCACTGCACTCCGCTGTCAGTTTATGACATTGTCAGTTTATGACTGTTCAGTAAACCATTCGGCCCGCGATTTAGGCTGGATTTTAGATTTTGGCCCCTTCTCTGATTGAGTTCGACACCCCTACTTTAGAATAATCGGGGGTGAGTGAAGAGTGGTGTCTAATAGGGAAATAGGTAAAAGTGTAGGTGAAATGAGATTGACTCTGTGTTTATAATTGTTGAGGCTGGGCAATGGATACATGAGAGTTTAGGATAATATTCTTTCTAGTTTAGAATATGTTTAAAATTTTGAAATTTTATATAATAAAAAGTCAAAAATTATAACTGATCCAAACTTTATTGTGCATAAAAAAAAATAATGTGAGAAGACTTTAAAATGCAGATTTCAACCCTAGCTGGTTTGGCTCAGGAATAGAGGGTCAAGTCAGCCTTTGGACTGAAGGGTCCCGGGTTCGATTCTAGCCAAGAACACATGTCTGGGTTGCAGGCTCAATTTCCAGTGGGGGGTGTGCAAAAGGCAGCCAATCAGTGATTCCCTCTCATCATTGATGTTTCTCTCTTTCCCTTCCTCTTTGAAATTAATAAATTAAAAAAAATAAAATGCAGATTTTAGGACCCTTGAGTGAGCCTGAGGTAAGGCCCAGAAATCTGCATTTGTAGCAGCACCCAGTGTTGAATATTGCTTTACGGGGTGGCAAGGCACTGTGTTGTGAGTGAGTGACAGGAGCAAATTTGTGAATTTAAATACACTGACAGCAGAGTGAATGATGAAGCGGAGGGAGGGAGACTAGAGGCAGTTGTAGTAATCCAAGAAAGAGAGCCATGGGTATGAACAAGAGTAGTGGATTGTAGCCTGGCAGGTGTGGCTCAGTTGGTTGAGTGTCATCCCATGCACCAAAAATCACTGGTTCAATTCCTGGTCAGAGCACATGCCCATGGAGGCAGTTGATTGATGTTTCTCGTGGATGTTTCTACCTCTCTCTTTAAAACCAATAAAAACATATTAAAAAAAAAAAAAAAAAAAAAAAAAAGAGTAGTGGATTGCAGGTAAGCCAAAGGAGATAGATGCAAGAGACACTTAAGAGATGGAATTGGCCAAGCCAGATGATTAACTGGAGGTAAGAGATAAAGAACAGTAAAGATTTTACAGATTTCCAACTAGGCTGTTTGTATATAGTGAGGCTGTTCTCCAAGCAAGGGAACATAGGAGAAGGAGTTTTTGTTTTTGTTGGACAGTGTGATGTGTGGATGGTTGTAGTGGGAAGGGTCAGCAAGATGAGGCTACTCAGTTGTGTATTTAGCTACTTTATAAAGAGAATTGAGGAAGGTTGTTGAACAAAACAAGTATAAATAGAGGAATTCCCTTCAGATTCCTACACTACTTTAACAATACAACCATAAAGCTTTCAGTTCTCTTTTTTTGGATTTCTCCATCTGTAAAATGGAAGTAGAAACAGCCATTGTAGCATAAAATAATCAGCTGTGTCCATGGCAGACTTAGGATTAGAAAACCAGGAGTCTCTCTCTCTCTTTTTTTTTTTTTAATATTTTACAGAAAGGAAGGGAGAGGGATAGAGAGCTAGAAACATCAATGAGAGAGAGTCATCGATCAGCTGCCTCTTGCACACCCCCTACCAGGGATATGTCCGCAACCAAGGTACTTGCCCTTGACCAGAATCGAACCTGGGACCCTTCAGTCCCCAAGCCGACGCTCTATCCATTGAGCCAAACCGGTCTCGGCCAGGAGTCTCTTGTTTTGTTTTCTTCCCTCTCCCTTCCACTTAACCCCTTTCACTCTTTCCCCACCTGCAACTCTAGGGTGGAGAGTTCAGAGGAGCCTGTATATGAGAGTCTAGAAGAATTCCATGTCTTTGTCCTTGCCCATGTGCTTAGAAGGCCCATAGTCGTTGTGGCAGATACCATGCTGAGGGACTCTGGGGGCGAAGGTGAGTCAGTCAATCCTCACTGCACTCTAAGTACCCACTGTTTGCAGAGTTTTGTTCTAAGCACTGGAAGGAGTGTGGGAAAGGGGATATATATAGACCTTTGGGGGGAAAACAAGGTGTAAATTAGAACAATGCAAAGGTCTCAAAAGATTCAAGTTGGGATTAATTGATGAGGCTTCTTGGGAAAGAATTATTAAGCAGGGGTTGGAGTGAAAGGGGATTCAATTGGCAGAGTGAAGAAGGGATTGCCCATTGGGCAAGAATGTAGTCTTACTAATAATCTTTGTGGTTTCCTGCAGCATTTGCCCCTATTCCCTTTGGGGGAATCTATCTGCCCCTGGAGGTTCCCACCAGCCAGTGTCACCGCTCCCCTCTGGTGCTCGCCTATGATCAGGCTCACTTTTCTGCACTTGTGTCCATGGAACAGAAGGAGAACGGCAAGGAACAAGGTGCTGAATACAGTGTCTGTGTCTCTGGTGCTTTTTGATCTGCTTTATTTTCATTGGAAAATCCGAAATGAGCGAATGTTGAGACTATTCTACCACGCTGTAATATATACCAAAGTTTTAAAATTAAACAACAAAGGTTTGGGGGAAAACACAGTAGTTTATATTTCCTACTTCCTGAAATAAAGGGCTTATATATTAAGGCTATGGAACCTTCCAAATGATGCTTTGCTTTATTTGTCTGAGTGACTTTTAATTCCATGAATCCACATTAACTAGCAAAAGCATCATGAATGTTAGTTGACTGACAGGTGGGGAATCATGGGGATTATTATCTAACCAGCCTTTTAGTTTTAAATGCCAGGGTAATTCACATGTAAGAAATAAAAAGTGACTACAGTTATCATAGCTCCTATAGTATAATACAGCCTCCTTTTTAGTATGTTCATTTGCCTTCCTCTCTCCTTGATGACATGTTTTTCCCCCTCCAGCTGTGATCCCACTTACAGATTCAGAGCATAAGCTGCTGCCCTTGCACTTTGCTGTGGACCCTGGAAAGAGCTGGGAGTGGGGCAAAGATGACAGCGACAATGTCCGATTGGCCAGGTGAGACATGCCTATCCTTTTCATCTGCTTTGTAGCTGGGAGCTCTTCCACATATAGCATCTGTCTCCTGGGGACTTTTTCTCAGCTCAGAAGCAAGACAGTCACCCTAGTTCCGTAATTTTGGGACGACAGACAGGTGAAAGACAGGTTGAGCACCACTTTTGCAGCACGGAGCTGCTTTTTCTCCCTATGAAAGATGAGAATCCTGGACTTGTTCTTTCCGTACATATGAAGAGTGTTCTTGCACTAATTCCTCCCAGAATCCCCAAAGCAGTGATCAGAAAATCAAGTTATGCAATTCACAGTTCTCCCAGACCAAGTGAGAGGGGTTTTAAACAGGTGACCAAAATAATTTGCTCTGGGTTTTTGCCTCTCTGGAATTTAAAGCAAGAAAAATACATTCTTCCCCACTAGTTGCTCTGCGTCCCATAAGCTGGTTAGCCTTCCTCCTGCTTCCTACCACAGCTTCCTATAAAGAGTGTATGAGTGCAAAAGCTCCTCCCTTACCTCTTACCCAGAGACGCAAATGAGAGGGTTTGATGAAAAAAAAACAACAGTGTTTGTGGCTTTTTAACCAAGTTCTCACCTAACTTTCAAAAGCTCCTCCTAAATATTTACAACAATAACAATGGCTACTGTTTAGTAAGAATTTCCTGTTTTCTAGACACTGTGCTGTGTCCTTTTAAATGCCATCTTGATCTCTATAACAACCCTACAAGATATATTACTATCTATTCTCATTATCAACCCCATCTGAGTTTCAGAGAAGTTGATGTGACTTGCTTGAGGTTATCAGTCTTAGTAATTGGTGGAGCTATCATTCAAACCCAACCCTGAATCCCAAGCCATGTGGCCCTCACCCAACTTATCACACTGCTTTGCATTTTATAGGTTACAGAACATTTCTAATTTCTTTTTTCTCCCTTTCACAGTGTAATCCTGTCCCTGGAGGTCAAATTGCATCTGCTGCATAGCTACATGAATGTGAAGTGGATCCCATTGTCCTCTGATGCTCAGGTGAGGACATCTCCACCGGACCCTTGTTGGTCCTCATTTTCAGTGACGGGGAGAATAAGATCTGGTGGTGTTCTCTTTCTGAATCTTCTGGGTGATGGCTTATGATTCCAAACTAGGAATAACTGGAAAATATCAATTAAGTTCCCAAAGGTACTTTTTTCTGTCTTTCTACCTGTTAGTGCCTCCCATTTTCCACATCTTCTCTCCAACCAAGCTCTGCTTTTTTACACTAAAATATATTCTTCAAGAAAAATTTTCTGGACTTTTTGGTGAACTTGAGGTTATCACTACTTTATCCTACGCTATCTATACATAGACGCCTGTGTTGGCACCAGAAGAGACAGAACAACTTAAAGAGCTACTGATCCAGTAGGTTCTGAGGATGTCATCAGTATCCATAGAACAGGATCACAGGAGTAAGGGCAAATTGATGGGCTCTGGTGTTGAATGTCTAAAAGTTGAGAGGCTTCAGAATGGTTTCAGATGGTTGGTTGGTTGGTTGGGGTTAGACAAGACTTTCTTGGGTTTAATTTTGGAAAGAATTTAGCATAGAGAAATTTAGAATCAAATAAAGAACGCTCCAGCATCTATAGAATATTCTGTCCTTACCCAGAGGCCATGTATTTTAGTTATTCATTGCTCTAGAAGAGTTGCAGGCTTCATTATTAGAGAATGAAGTCATTGCAGGTGACACCTATCCCTTATCTATGGGAGAGTGACTGGAGGTGGGGAAGGACAATGCTCTCCTGGGTGACCCTTCTCCATCATGACAGCAGCCCTTCTTTAAAACTGGGCAGTCACTCTTAAGGATGGTTCATAGGGGTGTTACCACCCTTTTTCACTTGGCTAATTCCTCTAACAATGGCTACTGAGAGTCCCATGAGCCATATGATAAACTAGAATCCTCAGGGACCTCCCCCAACTCAGACTAATGAGGTAATTGACGATCCTGTTTTTGTCTCTTGCAGGCTCCCCTGGCCCAGCCTGAGTCCCCCACTGCCTCAGCGGGAGATGAGCCCCGGTCTACTCCTGAGTCTGGGGAATCAGACAAGGAGTCAGTTGGCAGCAGTTCCACCAGTAATGAGGGCAGCAAGCGGAAAGAAAAATCCAAACGAGATCGGGAGAAGGACAAGAAGAGGGCAGATTCTGTGGCTAACAAACTGGGCAGCTTTGGCAAAACCTTGGGAAGCAAGCTCAAGAAGAACATGGGAGGCTTGATGCACAGCAAGGGTTCTAAGCCTGGAGGGATGGGAACAGGGTCAGGAGTGAGCAGTGGCACCGAGACACTGGAAAAGAAGAAGAAAAACTCACTGAAGAGCTGGAAGGCTGGCAAAGAGGAGGCAGCTGGGGATGGGCCTGTGTCTGAGAAGCCTACATCTGAGTCTATGGGTAATGGAGCGAGCAAGTATAGCCAGGAGGTGATGCAAAGCCTGAGCATCATGAGGACTGCAATGCAAGGGGAGGGGAAGTTTATTTTTGTTGGAACCCTGAAGATGGGTCACCGTCACCAATATCAGGAGGAGATGATCCAGCGCTACCTTTCTGATGCTGAGGAGAGATTCCTGGCAGAGCAGAAGCAGAAGGAGTCAGAGAGGAAGATCATGAATGGAGGGGTAGGGAGTGGGCCTCCTCCAGCCAAAAAGCCAGAGCCAGATGGTGGGGAGGAGCTGCTGACTGCCCCCCAAACAGAGTCCAAGGCAATGGCATTTTCTACTGGCTACCCTGGGGGCTTTACAATCCCTCGGCCTTCTGGGGGTGGAGTTCACTGCCAGGAACCCCGGAGGCAGTTGGCAGGGGGTCCGTGTGGGGGTGGCCTACCACCATATGCCACCTTCCCTAGACAATGCCCTCCTGGGCGACCCTACCCCCATCAGGACAGCAGCCTTTCTCTGGAGCCAGGAAGTCACTCCCAAGATGTTGTTCATAGGGGTACATTGTTACCACCCCATTTCCGCGTGGCTGATTCCTATAGCAACGGCTACCAAGAGCCCCCTGAGCCAGATGGATGGGCTGGAGGGCCCAGGGGGCTTCCCACAATCCAGACCAAATGCAAACAACCGAACTGCAGCTTCTATGGACACCCTGAGACAAACAACTTCTGCTCCTGCTGTTATAGGGAAGAACTGAGGAGGAAGGAACGGGAACTGGGTGGGGAGCTGCTCGTGCACAGGTTCTGAATGAGGGGACCTTGGAGGGCAAGTGGGTAAACCAAGAAAGTTAAGCTCAACTAATTGGCTCATCAAGACCCAGCCCCATGTTGATGGGGCAAATGCAGTAGCCTGGCGAGAAACTTTTAAAAAGTGTGTGTGTGCTGGAGAGTTGCCAGGCTGGCAAGAGCAGGTCAGGGCTGACGGTGCCTCAAGGGCTGTACTAGTCCTTTGCAGATCTTGACTTGATGGGACTGAGGAGGTACAAAGGAGAAAAATGGCAATTCTGTCTCATAACCCCTTGGGTCCATGAAAGCAGAAGGGGCAGGTTTGGTATGTGGGGATAGGGAGATGGTTAGCCATCTGGGAAAAGAGAAGGCAAAAGTGGTTCTCGGTCAATAAAAGAAAAACAAAAACCAGACCAAAGTTCTTTTAGGTTGAGAAAAAGCACATGGTGGTGGAGTTGGGAGTGTGGAGAGAAACTGGGAAATTAAGACAAATTGGCCATTGATTTGAATTAAGATAGAAACTAGGGTTGGATAAATTCTTCCTCCTGAAGAATCTGGAAAGACAGGGCAGTCATGTGTGCTCATGGATGCCTATTAGGAGGGAGGTAGTTTAAATGGGTTTGTTGAGATGGGGAAGGGACAAACTTAAAAGGGGAAACCTTTTCCTCTTATTTCCTTCTAAACACCATCTGTCATCTGTTCTAGTTTGAGAGGAGGTTGTTGATTACCCCCTATCTTTTTTCCTCATCCTTTCTGAGGGCTGAACTCAGCTAAATTAAGAAGGTTGTGATTTAAAAAAAAAAAAAAAAGACTTTAATTTTTTTTTTTTTTTAAGTTCCCTCTGGGGAAGGGAAGAGAGTGATGAGAAGAGCAGCTGTGTGTGTTGAATTTTCTCCAGGTGAACTGGTACAGAGGGGATCTTTTTTTAACTACTTAGCAATAACCACATATTGGAGTTTGAGTGTGCCTTGGGAGGGGTGGGAGAAGGATAGACCTTTGGCCAGACTGTTTCAAACAAAACCAAAAACCTAAATAGAGCACTACCATTCTCTGCTGCTGCATTTCTGTAGAAAGCAACTTTGTTTGACTTTTTTTTTTTTTTTTTTTTTTTTTAAGGGAAAGAAACAAAAGACCCAGCAAGGAAAAACATTTTTAAAAATATTTTTTTTCCTATTTAAGTGATTCTTTCTCCTTTCCTCTCTGTTTTTGGAGAATGAACTTGACATCCCGGCTTCTTTTGTTAAGCCATAGCTGACCTTAATCTGTGGTTAGTTTATTAAAATAATAAAATACTTTGTAAGGAGAGATATTTTTTATAATAGGATTGATGTTGAAACAAGGGATAGAGGCTGGAGCAATTTATAAAAAGTTAGAGAAATCTATTTTAGTGAACTGTGACCACAGATCACAGATCACTCCCAATGAGATGATCTGTCTTTGGAGTTCCTCCTTTCCCTGACTCTGCCCTTCTCCCCAGGGGTGGGGGTGGGCCTGTGGACAGTGTGGGGGCGCTCCTTTGCATTTTGCACAAAGCACAAGTCTGGACAGCCTACGCTCTGGCCAGCACCATTTTTAAGAGCTTTAAACCAGAGAACCTATCCTAGGCCAATTTTCCTTTTCCTTTTCTTTTTCTGGGAAAACTTCAACTATGCAATTGTATACACTCCCGGGTACATACTAAGAAGGGGAATAAGTGTACTTAAGTGTCCAGGTGTTAACTGGGGCTATTTTTCTGTATTTGGATTTCTCTTTGGAAGTATGTACTCATAACCCACCCCATGGAATGTAATCCCCACATTTGATCTGAGGCAAACAGCCTGGGTGTGTGGGGGGGTGGGGGGTGGGGGCGGGAGGTAACTCCTGTTTGCCATATGTTGCTTCTGCCCAATCAGGAAGGTTGTCTTGCTTTGTTACTCTTTGGTAACAAAGCCAAGACTGTCCTCTTTATTGGAACTGCTTACATTTTAGAAAGGTTCCTTCCTCAAACTTGAAAGTCACTTATTTTCCAAATCTGATACTGTTGATTTTACCATTTCCTATGGCTATGAATTCTTAAGCTTTTATTTGAAAACAGACTGGTTTTAAGGAGGCAGTGAAGTCAGGACTGGTTTTAAGGAAGCAATGAAGTCAGAGGAGTTAGGTTCCAAAGGAGGGTATGTATATATTCAGGGCAGGGCTGGGACTAGTAAGAGACAAGCACTCCTCTCAGGTACAAAACTGAAGAGGGTACCGAAAAACTCAATAATCAAGATAATGTTTTAATGCAATATCTTTAAAAATCAATGCAAAAAAAAAATCCATAATGAACAAAATGTCAAAATCAAAGACTGGATTCAGCAGGACTGAGATTAAAGAGAGGGAAGTAAAGCTAAAATGAACAAGTATAGGGTTGAATCCTGTCTTTATTTAAAACTGATCATTTGTTCATTGTGATGGTGGTGTTTTTTTACATTAGTTTTTATTTTCAAAAAATAACTGCATTAAAATAGTGTCTTGACTACTGGGTTTGGGAGCACCACTTAAATTTTGTGCCCCAAATGAGTGCCTTGCTCACCTCACCCTGTTCCTGGGGTTAGAACAACACTAGTGAGACTACCACCCTCATGGGCTTCCATCCCCTAACATGCACCTGAACAGCAGGTGGCTCAAACTCATACCTTGAATTTGCACAACTCACTTAGCTTTCTCATAGGCGTCCATCTATACCATAGGATTCTGGCCTGGACCAATAGGAGTGGAAACAGACCAGAGATTTCCCTAGATAATAAAGCCAGGAAAGTTTTGATTCTCCACTGGACTGCTGTGTTTGGATTTGTTCTGTTATTAGTTCTAGGTAATACTTTTTGTTTTTAAAAAACAGAAGACAAATGAACAAAAATGGAAACCTTATGTCGTTTGTTTTTCTTCGATTTATAAATTAACCACCAATTTCTTCTGACTTCTTTTCAATAAAAAAGATGGAAATTCGGGGGGAGGGAGTGGCCTAGGAGTGAGTTTGGTATAATAGGGCTTTATGTAGGCCTTACAGCTTTTGTGGTTAATCCTCACCTGAGTATATTTTTTCTGTTGATTTTTATTTTTTAAAAATATATTTTTATTGGTTTCACAGAGGAAGAGAGACATCAATGATGAGAAAGAATCATTGATGGGCTGCCTCCTGCATGCCCCCTACTAGGGATCAAGCCCGCAACCCAGGCATGTGCCCTTGACTGGAATTGAACCCGGGATCCTTCAGTCCGCAGGCCGATGCTCTATCCACTGAGCCAAACCAGCTAGGGCTGTCCCGTTGATTTTTAGAGAAGAGTGGAAATATCGATGTTGAAGAGACACATCAATCGGTTGCCTCCTGCTATGGGATCATACCTGCAACCCAGGTACATGCCCTTGAACTGGAATCAGGAATCGAACCTGAGACCTTTCCAAGAGCAGGCCAGCGCTCTAACTAATTAGCAACATCGGCCAGAGCAGCCCTATAGTATTTTTTATTATGAAATATTTTTCTTAATTTGGGTAGGTAATTATTTATTGAGGCATTAAATAAACCTCTCCGTTCTAAGGATTAGGGAGCCTGAGTCAATGGATGTTTTCCTATAGGGAGGAGTAGGGTTTGTTTTGCTTTATTTGAGGGAATTGTGTGGGGTGGGGGAGTGAAGGAATAATGCCTAGGAGATGAATTTGGTTGGTTTATGGTATTTTGGGAAGAGGAGGGGGTGGAAGAGGCAAGCCCATGCAATTACTGTACTGGGAGAAGGGAAAACAGTGGTACATGATGTGCACTCAAAAGGAGCAAAAATTCCTTAGTTAAGGAGAGGTCTGTGGGTGAAAGGGGTAAGCAGACCCCCATACCCTAGCTGAGGGATGATGTCTCTCAGTCTTAAATAAGTGCACTTAGTTCCTTTAATTCAGGGTGTTGGGGTACCTATTGAAGTTTTTTATTGGAAAGGGGACATTTTCCCCTTTTGATTAAGATAGTGCTACCCCTCCACCCTTATACACTCCAGCCCTGATGGAACAAGTATACATAAAATAAGCCTCCAAAATCTCAATCTATGCTGGTTTTATTGAGGGTTACAAGATTTAACCAGTAGTTTTCCTCACATACTGGATTCTATTAAAATGAAGATTATATATAAAATATATATATATATAAATTTTAAGAAATTCAATCTCATTCTGGAGTGGGGATGGTGTTAAACTGTGCTGTACAGGCCTGGAGGCAAGTACCTTCCTTCCTGCAGTTTCTTCTCAGGCAAAACTAAAGCTCACAGACCAATAAAACAAAAATTAGCGATGACTTTGTATTGTATATTTGGGAGGGGATACTGAGCCAAAAAGAATGGGGCTGGTTCTGAATGACTTGAGAACCTAGCTTTTACCGTTCTTATTCCTTTCTAAACAGCCATGTGTCCAGGGTCCAGTCACATTTTTTTTCCTTTCCCAATAAAGAAGCTTCAGAAATGATTGTCCTTGAGTTACTTGGACACCTTGGACTGTCCTCTTTCTCCAAGAGTCTGCCCCAGACACATAGCCACAGCTGAGAAGACAGAATTAGAAGCCCCTTCCCGGCCTGGAATCATCTGCACCCTAGATTTTTCTAGTCTCCCGTCCCCTCCAGGCCCTTTTAACTGTAGATTCAGTGAGTCATACAAGCATTCTGTCTCACTTTGTAGATGCCCAGTCTACAAATCACAGGGTGTTTTGCCCCAAGAACTTAAGTTGAACAAAATAATTTGTTATGAAGTCTTCCGTTAGACACACTCCATGGCACCTCACTCCACCTGGTGAGTAAGGGGCTTTAGGAGAGGGAAGCTGGCTAATAGCAGAACTGACTGAAGTGGGGGTGGGGAGGACTATGGCCTCTTTCTGTGTTTATAACTGGATCTGTGACTCATTCTATGAGTCACTCAGCTCCTCCTTCAGCTGCCCCTCCTGGCAGCCTTCACTCATAGCACAAACCTACAACCAGATCAGGATTCTAAACATGGAAAAATCTGATACAGTTTTACCCTTCCTTTCGTCCGCTGAGCCTCCACTGGGAGTGTGTGGGGTGGTGAGAGGTGGTTCTGCTGTTCATTACCCCTCATCTGCTGCCCTCATTGCATTCCTGGTTGGGGACTAATCCAAGTCACCCTCCAACTTCCCCCAATCTCCTGATGTTTTTCTCTGTATTCCTCTGCTGTTCCTTACCTCAAAGTATTAAAGAATAGAATGAGGCTCTTGAATGAAGGGTGGTGGGAGAAGGAAAGTGGATATTTTAAAATTGTGGGACACACCTTATTGCAACAGACCTTGGGAAGTATTTTCCCCCCCGCAGAGATTGAAGCCCATGGTGGGGGTGGGGATGCTTAGTAGCTTTTAGGACTTTAAGAATCAGGTATCCCTCTTTGTTCCAGATTGACGCCCTGTCTCACAATATGTATTTTCACAATTTCCACAGTTGCAGCCAGACAGGGAACTTGTAAAGCCGAGGCCGGAAGGGTGTGTGTGCTGGGGGTTGGAGAGAATAAAGTGACACTGGGCCCCCACCTACGGATTGCTGCCTCTGTACAGACTCAAAATCAATAAAACAGCAGCTCATTAACTCTTACTTTGTATTTTATTTCCTGTCTTTTTCATATCTAAATATTCATACCCTAGTCCCCCTCACCTGCAGTCCTGCAGTTCCTTTACTTCCTTCCAATGCCCTTCCCCTACCTTTGCTTCTTGGGTTGCAAGGGGGTAGGGAGGAGGAATGGGATTGTTGAACTGAATAGAGGTTTCCAGCGCTCAGCTCTCAGAATCCTGAACATGAATTATTAATTTGGAGATCTGGTGTCTGGACTGGAAGGAGGGGTCATGTATCTGGGGTGGGCTCCAGTTTCTAATTGGTTGGGGCAGTGTGTGTGTGTGTGTGTGTGTGTGTGTGTGTGTGTGTGTGTGTGTGTTGTGTGTGTGTGTGTGTTCAGGTATGTGTGCATGTGTGTGTGTGATGGATTAAGTTGGTGAGATCTTTTCCTTGGGCCTCCCACCTCCACCCTAGAACTTGCACATAAACATACCTGTACTTGTGTCTGCATCCTGGAGAGATTTCAATTTCTTGCCTTTTCCTCTGCACTGTGCATACAAGATATGTTTCATGCTCTGGAGAAGGATGAACAAAAACACTAACTCATCTCCATCCCTAATTCTTGGGTCTCCCCAAGCAAAACTATCCTGAGGTCCAATTTCCGTTTACTTCTCACCCCTTTTGGTAGTTCTGTCTGGAGAGGCTGTAAGAAGGCCTTAACTGTTTTTGTGTTCCTCCCACTTCTTCCACCCTCGCTCCTTTTAAGATATAAAAAAAAACAGCTTCCCAGGGAAGCCATCACTCAGTCTAGAGAAGTGGCTCAAATTGTTCCAGTTTAATATTCAGTATTACTGCTCCCCCTCAATCTCCAATTCTCATAAACAAGAAGTGAACAGGATTTGGGAGTAAGGGTAAAGAAGGGAATCTGGGTATTTTTCTCCAGTTCCCCATGGATTCCTCACCCTTCCCAGGCTCCTCCAATTCCTTCCCACTTTCCCAAAATGGTGTGTATGCTCCTTTAAGGGGCTGGGCATCTCTCCCGCCCTCTCCAGACTGAAGTTTCCGAGGAGCCTCCTCTAGCTGAACACAGCTTTCAAAGACCCCAAATCGTGCTACATGCACCTCAAACGTTCCTTTGCCCTGACAGTTCCCTTGCCCGGATCCCATCCCTGACTTCCTTCCTCTCAGCTACAAGATTCAGCCTCTCCCCAAGGGGCTTGAGCATCCTTGAAGTTTCCCACCTTTAACTGCTCCGTCCCCGGATGGAGCCGGAGAAATGTGGTGGGGGGGCAGGGGCCAGAGTTTCAACATCGCCCCCCAGAAGGAAGAGCCAGAGATGGGGGTAAGGAGAGGAAGTTGGGCTTGTGGGGAGGGTTGGTCGGTCAGAGGGTGTGAGTAGGGAGGATGTGGAAATAGAAGAAAAGGATCTAGAGCAAGAGGAGGGTGTGTCTCATATTCTCTGGCTGATGAAGCTTGGCCTGTCTTTTTCAGTCTCAAGTTCATCGTCTCATTATCCATTAACCAGCCCCTCCCTTCACTGTCTGCCAGCCCGGGTCCTGAGCTCCCCACAGCCACTGATCTCAGTTTCCCCTGAGTCTGAGTGTAGGCCTCTAAACGTGGCTGCTGAGTTAATCCAAGACCCCAGGGTTGGAGAGGCCTGGGGAATAACGCTACACCCTTCACAGCCCTCTGGACCACAGTCTGTCCAGGGGAGTGGAATGCCAGAGCCCAGGAATCCTCAACTTGGCAGCTGCCTGGCCTCTGGATGCCTCCCAGGTAATAATGTCCTTTCAGTATTTCTGATCTTCAGAAACGACTTCAAATTTCATCCTACTCAAATATTGCTTCATACCTTCACTAAAGGTACCTTCATATTCCTTTCCTGGCTCAAAGTGCTGCTTCTGCTTGTGGCTTGTTCTCTTCTCTGAACAGAACTGTCTGGGAGCTTGGACCTTGACCCTGCTACCCCTTTTCTCATTTACTTTTTCAATAAATATGTAAGTGCCCACTATGTGCCAGGCACTGTTCTAGACACTAGAAGATTACAAATTCTCTTCTCATAACCTTTCATTCTTAGGAGTTAGAGGAGGATCTTAATCTTTCCTCTTTAGATCCTCCTGTCTCAGAGTGGTTGTACACATGTGGGCAACACTGGAATGGTCATAACCTGGCTTTTCCTGTAGGGGAGCAGATCCTAGCATGGGCCCCAGGGGTGCGGAAGGGGCTGGAACCTGAATTGCCTGGAACCCTGATCTGTACCAACTTGAGGGTCACCTTCCAGCCCTATGGATGGCAGCGACATCAGGTGAGATGGTTAGGCCAATGTAAATGACAGCTAGTGTGAATAGGTAGCAGAGTCTAGAAGGATTTAGACAAACATTACAGGAAGTGTGTGATTTCTTTTTTGGAAATTTTTTTCTTTTTTTGTTAATCCTCACTTGGGAATATTTTTCCCATTGATTTTTAGAGAAAGTGGAAGAAAGGGAGGGAGGGGGAGAAAGATTGAGAGAAAGGGGGGCGGGGATAGAGATAGAGAAAGAGAGAGAGGGAGAGAGACAGACAGACAGACAGACTGACACAGTCAGACATCGATTGGTTGTCTCTACATGCGCCCTGACCAGGGTGGGGATTGAACCTGCAACCCAGGTATATGCCTTGACTGGGAATCAAACCCTGAGACCCTTTAGTGTGTGGGTTAGTGTTTTAACTACTAAGCAACACCAGCTAGAGAGTTATTCTTAAAGGCTCTCTTTGGAATGCATCAGGGATAATCAATGGGATCTCTTCTAGAAAGGTGAGGGGCTACCAAGATAGGATGTGAGATGTCTTTAGCATATCATATGCTTCCTCTAGGAGACTCCCCTAAGCA
The DNA here is from genome assembly GCF_964339955.1 of Pipistrellus hanaki. Lineage (NCBI taxonomy): Eukaryota > Metazoa > Chordata > Mammalia > Chiroptera > Vespertilionidae > Pipistrellus > Pipistrellus hanaki. The sequence goes on from NC_140520.1 coordinate 12,172,572, forward strand.
GTGATTATGATTTTGCCCTGGTCAACATTGGGCAATTAGAGGCTGGTAAGTGTGAGGGGGCTGGTCAAGGGGCTCCCTGGGGGTGTTGGCTACCCTACTCAATCCTTCCTCTATTCTTAGAGGACAGCAGGGAAGCAGTGGGATGGGCATGAGGAGTTCCTCCTAGAGGGACCCTGATCCATGGCTACACTGCTCTCTAATTCTTGACTTCAGTGAGTAGCCTGTCTCGAGTCCAACTCCACCGTCCAGGGTCCCTGCTTAAATTTATCCCTGAGGAGATCCTGATTCACGGCCGAGACTTCCGGCTGCTCAGAGTTGGTTTTGAGGCTGGAGGACTAGAGCCTCAGGCCTTTCAGGTAAGAGGCTCCCAACCTAAGAACCCCTCCTTCCCTGAGAACCTTGGGATCCTTTCCCTGGCAATTCCCAGTACTCCCTTATTTCCCAGGACCCCTTTCATCATTCGCTCTGCCTCTTTCCTCAAGGAGTGGCTAAAAGGCTGGGATAAATGATAGTATAATGAGAATACTGGGCCTGAATTCTAGCCTGCCTCTGCCAATTAACAGGTGTATGAATGACTGTGGGCACGTGTCTTCCTTTGAAAAATAGGGAGGGTTGGAGGAGAATATTCCTAATTCCTTCCAGAATTACCATTCTGTGATTCTAGATCTATTTTCTTGACCCCAGTCCCCATGACTAAGAAGCTCCCTTCGTTAGGGACTGTGTTATTGTTCTCTGTTGGTGGCAAAGACAATGAAGCAACACACCCTATTTCCTTTTCACTTCAGTCTGAGCCAAAAGGATGATGTACTTTCCTCCCCAGGTGACTATGGCCATTGCCCAAGCCAGAGCTCAGAGCAGTCAAACCCAACAGTACTCAGGGATAGCCCTGAGCAAGACTGGTAAGTGAGGGTGCTCTGGGATAAGGAAAAGATAGAGTCTGAAAAATTAGAGGCCGGTTGAGAAGCTGTCTTCTTTCTCTTCTGTGCCTCACTCCTGCCCTAGGCCAGAGTTCTGGCTCCAGAAAATCACCTATTCCCCTCTTGGAGACATCAGAAGACTGGGAGACCGAGAGGAAAAAGCAGGGTGCCAAAGGCTGGCGGGTTAGTCTTGTCAATGAGAGATTCGACGTAGCCACCAGGTGATCCCCTAGTCTACCCCAACTGCTGTAGCCTTTCTTATCCTCCCATAGTTCTCTGACTCTTAAGCTATGCTTCCCACACACTCCACAAAGCTATCCTCCTTACCTCCAAGATCTCTAAATATGATATCACTTGGAATGATCACCTCCTAAGCACCTTCCTTGTAAACATGGGTTTGCGTTATGAGATCAAAATGTGACATAACTCTCAATTTCACAGCCTCCCCCGTTACTTCTGGGTCCCTAACCGAACTCTGGACAGTGAGGTCAGGAGAGCATTTGGCCACTTTCATCAGGGCCGTGGACCGGTCAGTGTGAGGGGTGGGGATTAGAGGGTTTGGGGAGGTCAGGGGTCATTGAAGGGAGGGAATCCCTCTGAGGTCAGTGTGGGGGCAAGGGTAAGGTGGGGCTAAGAGTTTCTCCCACAGTGATTCTCCTCTCACCCATTTGAAGCGCCTGTCCTGGCATCACCCTGGGGGTAGTGATCTTCTCCGCTGTGGAGGTTTCTACACAGCCAGTGACCCTAACAAGGAGGATATCAGGTGAGGGAAGTCTTATGAGAATTAAAGGTTAGGTGTTCAAAGCAGACTCCTTCCCTTACTTTCTTTTTTTTTCTTTTTAATATATTTTATTGATTTTGTACAGAGAGGAAGAGAGGGAATAGAGAGTTAGAAACATCAATGAGAGAGTCATCGATCAGCTGCCTCTTGCACACCCCCTACTGGGGATATGCCCGCAACCAAGGTACATGCCCTTGACCGGAATCGAACCTGGGACCCTTCAGTCCCCAAGCCGACGCTCTATCCATTGAGCCAAACCGGTTTCGGCTCCTTCCCTTACTTTCTGACTCTTTCTTCTCCAGAGCAGTGGAGTCTATGCTCCAGGCTGGGCATTCTGACGTTGTCCTGGTTGACACTATGGATGAGCTGCCTAGTCTTGCAGATGTCCAACTTGCCCATTTGAGGCTGAGGGCCCTCTGTCTGCCTGGTAAGAATAACCTTTAACCCTTTACCCCACCTGTAGGTCTGCTGACCCTATCCTGGCTTTCCATTTGCCTGATATGATGAGCAACCACCATTCAGCCCAATGAGCTTTAGTTTTCTACTCAACTCTCCCATCACCCACATACTAATTTCCTGTCTTCCAGACCCCAACGCATTCTTTTGTTAATAGCTTTGAGATACTAGAAGGCCGATGCATGAAAATTCGTGCAAGAGTAGGCACTCCTTCCCCTGGCTGCCAGCACCAGCTTCCTTCCAGCATCCCGGACCCGGGTTTCCCTCCTCCAGCCACCACAGACACCTGGGACCTGGGCTTGCTTCCTGTGGGCCCTGGCTTGGTCAGAAAGGACGTCCAGAATGACGTTTGGAAGCCATCTGGTCTAATTAGCATATTACCCTTTTATTATTATAAATAATCTACATAGCATAAAAATCATCCTTCACCCATAAGTATACAATTCAATAAATTTACTATTTTGTACAAACATTACCACAATTTTAGCTTTTGAAACCTCATGGCCATTTATATAGTTACTTTTCATTCCTATTCCCAGTCCAAGGCAACCACTACCCAACTTATTTTTAACTCTTCAGGCTATAGACCCTGAATCCTGAATCCCGAGTTCTTCTGATCTCTTTGCCCTTCTGACCCCTCTACTATCCATCAGATTCATCTGTATCTGAGGATAAATGGCTCTCAGCCCTGGAAGGAACACGATGGTTGGACTATGTCAGGTACTCCCTCTTTTTCTAAAAATGACTTATAATTCAACCCTCCCCAAATTTCTGTTAACTTGGATTCCTAAGTGGCCTTCCATTAATTTTTCACCTTTGTTTCCCAAGAAGGCTGTTATTTCATGCTCCTTAGAAGGAGAAGGCAGGATTTTGGAGTTGGCCTCTATTCTATCCCATGACCCTTCACTCCTCTTTTCCAGGCTTATTCTTCCCTCCTCTTCCTCATCTGCAGGTCTTGCCTTCGAAAGGCCAGTGACATTTCAGTCTTAGTGACATCAAGAGTTCGCTCTGTAGTACTTCAAGGTGAGTTTCTTGGGTCAAATCACTTCATTAATTGAGTTTTTCCTTTATCTACCTAACTGGATTGGGCTCAAGGAGCGAAATATATAAGGCGGGGGTGGGGAATCTTTTTTTTTTTTTCTGCCAAGGGCTGTTTGGATATTTATAACATCATTCTCAGGCCATACAAAATTATCAACTTAAAAATTAGCCTGCTATATGTGTTCAAACACTTAATTTACTCACCTCTAGTGCCTTGGCAGGGCCAGACCAAATGATTTCATGGACCTTATATAGCCCACAGGCCAGACATTCCCCACCCGTTATAAAGCTTATACCCTTCTAGTGCTAGCATCCTCTTCTTCCTTTACTAGGAACTACCCATGAGCTCTAACTCATCCTTTAGTGCTACCTCTGCCTCCCCACCACAGCTTGTGGTCCCTAACAGAAGGATTCTCTGCCCTCTGTTCCTATTCTTCCAATATGGATAGGGATTGGGGTTGGGATGGGAAGGACAATATGGAAGCTGATTTGAGATTTATAATGCTGCCCCCTACATGTGAGGCTGGGTATTTCTATCCAGGTGGAGTCTAGAAAGTGAATCATTCAAGGTCTTTGTTTTTTCTTTATTTCTATGTGCCTTCTCAATTCTACCTATCCAAAACCTTTCCCCCTCTGTGCTTCTCACTTCTTGCCATGTTTTCTTTTCTCATTCTCTTCTGCCCTAGTTTCTTGGCACCTCCTTCTTTATCCCTTCTCCCTCTTTATCACCAGAGCGTGGCGATCGTGATTTCAATGGCCTCCTCTCTTCACTGGTCCAGCTGCTTTCAGCCCCTGAAGCCCGAACACTGCTTGGCTTCCAATCACTAGTGCAGCGAGAGTGGGTGGCAGCTGGACATCCATTCCTGACCCGACTTGGGGTAACTGGGGCCGGTGAAAAGGTGAGAACATTTTGTGAGGGTATTGGGATGGGGGCCAGTATTACTTAAAAAGAGGATCAGAAAATGATATAGTATAGTCCACTGGACATGAATAAGGTCTGAAGGGTCATGAGGTTAGGCTGAGTTTGAAGGGAGAACTCAGATGAATGAGGGATCACACTCCCTATTATGATCAACTCAGATTTCCATTTCCTGATCTCCATAGTAGCCCCTGTTCCCTGTGTCCCTCTCATTTGTCATCTTCCCCTCTTAGCTTCCTATAGTCCATTCCATTCTCTTAATTTACCTTTTTTTCAGGCCCCGGTGTTTCTCCTCTTCCTTGATTGTGTCTGGCAGCTCCTCCAGCAGTTTCCAGCTGAGTTTGAATTCTCCGAGTTTTTCCTTGTTGCTCTTCATGACAGTGTCAGGGTTCCTGACACACTTACATTCTTGAGAGACAATCCCTGGGAGCGTGGAAAGCAGAGTAGACAGGTCAGTGACTTCTATTTTTCACTTGTCTTCCATGTTCCTCCACCTCCCATTGAGAAGTACTTCACAGAGTTTAGTCTTGATTATGAAAAGTGAGGTCTGTGGGTTAGAAAGGGGAAGGTTGGTGCTCTCTCTCAGGAATGGACTTTAACCCTACATATGATTCCTGGACTTTCACCCTAAATATGATTCTTATTCCAGGAATCATATGTAGGGTGAATCATATGCTCATTCCTGAGCATTTCACAATTTCTCTCTAGACCTGTGAGAAGGGATATATATATACACTAGAGACTCACTGATTCGTGCACCAGTGGGGTCTCTCGGCCTGGCCTGATATCCCCTGAGGGGTCCCAGATTGCAAAAGGGTGCAGGCCAGGCCAAGGGACCCCACTGGTGCATGAATCCATGCACAGGGCCTCTAGATGCATGTAAGATCTTTGGTTAATCTCTCTCTGCCCTTCTCCACTCCCTTTCCCTCTGAGATTCATCAGTCTGTTCTATGTTTCCATGCCTGTGCATTGAGCGTCTGCTCCCTGGTGGTCAGTGTGTCATAGCTACCCATCAAAAGGTCGGTCACTTAGGCTTTTATATCTACAGATTTTTTTTCTTTGTTTAACCACCTTTTTTTGTTTTCCTCTGTACAGTTCAACTCCTATACGCAAGTCTATACCCCAGGGTACTCCCACCCCCCAGATGGGAACTCTATTAACGCACAGCTCTCTGTCTGGGACTGGGATTTACGCTACAGCAAGGAACAGATACTACAATTCCATAATCCTGGCTATGACCCCGAACACTGCCAAGATTCCTGGCTCCCTAGACAGCAGGTGATGTGTCTGAACTCCCTAAAGTCCCTTGACTTTCTCACAGGCTCATCCTACTAGATGGGGGTGGTGGTGGGTGGAAAGATATAGTGTCTAAGTTCCTCAGGGAAAGCTATCCTACTCCTACAACTATCACTTATTGTTCCTGTCCCCAGGAAGATAGAAATCCTAGAATAGCAGTGGGCATCCTTTTGGTCCTCATCATCTTCTGTCTCACACATACATTTTACAAGTTTTCCTAAAATCAACTTTAATCAGTCCTAAGGTCTGTTTTGAAACCTAATGAAGAGGAAAAATAGAGTTCTCAGTGGGAGGCTTGTAGTTCCACCACCAGTGCAGTGAGTAGCAGCTGGACATTCCTTCCTGACCCAATTTGGGAAAACTGGGTTCATCTGGTTTCTAGGTCACGTTGATTTTCCTTTCCCCTTTAGCCAAGCTTCATGGTTCCTGGACCTCCCAGCTCTGTGTGGCTCTTCTCTAGAGGGGCTTTGACTGCCCTGAATCAGCTCTGTCCTTGGCGGGACAGCCCTTCCCTGCTGGCAGTCTCTTCACGTTGGCTCCCTCGACCTGCTATCTCTTCGGAAAGTCTAGCTGATCAAGAGTGGGGGCTCCCCTCCCATTGGGGAGCTTGCCCTTTACCCGCAGGGCTGCTGCTGCCTGGGTATTTGGGACCCCAGATCAGGCTCTGGAGACGCTGCTACCTAAGGGGAAGGCCTGAGGTCCAGGTGAGAAGAGAAGACAGGGATTGGGAGTGGGAGAAGGGTTTGACTGCTGAGCCAGATGTTATAGGAGAAACAAGATGTTTTAGGAGAAACCAGATGTTTCCAGGAGCTGGAAAAGCAAGAGGCTGAGGAAATTGGGAAGTGAACAACCATTCATGTTGGTATCAAAGTGGCTAGGTTTGGGAGTATGGGTAGGTTGGGAAAACTGCTTGGGGCTCAGATCAAGTGGAACCTAGGGCATAGTTGGAGGGGGGAAAGAGAATTAAAGATGCCAGAAGTAGTGGACAGGTTTCAGAAGCAGAGAGCTAGATTTGCAATAATACTGTTCCTCTACTTCTCTTCACTCCCTTCCCAGATGGGCCTCTCAGCTCCCACCATCACTGGCCTCCAGGATGAGCTATCCTGTCTTCAGGAGCTATTAAAGAAATGGACTCCAAGAATATCTCCCGAGGATCACTCCAACAAAAGAGATCCAAATCCCATTCTCTCTCAATCCTGTTGAAATTGCTGGCTTTCTTATGGGCAGGGCAAAAGTGGTCTGGGGTGAGAGAGGGTTCTGTCTAATCCTTTCCATTTTTCTCATCTGGTCTTGCTGCCTCAGCTTTCACATTCCAGCCTTCAAACAAGATCTAACTTTGCAGATGGGTGGTGCTACCTACAACTCTTGCTCTGTCCTGTTTAGTTCCTCAAGATTGTATATAGTGTCTTGTGATTTGAACAAAGAAACAAAAACAAACCAAAATATGATCACCTGTCTCTTTTTCTGGCAAATTCCATCCCTTTTGGATATCCAACTGTTAATTTTGAGTTCAGACCTCATTTCCACCTCCTTTTGCTGTTTCTTTAATTCCAATTTCTACTTCTTCCTGGAGCTTCCTATGGGCATGGAGTGGATATGGGAAACACCCTGTCTCTTCCAATTGTATATTTTTGTAGTGAATTTCTATTTAAGGAGTTCATTAAAGCGCAGTATTTATACTTGTTGCTGGCATTGTTTCTTGTGTCTGAATCAAGGATCCTAGGTGTAGGGTGGGTGTGACCCAAGAGAGAATTGCACTCACCAAGTTATTGATAAAGAAATAAGGGATGGGTCAGGTGAGGCTCTGCAAATTTCACGTGCAATTTGGAAAGTTTTCTCCTCCGCGCCTCTCATTTAGGAACAGGTGGTGCAAAAGCACACCAATTCGTGGTTGCTGGGGCCAGGAATGTTCGGGAGGTCGAAGCCTCTGGGCTTCAATGTCAACCACCCCTCAGCTTTGGTCACACCGCACCTGTAAGCCTGGGGTCCCCCGGAACCCCCTAAATAATGACCGCGAGGCAAGCTGAGACGTCTTCAGCTGCGACGCTCTGCAATTCCTCCCTTGAAGGAGACAAAAAAAATTTAACTCTAGCGCAGGTCGGCTCCGCGCTGTCCTGGGGTGAGGGAGTTGCTCGGCACACCCTTCTCTGGGGAAACAACATACATGAAAAGTAAAATTTTGTTCCTTTAGTTTTCGAATTTACATTTTGGAAACAGCGTGATCCTGCAACGTCTCACTCAACCACGAGTGGGTCTGGCCGTTCCCGTCCTGCCTCCCTCGCCCGTGGCGCTCGCGGTCACCTCAGCGCCAGCGGACACCCACGCCGCACCCGGTAACGGCGGCTCCTAAGATGGCCGCGGCCGCTTCCGGCTCCTCCCACCGCCAAGGCCCGCCCACCCGCTACGTCGGCCTTCGCCCCGGAAGTGGAAGTAGTGATGACGTCGGAGGGCGGAGTCGCTGCCTGGAGACGGCGGGAGCTCTTTCACCATGGCGGCCGGGCCGATCTCCGAGCGGAACCAGGGTGATTGGAGGGGACGAGGCGGGAATGGGCTTAGGGGGTTGAGAGGCCCCACTATGGCCACCAGAGTTTCCGTCCGGGCGGGAGACTGGGATTCCCCGGGGCGGGGGAGCGCGACCAGCCCGGTGCCGGCGGGGGGCGGGGAGGCCGGGTTCAGGCTAAGGCCTGTAAGTGTGATGCTTTCTATGTCCCATCTTCTGCCTTCCCACTGACTAAAAAAAAAAAAAAAAAGCTGTAAAGAGAATTTACAGCAGAACTCTAAGTTAGTCTTAAGAAGGTTCTGTAGTTCCTGTAGAAAGGGAGGTGTCTGGGCTTAATCTAACGGGTCTTTTGTGGTTGTTGTCTTTTTGCTCCTCTACCCTGTCTCCACCCCCTAATTACCCCGCTTGGTTTTCACCTTCATGTGCCTGTCATCTCCTTTCCTGTCGATTCATCTCTGCCCTAACCTTCTCCCGTCGTCCAGATGCCACTGTGTACGTGGGGGGCCTGGACGAGAAGGTGAGCGAACCGCTGCTGTGGGAGCTGTTTCTCCAGGCCGGGCCAGTGGTTAACACCCACATGCCAAAGGACAGAGTCACTGGCCAGCACCAAGGTGAGTTCGTGGCAAGAGGGGTTATTTATGTACCGAGGGGACAAACTGCGCTTTGAGAATCCCAGCAGTATTCACGACTGTTTTGGAATAAACAACCTGTCTCTCAAGTCTGTGCACAGTTTGTTTTCTGGGACTGTTCTCAATTGAAGAGAGGTTATTATTTCTTATTTTTTGGTGCTTTCAAAGGTGGATGAGCTAGACCCCATTTTGCACCACTTTGCTTAAGTTAACCTCCCTTCCACTTCTCCAGGCTATGGCTTTGTGGAATTCTTGAGCGAGGAAGATGCTGACTATGCCATTAAGATCATGAACATGATCAAACTCTATGGGAAGCCAATCCGGGTGAACAAAGCGTCAGCTCACAACAAGAACCTGGATGTGGGGGCCAACATTTTCATTGGGAACCTGGACCCGGAGATTGATGAGAAGTTGCTGTACGATACTTTCAGCGCCTTCGGGGTCATTTTACAAACCCCCAAGATTATGCGGGACCCTGACACAGGCAACTCCAAAGGTTATGCCTTTATTAATTTTGCTTCGTTTGATGCTTCGGACGCAGCAATTGAAGCTATGAATGGGCAGTACCTCTGTAACCGCCCTATCACTGTGTCCTATGCCTTCAAGAAGGACTCCAAGGGTGAACGTCACGGTTCAGCAGCCGAACGGCTTCTGGCGGCCCAGAACCCACTCTCCCAGGCTGATCGCCCTCATCAGCTGTTTGCAGATGCCCCGCCGCCACCCTCTGCCCCCAATCCTGTAGTGTCATCACTGGGATCTGGGCTTCCTCCACCAGGTAAAGCTTTTGATTCAAAACGTGTTGGTTTTGGGTTTGGTGGATAGGGCAGGCAGAAGGACAAAGGATAATAAAGGAGGACATTGAGTCTTGGGTGGTGAGAGGATTGAAGTGCGATGGTTGTGATGGGGAGAAAAGTTGCTATTTCTCCAGGAAGTTGAAGTTGTTTGTATCGGCTAACATTGCTTTTTTTAGAGAGCTGGGAGGAGGAGAGAAGAACTCATCCTACATGGAGAGGCCACACTGAAACAGGCTCCTTAAAGACATTCTCTCCTCATTGTCATTAATTCTTCTTCCATTTCCTCTGTAGGCATGCCTCCTCCTGGCTCCTTCCCACCCCCAGTGCCACCTCCTGGAGCGCTTCCACCGGGGATACCCCCAGCCATGCCCCCACCACCCATGCCTCCTGGGGCTGGAGGCCATGGGCCCCCTTCAGCAGGAACCCCGGGGGCTGGACATCCTGGACACGGACACACACATCCGCACCCATTTCCACCCGGTGGGATGCCCCATCCAGGTAGGTGTTTGCTGGGAAAGGGAGGGATGAGCTTGAAAGAAGATCTCTGTCACCACCTATGCTGCTGCCCTTTTTCCTTTAACAACAATAGATAGTTCCAGAGCTGAACTTTCAGACATTATTTTATAAGAAGAAACACAAAATGTCTGTTTACTTTAACAACTACCACCCTGTCTCCGTTTACGTTTTTATAAAGGGTATAACTATATTTACTGTTTTTTGTTTCCTCTGACTTTTACCCCAAAGCAGTGAGTGATCTATTTGCCAAATCTAGGGGACACTTCTGCTCCTTGACTAGTTTGACCTTTGTTCTTACTCAGAACTAGCCATGCCTTTAAAAAAAAAATTTTTTTTTTAATTGAATTTATTGGAGCATTGGTTAATACAATTATATAGGATTCAGGTGTACAATTCTGTAATGCATCCCCTCACCATTTATCCCCCTTTACCCATTTCTACCTCCCACCACCCCTTTCCTTCTGGTAATCACCATACTGTTTGTGTCTATGAGTTGTCCATGTCTTTTTGTTTCAAAAGCTTATCTCTTGATTTCTCTGGGTCTTTATCTTTCTGTCTCCTCAAGCCCAGCCACTTTAGTAGACTCTCTTTTTCTATTTGTGTAGCTTCATTACTTGCACACCGATGCCTCCTGGATCTGTATCTCTGATTCATGATTATTAACATTCTGTACACTTAATCCTGCTCCTGAATGGACAGCTCCACTTTTCTAGCTGTCCATTCAGCAGCAGGATTAAGTATATTCTTCCTCTAGTATTCTTTGTTTGCAGGTGCTTAATTCAGAAATCTTGGAGCTATGTTTGACTATTCTATCTGTGGCATCTGCCCTGACTGCCAGTGCCTGATTTCAGGCTCTGATACCCTTACTAGAGGCCCGATGCACAAAATTCGTGCAAGAGTAGGCCTTTGTAGCCCTACTGGCCCTTCCGGAAGGTTGTTCTGTTGTCTCATTAGCATATTAGTTCTTAAATATATAGGATTCTTTCTCTTTTAACTTTTGTTAATCCTCACTCAAGGGTATTTTTAGAGAGTGTGGAAGGGAGAGAGGAGGGAGGAGGAAAGAGAGAGAAACATTGATTGGTGTGTGTGCTGACAGTCTAATTACTGACCCACACTGGTGAGGGCATCGTACCCTCATTATTTCACATCTAATTTATCATAGAAACTTCCTCTCACTTTGACTCCAATTTTCTCTATCTTTGAGAGTTTCACAGAGTTATTTTTCTAAAACACATATTTGTACATACTTATTAAAAATTATTCGATTGTTTCCTTTTATCTACAGAGAAGTTCCAGACTCATTGCCATAGCATTCTAGGCTTTTCTTGATCTGGCCCATGGTTAACGAAATTACTGGTTCTCTTGGAACTTTGTTGCTTAACACACCTATGATTGTAATCTTTTCTGCCTTTGATGTTCTATTCCTATTCTGTCCCATCTGAAAAATTCTTATTCATCCTTTGAAAATAGGTCTTTGCTTAGATAGTATCTCTGCCACCTTTCCAAATTCTATCAACAGACTAATTAGCGGTTATGAGGTCCGAAAGGTTGGTGACTGCTGGACTAATTCACTCCATTTGTTAAGTACTTCTGCAGCACTATTAGTGCCTAAACCATGGAAAGAGCAAGTGAGGTGGGGGAGGAATTGCTTGGGTAGTTGGTTGGGATTCGTTCAAGGATAGAAGCACTTTTTAATCAGCCTTATTTTCCATACTCTTCCTGATGTCACTCCATTTTATCTGCCCTTTCTCTTGTGTGTCTGTTCTCATAGGTATGTCACAGATGCAGCTGGCCCACCATGGCCCTCATGGCTTAGGACACCCCCATGCTGGGCCCCCAGGATCTGGGGGGCAGCCCCCACCACGACCACCTCCTGGCATGCCTCATCCAGGACCTCCTCCAATGGGCATGCCTCCCCGAGGGCCTCCGTTTGGATCTCCCATGGGTGAGTAGACTCTAGCCACCTCCTTCCTCTTCCTCCTCCTCCTCCTCCTCCTCCTCCTCCTTATATTCTTGTGGCTTCCTTTGTCACACCCTTTCCCCCTGCTCTTTCTTCTCCTTGTCCATTCTCTCCCTACATCCTCCCAGCATCAATTACCTCCTATTTCTTACTTTTACTAACTTTTCTTTCTCTTCTTACAGGTCACCCAGGTCCTATGCCTCCCCATGGTATGCGTGGACCTCCTCCACTGATGCCCCCTCATGGATACACTGGCCCTCCACGACCCCCACCCTATGGCTACCAAAGGGGGCCCCTCCCTCCACCCAGACCCACTCCCCGGCCTCCAGTTCCCCCTCGTGGCCCACTCCGAGGCCCCCTTCCTCAGTAATTTCTCATTCTCTTTCCTCTTGTTTTATCTTCCCAATATCTTTTCAATTTCTTGGACCAATCAGAGTTGCTATAGTTTCCTGGGGTTAAGGCCTTGATCCCATTTTTTTTTTTAAAAAGAATTTTTTATTGATTTTTAGAGGGGAAGGGAGAAGAATAGAGGCAGAGAAACATTGATGTGAAAGCAAAACATTGATTGGCTGCCTCCTGCATGCCCCGTACTGGGGATCAAGCCTGCAACTCGGGCATGTGCCCTGACCCAAAATAAAGCCAGCAACCTTTCTGTGCAGGGGTCAATGCCCAACCAACTGAGCCACACTGGCCAGAGTCCATAGGCCTTTTTTTTTAAGTGTAATTTTTTAAATACAGTACGTTGGTCCTAAGAGTTTCGCAGATGTACAGAAAAAATAAAGCTAAATTTCTTTATTCCTTGTGGTGTTTTCCTTGACAAAGTAACATTATTATTATTTTTTTTTTTGTAAGAAGAGGTGTCTGTTTATTGGAAGAAAAATGATAATGTGGGAGTGAGGGTGTTTATTCCACATTTAAAGACTTATTTTGTAATGTGCTGCTATAATTGTTGGACCACTGTGTACTGTGGCAATTGTTTCCTTATGTCAAGCTTATACAGTTGGTTTATAGGATGGAGACTCAGTATCAATGACATAGGGGTATTAAATGAGAACAAAAGTAAAGTTACTGGAGATATGCTGGCAAACTATGAAGTAGCATGCACAAAGTGATTCATCATAGTACTATTTGTAATAACTAGATTGGAAACAACTCATATCCATCAGTAAGGGACTGATTGAATAAACTGGTACATTCACACAATAGAGGACTGAGCCCAGTAGAAAGTATGCGGAGCGGAAGATACTACATACTGTTGTGAAAAGATCTCCAGGATGTAGAGTGAAGATAGTAACACACAGAACAATGTATAGTGTACCACTACCCATCCTAGGGGTGATAGATAATGAATACATTTGTTTATATTTTTTAAATTAAGGATAAACTAGTGGAAGTTGATACAACTAGCAGACAGGAGGAGAGATGGAGGAAAGCTAGGTTTCTCTAAATATATGTTAATGTGTGGAACCATATACTGCAAAACAAAGTTGGAATTGGGACATAGGAACTCAGTAAATCTTCACTGACTTCTCTATCACCAGACATCCTGGATAAGGGATTTGTGTCTTTCTATTTTGTCTCAGTATTTTCAAATCTGATTTACGTTATATTTGAATCTACTCAAATATAGATTTGAGTAGATTGGATCTCCCATGGGTGAGTAGACTCTAGCCACCTCCTTCCTCCTCCTGCCTTTTTTTTTTTTCTTCTGTCCTTTACCACATTTAATTTGGTTGTATCACCACCTTCTCGAAGCTATCAGCTATCGGTTTTGACTTATTAACCATAAACTTTCCTAAACTTTAGGCAAGAAAAGGTGAGCCTGGCCCTCTTGCTCTTTTGTAGCATTCTCTGACATTTTTATGTGCCTACAAGGATTGCTGGGGCAGTAGAGGATGTGAAGACGAGCAAGGCCATTCTGCTGTTAGTCATTACCAAGGATACAGACTGACATTTATTATTATGCAATAAGACATTTTGAGAGGGGGCTGGGGCAGCCTAGAAGGGGTCAATTTGAGGAAAAGGGAACATACATAATATTTTCAACCATAAAGATTTAAAAATCCATATTTTGAGAGCACAGGGAAGGCTGTCTAAGAAAGTTCCTGGAAAAAAAGTGATATTTGAGTGTTTGGTGTTGAAGGCAAGATGAGGTCAGAGCCACTTTAGGAGCTCCCACAGATAATCGCTTCTCAGCTCTTTCACTTCATGGCACAGAGCCATTTGAAACAGCATACTGAGGGCAAGGGACATGGCTGCTTCGGGCTGGAGGCAGTTGGCTCAGGAATTCTAGCTGTCCCACGCTCTGCCGAGAAGCCCAAAGTGCGGAGGGAATTAATATCTGCACTCATTGCCAAAACTGGTCGGGAAGGTGTTCATGATGGGAAGCCACAGGAGGGATTTAAGCAAGGGAGTGGCAGAGTTGTGTTTTAGAGCCATAGTAGCAGTGTGAAGTAGATATGATGGATGAAGACCGGGCAAGTACCAAGTTATGTATCAGGCAATAATTCAGGTGAGAGATGAAGTCGTAAATGAGCTGGGATGAAGATAAAAAGATACATTGGGGAGGTATTTAAATGGCAAAATAGCAGGACCTGGAGTTAGAATGGATACAGTGAATGATGGGGACAGTGGAATCAAGGTGAGAGTATGCAACAGGAGGAATTTGGGGCCAGGATGGAAATGGTAACTATTTCCTCTATTTCTGTAGATTAATTTGCTTTTTCTTGAACTTCATATAAATGGAATCATATAGTATGTACTCTTTATGGTGTGGCTTCTGTTCATTATTTTTGACATCTTTTTATGCTGTTTTATATAATAATTCAGGCTTTTAAAAATATTTGTTACATAACATCCCTTTCAATGAATATACCACTATTAGTTTACCCAAGTTTAACCATTTTCTGGTTAACAGTTGAAGTTTTTTATTTTTTATTTTATTTTTATTTTTTGCATTTTTTAAATATATTTTATTTTTTTACAGAGAGGATGGGAGAGTGAGAGTTAGAAACAAACATCAACCAGCTGCCTCCTGCACACATCCTACTGGGGATGTGCCCGCAACCAAGGTACATGCCCTTGACCAGAATCGAATCAGTCCCCAGGCCAACACTCTATCCACTGAGACACCAGGTACAGCCTTTCTTTCACTTTGGCCACCACGACCCCCGCACCGATGGTGATACCTCCAGGGTACACAATGCAGTGAGCTGTTCCTGCCAAAGGGGTGCCCCAGGGACCCTCCGACAACGATGGCCTGGTGGCCACGGCCAGGGAGATGCCGGGGAGGACCAGACCCGCCCTCGGGGCCCCCAGGCTTGGCCGCCCGGTCTCCATGTCTGAACCTGTGCTCCCCGCAGACGGGGAACAGTTGAAGTTTTTTAAATTACAAGTAAAGCTGTTATGAAAATACTTATTATACTTGTCTTTTTGTGGGACATATGTACTCATTTCTTGGCTGGATCAGGTCTGATTTGTTTTTAGAGGCTCACCTGACTGCTGAGAATAAGTTTCAGGGGAGCAAGATTGGAAGCAGGGAAACCAGTTAAGAGGCTGGTGTAGTAGCTATAGACAGATGGTGATGGCTTAGACTAGGGAGGAAGTGATGGAGCTGGTGAGAAGTGGTGGATTCAGAATATATTTTGAAGGCAGGTACTGTATGACGTGACCTGCTGACGTAGAGATGAAAGAGAAGAAGATAACTTCATGTCTTTTTTTTTTTTTTTTTTTTTTTTTTTGCTTGAGCACCTTAGTGAAGAAACAATCCAGGAAGCCCTAGATAAGACATTTATTTATGGATCTGTGAAGTATGAGATACTTGATAGATATCTATGTGGTGATGTTGGATTGACATGGAGATTTTGAGTTTGGGCTTGAGGGAAAGATCTGGAGCAGAGATGTAAATATGGGAATCATCCACATAGAGACAGCAGTAAAGCCATAAGACTACATGAGGTGACCAAGGAGAAGAGAGTAGGTGGAAGGACCCAGCACTGAGCCTCTCAGAACTCTGTTAATGGACCCAGCAAAGGGAACTGAAGAAATAGCTGGTGAGGTGCATGGGGTTGTGGTGCCTGGAAAAAACAATGAAGCCTTTCCTCAGACATTAAAAAGAAAAATATAAGCTTTCTCTCTCTCTTTTTAAAAAAATATTTATTTATTTATTTATTTTTATTTTTTTATTTTTTTTTTTACGAAGAGGAAGAGAGAGGAATAGAGAGCTGGAAACATCAATGAGAAAGAACAAACATCCATTAGCTGCCTCTTGCACACCTCCTACTGGGGGTATGCCCGTAACCAAGGTACATGCCCTTGACTAAAATCGAACCTGAGACCTTTCAGTCTGAAGGCAACGCTCTATCCACTGAGCCAAACCAGTTAGGGCTAAGCTTTCTTTCTAGAAGTATAAGGTTTCTGTTTTAGCAAGTAATGGATCAGTGGAGAGTATGCAAAATCTCCTTAAAGAGAAGAAATGGCTCCCTGCCAGCAGTACTTGGCTATCCCCTAATTGAAAATATTAGCATACGTAAACCAAGAATGTGTCAGCTTTGGAAAAAGGTCAGCAATGGAAGCCTCCTTGTAAAAGGAGAGTCCTTGAGGCCCACGTGGGCACAGCTGTTCCAAGTGCCATCCTGGAAAGAGTGCTGTAGCCAACAGTTGGAGTAGCCAGGCTGCCCATAACGTAGAGATGGGGGTGGAGAACTGTAGCCAAGAAGAGTTTTCTGAACCCATTGGCACCACTTCTTACGGGGGATGGCCAGATGCCATTAAAGATACAAATACTCCCGTTCGGTTATGTCATTGTGCATTTACACACAGACACCCTGATTCTGAAGTAGCTTAAAGGAGAGAATGTGCTGGATGCGTAGGCATGAGTTTTCATTCAGTCTGACAGTTAAGTTTCTCATGGCCAATTACTATGTATGTATTATGGCTTTATATTTTATTAATTGTAAGCAATGAGTATTTCCCAGATGTAGCCTTAGAGTCTTCAAAACCCAGGCCCACACATCTGTCAGTGGTAAATTTAACACCACAAGTGCCACCTGTGAGGTCTCTTGGGCCATAGTTCTGCCAGTCCTCTCCATGTAATATATCCCAGCATTATGAAACCTCCATGGTTAGCAAAGCAGAATTGCACAGTGTTAGATCCGAAAGGCATCTGATGCAGCATCTCATCCAAGCCCCCCATTTTTCCAATGAGAAAACTGAGTTTCAGAGAGGCGGAGAACTTGACCAAAGCCCAGAGCTTGTTAGAAATGGTAACCCTCACCCTAGCTGGTTTGGCTCAGTGGATAGAGAGAGCGTCAGCCTGTGGACTGAAGGGTCCCTGGTTGGATTCTGGTCAAGGGCACATACCTGGGTTGCAGGCTGGATCCCCAACAGGGGGCGTGCAGGAGACAGCCAATCAATGAATCCTCTCTCATCATTGATGTTTCTCCCTCTCCCTTCTTTCCTGAAATCAATAAAAATATATTAAAAGAAATGATAACCCAGGTCAGAGCCCCTGGTCAGTGCTCTGCCCAGAATATCCTCAGGCCTTTCCTGGAATAGGAGGCACATTCTGCACGTACATCCCCAAACCACGCAATAGCCCCTCAACCCTGGAGCTGATGGTCTCTGAGCCCAGGTTATCCGCATAGGGACAAAGGAAAGATGAAAGGAAACAGCTGGAATCGATGCCCTGTTTCCTGCCCTGGAAGCAGGAGTGTGTGTGTGTGTGTGTGTGTGTGTGTGTGTGAACAGAAAGGGGAAGAGCACTGAGGGAATACCCTTTGGAGCCATTGGAGCCAATGACTAGAAAGAAGGGGGGCTGCCCGGTGGTCAGGCCTGTGAGCCCAGCTTCTCCAGTGCCCACCTCTGCGGCCAGTGCCTGAATGGAGGATGGGGAGGTCCACGTGCACATGAACCATCTGGACTGTTTCTGGAAGGGACGGCAGGGACCCAGGAGCCTCTGCCTGCTCGGGATGGAGACCACTCCTTGTCGTTCCTGCGTTCTCTGCAATGGCCAGGTAAACGCAGGCTGAGCACTCCGCCTTGGGGAGGGGGTGTGGGGAAGGGTTCTGGCTGGGAGCGGGGGAAGGAGAAAGGAGGTGCTCTGAAGGCAGCGAGAACCCCCAAAGCACGTGGGTCCTGCCATTGTGGGGCCAGGGCACGGAGAGGGGGGCTGCTGCCTCATCTACCACCTGCCGTTCGCTCAGGCTCCCCGCCGGCCTCCCTCGATCACCAGTTCTCCCCTCAGTTCCTCTCCTCTCGGACCGGGCAGCGGTTGGGAAGGGTTTGGTGCTATCTCCAGCTGTTCCCGTGACAACCCCCCTGCCCTCCATCATCTCTCCCTGCTTCCCCAGTCCTTCCCTATCCTTCTTCCTTCTCTCCCCGCTTCCCCCCAGCAATGGTCTCTCCCGCTGCTGGGAGGCATGGGTGGGGGTGGGGTGCGGGTGGAGGCGGGGCCGGGGAGTGGGGGGGCAGGTCTGCATTGCCGCTGCCCCGGGTACCCGAGCAGTCGCTGCTGCTGCCGCCGCCGCCGCCGCCATCCCCGCGCACGGCCGGCCAGGCCCCCTGCCCTCACCCGGGATTCCCTAACCCGGGGGACCCAGCCCAGGTGAGACCCCTCCTCTCAGCCTCTCACCCCCACCCCGCCCGGGGCTGAAGCATCCTTGCCTTGCAGCCATTTTACCCTCCTATGCATGGCTGATGGGGAGGGTGGCGGTCCCCGATTTAGGGGGAGGGATGGGTGCCGGCTTGAATGGACATTTATTTCAGTTGCTGTGCTGATTATAATATATATGGAGAGAGAGAGAGAGAGAGAGAGAGAGAGAGAGAGAAGGAGGAGGATGTTTTTCTTTACTCCCCTCCTCCCCCCCTCAGATATTGACAGGGTGGGGGGTTGTTAGGTGGAATAGGGTTCCCTCGAACTCCAATCCCCGCTCACCTTGGCGACTGCCCCCCCCCCGCCCCCCTTGATAAATGACCTTGGCTGAGGCCAGAGAATGGATGCTGCCTCAGTCTGCTCGCCTGGACTTGGTGGGGGGTGGGGGTGGGGGCAGGGGAGGAAGGGCAGGTGAAGGAGGGAGGGAAGGGGATGAAAAATGGAAATACTGGGGAGGCAGAGATGGTAAACTACCAGGGTTGGGGTGTGGGTGGCTGGTCTGGAGGCAGTTGCTTCCAGGTTGTGGGGGGAAGAGGGTACTGAGTGATGGTGGGCACTGCAGGGCCCAGGGTGAGGGGAGGCGCTGAGAATCAGTTCAGTCAATTCTAGGGGCTCCTCCCTTACAGCAGAGCAGCGGTGGGATGGGGCTGGGGTGGTGGGTCGTCACAAATGCTGATAGAGAAGGTCTCCGTGCCTGTGCAGAGGTCTCTTCCTTCGTCCTGCCTCTCACCCCTCCCTCCGTATTCCAACGTGTGCATTCTCAGTTGACAACCTCCCCCCCCCCCTCCTCAGAAATGTGGCTGCTCGCTCTTCCTGGGGTACCATGGAGGGAGGGGAGGTGCAGCCTCGGCTATCCTGGGGTGGGGGCTGAGGCTCAGTCCTCCAGCGGTAACCGGGAGGGGTGCTCCAGTACCTCACTCCTCCCTCCCGGTACCCCCCACCCCGGATGTTTTGATAAGTGACTGCTCCTTAATGACCTTGTCACCTGGGCTAGGGTGGCCTGGGGAGTCAAGGTGGCTTTGAAAGTCAGGTGCTTTCATGGGGAGGGAGGTGGCCCCTGGACCCTCCTCTTAGCCAGGGATGAGTGAGGAGTCCCAGCCCCCCACTCCTCAACCAAGAATGTCATTTTTTTCCAGCCAGACGAAGCCAGCTGACCTTAAAGGGCTGTGTAACCCTGAATCTTGTCTTCGTTAGCCTCCACCTCTCCGAGTCTTGTCTGTCTCCCTCAGGCTTAGCCACCCTGTGCTGCTGCTGGAGCTAAAAATAGCACCACTTTCTCACCAGCACAAAGAATTTGTCTTCCTTCTCTCCCGACCTCCTGGGCTTGCTGGCCCTGGGGGAGCCGGCTGTGGAGCCATCTCACATCCTGCGGTGGCTCCAGGGGCCTTCTCCACCCTCATGCGCCCTCGGGGGTAAATAGTGCTACAGCCATTGGGTATGGCTCCTGCTGGGCCCATCTGCCTCCTTCAGGGTTTTGGGGGGAGAGCCTAGCTGGGAAAGAAAGAAGAGGAAAGCAAGTTGCCATGCAGTGAGGGGATTCCAGTTCCCTCTCTCTCACTGGGGTGGTTTGGACCCTGATCCACAAAGAAATGAAGATGGCATAGGGGTCACTGGTTCTGGTCATGGTGGCCCACTGCTCACATCTGTCCTTGAGGGGGGATGGCTCTGCTTGCCAGCGCTTCTCTCTGAGCCACATAGCACTGCTTACCCCCTCCCCGTGTGTGTGTGTGTGTGTGTGTGTGTGTGTGTGTGAGAGAGAGAGAGAGAGAGAGAGAGAGAGAGACTGTGAATGAAGGCTGGCTGGGTGGGAGCAAAAGGAGGCAGGATATTTTAGGGGAATGGTCCCTGGTGAGAATCTAGTCCTGTTTGCTCTGCTTTAGGAAGGAAGGAGGGGTCCTCCCAGGTCTCCCTCTGGAGGATGTATTTTTTTTGGGGGGGAGGCTGATGGCCCCCCTTCCATACTGGCCTCCTACGCAATGCGGTATTTGTAGACTCCTTTTCTATAGACTTCTGGAGGAGGAACAGGAAGAGTGAAGTGGGATTAAGAGGGGAGGCCCTGGAGCAATGAGATGCTACTACTAGAGACTTTATTTATTTTTTAAATATATATTTATTAATTTCAGAGAGGAAGGGAGAGGGAGAGAGAGAGAAACATCAATGATGAGAGAGAATCATTGATCGGCTGCCTCCTGCATGCCCCCTCATAGGGATCAAGCCTGAGACCCAGGCATGTGTCCTTGACTGGAATCGAGCCTAGGATACTTCAGTCCAAAAACTGATGCTCTATCCACTGAGCCAAACGAGCTAGGGCTACTATAGACTTTAGTCCTTCCATCTTGGAAGTGTATGCTTGATCAGTCTCCTCCATTCCTAGGCCACCAGTGATAATATCCTGAAGGAAGGTGAGAGCAGCCAGTCATTGCCTCTTTCTTAGCTTTTGATCTGCCCTCTTCTCCATGGCCTCAGGTTCTAGGTCTCCCTTTTTTTTTTTTTTTTTGAGTTTCCCTTTGTTTGTCTAGCTGGAGGTTGTGGGCCAAGCTGCTGGAATGAGATTGAACACAGACAGGTCTCGGGATCGTTTTGGGAGGGTACTGGACAACAGCACCCACAACCTGGGCGAGTCTATTTTGAAGAAGTGGCATTAGAAGAAGTTTAAGTTTAAAAAATTTGGCTCTCAAAAGAAATGTCAATCGTTGTACTGTTGATATCTGGCTCTGTTGGTTAATGAGTTTGCCAACCACTGCCATGGATCTAGTCTCCAAGGTCAAAGTAAGGGGGTTTACACTGAATGACCTGCAGTTGGTCCCAGCAGTCATTCCTTCTTAGCGAATGCGAGCTTGGTCCATCATGGTTCAGGTGGGGCTCTGGGTTGACAAGAGTTCTGTATTGGACTTCTTTATTTTTATTTATTTATTTATTTATTTATTTATTTACCATCTTAAGCCTTACAACCTCTTTCTTCTCCTTCTTATTTTTAGATCTCCAGAGGTGCCTGGGAGAAGTAGGCGGCTTTTCCCGAGTTATCCTGGCTCCCCAGCTTAGCACCCTCAAGCTGGCTTCCCCTCTCCTTCTCACTCCCCTCCTCCCCCTCTCCCTCCCTTATGCACCCAACTGAACTGGGTGTGGGCCACACCTCTCCCCCCTCTTTTCTTCTCCTAGACACTCACTGGCCACATCCTACTCTGTGCCACACGTCATCAAAGTAACGGGGAGAAGGGTTTTTCTGACGCCACATTCTTGGGCAAAAGCTGAGTCAGGAGCAGGGAGTGGGGAGACCTGTCATGGAAGAGGGCTTCAGAGACCGGGCAGCTTTCATTCGTGGGGCCAAAGACATTGCCAAGGAAGTCAAGAAGCATGCAGCCAAGAAGGTGGTGAAGGGCCTGGACAGGGTCCAGGACGAATATTCCCGCAGATCCTACTCCCGCTTTGAGGAGGAGGATGATGACGATGACCTCCCGGCTCCAGCTGATGGCTATTACCGCGGGGAAGGGGCCCAGGAGGAGGAGGAAGGTGGCGTCTCCAGTGACGCCACAGAGGGCCACGATGAGGATGATGAGATCTATGAGGGGGAGTATCAGGGCATCCCCCGGGCAGAGTCTGGGGGCAAAGGCGAGCAGCTTGCAGATGGAGCACCCCTGGCTGGAGTGAGGGGGGGCTTGAGTGATGGGGAGGGCCCGCTTGGGGGCCGGGGGGAGGCCCAGCGGCGGAAAGACCGGGAGGAACTGGCCCAGCAGTATGAAACCATCCTCCGGGAGTGTGGCCATGGCCGCTTCCAGTGGACACTCTACTTCGTGCTTGGCCTGGCGCTGATGGCTGACGGTGTGGAGGTCTTTGTGGTGGGCTTCGTGCTGCCCAGCGCTGAGAAAGACATGTGCCTGTCTGACTCCAACAAAGGCATGCTGGGTAAGACACATTGGGGGTGCTCCAGCCCCCATTCTGCTCCCAACTCTGTGAACACCCCATGCTCCTGAGAACTCCTGTCCACCCTCGGACCCTGCTCTCAAAATATCTCCAGAGGGCCCAGGGTTCCTCTGCACTTTCCCCTTACACACACCCTCCCCGTGGACTTGGGTCACAGTGAGGTTGTTTTGGGGGGGCCCTCGGGGAGGACAGATGGGCTGGGACTTGGGCTGGTGGTTGGGAGGGGTCACAGTGGGAGGGACCCTATTTAATGTTTCTTCAGAGCCTCTCGCTATCCTGCTCCCTTTCCCTGATTGCGGCAACAAAAAGTCAGTATTCAAACTCCCTAAGTGATATGGGAAGGATCAGCTTGGGGTGGGGGGAGGAGGGGAAGAATCCTAGGCCTGCCTCCAGCCAGAGAAGCTCTTGGCCAGTCTTGGGAGTCAGGGGCCAGTGAGTGGTGTTTCCTATTGGGGACCCTGAGGACGTAGACTCCCAGACTCACTCAGAAAGGATCTCCGTCTTGCTCTGCCGCCACGTTAGCATGAGCTATTGGGGAGATTCCTTTTCCCCTGGGGCTCTGCTCAGGCGTGGGTAAAATGTAGAGTCTGGAGTAGATGGTTTTTAAGATCGATTCCAATTGTGAATTTATGAATGAAGAAACAGGAGAGTTTTGGGAACAGAAGTACTGGAATTATAAGGATTTTGTGGGGAGGATTTCCTGGGTGGAGTAAAGGACTGGAGCTCTTTTCCCAGGGAACATGAGAGAGATCGCCTGCTACTTTGAGGGCCTCAAGGCAGAGAGGATGGAGGAGTTCCTGAGTGGGTTTAGGAATTCGCCTCATTCCAGGCAAGCCAGAGATGGGGGTATTGCATGTCTGTGATAGCAAGGAGAGAGAAGTAACAGTGAGCGAGAGAGAGAGGGAGAGGGAGAGAAGAGAGAATTCTGGGTTTCTCCTGTATCTGGATTCCTGCCTTTGAACCACTGGCCTGCAGAGATGGCCTTTTCATCTTTGCTTCCACAATTCATCTTCCCTCACCTGCTCTCACCTCTGGGTAGAATTAGCTTTTAGAAGACCTTCGAGCCCTTGATCCATTCGGTTGCAGTTTCAGATCATTTAATGTTCAGTGAACGGAAACACTGAGTGGGTCTATGGACTCATACCCTTCCTGCCTCTTCCTCCCTCCAGGCCTCATCGTCTACCTGGGCATGATGGTGGGAGCCTTCCTCTGGGGCGGCCTGGCTGATCGGCTGGGTCGGAGACAGTGTCTGCTCATCTCTCTCTCAGTCAACAGCGTCTTCGCCTTTTTCTCATCCTTTGTTCAGGGTTATGGCACTTTCCTCTTCTGCCGCCTCCTTTCTGGGGTTGGGTGAGTGTCCACCTCCTAAGCCCCTGGATAAATTGGGGGCGCTGGGCTGTGGTCACTGTTACATCTCTGGGGCCCAGCACAGTGCCAGGCACACCAGATGCACGTGAAGTATGTATGAGTTGAATGATGTTTCTCCTCCCATCATCTTCAGGCCAGCTTCTCCCTGTCCAGGACCCCGTCTGCTGCCTGCCCAGAATGCCATTCCACGTCTGTTCCGTTCCTGAGCCTTCCACCCCACCCTTTAGTTCCACTCTGAGCCTGACTCCATGAAGAGGCCTAGTGGTCTCATCCTCACATCTGGTTATCTGTGGACCTTTCCCAGAGCCTACGTATTTCCTGCATTTGACAACCTGAACTATGACCCATCCTCCTCCTCCACTTCTATCTGCATGTACTTGCTCTTTGTTTTTATTTTTTTATTTTTTTGGTTTTAAAAAATATATATTTTATTGTTTTTTTTACAGCCAGGAAGGGAGAGGGATAGAGAGTTAGAAACATCGATGAGAGAGAAACATCGACCAGCTGCCTCTTGTACATCTCCTATTGGGGATGTGCCTGCAACCGAGGTACATGCCCTTGACTGGTATTGAATCTGGGACCCTTGAGTCCACAGGCTGATGCTCTATCCATTGAGCCAAACCGGTCAGGGCATGCTCCTTGTTTCTAAGCTATTTTCTGGTCTGCTCCCTCATACCTGCTCTCAGACTCTTCTTTACCTTTTTCCTTTTCCTTTCCCCCCCCCCCCCCCCCCCCCCCCGGGGGTGAGGTGGGGTGGATGAGGAACTTTCCCCTTTTCTGTAATTATCTTTCCTTCCTTTCAACTCTGTAGTATCTTCAAGATTCAATGTTTGTCCTCTCCCTTTTCCTGAGACCTGCTGGCCTCCCACCTATACTGCTTTGTACCCAGGGTCCCTTGCGTGCTTGAAGGATGGTGGTGAGGGAGTCTGTTGGGCTCTAGGTGTGAGAAGGAGTCCAGAAGGGTCTGGACAACGAAAAGGACTGGGTGATCCAGAGCACTGGGGCAGGAGATAAAGACTAGGGCCATTTTCCAATGCTGAATTCTTGCAATGCCCTCCAGGATTGGAGGGTCCATCCCCATTGTCTTCTCCTATTTCTCGGAGTTTCTGGCCCAGGAGAAACGTGGGGAGCATTTGAGCTGGCTCTGCATGTTTTGGATGATCGGCGGAGTATACGCCGCTGCCATGGCCTGGGCCATCATCCCCCACTATGGTGAGCAGCCCACAGGGAATGCACCCCGATGGTCTCCCTCCTCTCCTGTGCTCCCCGTGGTGGGGACCCCCAGCCAGTGGGCTCTCTGCTGAGTCTCTGCGTGTCCCTGCCAGGGTGGAGCTTCCAGATGGGGTCTGCGTACCAGTTCCACAGCTGGAGGGTCTTTGTCCTGGTCTGCGCCTTCCCTTCTGTGTTTGCCATCGGGGCTCTGACCACACAGCCCGAGAGTCCCCGCTTCTTCCTGGAGGTGACTGGGCTGGGGCTGGGTGGGGGATAGGGTATCAGGGGTCCTGTGTTCAGACACCACTGTGGGTTTGGTTTGATCCTATAGAGCTGCCTTCCTCATAGGGCCCACACTGTTGGATTTTATCTTACCTCCTCTAGAAGGGTTCCGTGGGTGGAGAACCAGGGGACCTGTTCAACCCTGAGTGGTTTAATTTTAAACCACTGACTCACAGCTCCAGAAAAGTTCAATCCCTCCCCTTCCCCCTATCCCCCCTTCCCCAATTCTCCCCTCCAACTATATCTTGGTCCAACAGGTTTAGGACTGTCTGACTACATGCTTGCCCATCTCATCCTTTGCTTGTTTTGTTTCCTTTTTTATCATTGTACCAAGGGATCCCTAGGACCTATGCTTGTATCTATCTCCTGGACGGCCCCCACTCTTGCCCAAATCTGATTATAACTTGCTTGGGACTCTTTTAAAAAGTGGGTGATGGGTCCCCCCACAGGTCAGGGGTTGGGGGTGGGGACGTTTTTGTGTCCTATGACTCCAGAAGCCCCAGGGCCAGGGAGGACTAACCTGGACCCGGGGATTCTGTCGGCTCTAGAATGGGAAGCATGACGAGGCCTGGATGGTGCTGAAGCAAGTCCACGACACCAACATGCGAGCCAAGGGGCATCCCGAGCGAGTCTTCTCAGTAAGCACAGTCCTACCCTTCAGTCCCCCACGCTGCGGCACCCCAACCCCGACCTGGCCCCTCTCTGGATACCCCAACCTTCCTAGGCATCTCTGACAACACTCTCCCAATGACATCTTAGGGTACCCTATCCACCCCTTCCTCCCATTTTGATAATGTGGGAGAAACAGACCCCTGGAAGGAATTGGGAAATGCAGACTAGGTGACTGCTCACTCCTTCTCTCGACCCCAGGTAACCCACATTAAGACGATTCATCAGGAGGATGAGTTGATTGAAATCCAGTCAGACACAGGGACCTGGTACCAGCGCTGGGGGGTCCGGG
This sequence comes from Pipistrellus hanaki, assembly GCF_964339955.1. Lineage (NCBI taxonomy): Eukaryota > Metazoa > Chordata > Mammalia > Chiroptera > Vespertilionidae > Pipistrellus > Pipistrellus hanaki. Next base: position 12,198,777 of record NC_140520.1, read on the forward strand.
CATCGAACCTGGGGGGGCAGGTAATAAGGGATTGTATGGTGGAGAGAGAGAAGGAAGTGGGAGGAGTGGAGAGGAAGGCAGGGCTTGAGCCTGCGTGTGGGGTGATAGTAAACTGAAGGGAGGCGTTAGGGTAGAGACATGGGGGCGTGGGGGTGTTAAAAGTTAATGCGGCCACTGTCTGACTTCGTTGTATTTCGCTTAGGTTTGGGGGAATTTCCTCTCCTGTTTTGGTCCAGAATATCGACGCATCACTCTGATGATGATGGGTGTGTGGTTCACCATGTCCTTCAGGTGAGAGGTGGGTGGGGCAGATGGTATGTAGTGGGTGTGATGGTGTGTGGGTTGGGACAGAGATGGATAAAATGGAAATGAAGGGGGCAACTAATGCAAATAATGAGGGAAGGTGCTGTTCAGATTCCCTCTGATCCTCCACCTCGTTCCTCTACGCCAGTGTTTCCCAAAAATTCTAGTTTAGCACTTCTTAGTTGGGATTCAGGAATCTGTATTTTAACAACTCCACCAGGTGATTCTCATCATGAGAGAAGTTTGGGAAACACTGCTCTCCGTCATTCATTAATCCAACAAGCTTGTCCTATAGGCTGAACAGTGTTAAGTTTCTGTTCTGTCAGGTACTGTGCTGGGCTGAAATAAATGCAGTCCCAGTCCTCATGGAGTTTACATCTTGGGCAGGGAGCCAGACAAAACTAGCATAAGGCAGTGTGATGAGTACCACGTGGGGGAGGGGAGTGGGGAGCACAGGAGAGGGGTTTCCCGGCCCAGATCTGCGTTCTGAGGGATGAATGGGAGTTAGGCTGAGGGTGGGTTAGGGAGGATGTTTTAGGGCAGAGGGAAGAGCAAATGCTTGGAAGAGAAAGAGCTTGGTGGGAGGGTTAGAAGAACCACTACAGTTGGTGAAGGGAGGAGAGGTGAGAGGTAAGACTGGAGCGGTGAGCAAGGTCCTGAGGTGGGCCGATCCTCGATTTCCCCCCTCATTCCGGACTGACTGCCTGGTTCCAAGCCCTGAGCTCTGTCTGATTCCATCGCCCTTGACTCTCCAGTTACTATGGCCTGACTGTCTGGTTTCCCGACATGATCCGCCATCTCCAGGCGGTGGACTACGCAGCCCGCACCAAAGTGTTCCCTGGGGAGCGGGTAGAGCACGTGACCTTTAACTTCACCCTGGAGAACCAGATCCACCGAGGGGGACAGTACTTCAATGACAAGTATGTGGGGACCTTTATGCCGCACTCTCCTCCTGTCCCTCTTCCCCTGGTCTCTTTTATGAACCTGGGAGTTTTGTGACGTGTTTTTTTGGGCAAAGATCCGGGGTTTCCTCCTCAATGCCCCAGCTTCCCATTACTTCACTGAGGGAACGAGCCTTGGAGGAGGGGAGGAGGAGGAGGGGAAGTGCTTCTCACCATCCTGGTCTTCCAGGTTCATTGGGCTGCGTCTGAAGTCAGTGACCTTTGAGGACTCCCTGTTTGAGGAGTGTTATTTCGAGGACGTCACATCCAGCAACACATTCTTCCGCAACTGCACGTTCATCAACACCGTGTTCTATAACACTGGTAAGGGGGAGTGGCCGGGGGCTGGCAGACCAAACGGTTGGGTGCACTTGAGGAGGGGTTCCTCTCTCAGGGTTGTTTTTTTTTTTTTTTAAACAGTTCAATGTGGTGGTAATAATTCACTTTTGAAGAGGGCAAGAATCATTCAAAACAGGGTCCTTGGGAAAAATAAAAACAAAAGAGATATTTGGCGAGGAAAAGGTTGGAAATTATTGCCTTAGTCCATTTCTTTAACAGGGATTCTCAAACTGTATGCACATGAAATGCTAAGATGGTTAGACTGGGTTTCCCACCTCTAAATGGAGTCCTGGGTGAGCTTTTCCCACTTTGCAGGAAAAGATAATGAATAGGACTTTCAATGGTCTTAATTTTTTTTTCAGGTTTTTTTTTTTTTTTTTTAACCACTGCTAATAGCAAGGCGGACAAGAAGAATCAACAAGAGGCAGATTATTTTTTCATTTTTATTTTTCATAAGAGAACATTTACTTGGAAAATCACAGAGGTAGAAGTAATTACTAGAAGAGATGGGCTTAGGAAACAAGTTACAGAGGCAAAGGAAGGGCCCTGGGAGCTTAGAAGCGAGGAAGGTAAAGGTGATGTGCCTGAGAGAGAAGGGGGATGGGAGAGGGGAGAAAGGAGATGGAAAAGGCTTATATAGACCAAAAAGCCGATTATTGATTAAAAAACTTGGACACAGTCACACTGTTTCATGTAATAGACTATGGACATTTTCTGCTATAAAGATTAAAAAAAAAAAAGAATACTAGTTCCTATGGTGATGTTATTTGATATTTTGCAATAACTGCTAAACTCCACAAAGGCAGAGCCTGCGCCTGAGCCATAGCAGTAGCAGCTTCCTTCCCCCATTTGACACAACTGCCCGCCTGTCTTGACCCTTCCCCCAGACCTGTTTGAGTACAAGTTCGTGAACAGCCACCTGGTGAACAGCACGTTTCTGCACAACAAGGAGGGCTGCCAGTTAGACGTGACAGGGACGGGCGAAGGTGCCTACATGGTGTACTTCGTCAGCTTCCTGGGAACGCTGGCTGTGCTTCCGGGGAATATTGTGTCTGCCCTGCTCATGGACAAGATTGGCAGGCTCCGGATGCTTGGTAAGGGGAGGGGCTGGGTGGTGGTGTCAGAACTGATTAGGGTGCTGGGGAAGAGCTTAGCCAGAGAAAATTCTCTCTCTTGTCTTCTTCTGCAAGGGGGTGGGGGGTGGACCGATGGGGAGGCTGTGGGGGCCTGCTTCCTAGGGTTTTTATCAGGAAGACAATGATAAGGGAGGCTGGGAACGAGTGAGGAGCCTTCCTTTGGGGTCTCATTTCGGGCTGCACTCAGCACCAGCTGATGGGACAAGGTGGGTAGTGATGGGTTCCACGGTGGCCAGGCTCACACTGCTCTCCTTTCCGGTTCCAGCCGGCTCCAGTGTGATGTCCTGCATCTCCTGCTTCTTCCTGTCTTTTGGGAACAGCGAGTCAGCGATGATCGCTCTGCTCTGCCTTTTTGGGGGGGTCAGCATCGCATCCTGGAACGCGCTGGACGTGTTGACTGTTGAACTCTACCCCTCGGACAAGAGGTAGTTGGGATGTGGTGGGGGCAGGACAGCAGGGTGAGGGCACAGAAGGAGGGAGAGGAGTGGGGGGAGGAAGAGTGGGGGGAGGAAGAGGAATGGAAAAAGCATCTTTTGGGGTAAAAGGATATACATTTCCATTGAGTTTCTCCTCTAAGAGCTGGTTAGCTTTGAATTCACTCCTTGAGATCTTAACTATTAACCTAATTTTCCGTTTCCTTACCCCTTGCCTCCCCTCTTACCTGTATTCCCTGATGTGTGTCCCTCCCCTGATCTCTGTCCTCCTCTACCTCTTGGACGTTGCCTGCCATCTCTCCTTTACTTCCTCTTACCTGCTCTCCCCCCACAAACCCTCCCTGTCTCCTTCCGGTCTGGCCCATTCCATGCTGCACTGGGGGACCCCTGAGCAGGACCACAGCCTTCGGCTTCCTGAACGCCCTGTGTAAGCTGGCCGCGGTGCTGGGGATCAGCATCTTCACGTCCTTTGTGGGAATCACCAAGGCCGCCCCCATCCTCTTCGCCTCTGCTGCCCTTGCCCTTGGTAGCTCTCTGGCCCTGAAGCTGCCCGAGACCCGGGGGCAGGTGCTGCAGTGAGGGGCGCTCTGGGACTTTGGGGGTGGCAGGCACACTGTGAGACCAACTCCTTCCCTTCCCCGGCCCTGCCATCCTGGTCCCGAGCCCTCACTCGCCATGCCCATGTGTGGTGTCTTAGCCTTGTGTGTGTGTGTGTGTGCGCGTGTGCATGTGTGTGACCCCGTGGGCAAACACTACAGGGAAGGCCCCTTCATCCCAGTTCTGGGATGCAGCTCCACTCCCCACCTCCTATCACCCTTGACTTTGCACAAGAGAAGGCTTGGCCCCTCTCTTCTCCCCAGGGTTAGTGAGGGGGAGGGGGTCTTCGCTCTTCTTAGCTCCAGGGTCTCCAGAACAGGCTTCCTGCCGTCCCCCTCATTCCCTCTGCCTTTGCCCTGGTGAAGTCTTGGACGTGTGGTTATGCTGGGGGCTGCGGCTTGGTGTAGACCACGGACCAGAAGAACCTGATCGGAAGAGTCAGAAGGGCCTGCAGTGCTCTCTCATGCCTCCTGTTGGATGCCGGGGGAGTAGCAATAAACCTCAGACCCCTAGCCTCCACTTCCCCCTCCACATAGGCTGTAAGTAAGAACCTGGATTTTATGAAATCAGCTTTCTGATTCTTATTTATTTATATATTACGTTCTGAAGCAGCTCAGCAGGACTGTGTGTGTGTGTGTGTGTGTGTGTGTGACTGCGTGTGTACACTCTGTGTATGTGCCATGGGGTGGGGTGTCACTATACTGTCCTACAATACAAGCCAAGGGTAATTTCAGCAGACACACACAACCCTGCCTTCCTCAGTATCTCCCCTAGTCCTGTTTCTGGGCCGGCCTGGGAGGGAGGAGCCCCAGGCCAGGCTGGGGTGAGTATGGTCCAGGGAGATGAGGGTACCTTCCTCAAGAAGCACAGGCCGCCTCTGGAGAGGCTCCACTCACGATAGCACAGATGGTTACAGCACGCAGCTCCCCCCCCCCCCCCCCCCCCCCCCGTCCCCTCAGTCGGGGATCAGGGGAGGGAAAGAAAGCTGGCAAAGGTCAAACCAGCAGATCAAAAAGCACAAGAGCTGGGGCAGGGGCAGGAAGTGGAAAGAGGTTGGGTGGCAAACCAGGAGCCCCTCATGCAGGGACCAGAGCCTCAGTTTCCCCATCTCAGCCCTTCCACACAATAGCCCCTGTAGGTTAAGCTGCCCCTGCCCCACCCCACGTTGTGTGGCTGCTTTTTTTGGTGCCCCCCTCCCCACCAGTGTAGCTGTGATGTGTTGTAGTTTTTAGCTGTTTGTAAAATGTTAAGTTAAAAAGAAAAAAGTGAAAACAACAAAAAGAAAATCCAAACTCATCCTCCTCAGGCTGCATCTGGTGCCCCCACCTCTATGGCCCCCCCCCCCCCCATTTTATACCCCTGAACGAGGTGGCGACTGTTTAACTCTGTGCTCAAAGGACTGCCTTCTTCTCCAGTGCCCCGTGTACGAGTGTGTGCCCTTCCTCCGCCCTTCACTTGCTGGATGCAGCCCTCTCTCCTGCACCCCCGGGAGGGACCCATCCATCTCCCTTGTTCTCCTGGGGAACCCTAAACCCAACTCTATCGATGTGAAAAATGAGATGAAAAAATATCGATGAAAAATAAAAACAACCAATCCTTAAAATCCAAAATGACTATGCCTGCTTCTTTGCCTCTCTGCTCTGCCTGCTGGAAGGGAAGATGGAGAGATGGGAAAGGCCCTCTTCTCCAAAATGAAAGCCAGAATAACATGAGGTATCATACTGGTTTCCTCCACTGGCCGATTCTGATTTTCCCATTTCTACGGATGGAGGGCCCTCTCAGTCTCCCAGATGTGAAGACTTGGGGTAATGTCCTTCAGCTCAATAGCAAAACTATAATAATAATAATAATAATAAAATTAATAACCTGACTTAAAAAATGGGCTAAGGACTTGAACAAATATTTCTGCAAAGAAGACATACGAATGGCCAACAGGTATATGAAAAAATATGCTCAATGTAAACAATCATCAGGGAAATGAAAATCAAAACCACCAGATAACAGCTCATACCTATCAGATGGCTATTACCAAAAACTCCCCAAAAGACAGTGTTGGCAAAGATGTAGAGAAACTGGAATCCTTGCACATTTTTGGTGGTGATGCAAACTGGTGCTGCTATGGTAAATATGGAGGTCCCTTAAAAAATTAAATATAGAACTACCATATAATGCAGCAATCTTTTGTACTTTTAAGTCATCCCCAACTAAGTCACCTCCCCCATGAAGCCCTCCCTAACTACCCTGGGCGTCAGGCATCTTTCTTCTCCCAAGAACGTCTGTAGCACTGATTCAATATGCAATTAATAACACAGCAACACACCTCATATGATAATTTCTCTTTTAATGTATCGGGTTATTTCTGCTCATCAGATCCGGTAGTTCCTTAGTCACAACTGAACATAAAGCGAATGGGCAGCTTTTCCTGAACAGTCCAGGGCAAAGGCAGTAATGAGTGATTCTACTCTTTCCTTGGGTTAGCTTTGATCTGAAAGGAGTTGCTGCCTCCAGAGAATAACGCATAGGCTGGTTGGGTGAGGGGCCAGTGATCCTCTTCCCTTACAAATATTGGACTGAACTAAAGGGGAGAAGGTCCCAGTAGCTTACTCTCACCCAACCCATTTGGATCCTGGCCCTCGCTTTCTGGGGTTCAGGGGATTCCTCGAGTTTTCTTGCTCCCACTCAGGCAGGGGGGGCTCGCGTCCAGTTGGGGGTTCTCTCTCCACTGGGCAGGGGTCCGCGCCTGAATGGCCAGCGCATGGACAGGCCCAGCTAGCTCCTCGGCCAGGGCCGCGTGGACCAGCCGGTGCCGCTGCAGGGGGCTCAGGCCCTCGAAGCGAGAGCTCACCACCGCCACGCGGAAGTGCGTCTCGCTGCCCGGGGGAACCGCGTGGCCGCCGCTCTCGTTACGCAGCTCCAGCACTTCGGGGCTCAGGGCCTGCTCCAACTTCGTGCGGATGACGGCTTCGACGGGGCCTACGGTCCCAGATCCCGCGCTGCTCCGGGACAGACAGACGCGGCCGGCCATGGAGAACGGACGCCTGACCAGCTGTGCGCTCAGCATCCGTTACCCTGGAGACAGAGGCCACAGCAGTGAGTGCGGCTCGGGGCTCCCGCCGGATGAGAGCCGCATCCCTCCACCCTCCGACCCCCACCCCAGCGGCCCAAGGGCACAGCCCGCCGGCAGCTGCGGGAAAGGCCGCCCAGACGCCAGATCCCGAGACCCCGCCCCTTTCCCCTGTGTGACATCGCGGGACTTGGTGGGGGTCGGCCACGCGAGGGTTAGCGGAGGCCGGCGCTCCAGCTACGTCCGTTAATTAGGGGGTTCACAGGACTAGATCGGAGGTTGCAAAAGCAGGAATGTGCAACTCCGGGCTTCCGGTTGGGCCAGCGTCCCCCTCTGGACCCCGGGCTGGGCCCCTTCTACCTTCGGCTCAGCCTTGGCGACAGCGGTTTTGGTTCAGGGCCCCCAAGTCCTGGCGTTTCTAGGCGAAATGCTGTCCTCTTGCCCTGAGCGAGGCATGCTGGGAAATGGAGTCCTCACTGCGCGGCAGTGAACCAGGCAGGTACTACGTGATGCCCCGCGGGCTCACGGGAATTGTAGTCTGATTCTGCAGTCTCGTGAGGCCATCTGAGGTTCGTCAGCAGAGGAACGCAACCCCCTTCTGTAAAGGAAAAAAGCAAGCAAACAATCCGATAAAAACCAAGAAATCCCTGCGCAATTGGGATTGGAGTTATTCAATACATTTCTTTGTCAATCGTGTAGCCCAACTCCTTTATTTTACCCACAAGAAAAGAGAACTCCGTTCCATTTATTGAACACATAGTTACTAGTATTGTGTGCCAGACTAGTTAGGCAGGTTGTGGAATAAAGCAGACCCTGTTCTCAAGGAGTTTACGGAACACTGGAGAAGATGGACAAGTGAGTGAACAATTGCTAAGTGCCATGATAGGATATAGAACAAAATGCCAAATGAGGCATGCCATCCAGATTTAGGGGCAAGGGAAAACTTTGAATAACGAGAAAATTAACCCTGTGGAAAGAGGTATCTAGGAGCAGGGAATGTGTTCAATACATTCTAGATGCTGTGGCATATGTGGGTGTTCAATAACATTTATTGAATGGATGAATGAAATGTATGAATAGAGAGGGCTGACATTATTATCCCTCTTGCAAAAATAAGGGGCAAGCCCCATAGGACCACCTATAATTTTTATTTCTAGTAAAAACATAGTCATAATGATACTTATTATTTAGTGAAGGTTTATCATGGCCTCATTAAGACCTTTACAGGCTTTAAGCATCTAGAGATTATGGTGGTCACCTTATGTGTAATGAAAACAAAGCAAACAACGGTGAATACTAATCTTTAACATGGGGACTGGGATGCCCAACAAAATACCCATCCGACCCCCACCATGATTACTTCAATATTTGTTCATTAGAAAAAATTAATTAACTTTCACATGGGAAATTTATAAATGTTAAGTGTACAGCTTAATTTTATATGTGAATACACACATATGAAGGTACAGAAAAACTCCAGCACATTGGAAGGCTCTGGGAAGTCAATACCATCCTGTCATAGTAGTTGTTATTTTAACCTCTCTCTCACCATAGATTAGTGTTGTCGGTTTTTGAAAGTCATGTAAATAGAATCACATAGTATGAACTCATTTGTGTTGCTTTTTTGGCTCAACATTGTTAGATTCATCCATGTGTGTGGCAATAATTTTATTTGTTAATTTTTATTGTGTAGTATTGCAGTTATATGAGTATACTTGTACATGCTTGTACATTCTTGTTCATGCTGTTTGATGGATGGAAACATTCATTTCTGTTTGGGGTATATCCAGGGTGGAATTGATGGGTCATAGGATAAATCCAGTGTTTGTTTATTTTTAAAATATATGTTTTTATTGATTATAGACAGGAAGGGAGAGAGAGAGATTGGAAACATCAATGATGAGAGAGAGTAATTGGTCAGCTGCCTCCTCCATCCCCCCTACTGGGGATTGAGCCCACAACCGGGGTATGTGCCATGATAGGGAATAGAACTGTGATTTCCTGGCTCATATGCTCAACCACAGAGCCATATTGGCCATGCTCCAGTGTTTATTTATTTAAAATATATTTTTATTGATTTCAGAGAGGAAGGGAGAGGGAGAGAGAGAAACATCAATGATGAGAGAGAATCATTGATTGGCTACCTCCTGCATGCCCCCCACTGGGGATCGAGCCCGTAACCTGGGCATATGCCCTGACCAGGAATTGAACCAGTGACCTCTTGGTTCCTGGATCAATGCTCAACCTCTGAGCTACACCTGACTGTGTTCCAGTGTTTATTTTTGAAATTCCAAATTCATTGGAAGAATTTTTAGGATGCCCCTGCTTTGTTGGTGCCAGGTCTGTTCTAAACCGGGTCAGGCTGTAGAATTTGGGCTATTAACCAGTAAGCTATTCTTTCTCCTAATCCAGAACTGAGCCTTAGGCTCTAGGCCCTGCACTAGGTTCTTTACACTTATTGTAATTTATTCTAATAACTCTGTTATGGTAAGTACTACTATATATTATTTTCATTTAGTTGACAAGTTCCTATTATATCTTCCATCACTCTGGCCACCACAGTCTATTATGTATAGTTGGCATTTGGAGAGTGGTTGTTGACTAAAAGAACTATTTCAGAAATGATGACACTAATTCTCTAAGAGTATTGTCTTATTTATTTGTGCCCAAAACGTTTAACTACCCTAGTAAGAGTCAGGTAGAGGGAATTAAGGACTCCTGATTCAAAGATGAAGACGTGGTCTCTCCCTTGAGGTGGTCATAGAGACCAATGTCAGAGCACAGAACAGAGTGGTGCTGTTACCAGGATGTGAACAGAGATGTGGGTAAACTGCGGCTGTGTGTGTGGGAGTAGGAAAAGCCTCATGAAGGAAGAGGAGGTAATATCTGGGCTGAAACTGTAGGATGAGGAGGATTTTGCAGGTCAAGAGGAGGATGAAGCATTCTAGCCAGAGGAACTATGTACAATGGCGGTGGGAAGGCCTTGCTCCTCTGAATGTGAACAGCTCAGTATGGAGGAGGCTGGGTGGTATTGGGGGGAGGTAGAGGGAAAGGGAAGGGAGAGGACTATGGTTGAATGGTGGGATGGAGCTAAAGTGCAAAATAAATGTTTGATTAACTAGATTGCTTGGGAGGGAACTCAGCTGCCTTTGGTTCAGAATCCCAGAGGTGTTAAGGCAATAAGATCCAGTCTGTTGCTCTGTGATGATGTACTACTTTTATAAATGGCCTGCTCTGTTGCTTTAAAAAAAAAAATTATTGATTTTTACAGAGAGGAAGGGAGAGGGTTAGAGAGTTAGAAATATTGATCAGCCGCCTCCTGCACACCTCCCACTGGGGGTGTGCCTGTAACCATGTATGTGCCCTCGACCAGAATCGAACCCGGGACCCTTCAGTCCGCAGGCTGGCGCTCTATCCACTGACCCAAACCGGTTTCGACTGTTGCTTTTTTTTTTTTTTTTTTTTTTAAATAGCTCTTGTAAGGATGTTGGGAAAGGACCTCCGGGGAGCAATAGACAGTAATTGAGCCTGGGATAATTTGAAGGATATTGGCCTATCTAGACTTACCTAATACAGTTTTATAGCTGGATGGAATCGGAAGTATTGTTTATCTCACTCTAACAGAGGAAGAAAGCAGTGCTGGGTAGGTTAAGTATTCACTTAGCCTAACATCTAGTTAGTGAAGCAGGGTGAATGAAGTGGTAAAGAGCACAGTGTTTGACCCAGGCAGACCTGGCTTCTAATTGTGTCTCAGTAAGTGGCCGTGTGATTTATGGCAAGTCCTTTCACTTCTTATTTGTGAAACAAACAATATATCTACTTCCTGGGTAGGTCCCAGCATAGGACTTTTCACATAATAGTTACATATAATCCCTTTTCTTTTTTCCCTCTCTGTCAGCACAGGGTCACTGTGATAGAAGTAACCCCCCCCCCCCCCCCCCCCCACACACACACACACACAAAAACATCAGAGCCCAGAGAGGGGGAAGTCAGTTTGTCTCAAAATCAGGGCCTTTCTGAAAATGTGAACCTAGCAGGACTTCTAGAGTTGATTAGCTTCTCAGGGAGAGACTCACACTAACAAAATACATAAGAAATTTCTGACTGCCCAGAATGCAAATGTAACTTCTAGAGAGATGCACCTTCCCATAACTGGCTCTCCCCTTCTCAGCCTCATATTTTTATCTTCAAATAGACTAATCAGAAAATTAATTGAGCACGGAATCTGAGCTAAGAGGTGGATAGAGTTCAGAAATAGTTTATCCAGGCTGTGTGAAAAGGCCAATGCTTTCACAACTAGGGTCCCTTCTGTAACAGCCCAATCCTTTGTGTCAGACATATACTTAGAAACAACCATTCCTACTGTAATTGCCCTGTTTTGACTCTATGTGGACCACTCTATTATCACATGCATCTTCTGAAATGATGTAATGGATTGGGTTAGAATTATCTTCAGGTGCATTCTATTATTGAGGAAATAGTACCATCACATTTAATTGAATTTGGGTGTTTCACAAATTTTTAAAAAAATGTATATATTTTATTGATTTTTTACAGAGAGGAAGAAAGAGGAATAGAGAGTTAGAAACATCGATGAAAGAGAAACATCAGCTGCCTCTTGCATACCCCCACTGGGGATATGCCTGCTACCAAGGTACATGCCCTTGACTGGAATAGAACCTGGGGCCCTTCAGCCCACAGGCCAACACTCCATCCACTGAGCCAAATTGGTTTCGGCTGTTTCACAAATCGTTACCAGCATGCTTACCAGAGGGAATCTCTACAGATAGTCGAAATTAGCTAATTTATCTTCCAGAGTTCAGAATTCCTCCTCTTTTTTTTTTTTTTTTTTTTTTTTTAGAGGCATCTTATTACAGAGTTCTTTGTACTAGTCTGTATTCTGTGTAACCATAGCCTGATAGGCAGCATGTACTCTATAAATATTGGATGAATAAGGGTGAAGGTAAAATAGAACATCAGAAAAGGGCTCCAGGAATAGAATTTGTTGGTTCTTTTCTCTAGAGCATTCTATCTTATGTCCTAATGGGATACTCAGGAAAGGGTGGAAATGTGCAGGATGTAGAAGTCCCAGACATGGGAGGCTGAGGAGGAAGAAACAACTTTCAGAAAAGATTTTTATGAAAGATAGATGGAGGACTAGGACTCTGCAAATGAATCTGTAGGGTCCGTTGCTGATCTAAGAGAGGATAATGAGCGTTCAAGAGTACTGTAGTGTGGAGGGAAAGGCTGAAGAGATGCTGAGGAAGTAGCAGGATACGCTGCTGAGATGCAGGGAGGAGTAGATTCTGGCTCAATTACCAGCAAGATTGTTGGTGCAATTCAGGAAAACAACAAAGAGAAGAGGGTGAGGGCGGGCATTTGTACGTGTGCAGTGGTTGGGACAAACAGGTTGAAATATCCATCCAATGACCAGTTTGGTGTAAGGCTCAGAGTTCCTGCAACAAATTTGGATGTTAATTGAAAGCTTGGAAATGGGTAAAGACTTTGGGAAGAGGGAACAATGTAAAGGGTGGGGAGGGAGGCAGAGCCTGGATTCACACACCCATTTAGGGATGGGCAGAGGAATAGGAGCAGGATAAAGCCGGGACATTCTGAAAGCCAAGGGAGCAAGTTTGAAGGTGGTGTCCGACGCCTCCTGGGGGTCAATGGGGAGGATCAATGGGTTGTAGGCCTCTGTCTCTGGATTCCGAGCAGCGGAGGAGGGTGGGGGTGGGACCAAGCCACACTGCTGGCAGTGACTAAACTGGAGAAAGGAAGCCGCCTTAGTGTGTGTGTATAATATTAGTGTGTATTCTTTAGGGTAATTTGTTGGCTCTGAGGAGGCAGAAACGGCAGGACTTTGAGGGTAATTTAAGGCTCCAGGAGATAATTGGTTTCATAATCCCGTACCCGAGTGGGAATAAATGCATCTGCTGGAGGCTCTCCGCAGCCCCTTTGGGCCAAACAAGCCTGCAAAAAACTACCAGCATTGTTTGTTGCCACCACTTATTTACCTAAACTGGAGAAAGTGCCATTCGGAGAAACAGGACAGCACCTTATTTGAAAACCTTGTCTCTTTAAAAATCCTGGCACACACACACACAAAATCCTGGCACACGAATAAGGGGATTTAATATCGTTCACAGCAATTGGTAATAGCTGCGAAACCCGTCATTTCTTGGTGCTGCCGGATGCGAACGAAAAGTCTGCTTTCTTACTGGCTGTTAGACCTCCTTTCACCCCCTCCCGATAGCGTTGATAAATAACATCATATTGGTAATTCCTTCCTCTTCCTTTTCATGGTAAAAGTCTGTAATTGCCCAGTTTTTTTTTGGCCGTGATGTTCGGACGCGGGAAGCAGGGAGGCAAAGCCAAGGCCAAGGCCAAGTCGCGCTCGTCCCCCGCCATTTGCAGCTGGCCGTGAGGAATGACGCGGAGCTCAACGAATCACTCAGGGGGTGTTACCAACGCCCAGGGCGGCGCCTTAACCAAAATCCAGGCCGTCTTGTAGCCTAAGAGAACGGCGAGTCACAAGCCTGGCAAAAACAAGTAATTAAAAGGCCTGCCACCCCCAGTCCCACTCGCCCCCCAAAAGCTCTAAGAACCAACAAAATGTCCAATGAAGGGCTGACCACAAAACAGCGCATTAGCTCTTTCTTTTGAAGGCTTGGGTGGCTCTAAAAAGAGCCTTTGGTCTTTGGTTGTCTTTTGCCGGCATTCACTTGCTTTTGGCCTTGTGGCTCTCGGTTTTCTTTGGTAACAGAACAGCCTGGATGTTGGGCAGAACGCCGCCCTGGGCGATGGTGACTTTGCCCAGCAGCTTGTTCAGCTCCTCGTCGTTGCGGATGGCCAGCTGCAGGTGGCGAGGGATGATGCGCGTCTTCTTGTTGTCGCGGGCCGCGTTGCCCGCCAGCTCCAGGATCTCGGCGGTCAGGTACTCCAGCACGGCCGCCATGTACACCGGCGCGCCGGCTCCCACCCGCTCGGCGTAGTTGCCCTTGCGCAGGAGGCGGTGCACACGCCCCACGGGGAACTGCAGGCCGGCGCGGGACGAGCGCGACTTGGCCTTAGCGCGGGCCTTGCCTCCTTGCTTGCCGCGACCAGACATGACTACAAATGAAGTGAAGACTCTCTAACCTCAAAACCTCGCAGCGCCACAGGATTGAGAGATAAACAAGTAGGAAGCCTTTATAAGCTTTCCTAGGGGTGGGGGTCAGGAGCGCAGTTTTCATTGGCCCTAAACTGGCTCCAGGAACGACCAATAAGATCGGGAGTTGGTGTTGTCACGGTTTTATGACTGGGTTCCTACACAGCCCAATGGAAACGGAAGCCGTCTGAAGCCCTCATTTGCATGCAGTGGTTATAAAAGGATCAGGCCCGCCTATCGCCTCACTTCCTTTTCCAGCTGATCCTCGTTAGTGCTTTCCCGCAATGCCGGAGCCCGCGAAATCCGCTCCCGCGCCCAAGAAGGGCTCGAAGAAAGCGGTCACCAAGGCCCAGAAGAAGGATGGCAAGAAGCGCAAGCGCAGCCGCAAGGAGAGCTACTCCATCTACGTGTACAAGGTGCTTAAGCAGGTCCACCCGGACACCGGCATCTCGTCCAAGGCCATGGGCATCATGAACTCCTTCGTCAACGACATCTTCGAGCGCATCGCCGGCGAGGCGTCGCGCCTGGCGCACTACAACAAGCGCTCCACCATCACGTCCCGGGAGATCCAGACGGCCGTGCGCCTGCTGCTGCCCGGCGAGCTGGCCAAGCACGCCGTGTCCGAGGGCACCAAGGCCGTCACCAAGTACACCAGCTCCAAGTGAGGCCCGCCAGGGTCGCGGCGCTCCCAGGAGTAGCCGGCTGCTTGACTCCAAAGGCTCTTTTCAGAGCCACCCACCTAATCACCAGAAAGAGCTGTAGCCACGCAGTAATAATTTTCCTTCGTTTTATTTCCACAAAGTAAGTTTTTTTTGCTGGTAAGGTTTACGGGATGGCATACGTAGCTTTCCAAACCTTTGGCTTTAGGTTCCTGGATTGTGACTGGCTTTGCTCTTTGAGTCCAGAGCGCGTCTTTAACCTCTTTGTTCTCCCGACTCCGTTCTAAACAAGGTTAGTCTGCTCCTCCCGCCCTGGACTGCTGGCCTGGTGCCTCCTGGGTGTTTCTTCGGCTTTTTAAGACGTGATTTCTGCCATCTTCATTAAGAAGGGGCACCGGCACAACCGAGCCCAGATTCCTCGAACACTGCGTCACAACCCTGGTATTTCCCCGAGGATTTGATAGCAGCTTAGGTGCCGGCAACTGGTTCTGCCCTGCGACGTGGCCTGGGAACCAGCGAGCAGAGTCCAGGCTGCAAGGTCCGGTCACTTTCCGGGTTGGATTGCATTAATATTCAAAACCGCTCGCCCTTCTGAAATCCATAGGTTCTGGTTTCCTCTGTTCACTTCAGGGCTTTGAAATCCCTACTCTAATTTTTGCATTTAATACTGTTTTCAAACTTGTAATCTTTTTAACACCATTTACCCTCCCTACTCTTCCCCTCCCCAAAATCACTACCCTGTCGTCCATGGGTCCTTTATTGGTCAATCCCTCCACGCCCTCTGCCACCCCCCCTCCCCCACTCCCCCATCCCCACTAATTTAGATCTGGATTTAGGTTACTTTAAGGCACTGGGCATTTTAGTCCAGGCTCCAAGTCACCTCCGTTTCCCAAGTCACCCACTCAGGAATTTGCACTTTTCCTTTTCTGCCTTGGTCCCTCCCTCCCGGTTTAATCCTCCTAGCATCCATCAGAAATACGATCTGTTTATTTTGTTAGCTTTTCTGAAGCCCTTAACGCTGTTGGTGTGGGTTTCTGTTATATCATCAGGCACATAAGTGGAGAGACACTTAAACACGTATATTATTGAATTTTCTTGTCACACCCCTTAATCATTTCCACGGGAGGATGGGTGCGGCTCTTTTCCATTAACTATGTGAAAACCTGATGAAAACGGAACTGATTTGTGGAGTTCCCAAATCTGCCCGTGCTCACACCTCAGGGAACAGCTGGAAGGAGGCCCCTATTAGGATTCTTTGTCCCAAAGAGGAGATAGCAACGTAGGTCTGTATATTCCTGTTAGTGTAATGTCTTTTTGGATTTTACTACATAGGAAGTATTGGTCACAAAAGACCCTTTTCCCTTTTCTGAGCCCCCTCTCCCCTACCTTAGTCCTCTGTTCCACACTGAGATGAGCCTTCATTTACACTTACCAGTCTCATTTGCTTTCTAGGCCATGTAAGACAGACCCCATAAGATATGCAATGTCAATTAATAACCCTTTTATAAACACCATTGAGGATCCCATTGTGCATTGTGGGTCTATAAATACTGGTCATGCAGCTGACATTGTTCACCGCTGTACCCTCAGATGTAAGGACACTTCTAGTTTAGTTTTACTTAGTTGAATCTTTCTGTCCAAGCCTTGATTTTGCTGATAAAGACACTGATGGTCTGATCAATTATTCAACTCTGCCTTTGGCTAAGGAGTCCTAGAGTCGACTGCAGGAGTTCTATGAATCCAAATGGACATTAGACATTATTATACACTGAATAAATCTTATGTTTCCTACACGTGTGTTTTCAAATGGGTGCAGATGGTATTGTTATTAATAAAGTTACCAGTTAATTTAAATTTATTTTATCTGTGTGTGGTATATTTTCTAAGTGAAGGTAGTATATACAATCACTACTGAGCCTGTGGAAGGAAAAGCTGGGTACCTCTGACTTTTGAAGGATGAATATAGGACAGTAGAGGCTTGGTGCATAAAATTCATGCAGGGGTAGGGTCCCCTAGACAGGGCTGATCTGTGGGGTGACCTGCAGGGTAATGGGGGATGTGGAGAGAAGGAGACCCTGGCATTTGCCTTGGCTGGCCTGGGGCCTACAGGCTGGGGGCAGTGTTGTGTCTGACTTCTGGTGTCATAGCAACCAGTCCTTTCACTAGTTGTTCTGCTGTTTGCTTGATTTGCATAGTAGGGTTTTGTTATATAGGATTAGCCACACTTCTAGCTCAGAAGTGCACTGAGGATTTTGTTAATGCTTAGTAATTGAAAAATATATGACCACAAATAAGAAGCATTATAAAATAAGAAGATAGGAAAAATAAAGTCCTTACAAAATCTTAGCTAACATCTAGAGATGTTCCAGCCAATGTTCAAAATCCTTTATACATACTGACTCATTTAATCTCCTTGGAAACTCTCCAGAGAACAAACTCCTCGTTGTGTTTAAGGGCCTTGAGAAAGTAAGGTAACTGTTGTATGGTCGAACCCTGGAGTCAAAAATAAGACCACCGGAGGCTGCTAATTGATTAAAAAAAGCAGGCAAGGATTTATTGAGCTGGCCAGCAACAGCCACAAGAGCACCACACACAGCTGGAGTCCACAGGACCGCACTGGTTCAGATGTAGGCAGTCCTTTTAAAGGTCTAAACCACAAAAATGTTCCTTTGTTCTAAATTCTAAATGCTGGGAACAGCCTGAAGGGTCGTTCCCAGCCACATCCTGCGGCTATGGCCCTATCTAGAGAAAACAGATAATGCAGAAGCAGAACTAAGCAAAGTTAATCTCTCAAGGTTATCTGCAGTTTTTACCTAAGTACGGTTGCTACCATACTTCAGTAACTAACTGAAAACCTGGGCCTCTCTGGATTGAGAAGTGGGGGTGATTATATTAATCAAAATAAAAAGAAATATCACCCATTTTATTCCCTCCAGGATGTCCCTGAGTATAATCTATGGTGGGTGGCGTTGAGAATGGGATTGGGGGCTCTGGTTCTCCATCCCAGAAGCCATAGCTCAACTCAGTTTGTCCTCAAGGTCATAGGGCTCATCAGCTGGAAGCCCTTCACTAACAGAACCTTAGTTGCTGGTTATGAGCTTCTCCTGGGCACGTTTACCAGGAGGGAAGTGAACAGCGTGAGGAAGGGGGTAGGGGTGATAGAGAGCTTGGTATTTTAACTTCCCAGAAGGCAATTAATGGCGAGAACCCTCCAAGGAACATCTTTTATCTCTTCTTTCTCCTATTCAGACACCTGTATACATTTGCTGATGTTGGGGTTAATCGCAATAATTGTTATAATAATCGTTTCTACTGATAGAGCATATGTTTTAAAATTTTAATTATTTAAAAAACATTAAAAAAAATTTTTTTGACCTGGATTCCCACTAAGCCGGGGACCCCTGAACTGCCTTAGCCAGGACAGATGCACAGGCGGTTGTCAAATCTCAGGCCACAGGGAGGTCCTGGATCTCTTTGGCTCGCTTTAAAGTGGTAAGTCTCGCTTTAAAACCTGATTTAGTATCAGACCTGGGAGAATGATCCTGGGGAGGAAGGGCCGTGAGGTGGAAATCTACAAACTCAGCAGGGGTTTCCCAGCCAATGATGGCTCTGACCAGCTGGAATGTCACTCTGAGAACTTCAGGCTGCGAGTTTGGAAACAAAACTTCAGTGGATGAGACGCTGGGTGACAAGGTGCAGGCCCTGCACAGCCCAGAGTCAGGGCTGTTCCTGCTTCTAACTCACAAGTTCAGATCCCGAGGATCCCACTGGGCGGGTGGGTCCAGAGGGAATGAGGCTCTGGGCAGAGATCAGAGGGGCCTGGATTTGCCCGCAACCCAGGCTAGGGGCGAAAACAACAGGAATTAATATCCACACATTAGGACAGAAGTCAGAGAGGAGGATTCGGGCGGGCTTACTTTCCTCCCGAGGCCTCTGCTTGGCCTGCAGACGGCTGTGCTCCCCTGTCCCCCACATTGCCCCGCCGTGTTGCCTGGGCCCAGACCCCCTCTTTCCATAGGACGGGGCTCAGGCTGGATCAGGGCCCACCCAGTGACCCCGCTTTCACCTAACCGCCTTCTTAAAGGTCCCGCCTCCAAATGCTGTCCCGTTCGGAGGAGCCAGGCGGTAGGTCTTGGACACACGGGCATCGGCACCAACAAAATGGAGAGGAAACCTGGACCCCTTCCCCCTCCAGCCCGGGTGCCGGCCGCCCCGGAGATGGGCTCGTCCTGACTGCCGATCGGGAACAGCTTTTGTTGCCTTTTTCTTTGCTCACTGTTTGGAGCCTGGGATCCCCTTGTTGGGATGAAGCCCGGAGCTTGCGCTCTTTGGACTCGTATTCGCTCTCCTCCGGGTCTTCTGCGCCCGCCAGAGACCTTTTCCCTTCGCCCAAGTGTAATGCCTGCGGGGTGGGGGCTGGGGGAGCCCACAGACGGAGGGGAGGAGAGGAAAGCAGCTGTGGAATCCGGAAGCCTGGCTTTGGGATCCAAATTCGCCCGGGACCGTGGCGGATAATGTCCGCTAGAGGGCGGCCTGGAGGGCGGGGAAAAGAAAGAGAAAAGTGGAGGGGCGGGGACAATGACTACCGCGTGCGGTTTTCAATCTGGTCCGATGGCCTCGTATATCAGGGGACCGAGCTCTCTCCCCCAGCACCGCGACGGCTAATCTGGGCAGATTATAGTAGCAGCAGCAGCAGCCATGTCTGGGAGAGGCAAGGGCGGGAAAGGTCTCGGCAAAGGTGGCGCCAAGCGTCACCGTAAGGTGCTGAGAGATAACATCCAGGGCATCACCAAGCCCGCCATCCGGCGTCTCGCTCGGCGCGGGGGCGTCAAGCGGATCTCGGGTCTCATTTACGAAGAGACGCGGGGTGTGCTGAAGGTGTTCCTGGAGAACGTGATCCGGGACGCCGTGACCTACACGGAGCACGCGAAGCGCAAGACCGTGACGGCCATGGACGTGGTGTACGCCCTGAAGCGGCAGGGCCGCACCCTGTACGGCTTCGGGGGCTAAGCGTCTGCTGCGGCATCCAGACCTGGCACCCCTAACGGCCCTTTTTAGGGCCCCCCACAGAGTCTTTGGAAGAGCTGGGCACTTGGAGAGACATGGCACTCAGCCGCCCTGGGACATTTCCCGCTCCACAAGCTGTTCCCCACCCTGCCGCTCTGTTTGGACAGTGGCGCGTAGGCAAACTGCGCTACGAGCTTTTGTTGGCTCAGCCGACCCTTCCGTGAGTCGGAAAGTGCGTCTTAACGGGACAGGACTGTAGCCTCCCATCCGGTGGAAGCTGTGTCCGCACGTGGTGGCTCCTGGCCAATCCGCAGGCGGCCAGGGCGGGCTCAGCCAATCAGGGCAGCGCTGGCCCAGACCCAGCGAGGTTTGCGTGGTCTGAATCCACATGTTTACAGAAACGGATCCTCAGGGGTGGGAATGGAGGCTGGGACTGCTCTGGAAGCCATCTTGTCCCTCCCTCATGTGAAAGCTGGTTGATTTACCAATTTAATTAATGACTGGATGGTAATGGGCATGGTGGTTAAGGATGCTGATGTTATTAATAGGTTTGTGACGGAATGTAAGGCTCTGCTCTGTTTTAAGCCCTTGGGGGGAGGGGGGGGGAGGAAGAAGGCTGTACTCTTCATCCCCACAGCGCAGTGAAGTGAATGCGATTAGGATCCCGCTTTCACATGAGGCTATGGAGATGGGCCCAGTCTTTTTCCTCTCAGACCTTTTCCTGGCTAGGGGTCAGGGGGTCAGGAGCTAACCCTGAGGCCTCCAGTCTTAACCATGCTGTCTCCCTCCCACCCCGCACCCCGTTATAGCAGCGAGGACCCTAGAAGTCTGTTACCCACCCCCTTTTCTTCTGTGCCCTCCCTCCCCTTCCTGCCTTTCTGATCACACCCCAAGCCTCTACCAACATCCCCAGAATTTTGTCAGCACGGCCTTAGGTGACATCTTTGGGGATATAACAGAAGTTCCTCCCCAGATTGCCGGAAGTCGCCCTTCGTCCTCACTAGTAGAGTTGGGAACAGGGAATCCCAAGGTTGGTCAACCTTAATGGCTCTGAAAGGTGGGAGCTAATCACTCATAGTTCAGTGGCGACATTGGTAGAGGAAGCAGCCTCCACCTGTTATTCATATGTAAATTCTTGCTGATTTGCTTTATGGAATTGCCTGCCTAAAGGCTATGGGTGTATCCGATAGTCTTAATAAAAGGGATAGCCAGGCCTGAGCGGGTGCAGTCCTCTCTTGGGCTTCACCCAGGCCCTCGTTTCCCAAATTAATATCTTTCTAGTCTCTCCCATTCGTGTGCGGCCTCCTCCAGAACCCGGACCCAGAACTACGCGGGACTTGGAAAGGAGGTTCCACACTTTGCGCCTTTGACCAGGGACAAAGGAAGCGAAAAATACCCCGAGAAAAGGTGTGGGAAAGGTTACCGGAAAAGGTGAGGGGAATTCACCGCCAGGACCAGCTGCGGACACCGGACTGTAAGCAGGGGGGAACGGCTTTTTCAGCCAGGCGATTGTGGCAGAATTAGGCTAGAAGGTAAATTCTGTTAGACACTTTTTGGTGTGTATGCTTAAGGAATTAAAAGTTAGAGGAGGTATTCTTTTATAGCTTTTGTTTGATGTTGTAGACGATAACGCTTGGTTTCCTGAAGAAGGTACGTTAGATCTCAAATGTTTGGCAAAAAGTTGGTCAAAATTTGAAAAAAAGCTCAGCAGCAGGAAAAATCTGACCTCACAAAACTTTCTCCATGGGGAACATAATATTATTGTCTTTAAGAGGGGCTGAGGAGAAGCCTCCTCCCCCGCCCCCCTCTCCTCCTCGAGGGGAGCAGGAAGAAGAGTCGGAGGAATGGCCTTTAAGGCCCCCTCCACCTCCATGTCCTAATCCCGAAACATCTCATTCGCCGCCAATAGAGTCCGTTGTACAGAGAGCCATCAGAGAAGGAATGAAGGACATGTCGGTGGAAGAAAGGCTTGCTTTTGCTAGCACACACGGAGCTGGCCCCCAGCTCCCAGATCAGATAATAGATTTTGAAATGATCAAAGCTTTGCGAGAAAGCGTTGTTGAAAACGGCCCTACGGCTCCTTTTACAGAAGAAATTATGAATACTATCTCCGAAGCATCCTTGGCTCCTTATGATTGGTATTCTCTTGCTCGTGCAACTCTGGATGAAGTAGATTATTTACTGTGGAAGGAAGAATATTTGGAGACATGTCAAGAGCAAGCCCGCGCAAACGGAGGGCAGGATGCTCAGATAACTTACGAGATGCTGGCAGGACGGGGGCAGTATTCGGATGTACAAAATCAGTTCCGTTATGGGCCATGGGCGTATGAGCAAATCAGACTCTGTGGGAGGAAAGCTTGGTGGGCTTTACCAGCAAAGGGGGACCCTGAGGGAGGTTTTAGTAAATGTGTGCAGGGGCCTGCGGAGTCCTTTTCTGACTTTGTGGCTCGTCTCACTCAAGCAGTGAGACGACGGGTTCGACATGAGGCGGCAGGAGATATTTTAATTCGGCATTTAGTTTACGAAAACGCCAATGCTGACTGTAAGAAGTGGCTGACGTCTCTGGGAAGAGATAGGCAGGATGTGAGAAACAACAGGTGTTATAAGTGTGGAAAAGCAGGACATCTCAAAAAGGAATGTAGGCAACCGAGAAGGACACAAGGCGGCGCTCTCGGGAAAGGCGGAAGCACTCCGCCTCCAGATTCCATCCCTCTGTGTCCTAGGTGTCAGAAAGGGAACCACTGGGTCAATCAGTGTAGATCGAGATTCCATAGAAACGGGCAGCCGCTAGATCAAGGTAGAGGGCATGGTCACCCGCAGGGAAACAGCCAGAGGGGCGCCCCCCAGCCCCGTTATCAATAGGGGAAATGCGCCCTGCGAGGCTCACGGTGGATTCCCTTATCCGAGCAACTCCAGGAAGCGCGGGCCTGGATCTTAACAGCACCACAGCGGTCACTTTGACCCCTGATATTGCTCGGCAAGCTATTCCTACAGGAATTTGGGGACCTGTGCCACGGGGAACTTTTAGGATTAATCTTAGGGAGGAGTGGAAACACTCTTAAGAGGACTAACTGTTCTGCCTGGAGGTTTTGATTCAGATTATGGAGGAGAAATTCAAGTTATTCTACTAGAATGTAATCATGTTCTACAAATTAATCCAGGACAAAGAATTGCTCAGGTACTATTTCTCCCTTATGTTTAGCAAGGTGAGGCTATAAATAGAAAAGAGGAATGCAAGGATTTGGAAGCTTGGACATCTATTGGATACGTGAAATTAGCAAAACCCGTCCTATGATTAAATAAAAAATAGAGGGGAAACAATTTGGGGGTCTAGTGGACACTGGAGTGGATGTTAGTATTATCAGCAAGGAATTCTGGCCTCCGAGTTGGTCCACAGCAGAAGCTATGGGCTCAATTGGAAGGGGGTTGGGGGCAAGAGTTCCTGATCCTATACAATGGAAAGATGATAGACCTGTGTGGGTGGATCAGTGGCCATTAACCAAGGAGAAATTCAGTCATGGTCATGAATTTTAATACAAGAACAAATAGAAGCTGGTCACATAGAACCTTTTAATAGAATAGTCCTTGGAACACGCCTATATTTACAATCCCTAAAAATGTGACAGGAAAAAGGCAATTGTGACATGATCGTAGAGATCATGTCACAACCTGGACTCCCAGCGCCTTTACAACCTGGACTCTCAGCGCCTTCACAAATCCCTTTAAATTGGTGTCTCATAGTAGTGGATCTTAAAGATTGTTTTTTCACCATTCCCTTGGCATTTTCAGTGCCATCTAATAATAATATAGAAACCATGACAAGGTATCAATGGAAGGCTTAACCTCTGGGAATAGCCAATAGCCCTACTTTGTGTCAAAAATATGTGGCTCAAGCTGTTTAGCCTTTAAGAGACAAATGCTCCCAATGTTACATTATTCATTACATGGATGACTTGCTCTTAGCAAGCCCACGGAAGAGCAGACTTTGGTCATGTTTTCCCAATTAGAAAAGGTCCCTAGATTGGGACTTAAGAATTGCTCCAGAAAAGGTACGGAAAGAAACGCCTTTCCAATATCTGGGAACCAGAATTGAAAACCAATGCATTAGGCCTTAGAAAGTGGAGATAAGAAAAGATTATCTTAAAACTTGAATGATTTTCAGAAATTATTATGGATCTGAAGATCTCTACAGGACAGATTACAAATTTAATTTACTTAGAGGTGACTCTTAATCTTTCCTCTCCGGAACATTAACAGATGGAACTAGGAATGAAGTTGCTGAGAGTTGAGCAGGCAAATTTCCTCAGCCAAAGTAGCTCTGGTCCGGGCTGAATGACCTTTATTGGGACAAATTTACCCTATTGCAAATAGTTCCACTGAAGTCATCTTTCAAAATAAAAACTCTCCTGCCATTATTGAATGGGTTTCACTTAGGGCATCAATCCTCTAAAACTGCGGTTACCTATGTAGAACTATTGGCCCAGTTAATATTTCAAATTAGAAAACGTAAACGTCTTAGCGGGCAGCCCCAGTATATCTACCTCCCCCTCACTGGGAAGCAATTAGAAACGTTATTTCAGATTGATATAAATTGGCAAATTGGGTTTAAGTGGATATTCAGGGGAACTTGGCTGTCACCTATTAAAAGATTAATTACAATTTTTGTATAATACCTCCATCATTATACAAAAAAATACAGGTAGAAACCTATCTCTGGAGCTTTAACTGTTTTACTGATGGATCATCAAATGGGAAAGCTGCCTATCATACGATAAATTCAGACCGAATCATACTGACCAGTCATACTCTGTACAAAGAATTGAACTAGAAGCTATTAAGGCTGCATTTCAGGATTTCTGAGAGCCTCTTAATATCATCTCTGATTCCTTTTATGCTGTGAACTTAGTAAATAGAATTGAAATTGCCCGGTTGAAATGACTTGGTGACCAAAGTTTACTTTTACTATTTAAACAAGTTCAGCAGATTTTACAACAGAGGCAATATCCTATTTATATCACATACATTGGGGCTGGTAGTGTCTTAACCTGGTCCTTTAACAAAAGGAAATGCACCTGCTGATCAATTGGTTGCTTTATTAAAAGAAGCCTTAGGATCTCATCAGCTTTTACATCAGCCTGCCAAAATGCTGTCTAAACAATCATTCAAAGGGCAAAACAGATTATTAAGGAATGTCCCACTTGCATGTTTCATCTGCCTCAAGGGCCTACCACAGGAGTCTACCCTAGAGGTTTGCTAAGAGCATATCTGGCAAATGGATGTAACGTGTTATACTTCCTTTGGATGCCTTGGGCGTTATATGTCTCTAGACATCTTTTCAAAAGTCCTATGGGCTGTTGCATCTACAGGAGAAACAGTGAAACGGGTCATTAATCATTGCCTAGCTGCTTTTGTCATGGGAGTTTCAAAAGTTATTAAAACTGATAATGGGCCTGCTTTACCCAAGCTGTGATTTCCAGGATTTTTGTAAACGGAAAATTCAGCACGTTATAGGAACACCATATCATTCCCAAGGACAGGCCATCAGTGGCTAAAATCCTATCTTGGGGGGGGGTGGGGGGAAGGAAAGTGGAGGGATGATGGAGAAATCACCTGAGTGGAGGCTGCACCAAGCCTTAATTACTTTAAATTTTTTCACTTGTAATGCTGGTGGAAAGACCTATGGAGCTACATGGGTGTCAGAATAAAACAAAAGAAAATGGCTAGTTAAATGGCAAGATCCCGAATCTGGTTTATGGAAGGGACCCGACCCATGATTAACCTTTGGCAGAGGGTATGCTTCTATATTCCCAGAAAATTTTTCCAAACCCGTGTGGATTCCTGCTAGAAATATTAAACTGAAACAGGGATCCAAGAGAGAAACTAGCCAGACTAATGAGGACCTTGTGCCTGGAGAGCCACACGCCAGGCAGCTGCAGACAATCAGCTACGTCAGTCTTGGAGAGCAGGACTCCAAGCAGTCCACTGAAGATGAGGAGCAGGAGGACGAGCCGGACAGCAAACAGCCCGGAGACCACGTGGGGCATGGTGAAGAAGACGGTACAGACACCCCAGAACGCCTTTCTTGCGATGCTAGCAGTAATCGGCTGTATGGTAATATTATCCGGGGCAAATGGGGAAATATTTTGAACTTAGGTTCCCGACCCTTCACGGATAAGACCCCTTAAGTGGGCTGATCCCCCACCTAATGTAGTCAGTCCCCAATAATACCAAACACCTTGGTCGTCTGGGAGGAACATGGGTGGGGCAAGGGGGTATAATCACACAGGTGTCGCCACCCAGCTTCCCTTTTGGAAGACACAACAAAATCAAACTGCTGCTCCTTTGTGTGTAAAATTAGAGATGTTTCCGGCTCGCTTGGACACCAAAGGGGAGGGGACTATCACTACTTGGTCCTGGGAGAGGAGCGGAAAATATAACTAAGACCTTGCCTATACAAAAAGAAATGGACAGCTAGTTTGAAATGAAATTGCCATGGCCTAGAGCAAAGGATATCCTTACATAATATTATTCTACAATGTCATAGTTTTTGATATTTTACAACAGCATGTTGAACAATTAACCCAAACAAACTTACAAACTAATTCTTTGCATGTTTGGCAGCAATTTAAAAAGGATTTGGAAGGATTTAATCCCTTCCACTGTGTGGAAGGCCCCCTCGGAAGGCACCTGAGCATTCGCTATCAGCTGCTCTTGCCCTTTTTGTCACGGGCAAGAGGGGCCAATTTTGGCAATTTTCTCACAATCCAATTTCCCACAGCTGCTGCCTGAGCTCTCTTGTTCATGCTGAGGTTGAAGCCTCGTGGCGGCTGGTATCATGGATCTGTCTCTGCCCAATGGTGTGAGCTGGGCCCTCCCTCGAGAAGAAACCTGGGTTCCCCAAGATCTGTGATCTCTGTGATCAGTGCTGGGCGTGGAGGCCACAGGGGCATAGGCTACTAAGGAGACGGAACTGAACCTCACATCACCCTGCTTGGCCCCGGAGGATGGCTGGTTAGCCAGAGACGGGTAAGATTCCTCAAGGGAGGAACAACCTAAGACAGGCACAGTCGCAGAGGGGCCATCAGGAGAGAAAGGACCTGGAGGTCAACAGATGGGGCACAGACCCTCATGCCCCCCTCTGCCCAACCTTGCAGGTGTGGGCCTGAAACCACCACCCCTTCTGAGGGAGGCCTCCTGCCCCCATGGCTGCTTCGCTTCCCAGGCCCAGCTCAGATTGGGACCCAGGTAACGAGACTTGGCCCAGCTCAGATCAGGACACGGGCAATAGACGGAGACTTGGCCAACGGCAGCTGCCCTATATCTATAATAAATCCAGCCTATACCAGGAATGCTCAGGGCCTTCTCAAGGATGTAGATCACATGTGTCAAACACAAGGCCCGCGGGCCAAATCCAGCCCGCCAGGCCTTGCAATGTGGCCCGCACCGCGCTGTCATCACTGCACTCCGCTGTCAGTTTATGACATTGTCAGTTTATGACTGTTCAGTTAACCATTCGGCCCGCGATTTAGGCTGGATTTTAGATTTTGGCCCCTTCTCTGATTGAGTTCGACACCCCTAATGTAGATAATCCTTTCCACTGATATTTACAGGGTAAACTAAGATTGTTAAGAGTATTAAATTTGACAGTAAAATAGTAGTCAAGTTTTCAGATTAATTTAAATTGGCTAATTGAAATAAGTGAATATTCAATAAAAGTTAATTGTATTAGACAAAAAGCTGTTCCTAAAGTATTAACTAAAATTTCTATTGGCAGTTTATCTCATGGTAAAATTGCTTAACATGCAATGAACCTAAAGCAGTCTTATTTAAAGTCATCAAGACTGCATTATAAAAGTTTTCCAAAAGCCTCCTAATTAAAATAAAAAAGGGGGGGGGATAGTGGAGTAATATTATGTAAGGAAAAATGTCCTGAAAGTAAATTACATCTAGAAATTGTTTACTTTGAAAACTAATTTTCATTTGTAATGCCAATAGCAAGACAACCATTAAAAACACATTGTGCCAAAACCGGTTTGGCTCAGCGGTAGAGTGTCGGTCTTCGGACTGAAAGGTCCCAGGTTCGATTCCGGTCAAGGGCATGTATGTTGGTTGCGGGCACATCCCCAGTGAGGGGGGTGGGGTGTGTGTGTGTGTGTGTGTGTGTGTGTGTGTGCAAGAGGCAGCTGGTCGATGTTTCTCTCTCATTGACGTTTCTAGCTCTCTCTCCCCCTTCCTCTCTGTAAAAAAAAACAAACACACACACACACACACACATTGTGCCAAAATAAACCAAAGGAAAATTGTTTTTTTGGGGGGGAAGGAGGGAAGAGAAAGGATCCCAAGTAAAATTTATAGAAAAGATTCCTTTATTAACTTTTGGTCGAGAATATGTTTGTATATTTTCAGAAAAGAACTCCCAAGACTATGTGGCTTCCTGAGGTAGAGAGGAGTTGACAGGCGGGTCTGCTCCAACCACGAAGACAAGAGGAAGATGGACGCTGACTCCACCTTGCCATGCTAGCAGTCAGCAGCTGTGCGTCACTGCAGGTTACCCAGGACCAAACCGGAGAGGGTTGGACCTGCATTGCCACCATTTGTCCACCACCCAGATATCATTGCTGACATGTACACATGAGGAACTGTTTGACATTGAAACTGGGACTCGGGTGCGGCCAGGCCTGTAGCAGCAACAGCCAAGTCCAGAGCAACTAGGTCGGGAGCGGCAGTGACCAGACCTGGAGCAGCTGGTTGTGGAACGAACCAGAGCAACAGAGGCCAGGCCCGGAGCATCCAGGCCCGAAACAGCTCGCTCCTCGCCTGTCCCTGCCCACGGCTGCCTCTCAGACATGGCTGGAAACTTTTGCGGGAACTTGAGGGTCTGCTGAATCAAGTGATGAAGGCTTAGATCTGGATGTGTTGACTTAGTATAGCGCTGGGGTGTTGATCTGTGAGTGCCTTGGGTGGGGCCTGGATGAGGCTGGTTGACCTATTTGGAAGTGTCTTTTGTGTGAAGTGTATCATTGGGCATGTGGAGGTATTATTGATATGAGAAAATGCTAAGTAACAGATTTACTATCTGAAAAGGGATTTACTATCGGGGAAAGGGAGGGAGGAAGAGACTGAACATAAACTGTGCACCTATGGATGAGGACAATGGGGGATGGGGAGGGGGCAGAGGGTGGGGAGGGAACCTGGTGGAGGGGGGAAGAAATGAGGAACCTTTGTAATAATATGAACAATAAAGATTGATTTAAAAAAAAAAGAAAAAAAAGAAACTGGGACTCGGAACTGTTGGACATTGAAATTGGGACTCAAACATTTTTTGTTCTTATATTTTTATTTCTGGTCTGCAGATGCAAGATTTTTTTAAAGAAAAGAAACCGGATTGAGGGGGTGGGGGAGGTGCCGGAAACTGATCATTGTCCCACTATTGAAGAGATGTGGACAGGGAGTACGGAAGGCTGGTCAACCTTAAAAATGCTCTGAAAGGTCGGAGCTAATCACTCATTGTATAGTTGAGACATTGGTAGCGAAGCAGCTCCCACCTGTTAGTCTTGTGTAAATTTTTGCTGATTGGCTAGTATTGGAATTGCCTGCCTAAAGGATATGGGTGTATCTCATAACCTTAATAAGAGTGGGGTGGGCTCCTGCATGGCCCCCAGTATTCCCAAATTTATACTTGCCTAGTCTCTCTCATTTGTGTGCACCCTCCTTCAGAACCCAAACCCTGAACCATACAGGACCTGAAAAAGTGTTCCCACGTCCCCTGTTTTACAAGTGGGGAAGAGAGGCCTACAGAGGTTCTTTTGCTGGGAGACACCTCCCTGTTCTGCTGCCTGGGCAAGAAGACCAGGATTCAAATTCCTACCGGACACGAGCCACCTGTTGTGGTTGTGATCGGCGGCGCAAATGAAGGTGGACTTCGTTCTGAAGGGAATAGGGAAGGAGGAGGTGGGGCGTTTTTAAGCATGAGCTCTGCCCTGAACAGCTAACTTGGGAACTGGGCGGAGGGGGAGCTGAAGGCGTGTTTCAAGCCTGGGGAGGGAAGATGATGCCGTTTTGGGGAATGCACTATCACCCACCAAGAAGGACCTGGGCACAAGGCAGATAATTGGTGTAGAGCTCAGTCAGGACAGGGGTGTGAGCAGGAGTTACGGGTTTGGGAGGACGTCTCAGAGGTCCAGATAGGGAAAGCGGGCAATCCAGGATCTCACTTGAGTCTCGGGCGGCTGGGAAAGACAGGCCAGCTGGGATGAGCCCGGGATACTGATGGGCCCGGTGGAGAGGAGAACGGGAGAAGGACGGGACAGGAACCCGGAGAAGGGTCAGGGTCAGGGCGTGAACCCAAAGGCCAAGTCCCCCGCCAAGAAAGCGAAGGCCTAGTCAACGGGCCATAACACCAGTGCCGGCACAGACACCAGCCCCTGCGAGGCCAAGGCAGAACGCGGTCTGAAGTGAGACGTCCATGTTTTCACTTCAAGGCCCAGGTCCAGGGCAGACTTCTGCAACCAAGCTAAGCCCCGGGGAAGCTAAGGATCAGAGGAAGAGCATGAATACTTAACACTGTCCTTGAACTCCCTCACCTGCGGGTAGGGAAGTGATTTAAGTACAGAAACGATCAAAAGTTAAAACCTACAGGTTTTATGGTTCTCTTCCTAAAGCAATAATAGATTTGAAAGACTGCTTTGAGAGTGGCATAGGCATAGGCCTTTACTGTGACGGACACAAAGCCAGGGGGGCTTCCTGTAAAGTGAAGGGCACGGGGGTGGGGGTAGAAGAGGGAGGCTGGAGGCTGGTAGATGGGAGCAGCGCCCTCTCGGGGTCGGCCAGGCAGAGGAAATGGAGAGGACAGACAGCTGAGGGGAACATCTCGGGCTACAGGTGTGTGCGCGCTCAGCAACTTGGCTCCTGTGAGTGGGCGAGTCCCCCAGACCACCGTGTCTCAGGAAGCCCGGTTTCTGTGTAGTCCCCGCAAGGTTTGCCTTGAGGTTGTGTGCGCTTCCCCGACCCCCAACCCGCACACCTCACCTCTTTCATGAGTCACTAGTAACTGCCAAGCCCAGACGCGAGCCAAGAGGCCCAGCCTGCACCGAGGCCTCCCTACCTACGCGGGGTAGAAGGGGCCGGGCAGAGACCCAGAGGCGGCCCTGAAACAGGGGGATGGCGGGCGAGGCAGTCCCTTCACTGGTCCTTCCCCCATTTTCTAACGTCTGGAGAGGCAAAGGGAGAGGAGAAAGCAGGTTGTGTGCAGAACAGCGGGACACGGAAGTACGTTTAAGCATCAGGGCCTCCTTGGCGGTGCGCGGGGAGACGCCCTCCCATCCCCTCAGCCGGGGAGCTGCTTAACGAGCACAGCCCGGCCTTTGAGGCAGCCCGGTGCGCTCTGCACCGTCGAGCGCGCGGCCCAACGGGGTGTGGGAGTCTAACCAACCTCGGGCCCCTGACTGTGAGAACCGGGTCCTAGGGCCCACACTGCAACCTAAGCCCGGACGCCCGGACTCTTTCACACGCCACCCCCTCGGTGTTGGGAAGAGTCCTATGCTCCCCTACCCGGTAACCGCCCCGCCCGACCACACCGCCACCCGACGGCCCGAGCGCCACAGCTCCTCCGTGCGGTAGTGGGTGGCTCTGAAAAGAGCCTTTGGATGCGGTGGGTGGAACCCGCAGGCGAGCGAGCGAGCGAGCGAGAGGTTCTTAGGCGCGCTCCCCGCGGATGCGGCGGGCCAGCTGGATGTCCTTGGGCATGATGGTGACGCGCTTGGCGTGGATGGCGCACAGGTTGGTGTCCTCGAACAGCCCCACCAGGTAGGCCTCGCTCGCCTCCTGCAGCGCCATGACGGCCGAGCTCTGAAAGCGCAGGTCGGTCTTGAAGTCCTGCGCGATCTCGCGCACCAGGCGCTGGAACGGCAGCTTGCGGATCAGCAGCTCCGTGGACTTCTGGTAGCGCCGGATCTCGCGCAGCGCCACGGTGCCGGGCCGGTAGCGGTGCGGCTTCTTCACGCCGCCCGTGGCCGGCGCGCTCTTGCGGGCCGCCTTGGTGGCCAGCTGCTTGCGCGGGGCCTTGCCACCGGTCGACTTCCGGGCGGTCTGCTTCGTACGGGCCATGGCGATGCGAGGCGCGAGCTGCACGACACGAGACGGCGGGGTCGGTAGCGCGGTCCCGGGCCTCCGCAGCCGCCTTTATAGCCACAGTCCTTCCCCGATTGGGCGGCTCGGTAAAATTGAAAGTCCCGCGCTGGCTGTTCATTGGCTGTGACGTCATCCTCCCTGGCGCGCCCGATTGGCTGGGGCAGAATCTTCCCTGCCCCCACCCTGTCTACTCTCGGGCTGGCCAACAGCTTTTCCTGCCCGGTTTTTCCTTTCTCTCAGGCCGAGTCCTTTTTCTTGTTTTCCAAACTGTCAGGACGTCCTTCCGTAGCCCTTCACTCCCTAGGACACGCTATCTACCCGCAATGCCCTCCTTCCTTTCCACGCCCGAACCTAGCTTCCATCTTCCGTTTGTTCCGCTCCCTTTCCCCCCTCCCCCCCTCTCCCCGGCGGGCCCTTCGTCAATCAGAAGGATCGCTTTTCCCGCCTTTAGGACCGGAAATTTGTCCGGCCCAGGCTCAAGACCCCGCCCCCGAAAGCCCTAACCTCCGCCGGGAAGGCGTCTTCTCGATTCAAAAAAAAACGAAAACAAAAAAACACACCACGAAACACACAGAAAACCTTTAGAGTCAGCTCAGTTAGGCCAAACTGCAGGTTCGCCCTAGTCCCGAAAACGACCGACTGGGGTGGGCTGTGTCAGCGGACGGTCCCCTCCCTACCTGACACCAAGTGCTGGGCAGAGGTCTAGGGGGCGAAGGGAGCTTGCGTGCTGGGGGCGGCCTCTCAAGAGGCGTTGTGACAAGGGTTTCGTTCCCTTCATCTGCCGTGACCGTGTCTACGGCCCGACCCACCCCGCCCAGGTTAGGCAAGCCAGGCGCTCGGGGAGGGACGGTTGGGAGCCCAAGGCAAGCCGAGCGGCCGGCACCGGCCTCCCTTGCACATGCGGGGGCGGGACCGGCACTTTCTACCTTGGGCGTCGGGACACGGAGGAGACAGGGTACAATAGTAACAGCTCTTTTACTTGAAGGAGTGGGTGGCTCTGAAAAGAGCCTTTGATTTCACAGGTGCCCCTCCGCAACGGGGGGACTGGGTGGGCGCCAGGCGCACTGCCTCACTTGCCCTTCGCCTTGTGGTGGCTCTCCGTCTTCTTGGGGAGCAGCACGGCCTGGATGTTGGGCAGAACGCCGCCCTGGGCGATGGTGACTTTGCCCAGCAGCTTGTTCAGCTCCTCGTCGTTGCGGATGGCCAGCTGCAGGTGGCGAGGGATGATGCGCGTCTTCTTGTTGTCGCGGGCCGCGTTGCCCGCCAGCTCCAGGATCTCGGCGGTCAGGTACTCCAGCACGGCCGCCATGTACACCGGCGCGCCGGCTCCCACCCGCTCGGCGTAGTTGCCCTTGCGCAGGAGGCGGTGCACACGCCCCACGGGGAACTGCAGGCCGGCGCGGGACGAGCGCGACTTGGCCTTAGCGCGGGCCTTGCCTCCTTGTTTGCCACGACCAGACATGACGGCGACACGTACTGCGAGCAGCTCCCGACTGACGGCCGAGAAAGTCTCCCTAAACGGCTCCCTTTCACCTTTTTATAGGCAGAACGGCGATTCTTCACCGAGCGCCTTGATTGGCTAAAGCGCGGCTTTGTCCTGTTGGCCAATAGGAGATCGCAGACAGAATACACTCATTTGCATAATCTCGCCCCCACCCCAAGACGAGCGCCACTGAAAGCCCGCCAATCACAACGCGGCGTACTCGGGACCTTAATTTGCATACAGCCTCTATAAGTACCGAGCCGCTTCCGGTAGCCCTGGTCCCGCTGCTGTCTTTGCGTGCCCGGTCTTTTTCCTCTGCCGCTGGTGCTTCCCGCTATGCCTGAGCCGGCCAAGTCCGCTCCCGCGCCCAAGAAGGGCTCGAAGAAAGCGGTCACCAAGGCCCAGAAGAAGGATGGCAAGAAGCGCAAGCGCAGCCGCAAGGAGAGCTACTCCATCTACGTGTACAAGGTGCTCAAGCAGGTCCACCCGGACACCGGCATCTCGTCCAAGGCCATGGGCATCATGAACTCCTTCGTCAACGACATCTTCGAGCGCATCGCCGGCGAGGCGTCGCGCCTGGCGCACTACAACAAGCGCTCCACCATCACGTCCCGGGAGATCCAGACGGCCGTGCGCCTGCTGCTGCCCGGCGAGCTGGCCAAGCACGCCGTGTCCGAGGGCACCAAGGCCGTCACCAAGTACACCAGCTCCAAGTGAGGCCCGCCAGGGACGCGGCGCGGCGCTCGCAAGAGTCGTCGGACGCATGGACCCTCTCCCCCCCCCCCCCCCAAAGGCTCTTTTCAGAGCCACCCACCTTTCTCGCTGAAAGAGCTTGCCGCGTCTCTGGTCCCCGGCTTCGGTGCCCGCCCGAAGCCCTCTTGTTCGCCGAGGCGGCCTTCTGCCTGAACTGCTTGGACAACGAAGGCAGGGTCCGAGGTTGAGTCCTATGTTGGTCAACAGCTTGGTTGGTATTCCTGTGCAAAAGTGCATCTGCAGGGGGGCACGGGTTGGGTCTCCCAACAGGGGGCCTTGGAAAAGGGAGGTGGAAAGCGCCTGGGCAGGACTAAGTTATCTCAGGGTCCCTCCCAAGAGCACAGGTCCCAGTGGCAGCAGGCCTCCAAACACGGGTGTCTTGTGTTTCAGCCTGCTGACTGCCAAGGTGCCCTCTAGAGCAGTGTTTCCCAAACTTCTCTCATGATGAGAATCACCTGGTGGAGTTGTTAAACTACAGATTCCTGAATCCCAACTAAGTAATGCTAAACTAGAATTTCTGGGAACATATACCTATATGTGATTCTCATCATGAGAGAAGTTTGGGAAACACTGCCCTAGAGGAATGGTGCTGCTGCTGATCTGGGGAAAGCAAAGCGGTCTTCCCAAGCAATCTGTGTGGGTGTACTCCCTCTAGGGTTGTCTTCCCCCAAGATGCTTGGAGAGGGCTTAGGCCAGCCGGTGGTGTTTCTGCTGTGGGTGTAAAAGGGGCCACATGCTAACCTGACAAGCTATGCCTTGCAAACTCAAAAGAGACCTAAAGTCATCACAGAGGATGGTCTGAAATATAAAAGCAGTGATGGTGAGTAGTCACATGCTAGGCTGGTTTCTTCACTGACAAGGTCAACCTTTACCTTAATTGGGCCTCTCTTTGTATCTGTGATCATATATCCTTGAAATGTCTGGATAACTTGTGACTTCCCTTCCTCCAGAACCCTTGGTGCAGAACCCAAAGTTCCTGGCCGCCAGGTCAGATACCACAAATTCTGTCATTGTTAATTGCAGACTGATAACTATTCTGCACCCACCAAAATATGTATCTGGTATCATTTTATTTTATTCCAACCTCAGGGGTTTCCCTGCTTTGCTTTGTCCTCCATATCACCTATGGATTTCATGACCTATCTAAGTCCCCTCTTTTGATTGATGAGATACCACCATTATCTGGAACATTATCCCAATCCTTGAAATACTACTTCCTGGCAATTGTTTGCTCAAACAAACTCATAAAATCATTCGCAGGTTTGAATATTTTTATGTTCTTTTACAGTTAACAGCTTGGTCCTCATCTCCTCGGTCTCAGATCCTAACCCAGGTGGCCTGGCTCATCTGCCTTCTGCATTTTTATTTCCTGCTGTTTTGCAAAGAAACCAAACAAGTGAGACCCAAAGTATATGTATGTATATAATACATACATATGTAATATATACATACATATGTGTATCTATACATACGTATGTATGTACATATGTATGTATGTATACATACATACATATGAACTCGTTCGTCAACGACATCGAGCGCATCGCCGGCGAGTGCGATGGGTGCACGAAATTCGTGCACATTAAAAGGGTATTAATTAGAGGAAATAATATTGCAATTGTCCTTTATAATAGAAGTGTCAGAAATGAAAGAGAATTAGTAAAATGTATATGAAAACCGTCCTGTCAAAGTCTGGGCACACCACGAGACCCAGAGTAAAGTCCCCGTCCATCCACATGCTCCTCAAAATCGCGTGAGTCCCAGACCGGGCCGCCCTCCCCCACATTTGGCTACATCCGGACCAGGTCAGTTCCATCCTTGTCAAGCCCCACAGAGCAGGGGGCATAGCCTCAGGTCCCCTAGCCTGGTGCCAGGGGCGAGGCCTGAGGATCCCCAGCCCAGACCAGGGCGGGGAGTGCGCCTTGAGGTCCTCCATCAAGCCCTGCTGGGCGGGGGATGCGATCTGAGTTCCCCTGTCAAGCTTGAGGGTGACAGGGGAGGGCGTAACCTCAAGTCCCTGCTGATTGCTCTTTTTAAAAATATATATTTTTTATTGATTTTTTTTACATCGATGAGAATCATTGATCAGCTGCCTCTTGCACACCCGGTACTGGGGATGTGACCGCAATCTGGGACCTTTCAGTCCGCAGGCCGACTTCTATCCACTGGGCCAAACCGTTTTCAGCTTCTGATTGCTCTTAAGGCTCCTTATGGGGACTAGGCTTCAGCTGTGGGTGCAGCCATCTTTGTGACAGTGATGATCAATTAGCATATATATAAAATTTCTATTTTTGTAGTTCTGTAATACCACCACCGAACACATTTGTTTCTTCCCTGGAACAATCCATTCTCTCTGAAAATACCAAAACAGGGGCACTAAAAAATAGTAATACACAGGGAGGGGGCGATCATTTTGATGAGAACCACAACATATATTTTTCACTCTTTTTTGTTGCTGTTGTTAATCTTCACCCGCGAATAGTTATCCATTTTATAGAATGGACAGTACTGGTAAGAGACAAGAGACATGCATATGAGACACATCCATCCATTGGTTCCCTCCTTACTCACCCTGACCAGGGTGGGGGAATCCAGCCTGCAATGGAGGTACAGGCCCTTGACAAGGATTGAGCGCAGGACCCTTCAATCTGTAGGCCCAACCTCTATGCAGAGCCAAACCTGCTAGGGCTGTTTCTTTTATGTTGAAAAAGCTTAGCCTAATTGAGGGTGATCACACATTAACTAGAAGTCTGAATATCGCTGAACATCCAGTCTGATACACTCATTCGAGGAAACGGCGACTTATGTGAACACTAGCCTAGGGATATCCAGGAACATTTTCTTAGACATTAGGCTACTCTACATTTGGAAGGCTGACGTCGAAATTAAACTTGGGTAGGGCATTTTAACTTGAATACTGGACTGAAGCGAAGCTGCTCCTGGGGAAACAAGGAAACATTTGTAGTGACGCCAAATGGTTACCAAAAAAGCACATCACCAACAGGAGAGTGAGACTTTTAGAGATCTAACCCTTCCCAACTCCAAAACTCATTAAAAATAAGTCAAAAGGGAAATTTACTTTACTGGAATAACTACGAAGAGCCCGAAACCCAACCCCTGCCCCCCTGCAGATGCACTTTTGCACAGGGATACCAACCAAGCTGTTGACCAACATAGGACTCAACCTCGGACCCTGCCTTCGTTGTCCAAGCAGTTCAGGCAGAAGGCCGCCTCGGCGAACAAGAGGGCTTCGGGCGGGCACCGAAGCCGGGGACCAGAGACGCGGCAAGCTCTTTCAGCGAGAAAGGTGGGTGGCTCTGAAAAGAGCCTTTGGGGGGGGGGGGGGGGAGGGTCCATGCGTCCGACGACTCTTGCGAGCGCCGCGCCGCGTCCCTGGCGGGCCTCACTTGGAGCTGGTGTACTTGGTGACGGCCTTGGTGCCCTCGGACACGGCGTGCTTGGCCAGCTCGCCGGGCAGCAGCAGGCGCACGGCCGTCTGGATCTCCCGGGACGTGATGGTGGAGCGCTTGTTGTAGTGCGCCAGGCGCGACGCCTCGCCGGCGATGCGCTCGAAGATGTCGTTGACGAAGGAGTTCATGATGCCCATGGCCTTGGACGAGATGCCGGTGTCCGGGTGGACCTGCTTGAGCACCTTGTACACGTAGATGGAGTAGCTCTCCTTGCGGCTGCGCTTGCGCTTCTTGCCATCCTTCTTCTGGGCCTTGGTGACCGCTTTCTTCGAGCCCTTCTTGGGCGCGGGAGCGGACTTGGCCGGCTCAGGCATAGCGGGAAGCACCAGCGGCAGAGGAAAAAGACCGGGCACGCAAAGACAGCAGCGGGACCAGGGCTACCGGAAGCGGCTCGGTACTTATAGAGGCTGTATGCAAATTAAGGTCCCGAGTACGCCGCGTTGTGATTGGCGGGCTTTCAGTGGCGCTCGTCTTGGGGTGGGGGCGAGATTATGCAAATGAGTGTATTCTGTCTGCGATCTCCTATTGGCCAACAGGACAAAGCCGCGCTTTAGCCAATCAAGGCGCTCGGTGAAGAATCGCCGTTCTGCCTATAAAAAGGTGAAAGGGAGCCGTTTAGGGAGACTTTCTCGGCCGTCAGTCGGGAGCTGCTCGCAGTACGTGTCGCCGTCATGTCTGGTCGTGGCAAACAAGGAGGCAAGGCCCGCGCTAAGGCCAAGTCGCGCTCGTCCCGCGCCGGCCTGCAGTTCCCCGTGGGGCGTGTGCACCGCCTCCTGCGCAAGGGCAACTACGCCGAGCGGGTGGGAGCCGGCGCGCCGGTGTACATGGCGGCCGTGCTGGAGTACCTGACCGCCGAGATCCTGGAGCTGGCGGGCAACGCGGCCCGCGACAACAAGAAGACGCGCATCATCCCTCGCCACCTGCAGCTGGCCATCCGCAACGACGAGGAGCTGAACAAGCTGCTGGGCAAAGTCACCATCGCCCAGGGCGGCGTTCTGCCCAACATCCAGGCCGTGCTGCTCCCCAAGAAGACGGAGAGCCACCACAAGGCGAAGGGCAAGTGAGGCAGTGCGCCTGGCGCCCACCCAGTCCCCCCGTTGCGGAGGGGCACCTGTGAAATCAAAGGCTCTTTTCAGAGCCACCCACTCCTTCAAGTAAAAGAGCTGTTACTATTGTACCCTGTCTCCTCCGTGTCCCGACGCCCAAGGTAGAAAGTGCCGGTCCCGCCCCCGCATGTGCAAGGGAGGCCGGTGCCGGCCGCTCGGCTTGCCTTGGGCTCCCAACCGTCCCTCCCCGAGCGCCTGGCTTGCCTAACCTGGGCGGGGTGGGTCGGGCCGTAGACACGGTCACGGCAGATGAAGGGAACGAAACCCTTGTCACAACGCCTCTTGAGAGGCCGCCCCCAGCACGCAAGCTCCCTTCGCCCCCTAGACCTCTGCCCAGCACTTGGTGTCAGGTAGGGAGGGGACCGTCCGCTGACACAGCCCACCCCAGTCGGTCGTTTTCGGGACTAGGGCGAACCTGCAGTTTGGCCTAACTGAGCTGACTCTAAAGGTTTTCTGTGTGTTTCGTGGTGTGTTTTTTTGTTTTCGTTTTTTTTTGAATCGAGAAGACGCCTTCCCGGCGGAGGTTAGGGCTTTCGGGGGCGGGGTCTTGAGCCTGGGCCGGACAAATTTCCGGTCCTAAAGGCGGGAAAAGCGATCCTTCTGATTGACGAAGGGCCCGCCGGGGAGAGGGGGGGAGGGGGGAAAGGGAGCGGAACAAACGGAAGATGGAAGCTAGGTTCGGGCGTGGAAAGGAAGGAGGGCATTGCGGGTAGATAGCGTGTCCTAGGGAGTGAAGGGCTACGGAAGGACGTCCTGACAGTTTGGAAAACAAGAAAAAGGACTCGGCCTGAGAGAAAGGAAAAACCGGGCAGGAAAAGCTGTTGGCCAGCCCGAGAGTAGACAGGGTGGGGGCAGGGAAGATTCTGCCCCAGCCAATCGGGCGCGCCAGGGAGGATGACGTCACAGCCAATGAACAGCCAGCGCGGGACTTTCAATTTTACCGAGCCGCCCAATCGGGGAAGGACTGTGGCTATAAAGGCGGCTGCGGAGGCCCGGGACCGCGCTACCGACCCCGCCGTCTCGTGTCGTGCAGCTCGCGCCTCGCATCGCCATGGCCCGTACGAAGCAGACCGCCCGGAAGTCGACCGGTGGCAAGGCCCCGCGCAAGCAGCTGGCCACCAAGGCGGCCCGCAAGAGCGCGCCGGCCACGGGCGGCGTGAAGAAGCCGCACCGCTACCGGCCCGGCACCGTGGCGCTGCGCGAGATCCGGCGCTACCAGAAGTCCACGGAGCTGCTGATCCGCAAGCTGCCGTTCCAGCGCCTGGTGCGCGAGATCGCGCAGGACTTCAAGACCGACCTGCGCTTCCAGAGCTCGGCCGTCATGGCGCTGCAGGAGGCGAGCGAGGCCTACCTGGTGGGGCTGTTCGAGGACACCAACCTGTGCGCCATCCACGCCAAGCGCGTCACCATCATGCCCAAGGACATCCAGCTGGCCCGCCGCATCCGCGGGGAGCGCGCCTAAGAACCTCTCGCTCGCTCGCTCGCTCGCCTGCGGGTTCCACCCACCGCATCCAAAGGCTCTTTTCAGAGCCACCCACTACCGCACGGAGGAGCTGTGGCGCTCGGGCCGTCGGGTGGCGGTGTGGTCGGGCGGGGCGGTTACCGGGTAGGGGAGCATAGGACTCGTTCCAACACCGAGGGGGTGGCGTGTGAAAGAGTCCGGGCGTTCGGGCTTAGGTTGCAGTGTGGGCCCTAGGACCCGGTTCTCACAGTCAGGGGCCCGAGGTTGGTTAGACTCCCACACCCCGTTGGGCCGCGCGCTCTACGGTGCAGAGCGCACCGGGCTGCCTTTCAAAGGCCGGGCTGCGCTCGTTAAGCAGCTCCCCGGCTGAGGGGATGGGAGGGCCCCTCCCCGCGCACCGCCAAGGAGGCCCTGATGCTTAAACGTACTTCCGTGTCCCGCTGTTCTGCACACAACCTGCTTTCCCCACTCCCTTTGCCTCTCCAGACGTTAGAAAACGGGGGAAGGACCAGTGAAGGGGCTGCCTCGCCCGCCATCCCCCTGTTTCAGGGCCGCCTCTGGGTCTCTGCCCGGCCCCTTCTACGCAGCGTAGGTAGGGAGGCCTCGGTGCAGGCTGGGCCTCTTGGCTCGCGTCTGGGCTTGGCAGTTACTAGTGACTCATGAAAGAGGTGAGGTGTGCGGGTTGGGGGTCGGGGAAGCGCACACAACCTCAAGGCAAACCTTGCGGGGACTACACAGAAACCGGGCTTCCTGAGACACGGTGGTCTGGGGGACTCGCCCACTCACAGGAGCCAAGTAGCTGAGCGCACACACACCTGTAGCCCGAGATGCTCCCCTCAGCTGTCTGTCCTCTCCATTTCCTCTGCCTGGCCGACCCCGAGAGGGCGCTGCTCCCATCTACCAGCCTCCAGCCTCCCTCTTCTACCCCCAACCCCCGTGCCCTTCACTTTACAGGAAGCCCCCTGGCTTTGTGCCACTCTAAAGCAGTCTTTCAAATCATTCTATTACCATAAAACATGTAGGTTTTAACTTTTGATCGTTTCTGTACTTAAATCACTTCCCTACCCGCAGGTGAGGGAGTTCAAGGACAGTGTTAAGTATTCATGCTCTTCCTCTCATCCTTAGCTTCCCCGTGGCTTAGCTTGGTTGCAGAAGTCTGCCTTGGACCTGGGCCTTGAAGTGAAAACATGGACGTCTCACTTCAGACCGCGTTCTGTCTTGGCCTCGCAGGGGCTGGTGTCTGTGCCGGCACTGGTGTTATGGCCCGTTGACTAGGCCTTCGCTTTCTTGGCGGGGGACTTGGCCTTTGGGTTCACGCCCTGACCCTGACCCTGACCCTTCTCCGGGTCCCCATCCCGGCCTTCTCCCGTTCTCCTCTCCACCGGGCCCATCAGTATCCCGGGCTCATCCCAGCTGGCCTGTCTTTCCCAGCCGCCCGAGACTCAAGTGAGATCCTGGATTGCCCGCTTTCCCTATCTGGACCTCTGAGACGTCCTCCCAAACCCGTAACTCCTGCTCACACCCCTATCCTGACTGAGCTCTACACCAATTATCTGCCTTGTGCCCAGGTCCTTCTTGGTGGGTGATAGTGCATTCCCCAAAACGGCATCATCTTCCCTCCCCAGGCTTGAAACACGCCTTCAGCTCCCCCTCCGCCCAGTTCCCAAGCTAGCTGTTCAGGGCAGAGCTCATGCTTAAAAACGCCCCACCTCCTCCTTCCCTATTCCCTTCAGAACGAAGTCCACCTTCATTTGCGCCGCCGATCACAACCACAACAGGTGGCTCGTGTCCGGTAGGAATTTGAATCCTGGTCTTCTTGCCCAGACAACAGAACAGGTAGGCGTCTCCCAGCAAACGAACCTCTGTAGGCCTCTCTTCCACGGGGGATGTAAAACGGGGATGTGGGAATCCTTTTTCACGTTGTGTGGTTCAGGGTTTGAGTTCACACAAATGAAAGGAGGGCGCACACATATGGGAGACTAGGCAAGCATAAAAGTGGGACTATTGGAGGCCAGGCAGGAGACGACCTGTAGGGGGAGGACTACACACCACTCCGGCTCTGCTATCCCTTTTATTAAAGTTTGTTTAACAGACACTGTTCAAACAGAGCGGCAGGGTGGGGAACAGCTTGTGGTGCAGAGAATGATGTCCAGAGGGCAGTTGAGTGCCATGGCTTTCAAAGTGCCCAGCTCTCCCAAGGACTCTGTGGGGGGCCCTAAAAAGGGCCGTTAGGGTGCCAGGACTGGGATGCCCAGCAGACGCTTAGCCCCCGAAGCCGTACAGGGTGCGTCCCTGCCGCTTCAGGGCGTACACCACGTCCATGGCCGTCACCGTCTTGCGCTTCGCGTGCTCCGTGTAGGTCACGGCGTCCCGGATCACGTTCTCCAGGAACACCTTCAGCACACCCCGCGTCTCTTCGTAAATGAGACCCGAGATCCGCTTGACGCCCCCGCGCCGAGCGAGACGCCGGATGGCGGGCTTGGTGATGCCCTGGATGTTATCTCTGAGCACCTTACGGTGACGCTTGGCGCCACCTTTGCCGAGACCTTTCCCGCCCTTGCCTCTCCCAGACATGGCTGCCCCTGATGCTAAGACCTACACACACCTGCCCGCAGTCGAGGTGCCGGGGAAGGGAGCTCGGTCCCCTGATATACGAGACCATCGGACCGGATTGAAAACAGCAAGCGATCGTCATTGTCCCCGCCCTCCACCGTTTCTGTTTCCCCGCCCTCCAGGCCGCCCTCTAGCGGACACTATCCGCCACGGTCCGGGCGAATTTGGATCCCAAAGCCAGGCTTCCGGATTCCACAGCTGCTTTCCTCTCCTCCCCTCCGTCTGTGGGCTCCCCCAGCCCCCACCCCGCAGGCATTACACTTGGGCGAAGGGAAAAGGTCTCTGGCGGGCGGAGAAGACCCGGAGGAGAGCGAATACGAGTCCAGAGAGCGCAAGCTCCGGGCTTCATCCCAACAAGGGGATCCCAGGCTCCAAACAGTGAGCAAAGAAAAAGGCAACAAAAGCTGTTCCCGATCGGCAGTCAGGACGAGCCCATCTCCAGGGCGGCCGGCACCCGGGCTGGAGGGGGAAGGGGTCCAGGTTTCCTCTCCATTTTGTTGGTGCCGATGCCCGTGCGTCCAAGACCTACCGCCTGGCTCCTCCGAACGGGACAGCATTTGGAGGCGGGACCTTTAAGAAGGCGGTTAGGTGAAAGCGGGGTCACTGGGGTGGGCCCTGATCCAGCGCGAACCCCGTTCTTATGGAAAGAGGGGTTCCGGGCCCAGGCAACACGGCGGGGCAATGTGGGGGACAGGGGAGCACGGCCGTCTGCAGGCCAAGCAGAGGCCTCGGGAGGAAAGTAAGCCTGGGAGGGGGGGGGGGGCCTTTTTCTGGCCTCCTACCAAGTTTTGGAGTTTCTTAATATCTCTTATTCTTTGAGAAATGGTTTGAGGCGCAGGAGCAACACACAGAGTCCAGGCGATTAAAGAGGGGGAGGTTTTAATCTGCGCTCCTGGGCGAAGCTCGCTGGCCTGAGGGTGGGCCAGGGAAGTTCGCGCCCAGAAAGCGGCACAGGGACTTGTTTTATAAGCTGTTTAGTGGGGAGAGGGCGGAGGGCTTGAGAGGTGTGGACTTCCCGCCTCGGGCCAGGGGTCTAGGAAGGCGCCAGTTATCTTTGTCACCATCTACCTTGCAGATGCTTGCCTGGGCTCTAAGCTGCCCCCCTGTCTCGACTAACAGAAATAAGTGCCTAGCACTCCTTTCCCTCCTTCCCGCGGCACCAGGGAGTGTACTTCTTAAAGCAGCCTCCTAGAATGAAGCTCCCACTTAGAACCACTAGTTTAGCCGGTGGACATGCCCCTCCCCCCTTCTATTTTATTTCGATTACAATCTTCAATGTCCTCCAGACTATCTCAGTGAGGAACAGATATTTTTAAATCTACCTTGCTTTTAATGTTAAAAACAGACACCAAACGATGGTGATATTTGCAATAGAAATGCTGTCACTTGCAACTGAGATTTTAATTTAAACGGAAAATGAAGCATCTTGAACACTGATTAATTTCTCACCTGGACAGCTTCATAGACGTCCTTCTAGCCGCTCTTCCCCTGGTCCTCCCCTCCCCCCCACACACACTCCCACCCCTTTACTGAGTATCCCTAGGATGTCAGACCTTCTGCTCTACATTCAAAGCCGGACACAAGCTCCACCTCAACGGCCATGCTACCCTCCCCAGATTCCAGCAGGCAGTGGCCTGCCAAGATGCCTACATTTCTTCACTCTATTTTTATTATTGTCTATACATTTATTTTTTCATACTGTGACAGCATTCCAGGGCAATAGGAATAGGGGAACTGACAGGAAAGCTATGGCCAAACAGTGTGGGAAATTGGTAGCCAGTTTGTCAATAACAAGCCATTATCTCCCGCTGGCAAGGACACTTGAGAACAAATGACTCAAAGCCTCCCTAACAAGAACATGCAGGAATGGAGGGGGAAGGAGGAGGAGGGAGGGAGGGGGAGGGAGGGAGGGAGGGGCAGTTTTACTCCCTCAGCAGAGAAGCCAGCAGTCTCCAGGACTGGCAAGATAGCACTGCCAGGTGCTTCTCGTGAATTCTAGAAAGGCCACGCAAAGTAAAAGGAGACCTTGGGATTTAATCTATAGCAGCAGAGGAATTGAGACCTACAGTCAGGTGACGATAGAACCCCTCGGACCCCCACCCACCTTGCTCTTCAGATGAGCTGAGAGCTTGATTAGCCAGATGTATAGGTTTGCTTGCCTTGCTTTAACAACGTTTCTTAATTTAATAAACTGGCTTCATCACAGTGTAATCAAGTTCTCTCTTATAAATTCATTTCTATGAGAAGAGAAGGATTAAGGTTGGGGACAGCCCTATTTGACTGGGGAGTTGGGGGGAGGCTGTCTGAT
The DNA here is from genome assembly GCF_964339955.1 of Pipistrellus hanaki. Classification (NCBI taxonomy): domain Eukaryota; kingdom Metazoa; phylum Chordata; class Mammalia; order Chiroptera; family Vespertilionidae; genus Pipistrellus; species Pipistrellus hanaki. Next base: position 12,243,728 of record NC_140520.1, read on the forward strand.
AACATCCCTCTGGTATCAGTGAGAGGTGGCTCTCGCAATACTGAATATGCTGCCATGTGGCATTCAATCATACATAGAAGTGATGTGTGTGTGTGTGTGTGTGTGTGTGTGTGTTTTAAGTATTCTTTTTCCCCCATTCTAATTAGCTCCTAGGGGACCCATGGAATTGCTGACATCTCCATTGCCAAGCCCCATGTTTTAAACCTAGTTCACCTTCAAAGTGTTTGACAACAGTCAAGTGTATGATAGAAACCAATAAAGCAATAGCTGGTTTTTCTTTGGGGAACTGACAGTTTTTCCCCCCTCCTGACTATATGTTTATGCTAAACTTAGCTCTAAACTTATGAGCACAGAATGTTGAGAAAGTCTACTTGAAAATATAACTACAAAGGTATACATAGGCTTAAGAATGAGGTTTGGATGTACATTTCAATTCAAATCAGGAAAATTAAGAAGCGGTAGTACAGAGAGTGACACTATTCTTTGCGGTGCTGATACAGAATAGCTTTTGCCTTCTCAGTGATTAAATTGTGCTTTCTGTATTGATGGTATGCTCTGCAGGCCTCTCATTCTAAGCTACAAACGTTACATGCCTGAATTGTTACTTGAAGGCTTGCTTTCAAGACATTAAGGGTATTAGTTTGCTTTTACAGCCTATTATCTCTGCATCATCTGAATCTTTATACAATATTGTCACCAAAAGACAGTATATCTCATAGGTCCTTGACAAGTTTTCTTGTAGTACCCAAAAACGAAAATCTTAAGAAATGCAAGGTTCAGCAAACCCCGAGGAGTCTTTATATTAAAAACAAAACAGGAAACAATAGTAATTTTACACACTGGTTAGACAAGGATTTTACCACTGCAATAGTAACATACAGAGCAGGACAAAAGTAGGTTTGCAGTTTTAACATCCAAGTTTATTTTTGTATTTTTTATCTCTGGATTGGTTTCTATACGAACTGTAACCCTTTCACACACGCCTTCCCCCATATTTTGATGACTGGATTTAACTTGTGCCACTTTTTCAAGTGAGCACTGTTTAACCAGCCTATGTTCAGGTCCCCAAAGCCACAAGGTTCACTCCCTTTAAGCAAACCGATGACTTAACCTGGGGAACAATCTTTAAGATTGAGAGAGTAGTGCCTCAGGAAGCACCATTCACCTCCATCCCCCTCTGTAGCAAAGGCAGTTGCCTATATTCTGCGGAACAAGTGCCCAGCTCTTCCAAGGACTCTGTGGGTGGCCCTAAAAAGGGCCTTTAGGGTTGGTGCACGTGTAAGAAGCCCGCAGCAGGTCTAACCTCCGAAGCCGTACAGGGTGCGGCCCTGCCGCTTCAGGGCGTACACCACGTCCATGGCCGTCACCGTCTTGCGCTTCGCGTGCTCCGTGTAGGTCACGGCGTCCCGGATCACGTTCTCCAGGAACACCTTCAGCACACCCCGCGTCTCTTCGTAAATGAGACCCGAGATCCGCTTGACGCCCCCGCGCCGAGCGAGACGCCGGATGGCGGGCTTGGTGATGCCCTGGATGTTATCTCTCAGCACCTTGCGGTGCCGCTTGGCGCCACCTTTGCCTAAGCCTTTGCCGCCCTTGCCTCTCCCAGACATGGCTACTGCTCGAACCTGAAGACACAAGCCTCAGTCCCGGTGAGCCCAGCTCGTGCCTTAATATACGAGACCATCGGACCAGATTGAAAACCCCGAGCGAGCGGGCGGGAGGCGGGAGAAAATGGCCCCGCCCCTCCAGCGTCTCCTCCTGTGTGTCCTGCCCCTTCTCCACGCCCCACGCCGCCCTAATGGACACTGTCCGCCGCAGTCCCGGCAGGATTCAGGGTCCAAAGCCAGGCTTCCGATTCCACAGCTGTTTTCGTCCTTTTCTAGCCGAGTGGGCTCCCCCAAGGAGTTAAATTTAGGCGAAGAGGAAAGGTCTTTGGGGGTGGGTGGCAGGGTGTGGGGGGACCAGAAGAGCAAATACGAGTCCAGAGACGGAACGGTAACGAGAGTTCCAGCGCCGAGTCTAGTGTCAACAAGAGGGTCCCAGGCTTCCAATGGTGGTTGCAGAAAAGGGCTACAGGCGGTACAGAACGCTAGACCAGCGGAGGGATCAGGCACCTGAGATATGGGGGAAGGGAGGAGGGCGAAGTCGCCATAATGCCCGCATCTGGTCCCTATTTTGGTGGTGTGGGCCAGATCACCTCTCCCAGGAGAAATGAGAACCTAGGAAACAGCTCTCACCATGTGGGCAAACCTGGAGATTAGAGAATCCAATGCACTGTCATCCAAAACTCTACTTAAAGGAGCAATACACACAGGAAGAGAACGGAAGGGCATTCTGCAACTTAATATTTGCTGAAACTGACACTTGTTTTCAGCCAGGATTCAGTTCCCAAACGGTACCCATTGAGAATCCATCTAGAGCTCCAAAGTTTGCTGAATTGGGTTTTCCAAGTTGATACCTCCATATTGACAGTCTACCAGAAACTGTCTGTGCAATTGATTGGGGTCCTTATTGATACCCCATTAATTTACCAGGGCCTTTTTAGGCCAATTCGTGAGAAGATGCGGTTTCTCCATCAGACTGGTAAGTGTTTTTGAGAAATGTTTATCTTTTAAAAATCTCATGAGCCTTCTATCTCTCCTTTGGCTCTACCCTCTGTAAGTTAATGAATTCCCAATCTGTATCTATCCAGATTCCTAGGCTTCATATATGTAGATCTAGCCTCCTGTTTGTTCTTTAGTCATTTGAAATTCAAAACTCACACTATCCAAAATTCAAAATATTTGAACTGAAAGTCACTAAGGTGGGACTCTCGTGACGTCTGAGACTATTTCTTCCCCCACCTCCGCTTCTATCTGTCCACTGAACGGTGCCATTGCATCGCATGTCTAAAACACATGTAGATGTTGAAGTGCAATAGAATGCGCCACCCCAAAATGTGAATAGTTTAGGACATGCCATACCAAAATCATGTTTTGGTGTGTTATTTTGAACCATATGTACTTGAAAAACGGCAATTTCAGGAACAGCCTTTTTTTATATTTGAAATCTCTCTTGGTAGATTTTCTTTTAATTGCGCCCCATCCCATCCCCAGCAAAGAATGGACAAGCTCTTGGTTATTTTAATGGGGCAAGAGTTGGGGAAGGAGGGGGGATGCTAAGGCATGTTAGATCATACAGGACAGGCTTTCTTTGAATTTCCCTTATCTGCCTATAGACAGGTCCCCCCAAAAAAGAACTCAATTGTCTGGGCTTAAGGATTAAATTGACACAAGGCTGATCACAAGGAATAAAGCATTCGAATTTTAATATGCATATGTGTACACAGTAGCATTCATAAGGAAATGAAAACCTAAGGAGCCCGAAAGTTTCTACATGTCTTTTAAACAACAATAAATTCTGAGCCTTGGGCTGGGGAAAGTAAATTGTGGGACAATGACTAGGAGATATATGGGGGAAAGTCATGGACAATACAGGTATTTTAGTAGGTTGATTTGTGTAGATCCATTTTAATGTCAATCCCCTGTCTCAGGTGTAAAGAATGTTCTTCCTGCTACTGGGAGGATACCTTTCACATGGGAAAATTTATGAGCTATTTTTAGGTAAAAGAGGCAGGTTTGAGAGGCCTTCCTTTGCCTGCTGTTTCTCAAGTGCCTTCAGCTCAAAATCAACATACTACTCAATGGCATGTTTTGAGGTGGCATGTTCTGCACCCCCTCAAAACTCTTAGCTATGATAAGGAAGGCAAAATTGTACTTCTGCTCTCTGGGTTTTAGACTGCGCCTGAGAATTAAATTGGCATGAGACATACTAATGGAAGGAAACATACAAGTTTATTTACTGCAAATTTTACTTGCCATGGATTCCTCAAAAAGGGTTGACTATTTACCGGTTAATAGTGCGGATTAATTGCTAACCAGTTAATAATTCGTATTGATTATTTACTGGTTAATGTGGATTCACCCTTACCGGTTAATAATGCGGATTTTGCAATCAAACACGATAATTTCAAGAGAGACATCAAACTGCTTTGTTCAAAGTAATGTCCATCGCTAGCTACACATTCCCCCCATCTTCCAGGTAATTTGCGGATACCGTCCCAATAGAACTTTTCTTGTTTTGAGGCAGACCATTCCATTCAGAGACCCAATTTTCGACTTTGAACGTTTTGAAGTGCTGCACTGAAAGTGCATGTGTCATCCATCGGAACAAGTGGTCATCTGAAGAAACAAGGTCTGGAGAATACAGCGGGTGGGTTCATACTTCCCAGGCAAGATCTTTTAATGGGTCTTTAACTGGTTTTGACATGTGTGTTGGATGGTGCCAGAATGGGGGCGTGGCTTGAGGTCCCCCATCAAGTCTCGATGGGCAGCGGGGCACGGCCTGAGTTCCCCCGGCTTAGCACCGGGGGTGCACCTTGAGGTCCTCCATCAAGCCCCGTTGGGTGGGGAGCACGGCCCGAGGTCCCCTGTCAAACCCCGCCAGGCAGGGGAGCTCAGCCTCAGGTCCCCAGGCCGGGTGCTGGGGCGGGGAGAGCAGCCTGAGGTCCCCTGGCCCAGCACTAGGACGGGAAGTGCACCTTGAGGCTCCCCGTCAAGCCCCACGGGAAGTGGGAAGGTGGGGGGAGAAGAGTTCAATGTGAGCTGAGGTATTGTTCCAAAAATCAAAATCAAAATAAGAGAAAGTTTAACTTGTCTTCATCTGGCGCTGCACATCTCTTCCATTCATGGCCACAAGGAAAGAGAAGGGCAACAGCAAAACAGATTCCACCCAAACTGGTTACTGTCGCTTGATATAACTTACTGGTTAGGTGAAATAGAGCATTTTTTATTGGTTCACAAGGCTTTTGTTCTTATGATCACTGGGGGAGCGTGAGCAGCGCCTTACTGACACCGGCTCTGCCTCTATGACGCCACTGTTGGAGATTAACCAATGGAAACGCTGTCTGTCCGAGTCTTCATTTGCATATAGGCCCTATAAGTAGCTCACAACCAATTCAGTTGTAGTCGCGGTTGGTTCAACTCGTGAGTGGTTCCTCCTCTCCCAAGATGCCTGATCCAGCGAAGTCCGCTCCTGCGCCCAAGAAGGGCTCCAAGAAGGCTGTGACGAAGGTGCAGAAGAAGGATGGCAAGAAGCGCAAGCGCAGCCGCAAGGAGAGCTACTCCGTGTACGTGTACAAAGTGCTGAAACAAGTCCACCCGGACACCGGCATCTCGTCCAAGGCCATGGGCATCATGAACTCCTTCGTCAACGACATCTTCGAGCGCATCGCCGGCGAGGCGTCGCGCCTGGCGCACTACAACAAGCGCTCCACCATCACGTCCCGGGAGATCCAGACGGCCGTGCGCCTGCTGCTGCCCGGCGAGCTGGCCAAGCACGCCGTGTCCGAGGGCACCAAGGCTGTCACCAAGTACACCAGCTCCAAGTAAGGGCGCCCAGGAAAGGCGATAGAACAACCACTTTACCCCAAAGGCTCTTTTCAGAGCCACTTCAGTTGTTGGAGAAGCAGCTGTAAGCACTTGTGAGGTTGGTAAGCTTCTGTCTACCTAGCGCGGGCCTAGGGCTTGGCCGGGATCTTCGTGGTAACAAGGGTTTTACTTCGTACCCACCTCGTTTCCGTAATTCTCAGTGGGCGCTTAGGTGCACAGGAGTAGAGATTTTCATTTTGGGATGAGCTCGCTAGGTCTTACTCTCGCGTGAGTTGTCTGTTGCAAAGTTCTCTAGCTCAATTTTACGGTATAAAGCCACATGCTTTTGTTTGACCTACGAAGTATGCACCTGGCCGTCTCCCACTTCCCTGTCCAATAACAACCAGCCATTTTGTTCCCCACTCATTGGGACATTGGGTGCAATAGCCAGAGATAGTGCTTGTCAGCACTTGAGAAGAGAGATGTTATCAGTACCTGGTGGGTAGTTATCGGAGTAGTCTCAACTAAGATTCACCTGGTCCAAAACGCCTTTGCTACGTAGTGAGGAGACCAAACAACTTTCAGAGCATTTATTGAATCAATTCCGTCAAACCTTTCCTCAACCCCCGCCCAACCAATATTGCTCTTAGTGAAAGTCAAGCAGTGCAGACTTGGACGCCTCCATAGGAGGATTTTCTCCAGGGTGAGAACCTTGTCTTTGTTCTGCAACAAACTCCTGGTTTATAAGAATTACTTTGGTGAGATCTTTCCAGCTGACTTTCCTAAATTGCCTTATGAGGTGGGACTGGGGTGGTGCTTTTTAGTGCTCCCAGGTGTTTTGTGTATGTGCGCGTGCGCGTTTTACATTTTCATTGATTTCAGAGAGGAAGGGGAGAGAAACATCAATGATGAAAGGACCATTGATTGGCTTCCTCCTGCACAAATCACACAGGCCTGTGCCCTTGACAGGAATCAAACCTGGGACCCTTCAGTCTGCATGCAGGCTGATGCTCCATCCACTGAACCAAACTGGCTAGGATTTATTCTTTTCATAATAGGCTTTGGGAGCATGAATACAGAAATCCACAGCTTTGCCCTATCCGGTTTGGCTCCAACTAAGCCACTCAGGCCGGACTTAAGGGTAGATATTTGCCTAGCTTTTCCGCTTCTCCTATAGCTTTATTTTGCTGGTTCAATTCCTGGTCAGGGCATATACCTGGTTGCAGGCTCGATCCCCAATCGGAGCGCCTTCCAAAGGGCAACCAGTTTCTCACTTTGATGTTTCTCTCAGCATATTCTCAGGTGAAGATTAAATAATACCTTTTTTTTAAGGCACTAGTTTTACCAGACCTTAAGGGGAGAAATATCTATATTCTATAAATTGACCAAGGTAATGATAAAAGATGTTCTAGGTCACAATATACAAACCTGTTGTAAATGCCTATTTCTTCTCTTCAAGGCTTTATTCTGCCCTTCCAGAAGAAGTGGGCCTCAAAAGTCACAGCCAGACTCCAGATTATTGCTGTTTCACTGGGGATCATGTCAGTGCTTCCTCAAAATTAAACTATCAGAGAATACATTTGGGAAGTGTATTTCTCCAAAAGGTGTAAGCCAATTGTTTCTAATGGTTCTTAGAGATTATATACCTCCACTAACTCATGTAACATGTTTGGGGATCTCTTAACATATGCTTCCTCCCCACAATTTATTTTCTATCCTCTCTAAGGGTGAGGAGTAATAGGTGCTTAGTCTAATATGGAGGTGAAAGGGGAAGACATGACGATGAGCTTCTTACCCTTTGGGGGTTTTGACCCCATATTTAGAAACAAAGCAAGGAGTGGTGAATAACGGAAGGGCAGCAAACACTTTATTGGCTCCCATTTTACTGTTAATGTGCATTAGCAAAGTCTGCACCTAAAAGGCACACATTTTCAACTTTGTTTTTTGTTTTTTGTTTGTTGATTTTTGGTTTTTGCAGCTTGCCAAAGCTTAATATACAGTTCTCTTAAGGTTTTCTCTTAGAAATCCCATCTGGAGCGAAGAACCCAATGGGCCTGGACTCTTGCAGAAGCTCCGGTGGTCATACGAGTTTTGTGTCTTTTAAATATATATTTTATTGATTTTACAAAGAGGAATTGAGAGGGATAGAAACGTCGATGAGAGAGAAACATCGATCAGCTGCCTCTTGCACACCCCCCACTGGGGATGTGCCCGTAACCAAGGTATGTGCCCTTGACCGGAATCTAACCCGGGACCTTTCAGTCCGTAGGCCGATGCTCTATCCACTGAGCAAAACCGGTTTCGGCATACAATGAGTTTTAGGGCTCTCCCTAGGAGGCCTGGAACGTGAAGAACAATTTCTCCTCCCTCCCTTGGCCTGCCCTCCACATAACCAGTTGCCTGTTCTCCATTGGGTCTACTCTGGAGTGTGATACTTGGGCCTGGAAGCCCTGAGGAGGTGGACCCACGAGCCTCTCCAATGAAGCCTGGGTAGGGCCAACAGACCCTGGTAAGCCCTGTTAAATCTGACAGCTAAGAAAGAACTCACCTCCTTCCCCCAAACCCACCCATCCATCCTCCTCCCTCTTAGTTGCATCAGTCAGTCCCCTCCGGGGTCTTGTTCTCAGTCCTGGAACCTCTTGTCAAGGGGATAAAATGGGTGTGCCCCTGAGGGTGCAGGCCCGTGGTTCCCCAATGCATTTCGGAGCAGACCTGGCAGAGCCTGGAGGCTCCCTGCACCGGGGCCTGCTGCTTCCGAGTCCTTTCCTGGCTCTGAGGATGGAAGAACAGCAGGAAGGTGGCCTATACTTGACTGCCATCTCGCTCTCCCCCTGCTGCCGCTGCCTCCTCTTCTCGGGTCCCGCACCCCTTCCCTTCCTGCGGTCGCCCAGGCCGGGTTCCCGCGGAGTCCCGGCGGGCGGAGCGCTCAGCCCGCGCGCCCCGTGCCTCCCAGCAGCCCCCGCGCGCGAGGCGGCGGCCGAGGCTGCAATCTCTACAGGCGGCCGCGGGGTGGCGCCGCCGCCGCCGCCGGGTCCGTGAGAAGGCGGATCGGCCCTATCCCCGACCCCGCCCGTCCCACTCCCCCTCCGGCGTAGGCCTAGGTAGGAATGTTTCAACTCCGCGGGCCGGAGGCTGCAGCCGTTGCCTCTGGCTTCCCGCGATGCTTGCTTCCTCCCGCGGCGGCGGGCCGGGCCCACCGGGAGCCAGCGTCTCACACCGGCGCCCCCGGCGAGAGGTGCGGGCCCGCTCACAGTGGAGTGCTCTCCGGTACCGGGCACTCGGACACGCACTGGCCCCCGCTCTCCTCCGCCCGCACTGCGGGTGCCGCCCACGCCCTCCAGAAGCGGCGGCGTCAGCGGTCCCGGAAGCCCTTTTCCCTGGAGTTCTCCGCCCGCCCGGCGAGCGAGCGCGTCCTCTGCGTGACGTCACTTCCGGCTCCGATTCCCAGTTCCCCGCCCTGGTCTTCCCCACGCGGTCCCTACATGGGGCGCGTTCCCTGCTATTCTCATCTGTTTCTCTGGTCCACAAGACAAAACATCCTGTGCAATCAGCGGAACTTCAGCTGTTATATGTGACCCTGTCCTTTTTTTTTTTTTTTCATTACCAAACTTTATTCTTTGATTGTTGTTCTCTTTTGCACACTAGACCCAACCTCAGCCCCCTCCCTGGACCTTCACCACTTTGTGTCCTTGGGCTATGCATATGTGTCATTTGATTAATATCTTCACCTTCTTTTATCCAGTCCCACCCCACCCTCCCCCGCTCCGACAACTCTCAGTCTGTTCCATGTTTCCATGCCTCAGGTTCTGTATCGTTTGTCAGTTTATTTTGTTCCTTAGATTCCATCAGCCTGGACAACTTGTGTAAAAACTCCATTCCATGCTGGGCCTGAAACATCCCAAAGCTCAATTTTGTAATTAAATTGTGACTAAGATTTAGATGTTGCAAAAAGGGTAGTGATCCAAATGTATTCCTCTCAATGAATTCTATTTTATTGCAGGATAAGTCTAAATACTGGAGGGAGTGCAGGCCTTCAAATGAATCCTTATGCAATTCTCTCAAATTATTTCCACTGAGAATTAGTTTCTCAACCAAATGGTATGACTTCCACGTGTCTTTACCAATGTAAGAAATAGAGTTTCCTTGCAAGTTTAAGACAGTAAAAGTACCACTGTAGGTGTGGTGCTCTGGCACGGGCACTCTGTGGAGTCTCTGCTTTGGGCCAAGATCAGTACAGGAAAGTGTTCCATTACTGCAGGTACAGAGCTTACATATGTTCATGGTGGCACTCTGTTCAGTCACTGGAGGAACTGTCTCAGATGACTCTCGTTGCTGAGTTCTGATGACTTCCGGGTCCACAGACTGGACCGTGACTTCGGTCAACAATGGATGCAGAGCCTGAATAGGCTCTGGAAGTGCCACCTCAGAGGGCTTTGGGGGAGCTGTAGTCTGCTGCAGGGCTGCACCATCAGCTTCCAAAGTAGGTTCAGGGGTGATGGTCAGCTCCTGGTCCGGCGGTTGAAATGTGACTTCAGACAATGTTGGCTGCTGAGCCTGAACAGGCTCTGGACGTGGAAGTGCCACCTCAGGGGGCTTTGGAGGAGCTCTAGTCTGCTGTAGGGCTGTGGCTTCAGCCTCCGAAGTAGGCTGAGCTGGGGTCTCCTGCTGGGATGGAGGCTTGAGCTTGTCTGTGAACTTTGGAGGATGAGCTGAGACCTTGTCAGCTGCAGATAGTTCAATATTTGTAGGGGGCTCTGAAGTGATCAAAACCCCCAGATCCACACCTTCAACATTGATAATAGGCAACACTGGATGCTGAGCTTCACCCGAACCAAGATGTGAGACTGTCTCCTCATGATGGACTGAAGGTTGAGCTACGACATCCATAGAGGATTTCCGGGGCTGAGCTCGACCCTTCTGCTGGACTGGAGAAGGCTGTACACCTGCCAGACACACGTGCGTGGGGGATGAGCTCTTCTGCTGGATTGAAGATTGAACACATTCAGGATAGGATGGAACTCCTTGGTGGACTAACAACGCTTTCAATGGCTCAGAGGACACTGGAGACTGAGCTTGAGCTTCATGTTGGGGTGGAAGCTGAGCTGAAGCTTTCTGGGAGTTTGGAGAAGCTTCCCTTGTCTCGGAGGACCCTGGAGGCAGAGCTGAGGCTTCCTGTCTGGATGACGGAAGTTCATCGTCTTCAGAAATACATATAGGGTTTTGCTGATCCCAAGACCTGGGCTCAATGGGCCCAGGGGGAACGGAGGTCAGCAGGACAGGGACCAAGGCCAGAGGATGAGCAGCCTGAACTTGCAGCCACATCAGCTTCCATGTGAACAGGAGCCATGAGGCCCAGAGGTGCAGCCCGGACATGACAGGCACAGGTCCGGGGCACAGCAATCCTTCTAGGCAAATAAGGTGCTGGCACCATGTGCTGAGTATGAGCCCAACAATTGGCAGCCATGTCACAATTGGTAGCTATGCCATGTATGCGCCACTTGGCAACCAAGCACCCCTCCCCCACCTCAGGTTCCAAACTTTATTTAAGTAAGCTTTATTAATCGTAGGCTGACAGTGACTTCAGAAGAGCGAGCCTTCTTAGCAGAATCACCAGGGACCAAGTGGTTCTTTCCACCTGCATAAAACACAACTACCTCTCCCTGGGTCTCTCCTCCCTCCTCACCACTGTGAGGATTTGTGCTTCACACCTGGTGGCCCAGAGTCCAGCAGCCCAGGGATGGAGAGATGGTGGGGTGCCGGAGAGTGCTGTAGTGCTTCCCAGTGACCAGGTCCTTTAATAAAAATGTTGGAGTTGTTGGGCTTCCATTGAGATGATGATAATTGTACTTTTTTTTTTTTTTTTCTGAAAGTGAAGGGGAGAGGACATTCTCCTTGTCCACAGGCTAGGGAAGCAGGGGACTAAGCTGCTCTTCCATCTACTTCCCGTCCCAAGTTGCTCGAGGGTGCTTCCAGGTGGTGGGTGTTGCAGGTGAGCCTCGTCCTGTGGAGCCAGACCAGAGGCTAGGCAGGAATGTGCCCTTGTTTGGCAGACGGGCTACATTTTTTAAAACTAAATAATTTGTTTATACCCTTTTGTGTGTCTTTTTCTGAGCTAAATTTTTTTATTTCAACTTTATCTCAGCTGTGTTGTGTGGAGTAGCAGGGAAACATTTTGTATCCAAAAACACAGCCCAAATGAGAGACCAGCATATAATATAAATAATATAAATATAAATATAAATATAAATATAAATATAAATATAAATATAAATATAAATATAAATATAAATATAAATATAAATATAAATATAAATATAAATAATATAAATATAAATATAAATATAAATATATATGCTTGAGAGAAACATCAATGTGAGGTTGAACTGGCAAGCTAGGTGTGGGCTCTGATAGACAATCAAACTAGCAACCCTCCCATGCCCAGATGACAACTGAGCCGCACTGTCCATGGTCAGAGCAGTGTATCTTGAAGCTAGTTCGTACTCACTCAGAAAATCAGAAAGATAAAGTAAATCCAGGAGGTAGGAATTGAGACTTTAGGATGTCACTGCTCCGTCCTATTTGAAGCTTCTCCTTGCAAGTGCCAAGTTTGGAGCTCTGCGTTTAATTTATTAGGAAAAGCAGCCGTTACATTCTGCTTTTCCAAAGCGCAGGGATTGAGGACAGACAGCAAGAACCCCGGTTATCTCTGGACACAGGGAGGCTATGAGGAAGCCTCAAATGAAAAGGCAAAAATAATGCACCCATTTCTCATCCTGAGTTATTCCCTCACTTCCCTTTAACCTTCCCTGCTGGTGCGCTAAAGAAAAGGTTATCAAGTAACCATCCTGAGCCCCACAGAGATGTGAGCTCTCATTTCCACAGTCTCACAGAAGTCATTTGCAAGTTATGTTTCCTTCCTTTTGGTCTATACTATTCCTACTTGTATCCCTTCTCTCTCTCTCTCTCTCTCTCTCTCTCTCTCTCTCTCTCTCTCTCTCTCTCTCTCTCTGTCTCTTTTTGGCTTAATCTCTTATACATATGCAAAAGACTTACCTTTTCACCCTGTCCCCAGAAATATTGCTCAAAATATTTAATAGGATAATCAGGTTAGACTTGACTTCCAGTTTTTAAATATTCCTTTAGAGGAGGTCTAACATCAAATCATTCCTGATTATAAGATTTCCAAGTTTACCTTCATTGAAGTCAGCTCATTTATTTGCTTTTTATTATTATTTTAAAATATATTTTATTGATTTTTTTTACAGAAGAAGGGAGAGGGATAGGAAGCTAGAAACATCGATGAGAGAGAAACATCGACCAGCTGCCTCCTGCACACCCATCACTGGGGATGTGCCCGCAACCAATGTTCATGCCCATGATCGGAATCAAATCCGGGACCCCTCAGTCCGCAGGCCAACGCCCTATCTACTGAGCCAAACCAGTTTCGGCTATTTGCTTTATTTAAGAGTTAGTTAGGTGCTATGGGACTCACAGTTCTAGTGTCTTCATTTTGGAGCTTGTGCCCCAGTGGTCACACAAAGAGGAAGAGGTAGGGACTGCCGTGATTTGTGGGCACCCACTGAGCTGCTGCTGCTGCTCCTAGAGCTTCTGGAATGCCTTTCTTGCAGCTGCTCTGGTTCCTGCTATTTCGGCTCTTCTTCTAAATGTCTGTCTTCTCAAAAATAAAAAGTTACCTCCTTCCCCTGGTCGGCGGAGTCCAAAGGAATGTCTAAAATCCATGTATTTTCTCTTTGCAGTTTCTTACGTATTATCACACACAAAACAGTGTTCACCAAAAATATTATTGCCATTACCAGATAGAACAGACCATGAAACCAGACAAGAGTTGGTGACTCCTGAAGGCCTGTAAAAGAAAACGACAAAGAAATGCCATTCAGAAACCAGAGGAATCTGACTGAGTTATGTGGAAGGGAAGGTTGGCTGAGACCTGCTATGCCTCTCCCCAGGTGGCTCCAGCTGAGCCACATGGGGCAGGCTCCTTAGAAGACCGGAACTGCCAGGGCTGTCAGTGGACAGAGACAGCTGCTGTTTCTATGTAATGCTTGAAATGAATTTGGGTTGAAGATAAATATTTCCCCCCCACCCAACGAGTTTTTCTTCTGGAGCTCACAATCCCTTCATCTCAGCCAGATACAGACATTTGGGGATTTATGTGCAATCCACAAAATCCCCAGCCGCCAACCTACCATGTGAGCTCCTTTAAGTAAGAATTGCTTCCCAATACCTGTGACAATAGATAGGATGAACTTTATATATAGCTGATTAGATTGTCAGGGAAAGAGAGGGAGAGAAAAGGGAGGCAGAGAGAGAAAAAGAAAATAAAGGAGAGAAAAGAAAGAAGGAAATAAACAGAGGAAGGAAGGGAGAGGGAATGCAGTGATGTTTATAAGGAGAAGAGTGACGTTTGGAATCAAGGTTGGAAAGGCCTGTTCATAGGTTTTTCCTGTCCGAGCCATGAATCCCCTGAAACAGACCTCAGTCCCATAAGAGAAAAGGGAGCATCATCTTTTGTGCCCGTCAGTTCCCATCCTTCTCACTCACCAAGCTCTTGAAGCACCAACTCAGGGCTGCGCTTGATGACACTTCCGTCTTCTGTGGCAGCCTCACACCAGTAGAATCTGGAATCTTCTCTGTTAGCGTTTTCTAGCTGGTAGTCAGAAGACGTGGTCCTGTTCACCAGGGTCTTGTTTGCCACATAGAAGGAGAAGTAGAGCCGCACGGGAGGGCTGTGTGGGGGCACCCTTGTTTCACAGCTCAGATTGACTGGATTCCCCTCTAGGAAGGGGGACGAAGAGGATGCTCTCAGCACTGGGGCTGGAAACAGCTCTAGGGAAAAAGTTGACAATTACTTGACTCAGAGTCGAGGTTCTTTTTGCAGAAGATATACTCCCTCCTCTTTTGGGAACCTGTCGCTGGAGAGTGCACCCAGAAAACATAACTTTTCCCACTTCCAGCAGAGAAGCATTCTTGGGGGTTCCTCATAGATACAGTTACCAGCTTGCTCATATCCTACTGGGGAAAATCCTCTACATGACTCATGCTTCCCTCACTACTACTTATTGTATGACCATGCCCTAGCAAGTTCAGTGTCTCACATGATAATCTAGGCCAGAGGTCAGCAAACTCATCAGTCAACAGAACCAAATATCAACAGTACAATGATTGAAATTTCTTTTGAGAGCCATTTTTTTTTTTTAAACTTCTTCTAACGCCACTTCTTTAAAATAGACTCGCCCAGGGGGAGAGCTACACTCAAGGGGCCAAAGAGCCTCATGTAGCTCGCAAGCCTCAGTTTGCCAATCATGGATCTAGGACAATAATTTCTTGCCCTTTTTACAAAAAAAAAAAAAAAAAAAAAGGTGCTACTGGTTATGAGTATTGAGATGAAAGGCCATTAAAGAGTCACAACAAAGGCCACGGGCAACTAGAGCAGAGGTTAGCAGAGGTTCAGAAAGAGGTGGAACCAGAGAGGCCACGTTTCCCCTGAGAGATAGATGGAAAGTATAACTAAGTCCCAATGTCTTCCTGGCCTCTGTTTCTTATGGAGCTTTTATGAGAGCCCATGGGTTATGGTCTAGTAACTCCCTACCTACCTTGAGTGAGTCTCTATTCCTTGCAACTAAAATAAAATTGATGAAATGGATCCTCACTATGCCCTGGCCTTGACATTCACTCCTGGGATTATTAAAGCGACATGATAGTATGCTGGAAAGAGCAATACCTGGGACCCGGGAAACCTCAGTTCTGGTCCCCAACCAACTGCTGGTCACCTTGCGGCCTCTAGTGAGGCAGTTCACCTCCCCGGAGCTCAGTTTCTTCACTTGCACATTAAAGTGATGGTTGAGGATGGTTTCCCTGGTCCTTAAAACAACATACAGGTCTGTGATCATTCAGATACGATACCTTTCACCGTGATAGATACTCCTGCGGATTTGAAGTGCTTGTTTCCCTCGCAGTGATAGATGCCGCTGTGACTCAGGTTGGTTTTCGGAATGGTGAATTCAGAATTCCAAGAAGAAAACCAGAAGGTCTTGTTATTGTGGTAGAAAAGTATATTGGACACCTTCTTATTCTTCCATCCATGACACCTCAAGGCCAGAGGTTTTCCTTCAATGACGACTCTGCTAGAGACTTGAAGTAGTAGCCAATCTGGAAAATGTGGACCCAACATATACGTATACAGTGGCAGAGGTACAAGGAAGCCAGCGCTTTCTTTTTCTCCTTGAACATTCCAACCTACAGCCCTGCAGATTCTGAAGCCCACCTCCCTCCCATTCATCGAAAGAAAAGTCATCTTTATCTGCATCCCTGTACACAGCCCCTGTTATCTTCCCTTTGCAGATCTTAGAAGTTGGTTGGGACAGAAACAGTTTATCCTACTTGGTAGGCAGTATTCTAAGATGACCCTAAGAAGTCACACCCTTAGGTAATCCCCTTGAGAGTGGGTGGAACCTATAACTTGTTTCTAGAACCAGAATAAGACAAAGGTTATGGGATGGCACTCCCATGATGATGTTGCATTATCTCAGACTCCATCTCAGCTGTCTGGACTAAGAGACTCTCCTGCTGGCCTTGAAGAAGTAAGCTGTTGTGAGAAAGCCTATGAGAGGCATAATGCAGGGAGGCTCCAGCTGACAGCCAGCAAAAAGGTGGGGACTTCAGATATCACTCTATCTATCTATCTATCTATCTATCTATCTATCTCCCTCCCTAAAAAAAAAAAAAAAAAAAAAAAAAAAAGTGGAGGAGGCCAGGGACTTCAGTCTTAAAACCACAAGGAACTGCATTCTGCCAAGGACCACGTGAGTTTGGGAGAACTGCTGGAAGGACCACAGCTCAGTCAACACCCAATGGTAGCGTCAGGAGAACAGAGACTCCTCTCCAATGGAAAGATCCTTAATGTATGTTGTTTTAAGCTAAGGTTTTTGTTCCATAGCAACAGAAAACTGATACACTCTAATTCCTGACTGATTTGTTAGTGGGATCATACATACTAAGACCAAACTCACAAAATGGCAAACACATCCAGATGTATTTATGCTTCTAAATTGATAGAAATACTCACATATGTACAGATCAGTGATATAGCTGATAAAAACAAGCTCCAAGTTAAATGGCCCTCACTTTTTTTTTTAATTTTTTTTTTTGGGGGGGGGAGGCCTCACTTTTGATGGCTACCTCTACACATAACCAAAATTGCCTCCTTTTCTTTTTCCTTCCCTGGGCAGTTGGCTTGGCTGAGATTGAGGTTCTTAAAGGACAAAAGTGGAGAAGAGACAATAGTGCTTGTCCCTCCTCTAGAACTTATCCAAGAATGGAAGGCAGGCATTCAGTGCTACATGTAGCATGATTTTTAGTCTTGGATGCCGCCATAAGTTGCTTCCAAATGTTATTAATACTCTTTCCTCCCTTTTCCTGTTCTTAACCAAGAGGTACTCTAAGACTGCATTACCCAAACACAGGCATCTTTGCTTTATACATCCACAGAGTGGGAAATTTTAACCTCCATCAGGAACTGTCCAAAATACAAAATACTAGCGAGGATATAAAAGATTTGAATGAAATCAGTAGACTTAATTTCATGGATTTACAGAGAATGCTGTACCTCAGAGAAAATTCATATACTTCCCAAATACACATGCAAGAGTTATACAAAGTGAACACGTACCAGGCTACAAAGCAATTTTCAACAAATACCAGGGAACTGATATATTGAGCACAAATTCTGACCAAAATACCATAAAAGAAGAAATCAATAACAAAAACACCCTCCATACACACTTCTAAATAAATCATGAGTCGAAGAAAGAAAGTTATAAGTGAAATTTAAAATATTTAGCCTTAAAAGATAACAAGAATATTACATATCAAAAATTTAGCAGACATTTATTTTCTATTCAAAAACCATCTCTCACCTGACCAGCATGGCTCAGTAGTTGAGGTCGACCTGTGAACCAGTAGGTCACAATTAAATTTCTAGTCATGGCACAAGCCCTGGTTGCAGGTTTGACCCCAGATGTGGAACATGCAGGAGGCAGCCCATCAATGATTCTGATCATTGATGTTTCTCTCTCTCTCTCTCTCTGAACACAATAAGAAAAAAAGAAAAAAAGAAAAAAACTTTAGAAAAACACATCTCCCTATTTTTATCACTTTGCAGTAGAATGAGAATGCTCATTTTAAACCACAGGATTAGGACATGGGTCCACGAACCAGCTGTATTCTCTTGGTCTCAGCACACACAGACTTAATTGAAGTGGCTGAGAGCTAATATGACTGCAATTAAGTCTTCCATTGCTGACTAATTGGGGCAACCATTTTTAAAAAAGGCATAGAGAACATCAACCAAAAAACTTGATGCATCGTACTGTAGTAAAATTCAAAACCTTTGCTCATTGAATAAGGAAACAACATAATGACACAGCAAAAAGGCAGGCCACAGCGTGGAAGTTATTTGCTATACTTGAAAAAGGGTTCATAGACAGAATATATAAAGAGGTCCCACAAATCAAGAAGGAAAAGGCAGGCAATGAATTTTTTTTTAATTGGCAAGAAAACCTAGACAAATACTTTACAAAAGAAGGTGTTCAAATAAATAATAAACACGTGAGAAATGCTCGATATCATTAATCATCAGGGAAATACACATTAAAATCAGAGTGTGACACCACTGCACATGTACCAGAAAGGCTTACAGGGAAAAACACAGAAAACACCTACTCTTGAGGAACAACCGCAGCTCTCACCCTGGGAGTGTGATGTGGCCTAGCTACTTCGGTAAAGTAAGGCTGCATATTTTGTGACCCAGCAATTCCCCTCCTAGGCGTATTCCAACAAATATGTGTATATGTGTGCACCAGAAGAAATGTACCAAAAATGTCCACATTCATAGCATTTGTAAGAGGTCCAAACTAGAAACAACCCAAGTTCATGAATAAAATGGGTAAAGATGGAATAGTATACAATAATGAGAACAAACTGCAACTTTACAACAGTTATGAATCTTACAATCCACCTGAGTGAAAGAAGCCAGACACATCACTTCTGGGCCTTTTGGCTGAGATCAAGTGTAGTATCTGTTCTATCAGTTTAATGCCTGATACATCCTCTCTCTGAGGACCTTATAGTAAAAGTATTTTGGAATAGGGAGATGGTATAGAAGCTTGCTCCATCCCCTCCAAGCATTGTCCTGGTATTGTAATACCTCCAGAATAGTGCACGCACAAAATGAGGAGGAGGAGCCAGACACAAAGAATACATACTATACCCATTTATATGAAGTAAAAAAAAAAAAAAAATCAGGTGAAAACTCTATGGAAGTCAACTTGGGAGTAGTGACTAGAAATGAACTAGAGGGAGTTTCTGTGATTCTGGAAACATTTATCTGGGTGCAGTTTACTTGTGAAAAAATCACTAAGGTATACACTGAAGGTTTATTGTATATTAAAATTCATGCTAAAATATCATATAAAAATATAAAATGCCTGCCATGAAAAACTCTTTGGGGTTCATTGGACTCAAATGCACAATCATGTTCTAATAGCCATTGCTGACGGGGGCCTCTCGTGCCCTTTGCATTTATGGGAAAGCCACAGACGGAGCTGCCAGCTTCCTGCTCTATGTTCCTGCTGGCTAAGCAGGACCCATCTAAAGCAGTTCCCGGAATCCATTCTCAATAAGTCGCCAACGCTGGGGATTCTAGAGGCAAAGAAAATGACCTACCCCAGCCCTGGTTCGGTTTTTTTTTTCTTTCCCCTTGAACTATGAAGCACTTCTGCTTCTGCTGGAACTACACGGAGTCTCTTGTTTAAGCAGTTGTCAGCTCCCCTCGCCTCTCGAGTATCGGAGCTGATTCTTAGAGTCCTAAAAGACTTGAGAAACTGAGCTTTTCCTCTGACATTCTCGACATTTCCTTAGCTAAACCACATTTCCTCCAAAAGCAGTCCAGTCCACAGAAATCTAATCCTGCCACCAGTCTGGGTTCAACAGTTGCATTATCAGTCACACAGAAGTTTTAGCTTAATGCTTTTGAATAATTAGATAATCCATTTGAGTAGTTTACCCTGAATAATGAAACATTTTGCTCTAGAGAGTATTGCAGTCTCCATCTCTTGACAAGCAGAAACTTCTTACAGATTTAAAGCAGAAGGTGGGGTTTTATCTGCTTCTATTCATCAAGCAGTAAAAAATAAATTTAAAAAATAAAAGTAAGGATTAAAGTCTCTCAGTAATTTCATACCCAAGATATTATCTTATTATGCCCCCAGAGGATCTGTATAAAGATATTTACTGCAGCATTGCTTGTAAAAGCAAAGAATGGAAACGCACTAGAAGTTTAGGGAAAATGGTTCAATTAATTACAGCACAGCCTTGTGGCAGACATTTAAAAGTACGAGATAGATCTCTTAATAAAAACAGAACTTCGTAGTATTTTAAGTAATAAAAGTAAGGTGCAGAACAGTATATAGAGTATTCTACCAACCAATTTCTTTTAATTTTATATTATTAACAATTTTGTTTCCGTGGAAGTTGACTGCTGGACTAGGAGTTTGGGGTGACAGGGAGACTTTATTAGTCATCTCTGTACATTTCCCCAAATCACTACTGTTGACTCTGGGCAGGTATAACTTTTTTTTTCTTTTTTCTTTTTTCAAGAAAACTAGATAATTTTGAATAATGATAAAATCGTAGGGTGAGTTTTACTAGAGATACCCTACTCACACCTGTCCCGGTTGGGGTGCTCTGAGGACATAGTTTAAGAACTCTAATGTGATCTTTTCATTATCTTGACTTTATTACACCTGGTAGGTACATAGAGCTGAGACTCATATTCAGATAAATCAACAGACACACACACACACACACACACACACACACACACACACACACACACACACCTGACATCCAAAGAGGAGAAAACACAAAGAAAGACTGTTTTTCCAGCGCTCCTGCTCCATGCCATGCTTACCACTGTGGACTTCCAGGTACACCGGGTCACTTGGCATGGAGGCACCTCTCTGGCACCGGTATTCACCAATATCATTGGCACTGGCGGCAGGGATGCTGTAGCTGGCAGCCCGGGTCTCAATGGCCGTGCCATTGAGAAACCACTGTGTAGAGTTGTCCCCAGGCAGGTGGGGTCCCTCACACCGAAAGATTACATTTTCCTCCAAGAACACACTGACCCATGGGGGCTCCAAAGTGATCACGGACTTGGCAGTGTCTGCTTGTAGGGAGGAGGGGTGAGGAGAGTAAAAAAAAAAAAAAAAAAAAAAAAGCAAACAAGTGGAGTGAAAGGAGAGGCTCTGAATCCCTGGTGAGGTTTTCTGGAGAGCACAGGAAAACTATGTATATTCAGATTACATTGTAAAATAGGCGAAACCCGACAAAAGCTAGCTTTTAGGAATGTCCAAGCCTCGCTGCAGAGGGATCTGTTCATGCTATGAAATCTGGGTGTTGCTGATTTGGGGTTCCTGAGGATTAAGTGACCAATTTAGGTGTCACTGTTGGTAAACAATAAAACAGGGTTTTCAGCTGGTGCAACTAGATTGGAGCCGGTTTGCTCTATTGTCTCGGAGGGCTCATTTCAAGCCTTAAATCAGCATCTGTATTGGAAATCCAGGTTCGCACCCCCCACTTCGAAGCCTCTAGGGCAGCGCTTCTCAACCTGTGGGTCGCGACCCCTTTGGGGGTCGAACGACCCTTTCACAAGGGTCGCCTAAGACATCCTGCGTATCAGATATTTACATGATGATTCATAACAGCAGCAAAATGACAGTTATGAAGTAGCAACGAAAATAATTTTATGGTTGGGGGTCACCACAACATGAGGAACTGTCTTAAAGGGCCGAGGCATTAGAAAGGTTAAGAACCACTGCCTAGTGCCTGCTTGATTCTCTCTGAGAAGAAGAAAAAAAAAAAAAAAAAAACCTCTGCTTTCTCGTAAAAGGGACCAGTTTGGAGAACATTTATGTTTGCAATTTTGGCCCTTTCCTGCTCTTTAGGCATTTAGTCCAGAGGTCAGAGCTCATTTAGAAAATCTTAGAGAGAAACCTTACGAACCTGGATTTTATCAAAATCATACTCTGAATAGTGGGGACTTCATATAACCTATAAGGCTCCTGTCTATCCTCTCTCCATTCTCTCTTCTTTAGGATGATGGAACCTATCTTTTGGAAGCAGAAATGTGCCCGAGGAAGAGAAGTTGAGTTAGACATTACTCACATGTTTGCCCACAAGCAGCTGGAACTGTAAGAGACCAAAACAATGGAGATATCATCAGTTCATCAGCGGGTGACGGCAACGAAGGGAGATTGAGACAGACAGATTTAGCATAGACTCCAAGGGGTCAGCTTAGGTTTCTTTTGTTTCTCTCCACTTCCTTTCCCCAAATCAGGTACCGGATGGTCCTGAACAGTCAACAGGTGGTTATTGATGGGGCTTTATTCTAAAATGATGCCTCCTGGCTTAATGTTACCTCAGAGTCTCTCTTCCCATCCTTTGGATAGAATAAACACCAGGGAACTGTGGAAGCACAGACATAGCCATCTCCATATTCATGAGTTCTAGCTAGGATACTAAAGAAAGTAAGCAAAATCCTGAGCCCCGCCCTAGTCGGTTTTGGTCAGTGGATAGAATGTCAGCCGGCAGACTGATGAGTCTTAAATTCAATTCTGATCAAGGGCACATTCCTGGTGTACGGACTCAATCCCCTGTGTGGGCATGCAGGAGGTAGCCAATCAATGATTCTCTCTCATCATTGATGTTTCTCTCTCTCTCCCTCTTCCTTCCTCTCTGAAATCAACAAAAGTATATATATATTTTTTTCAAATCCCAAGTTCCCTTAGCCAGTGCCTGTACCCTTCTAGTTACCCTTTCTAAGCCCAACTTACCCAAAAGGAGCAGAGCTGTTAGGAGCCACATGTTATCCCCAAGGTGGTGGGAGCAGTGGGGAACTGTAACATGTGAGACTCCGGAGAGACTCTACTGAGAGATCTGGAGCCCCGATTAGAAAAGAGGAAGGAAATTACTTCTTCTGACCATTTTCATCATGTTCCTTTTCTGGGAAATACATCCAGAATTCTTGACGCACGCTCTCCCCTTGCTCGCACTTCTTAGCCTATCTTCCCAAGTTAGAAAGTCTGGGTTTGGGGCTCATGAAGCTCTAAGAATCTGAGGGGAGGTCTAATGTTTTATTGACATTCTATTCTGATTACATTCTCCTTCTACTAATTATGTTACTTGGAGGCTAGGATATGCAAACCCCCTTTTTAGAATTGGTTCAAAGCCTGGCTACTCCCTCCAAACATTGACCAGGGCGGGCACTTTCTCTAAGTGGGCCTCCTTGTTGTCTAAGGGGAGGTACTTCAAGCACCTTCAGAGGCTGCTGCCTCCCGGATTTGCAAACTGTTTACCTGCCTGCATGAAGTCTCTCCTTTTGCTGCGCCCTAAGCTGGGGACTCCTGTTGGCATTGGGCTGGTGGCAGTGACCTTTGGTTGACAGGCTTTCTAGGACATCTTAATCTGTGGTTGGTAGTTCATGTCTCCCTAACTTACCCATCTTCAGGAGTATCATAGTCATTCTTGTGTTTCTGCTCATTTTAAAATATTTGTTGGGCCCTAACTAGTTAGGTTCAGTGGATAGAGCTGTCGGCCTGCGAACTGAGGGGTCCCAGGTTCAATTCTGGTTGCAGGCACATCTCCAGTAAGGGGTGTGCAGGAGGCAGCTGATCGGTGTTTATTTCTCATTGATGTTTCTAACTCTCTTTCCCTCTCCCTTCCTCTCCATAAAAAATCAATAAAATATATTTAAATATATATATATATTTGTTGGGCTTTGAATTAGAATAACATTAAATATGTAAATTAACTTGGGGAAGGTTTGTATCTTTATGTCATTGAGTTTTTTAAACCATAAATTTGGTATATCTAATCAATTTTTTGGTGTTCCTTTCATAGCATTCATAAGTTGCATAGTCTTCTCCATATATGTTTTGGACAGATCTTATGGGATTTCTTCTTAGAGGGGTATGTGTGTGTGTGTGTGTGTGTGTGTGTGCATCTTTGCTAATTCAAATGGTAATTTAAAATTTATAATTTCTAAATGTCTGCTTATGGTGTAATGGAAATGCAGTTGATTTAGGGAGCAATGATTTTATATCCAGATTAGAGGCCCCATGAATGAAATTTGTGCCGGAAGTGGGGAGGGGGGGACCTTAGCCCAGCCTGCACCCTGGTGATCAGTGCACATCATAGCGACCAGTAGTTCCACTGTTAGGTCGATTTGCATATTAGCCTTTTATTATATAGGATACTTAAACTGTTTTTCAGATTATTTGTAGATTCTTAGGTCTTTTTTGTAGACATTCATATTATCTTTAATTATTATAGAGCTTTATTTCTTCCTTTCCAATACATATATGACTATTTCTGTAGGATTTTGGAAGATACATTTTTTTTAGGAAATGATGCTTTCTAAGTTTGCTTAATCATTTCACTGAATGCTTTTTCTCTAAAAATTGAGAAGATACTTTTTCTCCTTAAATCTGTTGTGGCTAATTATATGTATGGATTTTCTGCTGTTTGTTAAAAAGAACTTACATTTCTGAGTAAATCTAATTTTATCATGATTTATTAGAAATTTTTCAGTGCTGATGGATTTGACTTGTCATTGTTTTGTATTTAATATTTCTGCACTTATACTTATCATAAATTTCACCAGAAGTTTGTCAATGCTATTAGTCTTTTCAAAGAACCAACTTTAAACTTTGTAGATTATATGTATTGTATCTTGGGTTTTATATCTTAATTATTTTGCTCTTATCTTTATTATTTTCTTTCTCCTTTCTTTGGGTTTTTCCTATTCTTTTTCTAATTTTAAGTTTCATGCTTAGATTATCAATTTTAGCCTTTGCTTACTTTTAATATAAGAGTTTCTTTTTTATCCTAAGTATTATTTTAGCCAAACCCATAAATCTGGATTTATCATGTCTCAATCATTGGTTATTGATAAATGTTTTAAATATTCTTGACTTTTTTAATTGTTTTTTTCTATTTTTGCACTTTTTTTCTTTTTTCCATTTCCCTCTTCTTGTCATTTATAATTTTTACACACTATTTCTATTCTTAGTGATTCTGCTTTTTTATATAAGAAATTATAAAGATAATCATTAAGATAAAATAGAGGAGAATCCTTTCACCAATTACATGCTCTAGGCAGTGGCAACAGAATATTACCACAAGTTCATGGCTGTGGAATCTTATTGTATAGAATGTTTTCTGTACCTCTATTTTATCACCTTTTCCCTCAAACTATTTCAACTTACGGCAAATCTATCTATGAATATGCTGACTATCTGCACACTATCAGTCCTTTCAACATCGGACAGATATGCAAAATAATAGTAATAATAATAATAACAATAACCTCCTTTGAAACAACATAACCCAGAATTTCTCTAAGAACTTTACTTTTGCTGATATAGCTCAGTCCCTCAATATTCTGAGGAATTGAAAGGGTGGTGCTATTTCCCTTGCAATAACCAATGAGAGGAGGCATAGTGGAGAGCTGGACAGGAAATGCTGTTGTAAGTAAAATGGACAGTTTGAAGAACATTTTACAATGCAATACTATGTGTCAGCTGGAAGCTTCCACTCTTGTGACTCAGTGAAGTGCTTCTCCCTACACTTCCTCCAGCACGATCCAGAGTTCCAGACAATGAGTACCCTTCACTCTTGTGGTCAAGGTTTGTGGAAGTCAGACCAGTTTTTCTGGACTTGGAAAAGCTCTCAGCTCACAGAACTGCTAGGGTTGGGTGGGTGTGGATTGATGGGCTCAGCAATATTTTGTCCTGGGAAAAGTTATTTGAATGAAAATCTTATACTCGTGAGAATCATAATAAGCACATAAGTGGCCTTAATCCTTGCAACTTTTTGCACAATGGCTTTGTTTTTATGTTTGTCCCCAGCCTACATAGATAAGGTTGCCTTTTACTCATAGCGTAACTTGTTTTCTGCCACCACAACTTAATTTCTCTTCCTGAAATAGCCTAGTCTAGGCTGATTCTTAGCAGGAAGTGAAAACAAAACTTATCTTATAGGCAGAACAACAAAAATTTAAGTAGAGTCAGTTATCTAAACGGGGCTGGAATATTCCAACATTTTACCTAGATGAGAACATCTTACTGTTATCTCGATTTTATCTTTGAGAAATAAAACTAAACAAGGTCAAATAACTTGATTATAGTTATTTGTTAGTTAGTTAATGGTGCAGAGACATAAAGTAGACCCAAGTCTGGTTTTGTGCAGTAGTGATATAATAACTATAGGATTTCATAGAAACAGAATGATTGCTAATTGGGTATGCTTCCCTCTGCCCTGCGACTCAGGAGTCTTTTCTCAGGCAATTAGCAGCTTTATCATGTGCAAAGGGAAGCAGCTGAAATTTAGTCAGTGCCAGGTTCTTTCTGGGGAAAATTTGTTCCTGGCAAGTGTTAACGATTAAAAAAAAAAAAAATTGAAATCTATAAAGAATTTTAGTGAGTTTATTTGAGCCAAATTGTCGACATATCCAGGAAGCAGAACCTCAGTAAATTGAGATAATGCTCCAAAGAATGGCGGGTTACATTTTTATTTATACATTGCAATCAAAGGAGGCATTTCCAGACTGGATCCTCTGACCTTCCTCCTTCTCACCTGGCTCCATGAGTAACACAGGTGTAATGCGTGGTTTATGTCTTGGAAGGAGGGAAGGTACCATGTTTGTGCCCGTTGCTGAGACACAAAGGCCTGAATAGAATCCCTTCGTCGCAGTCTAAGTAAGAGGATGGCAAGCACCAACCCAAGGAGCACTGAGGTGGTTCCTAAGACATAACCATATCTTTTCCCATCCCACCACTCACTTCTAGATTCAAGTGTTGGTATTTTTGATCTTAGAAACATTGCAGTCCCCAACATGACCCAGACTTTAGTCTCTACAGTTTCAAAAACTATGGTCTAGGAGACTAGATGAAACAAATGAGATTAGAGGTCTAAGAGTTCAAGAATTTCCCGAGATCATATCATTATTCTCCTGGCTTCGGTTAGAAATATGGTTATCTTAACAGCCATCGGAGGCTAGTAAAAAAAAAAAAGAAAGAAAGAAATATGGTTATCTTAGCTCAAACAGAGGGCATTTGGCTCAGTTTAGAAAATTCACATGGGGCCCGGCCAAGGGGGCTCAGTAATTGAGCATCAACCTATGAGCTAGGAGGTCAGGGTTCGATTCCCAGTCAGGGCACATGTCCAGGTTGCAGGCTCAATCCCCAGTGTGGGGCCTGCAGGAGGCAGCCAATGATTCTCTCTCATCATTGATGTTTCTATCTTTCTTCTTCTCCCTTCCTCTCTGAAATAAATCAAAATATATTTTAAAAGAAGAAGAAAACTCAGATGGGGAAAGGCCATTTCCTATATCAGATTTTAAGGACCCTCATTTTCACAAGCCCAGGGCACAGAGGTAATCACACCTGTGGCTCTTGAGTCCACTTAATTCCTTATTGCCACTTATAACTCAAACTGAAAACAGAGGGGGGAAAGCAGTGGTGTGACCTGAGCTTTCACAGAACTGAAAGGAAAAGCAATGGGTCTATCATTGCTCTTTTCTTTACTCCCCATACTTGCCGATTGCTAATATTAGTACTTGTGTGCAGTCTTTCATCTATTCTGGGTTTGGCTGCTGTGAGGGGCATGAGAATTTGCCTTGTAGACCTTCCTAATAAGTGGAGCTTAATTGACTTGAGGGCCACAGCTGCAATGCTTTAAAATCTATCTCTAAGGTCATCCCTCCCATGGGCAGCTCCCTACCAAGAGCAGAGCACACAGTGGGGAAGCTAAGAAAGACCCATGCCTGAGAGACACAGGACTCTTTATTGGATGAATTGGCATTGCTAATCAATGCCACCGGGTCCGAAGCCTGGGATGGTCAGCGTCCACACTATGGGTTTGGGGTGGGGGTGGGGGGTGGCGGCAGGAGGGGGGGGGGGGGGAATGCCTGGGATTCAGTCGCATTATTTGTAACCCCACAATGATGGACACTAATTTAAAAAGTATAAGGAAAAGTGCTTTTTAAAACTATGTTCTTATAAGCATATGAAGCTTTCTGGATCCCGGGACCTGTTTTACTAAAACCTTGGCTGAGGATCTCCTGTTGTGCAAGAGACACAGAAGACAAGTGGCTCCTCTGGAGGTAATGAATGAGAGAGAGTGTGGAGAGGAGCCAGCAAGGATTAACCTCAGCCCTTTCAAGAATAACAAAGGCGTCCCTGGGTGGGCTCGAACCACCAACCTTTCGGTTAACAGCCGAACGCGCTAACCGATTGCGCCACAGAGATCCATGGGGATAAGGTTCTCAAGGTAAGAAATGTAGTCAGGCTCTCAGACACCGCTAGGTGGAGCCACCCCTGTTATGGGACAGATGTCCGTGCAGACGCTGAAAACGTGACGACAGGTGGAGCCCACGGGCACGCTGGCCGCCCGGCCCCGCTCCGCTTCAGCTTCAGACGCCCGCGCCCCGGGACGCCCCGGGGGAAGGAATCCAGACCACAGAGCGAGGAGGAGCTCACACAGTTCCGTCCAGGAAAGGCAGAATCCTGGTGGCCCTTCAGTTCCTGTTTCCAATTGCACTCATGTCCTTTCTGCTCTTTGTTTAGTGTGTTGTTGTTTTTATCTCACAAACCAGGTTCTATTCTGAAAATATTTTTGAAATAGAGTCGTGATTTTTTCTCACTGATCTGTGACTTTCCCCTGTACAGCCAGAACCACCACCTGCTGCCAGGGTGCAGAGATGCAGAGAGAGCCAGGGCTCAGCTTTTGACTTCCAAAATAAGCTCCCATACCTACTTTCAGAGGCGACTGATGTGAATGAAGCTTTTTTTTTTTTTTTTTGAGATTTTTTTTAGGAGGAAAATATTTTCTGAGAAATAAAAAATCAAGGACCTAAAGAAGGTCAGATAGATTTAAAAAAAAAAAAAAAAAAAAAAAAAGGAAAACTTGTCCATATAAATAGATTTAAGAAATAATAAAAAAATTTTGTGCTGAAACTGGTTTGCCTCAGTGGATAGAGCATCAGCCTGCAGACTGAAAGGTCCTGGGTTTGATTCTGGTTAAGGGCATGTACCTTGGTTGCGGGCACATCCCCAGTGGGGGGTGTGCAAGAGGCAGCTGATCAATGATTCTCTCTCATCGATGTTTCTAACTCTCTCCTTCTCTCTTCCTCTCTGTAAAAAAAAAAAAAAAAAAAAATCAATAAAATATATTTAAATTTTTTTTGTTATTTAATATATCTATGTCTCAGCTTCTCCAAATTAAGATAATAGCAGGAGTGACCACATACTGGTTTTGTTAGTATTAAATGATCAAACTATTGAAAGTGCTTACAGTCGTGCCTCCCAACTGGGTCTGTTGGGAAGACATGGAGGTGACAAGACATGGTCCCTGGCTTGGTGGAGGACGCAGACAGCAGCCCCACCACGGAGCAGCGGGACACACCCCCCACAGAGAGGTTAGGCCCCGTGAGGGCTGGAAGGCCCAGAGGGAAGTGGGTGGGGGCCCAGCTGAGTCCCCAAAGGCAAATGTTGGCAGACGGGAAAGTGTGGAAGGGATGGCATGGGGCCCCGTTTCCAGGAAAGAGCTCCTTCCTGGGTGTGCCCAACAGATCCAAGCAGGCCCGGCCCAGGCTGGCGAAATCAGGACAGTCAGGCGGCCGTAAAGAAATCCCCCAGGAAGGGAAGGAGGACTAGGCCGAGGTGCCCCTTAGTCCTCAGTGGCCTGTGAAACCCTATGGAGAGCGGCTACAGCGTTTGGGCAGGTTCAAGCCATGGGCTAATGAGAGGGCGCAGTCCTCCCATGGCCACGTGCAAGTCCCAGCCTGGAGGCCACAGCCCTCCTAGCACAGTGATAGCCAACAGCTGTCGTCAGCTGGCACCTATGGTCTGAACACGTGGCTCCACGTGCCTGAGTGACGTGGGCTTGATAGAGTTCAGGTGCATGCAATTGAGTAGGATCGAAACCCATGAGAATGCTGTAACCATCTTGTCCCTGCCCTTCCTTACTTTGCCTCTTGGCATCTGGCTATAAAATAAAGACACGGCGTGTGGTCGGTGGCGCTGTCTCTCTCCACCAGAGAGGTCAGCATCCCATCCGGCCCCAGCTTCACTCTCTTGAATGTCTTTCCTAATTCCTGCATGGCCCCCCACTCAGGTTAACCCTTGGCCGCATTGGCACGGCACAAAACCCAACAGAATCCCCCTGAGCCCTCAGAGGGATGGCCTGGGTCTCTGGACATGAGGACTCAGCCCACAGGGATTCCAAGCAGATTCCTGTATTCCTCTCTCCAAGACAGCTGACCACCCACTGTGTGCTGGCCCGGCTGACCACCCACTGTGTGCTGACACTGGGCCGGTGGGAAGGCATGTCCCTGGCTTGGAGGAGGACACAGACAGCAGCCCCACCACGGAGCAGCGGGACACACCCCCCTACACACACAGGGAGGTCAGGCCCCGGGAGGGCAGGAAGGCCCAGAGGGAAGTGGGTGGGGGCCCAGCTGAGTCCCCAAAGGCGAGTGTGGAAGGGGTGGCGATGGGGCCCCTACCAGGGAGGGAACAGCAGGGAAATCCCCTTCAGAGCTTGGCTGACCAGACACAAAGGTCCCCTCTCAGTCACAGGGTGCTTCTGCCCTCTGTGACACAGACCCAGCAGGAAAGAGAGCAGCCAGGGCCCTTAAATGACACCTCACCCCCCTCCCCAGCCCCCCAATCACCTGCCCGGGGGAGCAATGAGGGTGACGGCCCATCGTCCCCTTAAAACCCATTTTTCTACCACAGTGACTAGAACGTGGTTCCCAGACGATCTTCAGAGAGAAACCCACCAAGAGGAGCCCTCGGGGGGCCTGAGGCAGAGGAGCCCCTCCCAGAGGGATTCTGGGTCCGATTCCTGAGCTTCCGGGAGAGAAAGAAACACAGACAACACAGACAGGGCAGGGCGGTCTCAGCCGGGAGGGGTCAGGGGCCAGGGAGGACTCAAGTCCGTGAGTCACAGGTAGCCCTGAGCTGGAGTAACGCCACGTCTATCATTATGTTTTATTGTAAGACCAGACCCAGCCCTCTCTCCTCCAGGAAGACTTCCCTGATTGACAGTCACCAAGTGCCACTCATCGCCCTTCCCCTCACAGGCTGACTGGTTGGCTGCCCTGCTCCCCTAGTAGAGGCCGTGCTGGGCGCAGTAGCGGGCGCACAGCTGCCGGTGGTACTGCAGGTGGTAGTCCCTCAGCAGCCGGCCCAGGATGTACAGGAACTCGTCAAAGCAGATCTGGTTGTCCTTGTCCTTGTCCGCCGCCCGGAACAGCTCGGAGACGAAGTACGGCTTTCTCCGGCCCTGAGGAGGGCACAGGGTCAGCCGGCACCCAGGCACGGGCCCTGGCAGAGTTTCAGGCTCCACCGCCCAAGGGGAAGAAACAGCGGGGAAACTGAGTGTGGCCCTAGGGGCACAGGGGGCCGGGCACCTGGACCCGGGCCGCAGGGGGCAGAAGGATGGTGCAGCCTGGGCGCCGCTGGATGGCTGACCGCTGGTGGCTGAGCAGGGCCAGGCGCCTGGCCCTCTGCTGGTGGCTTCTGAGTCTGTCTCCCAGCTGAGCATCCACCCCACAGGGCCGCCCAGCTTGGGGCTGCACACGGGGAATTGCCCAAGGCACCGCCCACTGCCCCTCAGGTCCACATCTCTAGCACCATTGCAGGGCCGGCACCCAGTGGGCCAGATTTCCGCAGGGGGTGCCATCCGCCCAGGATTGTTCCTGGCCACTGGCTGTGTCCTAAGGAAAGTGCAGGATGGGAGAGGCCAAGGGCTGTCCGGATGTCCCAGAGCACTGGCCCTGAGGGCTAAGGCTGGGGGCGGCATAGGAGAGCAAAGGAGCATTCAGGTGG
This sequence comes from Pipistrellus hanaki, assembly GCF_964339955.1. Lineage (NCBI taxonomy): Eukaryota > Metazoa > Chordata > Mammalia > Chiroptera > Vespertilionidae > Pipistrellus > Pipistrellus hanaki. Next base: position 12,275,109 of record NC_140520.1, read on the forward strand.
AAGGGACGGCAGGGAGGAAGTCAGGTCAGAGTGCATGAGGGGACAGGACAGGCCAAGAGGAGGGAGCCCCGCACAGAGCGGGCTGACCCCACGGTGCCCAGGCCTCCTGCCTGGGCAGCTCCCCCAGGCTTCCCTCACGCAGCCCCTCTGGCCGGCTGCCATCTCCGGCTCTGTGGGCCCTGTGCCCAGGTGACAAGGTTTCCCTAGAGACAGGGGACCAATCACAGTCACCAGCCCCCCTCCATGACCTGGGGGCTACGCTCCAATAAGCCCAGGACCAGACTCTCCTCCGATGCTCCCCAAAGGGAGGCAGGGGGCCTGCAGGGACTAGGGTGCCTGTCCTGGAGGCAGCAGCCTTGGGTCACCCGGGGGCCTGGCACCGCGGGCACCGAGGGCAGACACTCGGGTTGGCCTTGCAGTCCCCAGGGAGCCGAGTAATCACATGGCTGGTCCTGATGGCAGAGGAGATTCCAGGCCTGAGCAGGTGGCTGAGCAGCCTGAGGTCAGGGCTGGGCCCCAGGGCTGGGCTGAGACTCGGCCTGGGACCAGAGGGGGAGGGGAAGCTCCATTTCCTACCCGCCCACACCTAGTCCCTCCTGGCTTCCCCTTAGCCCAGCATGGGGGCGGCAGGAGGAGGCTGTGCTAGACCCCAGGAGAAGGTGGGGCAGGGCCCAGGGGCCGAGGGAGGGTTCAGGACCTGTTCTCAGGGGAAGCAAAACAAGCGGAGCCCCACCCGGCTTTGGGGTTAGGATGGGCTGCGGGGGTTAGTGGTGCTTGGGCTGGAGCGGGGCCAGGCAGGGAGTTTCAGGAGGAAAAGCCGCCAGGGCCGTCCTCCCTTGGCCGCTGATCCAGCCTCAGCACTCCCCTCCTCTCTCCTAAGTTCCAGTGCTCTGGGAGGTGCTCCCGGGAGGTGCTCCCAGTACAAAACCCTCACGTCAAACCTCACAACCCGCCCGCTACCCGCCCCACCTGCCCCCGGCCCCGCACCAGGCTCTCCATGAAGCGGGGCACGTTGTCCATGAGCAGGGCCCTCAGCTCCTCCAGGGACAGGGTCTCCACGTCCCCCTCCCGGGCCGCGTACTGGTGGTAGCTGCGGATGATCTGGAAGAGGGATTCCTCCACCGGCGTGTCCGTCATGGCAGCGGGACAAGGGCCGAGTCCAGAGATGTGGAGGCGGAGCAGCTGGGGCCAGTGGAGAATCTGGGAAGGGAGAGCAGCTCCTCCTCGGGGCCAGATCCTCTGCCCTTTGCTTCCTGCCGCCCTGGTCTCAGGGCTCCTCCCTGCCCATCCTCGGGGCCTCCAATCACGGTGGCCGGTGTTGTGACGCCTCACAGGGCCTTCGGGAGCACAGCGGAGCCTTCATTGCATTCCTGAGGTGACATCACAGGCACGTGCTCCCTAAGATTAACTCAGCCAGTTAAGGGACCCACCTGTCCTCAGAGCCTGATCTGAAGCATCTCAGACTCACACAAGGTCACAAGGTCATCCATCTCCCTGCCTCCCAGCTCACCTCCCAGCTCACCCTCCCAGCTCACCTCCCAGCTCACCTCCCAGCTCACCTCCCAGCTCACCCTCCCAGCTCACCTCCCAGCTCACCTCCCAGCTCACCTCCCAGCTCACCCTCCCAGCTCACCCTCCCAGCTCCAGGGCTTGGGTGGGGCTACACACTTAACTCCAATACAACCCCCTTCCATGTCCTCCCTCAGTCAGTGAACCCCAAACTCCACAGTGAATGAAGGACATTCCGACAACTATTTCTCGAGGCTCTGCCGTGTGCCAGGACCCTCCAGGCCACATGAGTGGGACACGCGGCCAGCTCACAGGGCGGGAACGAGCGGAGGGGACAGTCACACAGTGAACACTGCTAATTTAGCAGCACAAACAGGCACCCTGGGCACTCAGGAAGGGACTCCATCTGCCTGGAGAGCTGAGGAAGACCTCCTCAGGAGGCAGCTTTTCAGGTGGGAGTGAAGAAAAGATGCTATTGCAGGGGAAGCATGGAGACCAGCTCTCCAGACGACCCCATAGTCAAAGGCCTGGTTGGCCTCCAAACAGCTACCATCTGGGCCTTTGAGTGGCAGGTGAACTCCACCCCCATCTCCAGCTTCCTGCCAGCCAGCCAGCCCTTCTGTCCCTGCCCTGCCTCTCCCCTGGGCGGGGCATGCAGCGGATGGGTGAGTCTCCCAGACGGGGGCGCCAAAGGGCAGGTTATTGAACCCGAGGTTAAGCCTCCACATCCCTGAAGGTTTGAGAGAAACAGGTAAATACTGAAGCCAAACTTCTTCCAGTTTACAGGGTGAGCCTTCTTCTACCCAACATCATGATTCCCTCGGCAAATAAGTGGTTCACCAATACACTAAAATAAAATTAAAATGGCTCACGTGTCTAAGAGGTAAAACAATTTGCAATGCCACTGAGAATTTATTGAATACTTTAGATTCAGCCATCATTCCCCTGGGAATTTATCCCAAGAAAGTAATTAAACAGCAATAAATCTGGTAAAAAAAATAAAATAAAATAAAATAAAATAAAATAAAAAATAACTCATTTTTGACACAGAGCTTGTTGGGGGTAGAGATTTCATATTTACCCCCTTCACTCTGCCTTTTTTTTTCAATTTGGGACAAAAACAATCCCCCTTCTCTTCTCGCCCGCCCCCCCCACATACACATACTGTCCCAATACCCAGTGCTGATCTTACAGCTGTGTGGTAACTAGTCTTCTCATTAATACTGCGCTGTGGACATCTGCTCACACACTAACTCAATGTAGCCTGATTTTTAACGAGTGTATAGTGATCATTTATTTGCATATGTCAACATTTGCTCTTTAATCCATTGCCAGTAGCCATTTAAATTACGTTAGATTCATATGATTCAAGGTTAATTCTTTCTTAGCACTGACATTTCTTATTAGAGTTTATTAAATATAATTTTATTTTATTAACATTTTATTATACTCTATTTGAAATACATTTTATTGTAACTGACTATTACAGAAACTACAGTGAAATTTTAAGACGAGCTGCAGGTGGTTCTGCCTCTTGGAGGCCAGGGAAGGCTGTGCCGGAGCCTGCTCTGGCTCTGGAGAGGCCGCTGGAGCCGGCGTTGCCTCATGAGGTCTGTTTTGCTGTTGATCTGGAGCTGGTTCTGTAGATCCCAGAAGAGAACATGTGATCACCGTGACTGCCTCGGTGTGCCTTCTAGAGACAGAAAGTCTCCCCTGTCCATCGATGGAGTCCCTGTTCAAGAGCCACCCAGGAAGTCCTCCCAGACTGCAGGCCCTGGGCGTGGCGATCTGAGCCAGCTCTGCCTCTGGCCTCTAACAGCTCCTCTCTGTGTGGCGAGCCCCATCTCCTCCCCACGTGCCCACATCACCCACCCCGAGTCCTCCTCACCCTCACCCTCTGCCTCTGCCTCTGCGGGCTCACGGCACTCCAGCTCCGAAAGGAGCAGCTGGGCCTGGCGCTCCAGGTCTGAGCCTGGAAAACTGAGGCGGAGGTAGGCCAGCAGCGTGCCCAGGCAGGGGAATTCTGGGGGCTGGGAGAAATCCTCAGGGCACTGGTCCAGCCACATGCCCAGGATGGCGAGGATGGCCCTGGGGAGAGACATGGCAGCAGAGTCTGAGGCCTGGCCTTTCCTTCCCCACTAACCTCCAGGGTATCCCTGTGGGAGCCTGGGGTCCCTATCCTCCCCTCACGGTTCTGACCCCAAGCCCACTCACTTTTTCCGCTGGTCCACAGGCCCGCCATCCTCCTCAGCGGAGGGGAAGATGCAGCCATACCTAGAGGAGGCCAGGAGGACATCACATCGACTGCCCTGTGGACGCTGCCTGCCTGTGGAGTCAGGGTGACTGTCTCTCTCCCGACTACAAGGAAGCTCTGGAAGGTGGGGCTGGGGTCTGCTCGGGGCACTGGATTGTGGTCCGTGCCCAGAACATGCCTGCACCTGCCGATACATGTGCTGAATGAAGGAGCTCCATCACAGGTATCTCATCACCGCTGCTCCCCCCTGGGATTCCTGCTCCGGCTTCACCCAGAACAGAGAACCCTCATGAAACCTCCAACCTCCTTTCCAATGAGAAAACAGCTCAGCCCCAGGCCCCGAGGGAAGTGAGGGATGAGGCAGAGGCTTCCTCATGAGGAAGAGAAAATGACCAATTAGCACAACCACTGCCCCCCCCCCCCATCTACCCCTGCCCCAGACTTCTCCAGTGGCCAGGCACCCAGAGAGCACGTGGCAGGGAGGACCCCTCAGGTTTCTATAGTTATCCTATGAGTTTGCTCCTGGGCTCCCCCCCACATTCAGAGGAGCACACAGACTCAAGGAGAAGCGTGACCTTCTGAAGACTCACAGCCAGCAAGTGCCCGGATGACCGCTGTGCTGTGGAGGGGCGGGTGCTCACCTTGTCAGCAGTAGGTCCAACACCTGCTGGGCGGTGGCAAAAGCTCTGTAGTTCCAGAGGAAGGCGGGCACGAAGGTGGGGTCCCTGCCCAGGACGGCAGGCACCAGGTACTCCACCAGCTGGCCCAGCCGGTGTGCCCGGGCGGTCTGCACCATACAGACTTTATTTGTGTTCCCGGTGGATGTGTTTTGCCCCTGGGGTGGGACAGAGGAGGGACATGCAGTCAAAACAGCATCACGGGAACCACCTGGTGGGTTGGCAGCTGCAGCTCAGACCGAACCCACAAGCCTTCAGTGACTGTTGGCAAGAAGGGGGACACCAATGCTTGCAGGAGGGAAAATGTTATTGGCATGAAAAATAGAATTGCTCCTGGCCAGTAGCTCAGTGGTTAGAGTGCCGCCGCCCCCCTCCACACACACCCCCTCCCCCAGCCATTGAAAGCTCTGGGTTCAATTTTGCTCAAGGACAGCTCCTCGGTTGCAGGCTTGCGCTCTGTGCTCCTTATAGGTCAGGGCATGTGTGGGAGGCAACCAGTCGATGTGTCTCTCTCACATCAATGTTTCTCTCTCCCTCCCCCTCCCTTCCTCTCTTCCACTCTCTGAAAAGCAATGAAAAGAGTATCCTCAGGTGAGTATTAAGAACTAAGTAGAATTGGAGGAGGGGAACAACGAAGCACCTTAGTAACTCAGGTCATATTTTGCTAGCTGAGGATGGACAGCCCGTCCCCGTAGTAACAGTCTCATCCTTGGGTTTTCTGACAAAGCCGCCCATGCTCAGATGAGAACACAGAGGCTTTTTATGGGGTGGGAGGGGTCAGGAGATAAGGGCATGTGAGATGTTCAGGGCAGCATCGTTGACATGGCAACAGAGGGGGTCACTCCAGGCCTCACAGCAGTGAAGGGTTGGATCGCTATGGCAACTGGTCCCCTCAGGGTATGATACACAGCCCTGGGAGACCCCAGCTCCTGACCTGGAGGGGCCACGGGATATATTCCTCTGGGGCAGAAAGTGGCAAAGCAACAAGACATGGTACCCTGAGCCCGTGTCCTTTTAGGGAAAAACAACCTCACTCATGATAATGGGTAAGACTGAGAGAGGCATGCAAGGATTGTCAGGCCATCAGGGACACTTGGGGATGGGTGTTAAAACAAGAAAATCTGTAGAAAAATGCAAAAATCCTCTTGACTGAACATGAGGTGGACTGATACAAAAGCCTCCTCTCTGATAGTCCTACAAACACGCTCACGGTGACTTTGCTCCTGGCCAGCAGGGGCTGCACAGCGAGGGTGGGCTGAGGGAGAAGAGGGAAACCCAGATTCCTTTGGGAGCAGGACTCTAGAGAGGGGCTCAGGGGAGTAGCAGGGCGGCTTCTGGGACCCAGGCCCCTTTGACTACTGGGGTCCTGGAGGTAGGGTCACCGGGCCTCCTCACTCACCTTCAGACCGAACTGCTCTCCTTTGGCAGCGTGGGGCCCCTGTGCCTCCTGCGGGGGAACCCCATCAGCCAGCTCCCGTCTGACCTCCTGTCTGGCCTCCTGTCTGGCCTCCCGTGGGGAGCTCTGTAAAGACAGCGCCCAGCCGCCGGGCGGAAAGCCTCAGAGCCCGGTCTGTGCTTCACAGACCCTGTGTTCTTCCCACTCCAGACACATTCACCACATTCACTCACACCTCCACGGAGGACAGGAAAGACGTGACGGCTGAGGGCCTAGGATCCTCACTGGCACAGAGGAAAGGCCCTCGGAAAGCCCCTCTCCAACCTGCCAGCCCCGCGCTGGCCGTGACCATGACAGCATCACTAGGAGGTGCCCCGCCCTGCAGCCTGCTCCTGCCCAGGGGTCCTCCCTTCAGGCCCCTCTTCCCCCACATGGAGGGGAGGGGATGGGGCTGCCCAGGGACGGGCAGACAGGCTACCTGAGGGGACCGTCTGGAGAACGGCCAGAGACGCCGGGTAGGAGGAGGGTTAAACCAGCGTCTCCAGAGTTTGGGAAAACTCCCACTGCGGGGTCTCCGCAAGCAGGAGCCCCAAGAACCAGGGATCCAGCAAGAGGACATCTTCAACTCCCAAGTGTCTCTTGCCAAGTGGACTGGCTGTTGGGCTGTGGCTGCCAGGCAACGGGGGTTCTAAGTTCTTTAGGGAAGCGACCTCACTTCCTGTGATCCCCTTCCCTGAGTACCCCCTTCAAATAACAGATATCCAACTAGTCTTAGGGGTTGCTGACTGCTCACACCCCTTCTCCATGGGATATATATGTCCCAACAACACCGACACGCCTTCCTCTACGGCCCCCTGGGAGGTCTGGGTGCAGCCAGGGTCCCAGATTTGAGGAGATAGACCTGGGTTCAGACTCAGCCCCTCATTCTTTCTTCTTCTTGATCCTGGACAAGCCACCGTGCCTGCCAGGGCCTGTCTGTCTCCTGCCTGCACAATGGATTGTGCAGCACGTACGTCTTGGCCATAACGTCCAGGCGCATGTGGGACAGCAGCTGTAAAATTGGAGGAGTGCTGTCATGTGTAAGAAGTGCCTTCTACCTGTTGTTGCTTTCTCTTGTTGCCTCCTCTATGTCTGCTCTTCTTTGTATCCCTCCATAGTCCTTACATCTAAGGCAGGGATGAGGAACTTTTTCCTGCCAAGGGCCATCTGGATAGTTAGAACACCATTCAAGGGCCGTACAAAATTGTCACCTTAAAAATTAGCCTGCTGTATTTGGTTAGACATGTAGATTAACTCGCCCCTAATGCCTAGGCAGGGCCAGACCAAGTGATTTTGTGGGTCTTATACGGCCCTCTGGCCGGACATTCCCCATCCTGATCTAGTGTGTGTGTGTGTGTGTGTGTGTGTGTGTGTGTGTGTGTGTGTGCGTGTGTGCGTGTACACTCACATACATGTCAGTGCTCACTTACTGGATCCCAGAAAGAAAAGAAAAACAGTCCTCACATAGGCAGGAATAGGCAAGAGCTTCCAATATGTTAGGATTTCTAATTTTCTTTTCTTCTTTTTTTTAATATATTTTATTGATTTTTTTACAGAGAGGAAGGGAGAGAGATAGAGAGCTAGAAACGTCGATGAGAGAGAAACATCAACCAGCCACCTTCTGCACACCCCCTACCGGGGAAGTGCCCGCAACCAAGGTACATGCCCTTGACGGGAATCGAACCTGGGACCTTTCAGTCCACAGACCGACGCTCTACCACTGAGCCAAACCGGTTTTGGCGGATTTCTAATTTTCAAGCCAACCCTGTGGGACAGGTTGGAGCCTTTGCCTGGAAGGTCACAGTACTCCTGACCTCTGGACTCTGCCTGCCATGTACCTTGGCTAGTGTCCCCTCACTATGGGCCGCAGTCGTCCAGGTTAGAGTGAGATTCCAAACTGCATAAGCATGAGCTCTGCATAAAGGAGTCCCCAGTGCCCTCCACCCTGGTGGCTGTGGAGAGGAATGCACCCCATATTCCCTGACTAGGCCTCTCCTCAAACAGGGACTGGCTAAATGCTCTCTGGACTGCCAAATGCTCACCCTCTCCCCTGTGCCATCTCCACGGCTATACATGGTCCCATCAGCACAGTCTTTTCCAGAGCCCCCGAGAAAGCCTGGTGCAGCCAGGACCCCAACTGTGAGGACACCGCTGTCTGTGTTTCTGGGCAGAGAGTGGGCCTTTCAGAACCGTCCACATTTCCCCCCAGAGGCTCCCCACGACACACATCCTCCTGTGGTGTGGATGGTGCCCTTCCCTTAAGAGTGGACTCCAGCCGGGACCAGTTTGGCTCAATGGATAGAGCGTCAGCTTGGGGACTGAAAGGTCCTGGGTTCGATCCTGGTCAAGGGCATGTACCTTGGTTGCGGGCATATCCCCAGTAGGGGGTGTGCAAGAGGCAGCTGCTCTATGACTCTCTCTCATCGATGTTTTTAACTCTCTATCTCTCTCCCTTCCTCTCTGTACAAAATCAATAAAATATATTTTTTTTAAAAACAAATAAATAAAAAATTAAAAAATCAATAATAAAAAGAGTGGACTCCATTAGTGACTCCCTAGGAGACAGCAAAGTGATCCAAGGTCACTTCCAAGATTTGATTATAAAACATCAGTGCCTAACTACCTGCTCACTCTGATCTGGGTTCTCTCTGTCTCTCTCTGTCTCTCTCTCTCTCTGTCTCTGTCTCTCTCTCTCTCTGTCTCTGTCTCTCTCTCTCTCTCTCTCAGGTCCCTCATTCTGGGGACTCAGCCACTGAGCTGTGAGCTGCTGTCTGAAGAGACTCACCTGGCTTTGCACCAAGAAGAAGTCAGGCCTTCGATCCAAGCTGAATCCTGCCAAGACTCCCCAAATGAGCTCAGATCCGGAGGGAAACAGATCCCGCCTCAGTTGAGACCGCAGCCCCAACCTCCTGAGAATCGCTGGCAGAAGTACTCAGCTGAGCCATGCGGGATTCTCCACCCAAGAAACTGTGAGATAATAAGTGTTGCCTGATTGTCGCTGAGTGATGGGTAACGTTGTCACACGGCAATAGATCGCTAATACAGTTGCCCCCACACCAGGCCCTGGACCGGTCCTCCTCCCTCGCTCCCCTATCTCCTCCCAGACTCCCTCCAGCCACACCGACCTCCTTTCTAAGCTCCTCTCTGTCCAGACACCTTCTGCCTTCAAGTGTCTGCACAGTTATGCCTTCTGTCGGGAGAAATATACCTGAGTGTTAGGGAGCTGAGGAAGGAGTCATCCACGTGGACAAATGACTCACCCACAGAGTTCCTGCAGGGGGGACAGAAGGAGATTTTGGAGGCCGTTGCTAATTTCTCCCTGAAGAATGTGGCCTGGCTGAGGGGTTAGCAGGAGACTGTGAGCAGGAGGCAGGGAGTGACCCGGCTGGATGAGGGGATCCTCAAAGAGGGGAGCTACTGAAGCAGCAGGGACGTGTCCCGAGGGGGCCCTGGATGGACAGGTGAGTGCCTACGGGCCTCCTGGCACCATGGAGAGGCCCCCTCTGTGGGAGAACTAGCGCTTGCTAGAACTAGCCCCTGCATCTTGCTTCTTTCTAAATGCTCGGCCTCTGCCACCTTGCCTGGCCTGAAAGAGCCTGCGGGGAACGGCACGCCTCTTTCCACAGCTAGCAGAGTCACTGTCACTGATGACTCAGCATGAGATCCACTCCTCCCTCGTGCCCTCTCCTCCCCGCTCCTCTTCAGTCCTGTCTTCTCACTTGCTTCCCAGACACTCTGGACTCCAGCATTAGCTTTACTCCTCACACTAGAACACCCATCACTCTGTGCTTCCCCAGACACCCAGCTCCCAGCATTTAGCAAACCATTGCAAGGGTCAGCTCAGCAGACAGGGTGGCTCTCACCTCCACAGGGATACCCACACAGGCTAACACACACACACACACACACACACCATTGAGACAGGACACAGCTCAGAAGCCCAGGACACAGGACAAGGGATCCAGTCCTCTGGGCACTGCTGAGTGTCCCGTGAACAGTGACCAATGCCCCCAAATCCCTCCACCCAATGCTATTTCAGTGGTGCCATCTCCCCTATGTCCCTGGGGTCATGCTGAGCAGAAGGGCAGAGGCTGGAGGCACCTTGTTCACACCTCCCTCGGCTCCTGCTCCCTGCAGTTCCTGGATCCCCAGATGCTGATCTCAGCATGAGAAGGAAAAGCATGGCTGGGCCAGCAGAATGCTCTGCACTGCTGACCCCGGGGCCTGGCAGGCTGGCTGCGCTAGGGAGCAGGGGCAGAGGTGGACAGAGGCCCTGCGAGAGAGGTGGTCAGTTGTGCTGGAGGCCAAAGGGAGGGCACCCTCCTGGCACATCCCTGGGTAATCCCCCCATGGAGAATCCACAATTACATTCACCAAGAAGGGGCAGATCTGACAGCATAAGCAGCCAAAGAAAAGCAGGAAACAGGCTATATCTGGGCAAAAGACACTTTATTGTTTCTTGGGGTTTCTGGAGGCCTCAGGCTAGGCTGGGCTCACTTTCCTCCCCCAGAACAGGGCGGGGCTCCGTGGCTATGATTGTGGTAGTCCGTGGCAATTTCCCCCAACACCGACAGGAACTCAGAAAACTCGATCTTCTTATCCTTATTCTTGTCCTTGTCCTCAAAGATATGATCCAAGAAATCGTTGCCCTTTTTATCCTGTGGGAAAGACACGAAGCAAGACAAATTCAACCCCAAAAGTGTTATGGGTGGAAGAGGAGGAGGAGGAGGCAGAGAGGGGGAGAGAAGACCTGGGGCCGCACAGGTGTAGCTGGTGTGGGCCAGTGGAGGGTGTCTGGGGATGAGGAGGACATTAGCATTGCCCTGCAGGTCACTGAGGGAGATTCCTTGGCCCAAGTGTCAACGTGAATGAGAGACCTAGTGCTGGTGAGGCTCTGATCAATGAGCTGGTGGGTGGGTGGTATTTAGATCCAGACCCGTTCCCCCCACCCACTTCCAGGACCCCATCTACCTAAGTTTAATCCAGAAATTCAAAATGGGCCCTATCCCTTGACTCTTCGTTCCTAACCCTCCTCTCCATCTTCTATCTGCCTTCCCGAATCTTCCATGCTCAGTGCCCTCTTTTGCCCACCCACTCTCTGTGTCATCCAAGTAGCCTCTCTTTTTGTAACCAGTTCAGTATATTCTGACTGTCACACTAAATCAGGTCTATGGATGAGCTTTTCATTGTAATGAAAGGTGTTACATTTTATCAGCCGTGGAATTTCTATCGCCTTCCCTTGGACCTCAGAGAACTAATGGCGGCTCCTGGAGGCAGAGCCTGAGCCTATGGGCTCCAGTCTCCTGGATGGGCAGTGACCAGTGGGAGGAACCCATTCTTCACTCTCCTATTTGGCCACCTAGTAACCACCCTTGATCTCCAGATGCCGTTACTCTGGGCCACCTGTATCATCTCTTTCATCCTGATCATAACTCAGGTGAGTCCTCTTAGGCCTTTTTGCAGATGAGAATATGGAGGATGAGAGAATGAGATTGACTTGTCTGAGGTTCCACAGCAAAGTGTCCTCTGCCATGCCCAGGACCTTGAGAAGTCACCCAGACTTACACAGGCCTTGAGGAATACAGGGAAGTTCTCCGTCAGCATCTTCAGCAGGCCCCGCTTGTCAATCTTGTCATCAGGTTTGGTGTATTTGTGGAACAGGGAGACCAAGTCCATCACGGACTTCTCAACTTGATTTTGGCTCATCTTGGTTTTCAAGGAAGCTGCCAGAGAGAAAGACAGGTATCTTTGTTATCCTTCCCCCCAGGTCAGGGTCCCTAAGTCAGGACAATGGGGTGGGAACTGCGCTTCTAGTGAAGTGAAGCTCTGGTGGAGCAGAAGGAGCTGTTCACCTAGGAGGTGGGATGAGATGCTCACAAGGAGGGGAGTGTGACCGAGGCTGGGGCCTGGGCCCATGCAGGTCAGGGCCCAGAGGAGGTGGAGGAGAACACAGAAGCCCACTGTGGACAGAACCACAGGAGGCAGAAGCAGAGAGGGTAGGGGTCAGCCACACGGAAAAGGACTGAAGTCTTAATTGGGACCTGAACCAACGAAGGATGACTCCACTCTTCAAAGAACATCAAATCCTTCTCTGTCAGTGTCAACATCAGGGTTGGAGTCACTGAGACAAAATAACTTCCTGACTAGTCTGGTCTGACCAGCCCTGGGCTGCTCTTAGAACAAGATCCCAGAGGAGCCCATCCTGAACATAAAGCAAGCGATAAGTGAAATGGGCCCTGGAGGCTCCCAGCAGTGAGTGTAAGTAGGAAAGTCAGTGTGAGCAGAGATATACAGCCCTGTCCTGAGCTCCAGCAGAGGTTTTCCTAGACCATCCCCACCAGTGGGAAAAGGGACTGCAGGACAGAATTGGCATCATATTTTAAATAAATGGAAATACCTGCCTCCATTTTAGACTCTTAGGTGGAATCACACTTAAGAGGTCTAACCTCCCAAAGCCGGTAACTCCACCAACAGTCTGGACCCCAAGCAGAGAAATGGGACAGTGCGGCCCTCACACCCTACACTTTCCAAAGCACCCAAGAAATGTGCATGGATCACACGTGTGGGCAACTAACAAAAACTACCACTGTCTCCTGATCTGGGAGAAAGAACCTACTGCTATGTCCCTAAGTGGAACCACCTAAAGCCTTCTGTCAACTTGGCCAAGGCCAGAGCTGAGCCCTGTGCACAGAAGGTCGCTGGTCATTCCCTCAGCTGGGGAGAAGGTCCAAAACCTTAGTTGATGGTTCCCTGATCCATGTAGTGGCAGGTCTTCTTACCAGGGCAAGGTGAGTGGGCATCGCTGGCCTGGGTTTAGGAGAAACTTCAAGACTTTGGGAGAGACCCCCACTGTCCCCAGAGGTTGGGATGCACAGTGGGTCTTCACCAAACCGGGAGCTGACAGTCAGGTGAGTCCAGAGAGCAAAGAAATCAAGGAAGAGAGGGAGGGTGGTGTCCTCAGCTCCCACCAGGGATATTTCCAAAGAGTTGTCACAGAGGAGCCAACAGTGCAGACATCTTATAGATGAGGTCACACAGCCCCATTACATTTGGACCCAGGCTCCTGAATCCTCTCCCATCACTGCTTCTCCTACTCCTGCAGACAGCAGAACACACTGGACCCTGAGCACCCCCTCTTACTCCCGGCAAAGAGTCAGGTGCATACTTACCGGAGCTGATGAGGAATCACTGAGGAGAAGGATGAGTGTGCTGTGCATTTGAGCAAAGACTGGGTCCCTTTATAAATCTCCGTCTGGCTCATCCCATGATCTGGGAGCCCTGGAGTCATGTTTTCTGTCTACTCCCTGGACCATTGCCTCACTCAGGTGAGTGGGACACACCTAGGAGTATGTGTTCAGCATGTCCCAGTAACATTCCAGGCAACTCCCAAAGGACAACACCTCGAGCTTTCTTCTGTCCTCTGCTTAACCTGGGGATGGGTTGGGAAACACAGTGGGATGCTGTCATAATAGGACAGACATTTTGGTAGAGAAAACTGGATTTCTGAACATAAAAGATGGGACTCTGAAAGGCAGCATGGTCTGTGTTTGCTCATCACCCAGTCCTTCCACGGTCCTTTGACATCTAATAAAAACTCTCTCCAGTGGTTAATAAGTCCTTACCTGTGCCAGGCATCACCTTACCCGCTGTATTGATATTCCTCTTAAATCTTCATAACCTTATGAGAGGGTGCTGTTACCCTCGTGTTGAGGACGGGGAATTGAGGGAGTAAGAGGTAAGCCAAGTTCCTATGTGCACGAGGCTAATAGACAGCAAAGTCAAGATATGGTCCCAGAAAAGCCTGATTCCAAACCTCCCTCCTAACCCCACTACTAGACCTCTGGGGTCACTGCAGGGCCTGCAAACTCAAAGTTCAGAGAGGAAAACAGGGTCACCTCACTCCCATCTTCACGGGGGGTCCCCACTGGAGCGCTGGGAGGGAAAGAGTGGCATAACCCACAGTGACAGACCAGGTAGCACAGAGAGCATAGCACACCACCTGCAGGTGAGGGAAGACTGGAGGTCAGAGCTGAGTTCTGGTGTGAGCCCCAACTTTACTCTGCAGCTCTAGGGGCTACCTGCGCCCACCTAGAAGGAAGCCACTGTCTAGACTCAGGGATGGTGACCACCATGACATGAGCCAGCAGGAGATTGGGCAAAGTTGCCTCCCTCTCATGATGATGCTTTCCTATAAATTCTTCAGTGATGTTCCTCTTTCCCTTATGCAAGACAGTCTGCTTAGGAGTCAGTGGCCATGCCTTAGGGTCTGCTGTGTCCCAACCTGCTGTGGAAAATCTAGTCCAGGTGCGGGAAAACAGGAGCTTAGAGTTCAGGATGAAGCCTGGGGACCTCTGGGGAACGGCCCTGCTGACTCATTGAGAACATCTTGTTCCTGCTCTCTGCTCCCCTTAGAACATCCTCCCCGCAGTGAGGAGACTGCTCAGGCATTGGGCACCCTGGGACCAGGCCCACCACTAAGCCCAGGTCAGGCCTTCCCAACCCATTTGTTCTCCAAGCTGCAGCCTGGTCTTTCTGTCCCCAGTTACATCTACATCTGCACCAGCACCGGGCCTCTCTGGTTCACTGGCTTAATTGTATAGTATTCCTTTGCGTGGATGTGACATAATCTTCTATAATTCTGTTTCAGATACCACATGCTCTTCATTTTCTTGTCTTCTTTTGGATGGTTTCCAGCTCAGGTGACTAGGGATTTTGACCTCTGACCTTATGTTCCCCTGGGGATCAACCACCCTGTCTGGTGAGGATGTGGAAAGGGCCCAGGGCAGGCCCTGGTTGTGTAAGTCCTGGGTTTTTAATGAATGAAAGGGGGATGAGCCCAGGTCCCAGGGACTAACTTCAAAACAACTCTGTTTGCTGTGAGGGACATTAGTGTTTTCAACTCTGCGACTAACAGCCAAGTCCCACCCCAGCATCTTCCTTATCACTCCCTTCATTGAAAGACTGTAAAAATCTTCCAATCCCTGAGCCAATAGTCCTTTGGCGACATGGTCTACACATCCAGGTCACCACTTGGAACCATCTCGCAAGCATTTACTGTTCATCCTGAGCCTCTCTCTCATTCCTCCCAATGGACTCTGGACCCCAGCTGTCCTTGGCTGTTTGGAGCTAAGACCTGGACCATTTGTTCAAGGTACAAAGTTTAAGGAGAACCCACTGAGCACCACTTACTGTGCTTTAGGATGAACATATGGCAAGAAAATTTTATTATGTATATATCTCTTCTCAATGTTCACACTTTATTTATTTTTTTAAATATTTTATTATTTTTTTAATATATTTTATTGATTTTTACAGAGGGGAAGAGAGAGGGATAGAGAGTTAGAAACATCGATGAGAGAGAATCATCGATCAGCTGCCTCTTACACACCCCCTACTGGGGATGTGCCCAAAACCAACGTACCTGCCCTTGACCGGAATCGAACCTGGGACCTTTCAGTCCGCAGACCGACACTCTATCCACTGAGCCAAACCGGTTTCAGCAATGTTCACACTTTAGAAGTGAAGACAAAAAGAATAAAATAGAAACTGTGGATACTGGGGATATACAGTGACACCCTGTATAACTTAAAAAGAGAGGAGGAGAGGTGAACTGACATACCTTAGATATGGTATTTGAATGAATGTCAACACCTAGTGTTCAAGCAAGCAAACCAGGGAAAGAGATTCCAGACCATGACATGTGAGCAAAACTACAGTACAGAATAGACCTGACATCAGGAGGACAAAAAACAAGTCTAGAGCCAAGGGTGTTGGAAGTGAGAGGTTTGGGACAGGCACCAACTATGTCCAACCCAGTACCAACCCCTTTTCTGAATGAACAGAGCCCAGTTTTGCTTGGGTTGGAGTGCCAGTACTTCTATGTGTGTCTGGTCTCATCTAAGCCATTCAGAGAGTCCTGTCCCTGCTTTCCCTGTGCTCCTTGCAACTAAGAGTGAGCATGTGGCCCACCAGTTCTTCCCAATGAAACTGAGTGATACTGGGGCTCTGCTTTTCTGGCAGAAAGGGACAGGGAGAGCTGGCCCTGCCCTGCCTCAGCCTGTGCCTGGGTGGCTGGTCCTGGGCACAGGCAGTCATAAAAAAAATAAAAAAAAATGTTCCTTCCCTTAATGTCACTGTCAAGCCCCACGTATCACGTGAGCCTCCTCTAATTCCTAGCCATAAAAAATAGCACTCACCTGACCTGTGTCTTTATTTTCTTCATGGAAGTTTCTGTTTTTGTTTGTTCTTTTGTCCCATCAGAAGGGACAGAATACCTTCCTCAGCCTGGGTATGGGAGTGTCATTTCTCTCTTTCACCTCAGAGCTGAGGAGGAGGCCAACCACAAGAGGAGTTGCTGGGACAGTCGTTTTATGAGAAGAACTTCAAATCTCACTGCTTCAGAGAAAGAAGAATGGACTCCTAATGAGCGGGGTAGAATGAGGGAGTGAGGAAGAGTGAAGGAAGGCTGGACGGAGGGCAGGAATGTAGCACCTGATAGAGAGTGAGAGTTCAGGACCAGAGACAGTGTAACTCCCTGTATTTCTTTCCCGCTGCTTCTGTAACAAATGGGCACAAACCTGAGGGCTTAAAACAAAGCAAATACATAACAGTTCAGGAGGTCATACGTCCCAAAGAGATAAAATCAGGGTGTCAGCAGGGCCTTGTTCCTTTCAGGTGCCCTAGAGCTGTGGTCGGCAAACTGCGGCTCCCGAGCCACATGCAGCTCTTTGGCCCCTTGAGTGTGGCTCTTCCACAAAATACCACGGCCTGGGCGAGTTTATTTTGAAGAAGTGGCATTAGAAGAAGTTTAAGTTTAAAATTTTTGCTCTCAAAAGAAATTTCAATTGTTGTGCTGTTGATATTTGGCTCTGGTGACTAATGAGTGTGCCGACCACTGCTCTAGGGTAAGGGGAGGTAGAAAAGGGTAAAGGGGGGATAAATGGTGACAGAAGGAAATTTGACATGGAATGGTGAGCACACAGTACAAACAGAGATAATATATTATAGAATTCTACCCCCAGAAACGTATATAATTTCATTAACCAATGTCACTCCAATAAATTCAATTTTAAGAAATCATTAAAATGTAAACACTCCCTTATTACCTGCTGGCACTTGGTGGTGACTAATTAGCACCCAGCTGAGGGCAAGGCCCTGGGAGAGACACATGAGATGTGAAGAGGAGTTGGACGGAGGACCTGAAGGGAGGGATGGGAGGGGTCCCAGGAGACACTGCGTCCTCCTCAGCTCCCCCGTCGGAAGGACTCCAGAGAAACCACTACCAGCCTCAGGCATTTCTTAAAACCCCTCCTTGCCCTGGGAACCAGGAGCCTCACCCTCCACATCCCTGTTCTCAGCCCAGGAGCTTGGCTACACCTGCCATTCCATAGGCACGGCCCTGCCAGGGAAGGGTTCCTGCGAACAGTTAGCGCTTGGATGTTGGCACCAACCAATGCAGGTGAGTCCGATGATCTTACTGCCTGATTATGCCTTGGCACAACCTGCCACTGTGGAGCCCAGCCTCAGCCCCTTCTTCCCTCCACCCAGGCCTTGCTCAAGCCTTTCCCCACCCCCAAATTCTTCGCACGTGCACACACACACACACACACACACACACACAGAGCTGTACCCCTGATGTCCCTCCACACCACCCCCATCTCAGAGCCCTGCTACCCGAAACTTCACCCACCCACCCCCACCCTGATCTGCTACCCAGATTGTTTGTCTCCTGCCTTTTCTGCAGAGGTCGTGTCCTCCTCCCTCAGACCGTATCTCCCTTTGGGTGAGAGCTCTCCTTTCTCCCTGGGTGGTCCTTGGGTGGAGGTTGTGTACTTCCACAGCTGGCAGTAATTCAGGACAGGGCTCAGTCTTCCCACTCAGAGCAGAGACTCCCTGGGGCCTCTCCTGCTTCTGTCTGTCTCTAGACCCTGCTTCCGACCTCTAGGCCCAGAATGTAGAGGAAGGGAGACAGGTGCCCTAGCCTAGCTCCTCAGGGAGGAAGATCGGGGAGGATCTCAGCCAGTCAGCAGAGAAAGGAGATGAGCAGGTCAGCTTTCAAGTGTTGCCAAGAGCTGACACGGTGTGATCCCTCAATTGGCAATTATTGGTAAGCTACCCAGAGCCAGGTCTAATCCAATTAATACCGACTCTTCCACAACCTCACCTCAGCAATTTAGCTGGATTTGCACGTAGCTACAGTCAAATGAGGCACAAATCTGACTCCAGTGGCAGCTAAGCTTTTCTTAAAGGGCTCAATCTAGGGATTTAATAAAATTATCATAAAGAAATATCCAGCCCTAGCCGGTGGATGGAGCGTCGGACTGGGGAATGAGGGGTCCCGGGTTTGATTCTGGTCAAGGGCATGTACCTTGGTTGCAGAAACATCCCCAGTGTGGGGGGGAGGGGGGGGCGGTGAAGGAAGCAGCTATCAATGGTACTCTCTTATTGACGTTTCTAATCTCTATCCCTCTCCCTTCCTCTGTAAAAAATCAATAAAATATATATCTTTTAAAAGAGTATTTGGGGGATTATTGTTTGTAACAGAAAAAAAAAAATGTGTGGGCTGATGCTCTAACCACTTTACAACACCAGCCATAGCAATGTTTTATTTTAATGTAGTTCAATTTATCTATTTCTTTTGCTGCATGAGCTTTGGGGGTTGTATCAACAAAAAAAAAATCATTGCCAAATTCAATGTCATGAAGATTTCCTCCCATGTTTTCTTACGAGTTTTATAGCTTCAGCACTCGCACTTAGGTCTCTGGTAATTGTTTATATCTTAAGCTGGAGGGTAATTCGGGCATTCCTTGTGTTATCTGTTATATGGTGTGGTGGGTGTGTGCATCAACCTTCCATTGGTCCTCCTGCTTTTCTAAGACCATCTGAGATGAGGTCTGGTCAAGCTCTCCTTGTCAGTGCCTCCAGTGCTACTACCTAGAAATCAACACATGTATATCTTCTTCTCTGTTTTTGTCTTCTCTGTTTCTGGGGTAAAACCAAGTAGGAAGCAAATCTCACCTAAAAAATGGGATATTTACCCCATTCAAGTGCTAGTCACCTGAAACACCAACAGCACCGAGCTAGAAGCTCTTCTCTCAGTACTGGGAGTCAGGGAGGCCAACTATACATCTGTGTCGGTAGAATGACACTCCCTTCCACCCACCTCTCCCCCGAGTCCCCTGCAAGTGCACCAGGAAAGAAAAAAGAAAGAGAAAAAACAGAGTTGGACCTCCTTATGCAAGGGCTTGTACATATTATAGAAATTATAATTAGAACATGCTGGAAGACACACCTGGAAGGAAGCTCAGATGTGCCAATGTTTTCACTATATTAAAATCACATGTGCCAAGGGCCAGGCTCGTGATGCAAGGGTTTTGTATGGTGGAAAGACGTGGGAGACACTGTCCCTCTGCTACAGAAACAGCCTAGCCAAGGAGGCTGCTGTGTGTAATCTGGTGAACAACACCAGCCTGAGGGCCGAACACCATGTGAATGCTAGTTCCTTCGCTTCCTAGCCCTGTGACCTCGCCACGCCACTTCTCCTTTCAAACGGGGCTAACAATACTCACCCCACAGGGATTAAACACGATGACACTTGTCAAGTGCTCAGTAAATAATTTGACGTGTGGTGAAGGTGACAGCAAAAATAGCAGCAGGACCACGGGATGGCATCAGGCTTACATTCAATCCCATCTACAGCTAAGCAGCAGAGGAAAAGGGCCGATTAAAACAGTGCCAGAGATCCTGTCCGGGTGTGAAGTGGGCGATGGGAAACCCCAGCTCCTTGGACCATCTTAGCTTCCATGGGTGATCATCTCAATGGACAGAGAATATCGTTAATGATAAAGAAGCATCTCTGTCATATCACATGGCATCTCACCCCAAGCCAAGTGCCTCATCTGAGGAAACAGCCATCCTTCTCAACAACTGAAAAACTTGTCTGTGATAGACTTAGTGAGAGACAGCATGTCGATCGCCAACGGAACATCTTGACATCTTAACAGAGTCCTGAACCCTAACCCCGAAACCTATGCCTTTTTGGGAATGTGGGGGGCTCTATTTATTCCTGAGAGAAGCAATATTTAGGCAATTTGCTGACCCTTAGTTGGCAAGCAGGGGGTTTTCTCACAGACAAGACTGGATGGGGGGTGGGGAGTCCCCTGAGGTGAGGCTGCAAGGTAGGAGATCCCAGGATATGGAGGTTGGGTTCTGGAGGAAAACACCCCCTCACCTCACACATGTGTAAAAGACCCCATCTCAAGCCCAAGGTGAGTCCCCTCACCTCCATCCAACTCTGCGCTCAGTCCAGGCCCTGGGGTACAGCCCTGCCCAGGTTGGCATTCCAGGAGCCGAAGGTGGGGCCCCACTCAGCTCACTCCCCCACCCCCTCTCTTTCCCCCCTCCCCCCCCCACCCCCCACCTCCACCCCCCACCAGGGGCTCTGGGAACTCCTGGGGAGGCAAAATGGGCTGACTTTAGGAGACTTGCTATTTTGCTCCTAAACCCTCACCTTTGGGGTCCATTCCTTGAATCCTCCTGTTAGGCCTTTGCCCTGCTGAGTACACCTGATGCCCTCCCTCCATCTAGCACCCCATCCCGTTGATATCCCCACCCCAACCCCAAGGCTCTCCAGCACAGGCCCTATCAGAGCGCTGGGCCCCCATGTCCTCTCAAAGATGGGAGCCGCCCGAGGGTGGGGCTGTCTCTTCCCCGCCTGACCGGCTCTGCTATCTGCTCCACCTGCTCTGCTCTCCTCCGGCTGCTAAAGGCAAGACGTTTGAATCTGAAAATTCATTAAAGAGAGAGGGTTCTGGTCCCAGTTCCCCATTTCCACCCATGTCTGGTCTGCGGGGAGGGGGGGGGGATCCCCTGCAGAGGAGGATACAATGATACAAACCAGCCTCCACCCTGTGGGTTCAAGGTGGCTCCTTGAGGTTGAAACTGGCAAGAGGAAAAAGAGAGACTGAGGTGGCTTTGATCTCAGATTTAAGTAAACCCCAGCTCTGGGTCGGGGAATCAGGCGGGGCATTCCTCACACCTAGTACACAACCCACGGTTCTGCTCTGGGACCCAACTTATAGGACAATTTTAGCCCCAAGAGCTCTCCTCCTCTTCCTCCTGCAAGTTCCAAGAATTTGGTTTTCTTCCTCTCCTCTGTGCCTGCTCCGCGGCCCCTTCCTCCCTGGGGTTGCAGCAGTCTTCCTCAATGGCCACCAGTCCCCTCCCCGACTTCCATGAAAAAAGCTGAAATGCCAAAAGCATTCCAAAGCTTCCTTGGCATCCAGAAGGGGCCAGCGGAACCAGGTCTGGTCAGCGGCCTGAAGGAGAGTCTTCTGGGGCGGTGATGGGGAAGGTTCCCTGCTTTGGTGAGAAAGGGATGTTGGAAGACTATGCCCCCTGCCCTTCCTTCTTCCTTTAGCTGCTGTCCTTGCAGGAGCCGTGCTTCTTGCCGCTGGCAGCACCTTTCCTGAGGGGAGCGAAAAGAATTGCAGAGTAGCCCTAACCAGTTTGGCTCGGTGGATAGAGCATCGGCCTGCGGACTGAAGGGTCTCACGATTCCAGTCAAGGGCATGTACCTTGGTTGCGGGCACATCCCCAGTAGAGGGCATGCAGGAGGCAGCTGATTGATGTTTCTCTCTCATCGGTGTTTCAAATTCTCTATCCCTCTCCCTTCTTCTCTGTAAAAAATCAATAAAATGTATAAAAAAAGAAAAAAAGAATTGCAGAGTGACTGGCATAGTTGAACAGCACAATTAACCAAAGCAAGAACCTCTGACATCCAGATTTTTTGTCATATGAGATAATAAGCCTCTACTTATAACTTTCAATGGGTTAGTCTGTGTTTGGGCAATGAAAAGCATCCTTACTGCTCCTGTGTGCTCCTTCCAACTGCTGCCCTGTAGCCGCCCAGAACCCAGACATCATCCAAAGCCCCAGCCACTCCCCGGTGAAGGGCCCACGTGGGCTGCGTGCCTGCCTCCTGCTTAGATCACCAACGGAAAAGAGACTGAGCAAACACTGGGAAACCTGAGCCGTGAATCCGATCACCAGATCCCAAAGGAGGTCTGCGGCGATAAGGTCAGGAGGAACCGGGCCCACCTGATCCAATTTGGCTTTTTCTGCTGATGCAGCTTGGTGTCATACCCCTACTGTCTTCTAAATAACATAAACACACATCTACTACCTTCTCAACGTGACCTCTTCCTTGTGTAATTCCCCACTTAGTGGGTCACCGCTTCTGATCTTCTCAATTCTAACCCCTCCTGCCCTTCCACACACCGTCCTCGGGGACTCACGCTGCCCTGGTGTGCGGGTCTCACAGTCCCACCGTACCCCCTCCTGCAGGCTGAGCCCCCGAGGGGATGCCTCCCGACCCCTCTCGCCAACCCAGGACCTCCACCTTCTAAAAGTGGGGCTCAGGTCAAGCCCCACTTGCTTGGCACAGCCTCCCTCACCACAGCAGCCCCCACTTGACCTCTCCCACCACAGCCTGAGACTTCACTTCCTCCCGAGTTATTCACTCTGTAATTACACTCATCATCGTTGACCTGCCACAAATATTTATTGGCTGCCATAAAAACCAGGAACCTACTCCCCGAGTCCTGGCCCCAGAGGACAGAGGACATAAAGATCACCTGCTTGCAGATTCTCCAAGCACGGGACGGGAGAGGGGGAGAGGTGAGGAGGAGGGGGCAAGTCTCTGCCTGTTTCAATTCTGACTCAAAGGACAGGGCCACAACAATGTTATCTGTGAACAGCCTGTCCTCCAGGACATACGTTCCCAATGCAGAGCCAACCTGCCATCCTCTAAAGAAGCGCATCCCATTAATAATGACTAATGCGTTTAACAAACCAGGGTAGCTTCTGGTATTTGCTGTTCACAGGTATTAGAGCAGCGATTTTCAACCGGTGTGCCGCCAGAATTTTTGAAACGTGCAATACCTGACTCACTAGTCAGGAGCACTGAGCTCTTTTCCCTTAGGTTGTCAAACAAAAAAAAAGACAACAGCCAACACAACGATAGCCGTCTGGTATGAACGAATCAAAATTATACCTTTTTTTTTTTTTTTTTGTCAGATCGGCAAAAAAAAGTAATACATTTTTTTTGGTGTGCTGCAGACTTTTAGCAATTACTTTAAGTGTGCCATGAGATGAAGAAGGTTGAAAATCACTGTGTTAGAGAATCATCTATCCACATAATACCACAAACACCATACCCAGCCATTTCAAACCTCTCCAGCACCTACTTCCAAAATATTTTAAGGTTTTGTGTGTTTTTCTCAACCAGAATCTATAAATTAAAATTTCTAAATTGCATTTGTTAACTACATGTCAACAGAGGTCTTCATGTCCGTTGTGACTGCTTCCCCTCCCCCCTACCTGTGCAGATTCCACCCACAGATGTCCAAAGCTCTCCCCAAGATGCCTACAGCTTTTGGGAGACTTAACATTCTCTTGCTCATCTCTGCCTCTGGAGGCTGTTTTCATGCATGAAATATCTGTCCTTTACCAGGAGTCACATGCAAAAGTCAATACTTCCCTCCATTTCATCCAAAACAAAACACACGTGAAAAACAGGCAATGCACATGATGTTGCTAAATATTTGGAAGGGAGAGTCTCAGGGAAGATTCTCATCAGTCAAGAAAGAAGCCAGCAGACTCTCCTGAGATCAGAGAGAAGATAGAATGCTCTGAAAGAGTATGCTTCTCGTCAAAACAAGTGTTACTAGGAGCGGAGTGGAGATGGAGGAAGAGTCAACTTCCCCCACTCAGAATCTAGTAAACCAGAAGCTAAATATTTCTGGTGGGCAAGCCCAGGAAAGTATACAATCCCCCGTCGCCCAGACCCAGATGTGTAGCACAATGGTTGGGAACCTTGCTAGCTCTCCTCACCTTTGCACCCAATAGCTCCCTCCAAACCATTCTCCACCCTCTTTCTGAGGGCCTCCTAAATGTGAACCAGCTCCCCCTCCCCCCCACCTTATTCCCTCCCTCTTCCACATGCCCTCTCACCTGGGAAAGGAATATGCTGCCCCCTCCTGGCCTATCTTGGCAATGGCCCTGGGCTGCTTTGCAGCCAGCTCCTTGGGTCCTGCCTGTTTTTCCAAGGGAAGGAAGGGCAAGGTGGGGGATCCATGTTGGGCTCACTCTGGCCCACCCAGAGAGGAGCCCTATCTTACCATTCGACCAACAACTCCAGTGGGCAGGGGCTGTCTCCCTCTCAGAGCAGGACTGTCTCCTCTCCTCCACCACCCCCCCCCCCGCCAGGCACTCTGAGGTTAAGGCCATACCTCTCCTTCTTGTGGGTTCCTAGGCCAGTAAGGGGTCAGTGGAGGTTAACTGCCCAGCAACAAAGGGAGGGCGAACATAGTAGGAGAGCTCCCAGCTGGGAGGACAGGCTGGTCCCAGGGACAGTCTGGGGTCACGTCTGCTCTGAACTTTGCTGAGACAAAGAGGATCCACTCCCGAGGTGGCTGAATTTTCCCAGAGGTTAATCCCATCACTAAAGTGCGGAGCAGGTAAGCTTCCTTCTCATTGCCGTATGTGGTCCCCACCCCTCCTCCCGTGAGAGCAGGCACTGACCTCACCTCTCCCCGGGATACACAGCCTTGGTTATCCCAATAACCTGTGCTTCATCCCAACCCCATTTCTTCACCTCCTCATATATCCGCTGGGCTCCTCAGGCAACATCATGGACCAGCCACACAGGCCACGGTAGACACAGAGACCAGGGAATTTTGAGAGTCCTCAGCCTGAGCCCACACCCCAAATCCAGCTCAGAGGATCCAAAAACTTCAAAACAGTTTGGGTGGTTAGGTTCTGAGAGGCCAGTTGGGAAAGGTCCAAGTCTCCTGCACACACACACACACACACACACACACACACACTAGGGATTGAGCCCAAAACCTGGGCATGTGTCCTGACCAGGATTCAAACCATGACCTCCTGGTTCATAGGTCAATGCTCAACCACTGGGCAGGCTTGAATTGTTCCTTTATAGATAACATTTTCCTCCTTACTTTTGCAAGAGCCTGTCTAGGCATATCTTTGTTTTTCTAAATTTTGCCTGGATTGCAGGAAGCCCCTTTTCTGCACATTTTTGTATCTTTTTCAGCTCAGGAGCGTTTCCTGTCTTTGTGTTGTAAATAATGACTTCTCTGTTTATTCTGGCCTCTTCCACAAGAACACCAGAGCCAAAGCTGGATGGTGCTAAAATTAAGAGTCCAGTTGTGGGTCCTGGACAATGTTGCTAGTGGTCAGAGCATCGGCCTGTGCACTGAAGGGTTATAGTTTTGATCCCCGTTCGAGGGCATTTTCCTGGGTTGCAGGTTCAATACCAGGCCCCAGCCAGGATGCATGCAGGAAGTAACCAATCAATGGGTCTCTCACATCTATATTTCTCTCCCCCACCCTCACCCCTTTTCTCTCTCTCTCAAATCAGTCAATAAATTTATTTATTTTTTAAAGTTAGGAGGCTCTAAGACTTGTGAGAGGAAGAGAAGAGACGTCCACTGAAGGAGCATCCCCAACTGCCCTGGCACTTTCCCCACCTGCAAACCCTACGCTGAGCCTGCGGGCAGGAGGCAGGCGGGTATTGCGGACTCTGGTCTTCCTGAGGAGCAGGGCAAAGGGCCCTCCCTACCCTTCCGCCCCGCCCCCAGCTTCTCTTAGGCTTCTCTGTGTGTGTCCCGCTCACCGCCCAGGACTAGTTTCCTAGCTAAGTCAAAATGCCAGGAGGATGGAGGTGCTATCTCCAGGCATGCCATCACAGCCTCCTGGCCAGCCACTGCCAACCTGGGACACCCTAGACTCTCTATCCTCCACCCCGTCTCCCTCACACCCACTGAATCCTATAAGTTTATCTTTGCACACTGTCTGCCCTCTTCCTCACGCCGCATTGCAGTCCAGGTCATCTCCTCACTGCCCCCCACCCCCTCCGCAGCATGGTCCACCAGCTTCCAGTTCCACCTTGCCAAGCTCCAGGCTTTCACCAAGTCACCCCCCTAATCAACATCTTCAATACCACCCCCCCCCCCACACACACACACACACACACAGCTCAGAGACAGGGCTCTCAAACATTCCTTTTGAACCATTTCTTAAATTAAGCTGATATATGAAAAATATGGAGCTCTGGCTGAAATGGGATACGGGGCCAGGAGACTCCCCCATTGAGCCAGCACCCCACTATGGGAAAATCTCTGAGCCACCTGTGGGGCTTCACTAGGGCTTTTGGAGTCCGAAATCCACTAGATCCTATCAAACTGGCTGAAAGTTTCTAGAGTGGTCCTGCCTGAGGCTGTCCCTGCTGGGAAAGGCCGTGCTCTCCTTCCCTGCTAATGGGAAGTGTGAATTGTTAATGCCTTGGTGGAAAGTAATATAGCAACAGCTATTTAAATTAAATATGTATATGTCCTTCAATTAAGCAGCTTCGCTCCCGGGATTCTGTGCTAATGAAATAAAAGCATCAGTCCTTAAGAATGTGGATACTAGGCCTACCGGTTAATAATGCAGATTTTTCTCATTAGATGGAGTTACATATATAATATGTTGATATATATGCGATTTGATGTGTATGCTATTTTTGTTGTATGGACAACATGCTTCAAAATTTCATATGTCAAATTTTCTGAAGGTGTTAACATCATAGATATTTTTACGCTTAAAAATGTCAAATTTCATGCCAAAAAAAGAGCATTTATGGGAAATTATAATTCATTACTTTATTTTAAAGAAAAGTGCTGCTGAAAGTTATCGTAAACTTTGGGAATTTTAATCTAAACATGCTCCACCTCAAGATACTTGTGAGTGCTGGTTTAAACGTTTTAAAAGCGATGATTTCATTGTGATAGACAAAGAACGTTCAGATCAACCGGAAAAGTTTGAAGACCAACAATTACAAGCATTATTGGATGAAGATGCATGTCAAACTCAAAAACAACTTGCAGAAAGATTAGACATTGCTCGGTAAAACCTTATTGCTTGTAGTGAAAAAAAAAATGGAACAAGGAAATGCCATGATTAGGGATATAGGAGATGGTCAGATAAATTTTGGTGCTTACATGCTGTGGAATAATATATAGTCATTAAAAAAATAGTTCTCTACCAGTTAGCTTAAAGGAATTTTTTTTTCTTTTGTTTTTCTTTATTGATTTTTAGAGGGAGATTTGTTGTTCCACTTACTTATGCATTCATTCAATGATTTTTTTTTTTTTTTAATCCTCACTCGAGGATATTTTTCCATTGATTTCTAGAGCTAGAGGGAAGAAGGGAGGCAAAGGAGGGAGGGAGGGAGGGAGGGAGAGAGAATCATCTATCAAGAAAGATACATCTGCTGGGACTGGTTTGGCTCAATGGATAGAGCGTCGGCTTGGGGACTGAAAGGTCCCGGGTTCGATTCCGGTCAAGGGCATGTACCTTGGCTGCGGGCATATCCCCAGTAGGGGGTGTGCAAGAGGCAGCTGATCGATGACTCTCTCTCATCGATGTTTCTGACTCTCTCTCTCCCTTCCTCTCTGTACAAAATCAATAAAATATATTTAAAAAAAAAAAAAAAAAAGAAAGATACATCTACTGGTTGCCACCCTCATGTGCCCCTACAGGGGCTGGGTAACCTGCAACCAAGGTACATGCCCTTGACTGGGGATCAAACCCGAGACCCTTCCGTCTACAGGCCGACGCTCTAACCACTGAGCTCCCAGCCAGGGCCATTCGTTGATTCTTGGGATCAAATCTGCCGCCTTTGTGTATTGGGCAATGCTCTAACCAGCAGAGCTGCTTGGCTAGGGCTGGAATTCTCATGATCTGTTGCTAAATAGAGGAAAAATAAAATGAGAGAAATATTTATCATGATCCATTTTTAAATAATGCAATAAAAACATTCCTTATGTTTCACTTTGTGTGGAACTATGTTTATAAAGGGTGGCATTGTCCTGGCCGTGTGACTCAGTTGGGCGTTGTCCCGTGCACAGAAAATTGTTAGTTTGATGCCAGGATTGTGGGCTCGATCCCCTGTAGGGGGCATGCAGGAGGCAGCCCACGGATGTTATGCTGCTACATCAATGTTTTTCTCTTCTCCTTTCCTCCCTCCCTTCCTCTCCTCTCTCCTTAAAAATCAACAAACTATTCTTTAAAAAAATAAAATAAATAAATGGCGCCATTGCTGCTGGTGTACTTTCATGGGATGGTGAGAAAAGCATTTCATGGACCCACGCACAGGAGACTGGTGTGGTGAGATTTACTCAGGTCGTAGTAGAATGCTGCGCCTGGGTTTCCAATTTCCCATCCCAGCCATCCGCACGTGGAAAAAAAATCCAATCTTGTCTTCATTGAGGCCTGTGTCCAGAGTTTCTGTTTCTGGACGAATTCAATCCTAGTCCTTTATTGCCTATGCGGTTTGCCGCAGGCCTCAGGGGGCCACTAGACTCGCATGGCTGCACATATCACTGGGAGGGAGGGAGAGAGAGAGAGAGAGAGAGAGAGAGAGAGAGAGAGAGAGAGAGAGAGGGAGAAGGGCTTTGTTCCCTGGGGTTACATTACCTCCCACTTGGGAAAGACCAGGTGTTTTTGCAAATTAACCAATCAACTCCCCCCTCTTCCTGAGGCCCACCCCAGTTTACAGAAATGAGCTGTGGCGCAGCTGCTTCAGATGCCAAGATGACGAGGTTATAGGCAGGATGGTTGTCAGTTATGCACAGCAAGGGAACACGCAGCCACAGCTAGAGGAAACAGCAGTTCCCACGGTGCCACCAGCTGGCGAGCTGGATTCCCCAACCGCAGGGGCGAGGCCACAGCTCACATCTGAGCCCCTCCCTGTCCTCTCAACCCAGATTCTGCTCCACAGAGTAAGCTCAAAAGATTCTGGGGTCTTGCCGAAACTGGTTTGGCTCAGTGGATAGAGCATCGGCCTGCGGACTAGAAGGTCCCAGGTTCAATTCCAGTCAAGGGCATGTACCTTGGTTGTGGGCACATCCCCAGTGGGGGGGGGGGGGGGGGTGCAGAAGGTAGCTGACCAATGTTTCTCTTTCATCATTGATGTTTCTAACTTCCTATCCCTCTCCCTTCCTCTCTGTAAAAAATCAATAAAATATATATTTTTTTAAAAAGATTCAGGGACCACTTCACAATGCCTGGAGGCAAATGCCATCCTCTCCTCACCCACTCCCACGCTTTGACAGCTGCACCTACCAGATTCCATTGTAAATATTGCTTCCTCTTGCCTGTCCATTGTGGCTTAGTGTTTGACAGTCAACCTGTGGACCAGGAAGTCACAGTTCAATTCCCAGTCAGGGCACATGCCCTGTAGCAGAGGTATCTGAGGTATCAATGATTTTCTGTCATCATTTATGTTTCTATCTTTCCCTCTCCCTTCCTCTCTTAAATCAATAAAAATATATTTTTTAAATGTTGCTTCCTCTTACCCATCCACACCCCCTCCAAAATACCTTTAAATATCATAATCTCAAAGCCAACAAAAGATTTACTATTGCCCTAACCTGTTTGGCTCAGTGGCTAGTGTTGACTCAAGGGTTCCCAGGTTTGATTCTGGTCAAGGCCATGTACCTTGGTTACGGGCACATCCCCAGAAAGGGGCCTGCAAAACATATATGTTTCTCTCTCATCAATGTTTCTAACTCTCTATCCCTCTCCCTTCCTCTCTGTAAAAAATCAATAAAAAATATTTTTGAAAATATTTGCTATTTGTTCGGGGGTTGTTTTATTGTTTAAATTCATGCTCCTGTCCCTCCCCGCCCACCGCCCCCCCCTCCCCCCCCCCCCCCCCCCCGCCTTCACTATTGAATGTGCCTGGTTATATAGCAGAGGGGCTGTGCACACTTGTTGATTCTCTTCAACCTCTTGGCTGGCTCACCCACCCGATCTGTGAAAATGAAGAGGTGAAGGCCTTCCCTGAGCCCTCCCCTCCGCTGTGGGTCCTTGCCCAGAGAAACAACCCCTCCTCCCTCTTTGTACCAAGGTCTTCTTGGCTCTGAAAGCGGGATGGGGAGGGACAGGGTGCAGATTTTATTTGTCTTTGCAAACCGTCTTCCTTCATGGACTTGTTCATCGGAGGAGTATCTTAGATGCAGTTGAGTTGCTTTATTTGGGGGTTGGTTGCTGGGAGCCAAAAGAACCCCCTGCTGGCATTTCCTGGGCACCCAAGCCCGGTCCTCTTCGTCACAGGAAAGTCTCCCTCATGGCCAGGGTTGTGGTGCCGCCAGCATTGGTCTCTCCCCAGGGGTTCAAGCAAACTAGCCCCAACTCTCCCCACAGTGTCCTGCTTCCTGCCCACACGAGGGCGCTCGCTCCACACCCCAAATAACCGGCCACTGCGGGCCAGGAGGTACTTTTCCAAAGGCGGTCGAATAGATAAGAGCCAAGGCGTGGACATGGCTGGGCAGACCAGGCGCTCAGGCCCAGGGTCCCTTCCTGTTGTCCAACCAAGCAAGTTTCTACTCCCTGGGGGCAGAGACAACTAGAGAGGGAGGGACTCCCAAAGGTAATGCCCCCGGCCTTCTCAGGACTGTCCACTCACCCCCACCCCATGGAGGAAAAAGACCCACTTCCCCAAAGTTGGGCCTTCAGGGAAATGGGGAGGTGAGTCAGAGGGGCCTGGAGGGGACAGAACTGGGACCAACGCTCCACTGCCCTGAGACACAGTTTACCCCTCGGCCCCCCACCTCCACCTGCTGCCTGAACTCACTCAGGCAAACAATGGACTCAAACAGTGAGTCACCCTGCCTGCTGGGGCTCCAGAGTCTTGGCTCCAGGGAATAACTGGGGTGGTTCCTTTTGCAGAGGCTGCAGGGATGGGCGGGGCTCAATATTGACAGAAAGGCTTGAAGCTGTAGTTTGCCCAGCCCCAGGGACCCCCACCCCGACCCATGGGGTGTGAGTACCCCAGGATTCACGTGTTCATGCAGCTGCCAGCTCCTCAGACCACCCCAACACACAGAACCCTGTCTCTGAATGCAGGGACAGACTCTTCATGCCTGCCCTCCACCTTAGACCAGGGCCTGGGCAGCTGCAGTGGGTTTAGTCCTCCTCAGTGGTCTCAGACAGAACTCTTCTGGGCCAGGCCAGATGTACCCCCTGGACCCTCGCTTCACTGCGGTGAGAAAGTGGACTTGGGCTTGCCCCAGCCCAGGGCCCTCCTGGCTCTTCCCGTCTCACCGCACCCAGAGCAAAACACGTCTTTGGGAACCCTGCTAGGGCTCTCCCTGCCCACTCTGGACCCAGCACAGCCTGGCTCAAGCACCGTTTCAGTGCCCACACACATGCCAGAACTCTCTCTGCTGGGGACCACTTGAGCCCTTCCTTGAGAGGAGGAAAGCTGGAAGACTTCCGAGCCCAGCTGCATAAAAACAAAGCACATTTTCCTCTTGAACTTGTCACAAACTCCACCTTGTAAAAAATATTAAATGCAGCTGAAACCGGTTTGGCTCAGTGGATAGAGCGTCGGCCTGCGGACTGAAAGGTCCCAGGTTTGATTCCGGTCAGGGGCATGTACCTTGGTTGCAGGCACATCCCCGGTGGGGGGTGTGCAGGAGGCCGCTGATCGATGTTTCTCTCTCATCAATGTTTCTAACTCTCTATCCCTCTCCTTTCCTCTGTAAAATCAATAAAACATTTTTTTAAGTATATTAAATGTTGCTTTTCTCTGGGGAGAGAAAAAAAATGGCTTTGTCCAGAGCAGGCATCTTTTCTAATTCACATAAAGGCCCCCTTATGAGCCCGCAGCAGCCTTGCACAGGTGGGTCCATTTTATGGGCCTTCCCACCAAGCCCCCTGGCTGGTGAGTCACTGAGTCACCCCCAGAAGTGACTGGACAAGCCCTTAACCAGCTGCTACAGCACCAAGCAGAGGAGGAAAGAGAAATCACTGGGAAGCCAGGACACAGGAGTAGATTTCTCACACACACACACACACACACACACACACATACACACACACACACACACACACACACACACACACGAAGGTACCTCCACTTGCCCCATTTATTTATTTTTAATATATTTTTATTGGTTTCAGAGAGGAAGGGGGAGGGAACAAGACATAGAAACATCAAAGATGAGAGAATCATTGATTGATTGATTGGTTGGTTGGTTGGTTGGTTGGTTGGTTGGTTGCCTCCTACATGCCCCACACTAGGGATCAAGCCCCAAACCCAGGCATATGCCCATGACCTCCTGGTTCATAGGCCAATGCTCAACCACTGAGCCACACCAGCCGGGCCCGATTTATTTTTAACCACCGAGAACCTCATGGCAGAGCATAGCCAAGGCCCCAGGAAAGTGACATATTCCTGGAAGTTCACCACCTGATCCTTGTCCTGGTCCAGGTCGGCCATCAGCGTTCCAAATTCAGGCTTCTGCAGCTTCTAACATGTTAGAATGAGGAATTCAGACTCGGTGATTACGGGAACCTGGCTCTCTCCCTGCCCCCTCCTAGGCAGCCCTTGCTCATACGAGTGGCTCACGGGGCGGGGTGGGGTGGGGCGGGGTGCTTACTTGTCTTCAAAGATAGGAATCCACCTTGGGTTCACCTGGCTTTTCCTCTCCTCTGCTCCTGCCCCTCCCTCAGGAAGAGGGAACGCCAGGCTGAGCGGATCCCCCAGCCCCTCAGGGGAACAGACGGGTGAGCTTGTGAACAAGGGCCCCAGAAGGAGGATAAATGTGAGTCAGATGCACGTAGCACTTCCCCCTCTCCGGATCCTCCTGAAGGGCCAGAGGTGGGAAGAGGAGGTCTGGGGGGCCATTCTTCACCTCCCCCATGAACAGCTGGTTCTGGATCAAATCTTTCCGCTCCCTCTCTGCCAGAGGACTTGTGGGAGATGGACACGAGTGGCTGACCCCAGGAGGCCGCCATGGCTGAGGGCTGGACACAGAGTTGGAGCAGAGGGGTTGGTCAGGGCCATGAGCAGGGGGGCCTTCAACTCACCCACACACCCCAGAGCTCTGTCCCCATCGCCCTCCACTCCCCTGGCTCCCCAGCGGGAGCCACCCAGCCTCGGGCACACACAGGTGGCATCTGAGGACAATCCAGGCCTAGAAGGTGGGGGAGGGCCAAGAGATCAGTGACCCGAGGGGGACCAAAGCTAAAGAGGAGGGGAGGTCCAATGACTCATGGGGCCACAGCTGACCACTGCCCGTTAGGGGTTCCAAAAGAAGTAGGAAGCGGAGGCTGCACAGCCTTACAAGGCCACACACTGCACCTGACACGCCCAGGCCCGCCCTTCTCACCCCACAAGAGCTTACCTCGGAGCCACCCCACCAGAAGCCTTAGCCCAGGGCCAAGCCACGCTCCAGACCTCTGCGTCCAGGTCTGTCCTGCCCCACACAGGGGACCCGGGGCCTCAGGGGACCACTGACCTGGCCAGAACTCACCTTGTAGCTGCAGCCAAGCCGAAGGGAGCGGTGGAGGGGATGCATGAGTAGCTGGCCAGGCACGTGCCACACCCCACCCCACAGTTTGCACCCCCGGCTCACTCCACTTTTCATGCCTCCTACCCGGGGGCTGTTCTGGATAGGATAGTGGGGGCGGCTAGCAGGAAGATGGGGGGTCCAGGGGAGACCCCTGCTCAGTTTCCTGCCGTGTAACACAGGGGGAAAGAGGTGAACAGCCAGAGTAGAGTGTGCGTACATGTGTAGGGGAAAGGGTGCCCCCAGAGGGTGTTCAGGCTCAAACCTAAGTGAAAGGGGGGTGGGGTGGGGGGAGAAGTAGCCAGTGGTCGATGGGATGTAATTTAAAGAACTTGTACAACACCTATCTGCCTGCAAAAATAAATCCCTACCACCACCCATTCCCCGCCTGCCTGGAACCCCACCTGGAGCCTCAGGGTAATGAGCCCAGCCTGGGGGCACCATCAGTGACTCACCTTCCCCAGAAAGATGATGGCGGAGGCGGGGCTGGCTGCCACAGAAGGGGAATAGGGGAGAGAGAAGGGCGCTGCCCAGTTTGCCCTGTGTGTCAGTGTTACAGCGTGGCCTCCCGTGAGCTGGCAACAAGTCAGACTGGCTAGTCCGGCACTGCTCTCAGGAACCACACCCAGCCACCCCGGGGCCCTCACTCCCAGAGCACTTTCCCCTCCTTCCCCTTCGCTTTCTCTGCCTCTTAGCAGCATCGGGTGGACGGCCAGCAAAAGCCGGGCCCCGCCTCCCCGCCTTCCAGAAAGCACAACTAAGCCCTGATGTGAGCTTAGTCACATCCACGGCGAAGAGGGCCAGGGCGGGAGGGGGAGCCAGACCCTAAGCCCCGGGGGCTCTCAGCCACTCAGGGAGAAGCTCTGCTGGCCCACCCCAGCCCCGGCCACGGGGCACAAAATGTTCAACACCAGCCTGCGGGCACCTGGAACGGAAAATCTTTATTTCCTCCGCTGGGCAGGAAGGCTGAGGCGGGTGCACCGGAGGGAGAGGGGCACAGGGGACCGAGCGCCTGTGCGGGGAGCTGCGGGGGCCGGGGCAGGGGCTGAGCCGCTATTTGCGGTCCTCCAGGAAGAAGTCGTTGTAGGCCATGCACAGCGTGGTCAGGAACACCGCGTACTCCTTGAAGTCGATCTCCTGGTCGCTGTTTTTGTCCAGGCTCTTCATCAGGTCATCGATGCTGCTCTCCTGCATCTTCTGGGGGGGGAGGGGTCCAGGGAGAGGGACAGGTCAGCGCCCCTCTCGGCCCTGCCCTCACCCCACTTCCCCCCATGGCACAGTGCCTCCCTTCAGCCTCAGGAGGATCCCCAGCTGAGTCAGCAACACTCTGGGGACCTGAGCTTAAAGTGCAATAGGAAGGCAAGACTGGCCGCCCTTCCCCGCACCACCCTCCACTGTCCGTACAAAGAATAATCTAGATTTTATCCAGCACCCGAGGATCACACGTGGGGACAGTGTGCCATGGAGCATGATCCTGGTCTCTGACTAGGGGAAAGATGAGGATTGACTCATATCTCCATGGCAGGTGTCCTTCCCCTGCCAGGACAACAGGCAGGACAGCTGTGTGGAGACCGTGCCTGGCGCCCCTATAATCTCTCTGATCCATCCCCTGCCCTCCCAGCCCAGCTCCTGCAGGAGAATGGAAACCACGCCCTCCGAGGGCACAGGAAGAAAACAGACACCCTGCCCTCCCCTCTCCTCGGCCCTCAGCCCCGGCTTTTCCACGGGAGACAGGACCCTGGGACGTGCAGACACGGAAACTGCCTCTCTGTGATGCAACCCTCGTCCCCAGCCTGGGCTCCTGGTATAGCCAGGCCCTCCCCAGGGCCCGTGTCCTCCGGTAATGAGCCCCTGCCGGCCCTGGGCCCCTCCGCCGCCCTCATTAACTCCCGGATGCAGAGAAACTGGCAGGAAGGCCAGAGCGCGGGCCTGTGGCACCCACAGCTGCTTCAGTCCCCTGCCCGCAGGGGCACACTCAGGGGAGCGTCTCAGGATGTGACAGGAGAGGCACCCAGGCTGGGTTTTAAAGGAAAAGGGGCGAGTGAGACACAGACCTGGGAACCCAGCTCAGCCACTATCGAGCTGGGTATTCCTAGACAAGTCATATAATGTACCTGAGCCTCGGTTTTTATTTCTTTTACTGTCAAATAATATTATAACTACCGCGTGGGCCTTCCCCTCCACCAGTCACCTCCCTTCAACCCTCTGTGTCTGCTGAGAATCAGTTCTGCCTCGTTCCTCCCCTGTGCTCACAGACTAAAAGAAGGATCCTTTGGGCTCCTATGTCAGCACCAGCGGAGAGCTCTGCCTGTGGGGGCTCTGCCCTGGAGCTGTGTGCACCTCACCTAGACCCTTGGGTCCCCCATCCCTTATGACACCCCACTTAGGCTCTGCCACAGCTGTGTGGGCCCGGCCTCCACATCAAAGCTTCCTTGGTTTTGTTCTCTAAACCCTCACACCAACTTCCTTCTCACCACTGAAGCATGACTCATCCCTCAGCACAGAGGCCTCGAGTTCTGTTGGCCCAAGATGTCCACCCTCTGCCTTTGGTCTCTGTTCCTTCGGCCATCC
This sequence comes from Pipistrellus hanaki, assembly GCF_964339955.1. Taxonomy (NCBI): domain Eukaryota; kingdom Metazoa; phylum Chordata; class Mammalia; order Chiroptera; family Vespertilionidae; genus Pipistrellus; species Pipistrellus hanaki. The sequence goes on from NC_140520.1 coordinate 12,310,977, forward strand.
TGCTCCTGGCTGAGGCTAGGGTACCCTGAGCCTAGGTGTGTGCCCCCTCACTCTGGGTCTGTAGAGGCAGGGTGGGTCTCCCACCTCCCCTGGGACCCCCTGATAGTAATATCAGTGCTTCCTCTTTCCCCCCCTCCCCTCCTATCATAGCCTCTGGGAGCACTTGGACTTTGGGGAGGGGGGAAGGGGACAGCCACCTACCTCACCAAGACACAGCTCCTTCTTGATCAGCTCCTTTAGTTCCCTCCTACTCAGGGTCAGCTTGCTGCCCTCTCTCCCTGAATATTTGTGGAAAGTGGTGACCATAGTGGTCAGGGCCTTCTCAAGAGGGGTCTCCATGATGGTGTGCAGCTCTGGAGGCAGAAGAGAGGAGGCAGATCACAAGCCAGACCTTCTGCTGCCCCCTGTCAGTAGCCCAGTTCCCAGACCCCTCCCTCAAGGTCCAGGGACTGGAATCCATGATGAAACCAAAATCCACCAAATGTGTCAAGACAGGTTCTAGTGAGACCCAAAGCTCACTTGGAACAGCCAAAGTGGGGAGACTGACCAGCCCCCAAAGGAGACTGCACCCTGACCTGCTTGGGGATGTTGAAAAGGGGTTCTAGAGGCAGAGGAATGACAAGATGACCTCGCCAGAAGAAGAAGTGGTGAGAGATGATGGAGCAGATAAGGGGCCAGGATTTTCTCCCTGTCCCCTCCAGCCTGAGCATTTGTTTTCAGAGATAATCCTCACCCAGTCCCCCTCTGCCTGGCTGCCTGAATCTCCTGCTATTGGGAAGTGTCCCATTATGGGAGTGGGGAACCGGACAGGGAGAGAGTCCAGGGGTTGGAGGGGAACTGGGAGACAGGCCTCAACAGGAAATGGAACAGAGGTGACTGGACTTGACCAGCTGGTCTCCAGCCTCCGGCCCAGCGACTGCACATGCACACTGGCCACAAGGCAGTGAGGGGGATGGGCTTATCAAAATCTCCAGGTTTGGCCGAAACCGGTTTGGCTCAATGGATAGAGCTTTGGCTTGGCGACTGAAGGGTCCCAGGTTCGATTCCGGTCAAGGGCATGTACCTTGGTTGCAGGCATATCCCCAGTAGGGGGTGTGCAAGAGGCAGCTGATCGATGACTCTCTCTCATCGATGTTTCTAACTCTCTATCTCTCTCCCTTCCTCTCTGTACAAAATCAATAAAATATTTTTTTTTTTTAAATCTCCAGGATCGCCCAGCAGGTGTGGCTCAGTTACTGAGCATCAACCTATGAACCAGGAGGTCGTGGTTCAATTCTGGTCAAGGGCACATGCCCGGGTTGCAGGCTGGGTCCCCAGTGTGGGGCGTGCAGGAGGCAGCCTATCGATGATTCTCTCTCATCATTGATGTTTCTATCTCTCCCTCTCCCTTCCTCTCTGAAACCAATAAAAAACATATTTAAAAAATAAGTAAATAAAATATCCAGGACCATTCAGAGAGCTAGATCCAGAGGTTGCATTGGATGGGGCCCTCTCGTCCACCCGCACAGTGGCATCCCCCTTGGGCAGGAAAGAGGCAGCCGGAGTTCCTGTGACTCAGACTTGAAAACCACTTCCCCTTTCAAGAGGAAAGAGGCAACACCCAAGGAACTTGGAGGTTGCAGGTGAATCTGTGCAGAGTGCAGAGCAAGCAGGAAGAAGCTGCTGGCTCTCACCTTCAGCCCAAAAACCACCCAGCGATTCTTGAACTGGGCCTGTCGGTCACCTCCCACCTCCCAAAAACCTCAGCTTCTCCCCATCTCCAGGAGACTCAGCCCGGAATGCACTGGAGACAAGGACCTCTGGGCCATGGCAGCAACATCCTACCTGGTTCTATCCCCGCCTACACCCCCGGAGCCTCCTCTCAGGAAATGTTGAAAGCTGCCCTGAACACATGCCCACTCGCTGGGCCTGGCCTCCCTTGGTGGAGGTCACCACGGCTGGTCACTCTCTGGCCTCATTGCCCAGCCTCATTACTCCCTCACCACGTAGATGACCAGGGCGATGAGAAGGAAGGACTCACCGAGGAGCAGGAATCCAGAGAACCCACGCAGCAGAAGCAGGCTCCCTCCCACGGCTCTCTGCCTTTATTCCCTCTCTCCCGTCCCCAGGAAATCAGGGGAGGGACAGGGCCAATGAGAAGGGGCCAGGGACTTGAGGAGACCCAGGTCAGAGCCTCCTGGGACAGGCCTGGGAGAAATTCCCTCTGCCAATCTCACCTTCCTATTTCCAAACAGAGGGGACGGGGCACACTGAGCCCGCAGTGGCATGCACATCTTCAGCCCCAGAAAATTTGTTTTCTTAACCTAAACCCAGAATTCTAGTGGGTCAACAGGGCAGAAGAGAAGCCAGGCTGTCCTAGAAAGAAGACCCAAGCGGTGGGGGCTAAACGCAGGGTATCTCCTAAGCCCAGGCCACTGTCCACTTGAGCCTTCCCACCCCCACCAAGAGGGGGTGGACATGGGAATTAGTGGGGTGAGATGTTTCTTGCCAAAGGTATGATCCAGGTCCTTAGCTACTATGGAGACTAAGGTTTTTAAAGGGCTTTCAAATGAATCTTTTCTTCTAACCCTCACTCAACCTCATAGGGAAAGAATTGCCAGAGACTCTTGGAGTAGAGGACTGAGAATCAGGGATTGGGGAGGGGATCCAGGGAAGGGTGGGTCCTGGTGATCAGGCAGAAGTTTCAGTTGTGGGGAGCAGGTTCCAGGTGCAATAATGAATGGGAGAGGGGGTCAGAGAGAGTTGCCTTAATTTTCTACCATCAACAGTCCTGAGTCTGAGAACAGAACCAAGTTAGGAGCTTAGCACCTATGGCTGATGCAGCCCCACCCTAACTTGCCTGGCTCCTCCCTGCTGGCCCCACTCCACCGCCACCCTTAGCTGGCAGGGCTAGAGAGGCAGTAGGGACTGGTTGCCTGGCAACCAGAGTTTCCGAAGTGGAGGGTGAAGCAGAAGGAGGTTCCGGAGGCAGGCATCCCGAGGATGATGGGCGGACTTGGGCAGGGTAGAGGGCAGAGAGAGGAGGAGGAAAAGGCACATGTTTTCATGGACTCAAAGTCCTACCAAAATCTCTAGAGTCACACTCGGAGGAAAGATCTGAGTCATCTACCCCATTCTTCTGAAACTTGAGAGGAAAGACACAATGTGCTGAAAAGAAAAGGGGAAAGCTTGAAAGATCCAGAGGCCAAACCCTCCCTGCTTCTGGACTGCCCTCTACTCAGCTGTTTCTTAAAGGTCCCCATCCCACCCAGGTGTGACCTGGAAAGCTAAACTTGGTCCCACCCACTGGAGGCTGTAGCCACCGGCTGTTACCCCAAAGAAAAGCAACACCACGCCTGATATTGTAAACCTCAATTTTATTTATCAGATCATATGTCTGGCATTTTGTCTTCAAAACTGTGGTCACCTCCCCCTGTCTCCCTTGCTCCCACTCCAGCCACTGTCCTCCACACATCCCTTTTGAGGTCCTTTGTTCTTCTCTGAAGGACCATGATTCCTAACTAATAACAGATCTCACTCATCCCAGGGCCTTTGGGACAGAGACAGAGGTTAGAAAAGAATAATATTTTCTTTATTGCCTCCACATTGCCTCTCCGACCTGACCATGTGCAGGAAGGACTCATGCAACCCTGAGGGTTTAGGCCATGAGCGGGAAGGTGGTGGCAGCACAGGGCCTGGGCGGTAAGTGTGGTCAGGACTCAGCCCTTTTCCACATCCCACACCAGCCTCTTCCACTGGCCTCCTCATGACTCAGCCCATTCTCCCACCTCCCCCTGCCCCCCACCACTCCCTCTAACCCCCACACTCCTCACCCCCCACCCCAGCACACAAATTCCATCCCAGACACAAACCAGGAGCAGATGTGACCTTCAACCCAACCCAGCCTCAGTCAGAGGTCCGGAGAGAGACACTGTTGGAGGGACAGGAGGGGTGAGTGCCCGCGCTGAGATCCCACAGCTGAGGCATTCTAAGCCTCTGGGGGCCCCTTGATCTGCCTTTGGTCCCATCAGAGTCAATTCTGTCTCACACACACACACACACACACACACACACACACACAGTCACACCACATCCCTCCCTCGCCTCCATTAGTCTTCCCTCCACAAAACGGCAGCTCAACTCCCAGTGCTCCCCACCCCCACGTCCCCCCATATTCCTCAGCCCCCACCCCATACCCCCAGCATCTTTCAGAACATCAGCCTCGTAGTTTCCAATAATCTTTATTGAATCTGCTCAGCATCCTACACGTGTCTGGAGGAGCCAGGGTGAGGCTTTGTGCCCACTGCCCACAGGGAAGACCCTACCGGGCAGGGCCCCCCCCCACACACACACACACATGCACATCTGAGGAGCCTCATTTCTTCCGGGGTTGCTTGTCGGGGAAGCCCTCGAAGAACTCGTTGCACATCATGGCGATGCAGGCGAGGAAGACGGAGTACTCCTGGAAGTCCACCTCGTTGTCCTTGTTGTTGTCCAGATTGCTCATCAGCTTCTGGAACGCTGCTTCATCTGTCTTTTTCTGCGGGGGGAAGAGGCTCCAGGTAGACACCAGCCACCCCGGGGACAGAGCCATGACTAGACCAGGTATCCACCCGCATAGGGGGCTTAGGAGGGCCCAACCACTCTGGGAGGGTGGGGGGGGGGGGGTGTGCAGCGTTGGAACTCCAACAGGCTCAGCTAGGCTGGGGGGGAGGGGGGGCAGCTACCAGCAGGTGAGGAAATCTGAGTACCAGAATGCACCTGGAAAAGAGGCCCACATCTTCCCCTAAGGACTTTTTAAGAATCCAATTAGACAATGGTCGTGAAAGCAATATATAAACTGCATCAAGTTTGATTCAGATGGGAGCTGCGCCTGATCAGGGGAAATAGGTGTGTCGGTGTCTCCGTAACTGTGTCTTCACATCTAAAAGCCTAATAGAAACTCAAAAATTGTTTGTTTGTTTGTTTGTTTGTTTGTTTGTTTTTCTTGGGGGTTTTTGATGCGCTGTTCCTGGAACTACTGCAAGACTGGGTCGATGTGAGAAATGGACAGAGCAAGCTCCTATTCCATCTCCCTGCTCCAAAAGTCCACTTAATTTATTGTCCTCAGATAGAGGACGTATCAGGTATTAAACTGATAAGGACAGATACTGCACTTGATCTTAGCCAAAAGGCCAAGAAGCGATCAAAAACTGTGTTTTACTGGAGTGATGGTGGGCCGTCCTGGCCCATAGATCTCAGCTGTGCACTCTGACCTTCCGGGAAGTTCCTTAGCCTCTCTGTACGTTTCAGGTGCCGCGCTTCCATTAAGTTGCGTAAAGCCCGGGGCCAGTTATCTGGCCAGTAACCCACCTGCTCGTCCTCAGCCACCTTTCTGCTGGGCGCCAGGATGCGAATGGTGAGTGCTCATTCCATTTCTAACCCAGGCAGCCAGAGCACCTTCCCCACCCGGTGACAGAGGCCAGTGCAGGAGCCACTGCTCTGCAGAAAGACCGGTGCCTCCCGGTCCTAACCCCTCCCCTGTGGGGAACGCCCCAGAGTGGGGGCTCATTCCCAGGCAGTAGTCACTCACCCCCAAGAAGCTGGGCAGCTCCCGGGTCAGCAGCTCCTTTAGCTCAGACTTGTTGAGCTTGAACTTGTCACCCTCCTTGCCGGAGTACTTGTGGAAGGTGGACACCATCGCATCCAGAGCCTTTTCCAGGGGGGTGGTCATGGTGGCAGTCGAGATCTGGGGGGGGAGTCACAGAGGCACCCTTATCTTCCCCACCTTCTCCAGCTATGTGACTAGAATGCCCCATCCCACTCCCATCCACTCAAGGAGCTCTGGGTGACATTCTGCTCCCACCACAGGGAGGGTGTGCACAGTGGGAAATATGAGCTTGGGCAGCAGTCACTGCAGGGCCCACTGCGCAGACTCTGAACTTTAGGCAGCAAGCGCCCGGGGCCTCACTGCATCCATTCCGTCCCACAGCTCAGCCCATACAGCACGCCCAGCTCATTCTTCTCCCTCCCCGTGTTGGGCGAGGCCGCTGGAGGCCTGCCCAGGAGTTTGTAGCGGAAAACATCAGCGGTCTAGCACGGGGAGGGGCAGAGGGAAGTGGCAGAGGCTGGGATGCAGGGGAGGCCAAGCTCACTTGGGCTGGGCTGCTGGGTGCTGGGCAGAGGCTCGGGGACACCGCCAGGCAAAAGCCCACGGTGGCCCTTTGCCTTCACTTGGCTTCCCACACCAGAGCATGCACACACAGGCTTGTGCACGCCGGCAAACATAAGCCAAGGTACACACTCACAGGTCACACACACACCAAGCATTCTGCAGCAATAAAGCATACTACAGCTTAAACCCAGCCACATTTCTCTTTGTTTTCATTCTCTTGCACATGTACAGGCTTAGCGCGTGTGCACACACACACGCACACACACACACACACACACACACACACACACAGACACGCATCCCACCCCAGAGCCTCCACATTGGGATCTCACATCTGCACCCATATAGCACATCTGGCCCGCACCAGCCTCCCTGGTTCCTGCCCTGAGCCTCAGCCTGACACCCCTTGCATGCCAGTCAGGCAACCACAACTCACCAGTTGAAGAGAGGAGAAGCACTGAAGAGAGAAGGTTGGGGAGACAGGAAGAGTGGGGAAAGCCCAGCGGTCTGACCTATTTATACCCCAGCCAGGCCCTGCCCAGGCAGGACGGGGGAGAGAGGGAGACAGCCCTCCCGCCTGGGCCAATGTGGTGCGAGCCAGGGCCCCCTCCGAAAGCCCAGCCTGGAAACGCCACTCCCTGCCCTGAGGAGCCAAAGACAGCAATGGGAGAGCCCCAGTGAGCACAGGCAATGCGGTGGGCACCCCTCCCCCCACCCCCATGCACACAGCCTGAGTGTTAGGGAGCTGGAGGAAGGCGCAGTCTATGCCTGGGGTGTGGGGGACAGGGAGCAAGTGGTCCCACCCAGCAGCTAGGAAAGGGGATACAGGTGTGGCGGGTGATGGCTGGGGAATTGCCCTGGAGATGTGACTGCCCAGGAACTAGTGCAGGGGACCCCGGGCTCAGAGCTGAGGACAGCTGACTCTGTCTTTCTCCCTGCTCCAAAGGACTCTCTGCCATGCTGAGTGAGCCCCAGGGCAGGACCTAGAGGTCTGGGAGAAGGGACAGGCTAACACCCAAGGGAGGCGCTGGCACCGCCCTAGCTTCTCCGTGGAGAAGGGTCCTGGGTGAGGTAGGGATGGAATGGGGAGTGGGCGTCAGGCCTGGGAGTTCAGGGATGGATTAAAGGCACCTGGAGCAGGTGGGGTCAGGAGGGCTTCAGGAGAGTTTAGGGTTGGGTGGGTATTAGAAATGAAGAATGGGGTGGAAAATCAGAGGTGAAATGGCACAAATCCATGGCATTAAGGATCATGGTTAGCCCCTCAGCGTGAGGTATGAATTCAGGGATTGAGTGAGGGTTACAAGTTGGGGGAGTTAAGACCTTCAGGTGGTGGTGGCTTCAGGGATGGGGTCTGCCTCAAGGTCCCCCCTCTCCCCTCCAAAGCAAGGAACCCCTTCCTGGCTTAGACAACACCCTCATCGGACCTCTGGCACCCTAATCCTATTAGTGCTGCTCTCTGGGCTCCCACAGCCCCAGGCAGGGAACAAACCAGCCCCGCCCCCACAGCTCCACCCTCACTCAGAACATCCTGTCCTGAGGACTGAGATCCATTGGGATTCAGGCTGTCCGCTCTCCTTCTTCAACAGCCCAAGGGAGAGAGAGACCCCCACCCCCAACCAGCCTCCCCTGAACATCATCCTGTGTAGATCCCCACCCCCTCCCGCTGGACGCTGAGACCATTTTGTTTCTGGCGGGTCTGAAACTGCCCTCCGCCGTCTGTCCAACGGAAAAAGGCAGAGAGGAGCAAAGACGTCAATGGATTCTGCCCTGAGGCCCTCGCTGTCCTCTTAGAAGAACCAAACCAAGCCAGATGACACCAGTTCTTTATTAGGAGTTCAGCAGGCCTGTTCCTGTTGTGGTTTCATTCAGGCTCACACTCTGCCCGGCCTGGGCAGCCTCAAAGCAGATCCCCACCTCCGCCCATCTGGGGCCCCTGTAGGGAGGCCGAGGACGGCTGCTCTATGTGTCACCAGCGCTGATCCTGGGAACAGGTCCCTTCATGTGCCCCCCACCGTGGGCAAAATGGGCTACGATATCAGGGGCAAATCTAGGAGTCTCCTGATGGAGAGGGTGCAGGAGAGAGGGGAGGAAGGTGTGGGCAGAGATGGAGCAGAGGCTACTGGGAGCAGGGGGGCTCCGGGGGACAGTTCTTGAAGTATTCATGGCAGTAGGTGCAGAGGCAGGCGAGGGAGCGCACGTACTCCACAAAGTCCACCTCGCAGTCCTTGTTGGTGTCCAGAAGACTCATGAACTTATTGTAGTCACACTCCCGCAGCTCCGTCTGTTGGGGAATGGGTGGGGTTGATGGTGGGCAGGTTGAAGAGAGCAGAACATCACACACACACACACACACACACACACACACACACACACACACTGCTTCCCTCCCCCAACTCCTGGGTGGTCCCATTCCCACCCACAGCCCTCTGAGAGCCAATCTCAGCCTACGTGCCCTGGTAACTCTCCATCCCAATTCCGCCCCCCCCCAAATCCTCCTCCTCAGTCATTCACCGAGCACCCGCTATTGCTACTGAGTGCCTCTGTGTGCTAGGCATTCTTCACAGAGCTCACTCCATCCTCCCAGCAGCAGGCATGATGAGGAAACAGATTCCTGGCATGTCAGTTCCCTCCCCAGCACCCCCTCCCCAGCACCCTCTCCCTGAGGTCCGGCCTCCCGCCCTCCCGCTGGCCCGTGCTCAGAGCCTGTCCCAGCAGTGCTTCCCCCAAGTGCTCACCGGGACCCAGGTGGGCAGCTCCTTCTGCAGCAGCTCCTTGAGCTCAGCCTGGCAGAGCTTGTGCTTGTCCCCACAGCGCCCTGCGTACTCCTGGAAGGTGCACACGATCGCTGCCACCGCCTGCTCCAGAGGCCTCGCCATCCTCACTGTCACAGAACAAGCAGAGGCCTAGGTCACCGCCCTGGCCTCTGCCCACCACATTTCCATGACTGCTCCCAGGCCTGTCTTCCTCTCCGCCAGGTTTCTCACCCCACAAGCCCTCCTTCTCTAAGCAGCCCTCCTGGCCACACCAGTGCCACCTACTGTGCGCCCCCAGCAGAGGTCTCATTTCTCTGGCATCTCTGCCAACCCCACAGGAATGCCCTACGGACTTCCTGATTCTCTTCTATTATTCTCATCCTGGACACCCAGGGAGGACTCAGCCCACCTGGCACCACCCTGGGACACAGCCCTTGGCCCTGGAAGCCGCCTCCCCTTCAAGACCCCAGAGCTTCTGCAGAAACTTGCTCAGAGAGACCCTTGCCCATGCTCCCTGTCCTCCGGCCCTTGGAGAAGCCGGCATTCTTAGGAAGGGTCAAGTCTGAGAGGGAGCCCCATCCCTCCCCATCCCTCCCCATCCTTCCTCCCCCTGACTCAGGGGAGCTGCATCCAAAGGCAATGCTTCTGGGCTCCCCTTTGCCTCTCACCCTAAATGAGCCATTTACCTGTTTGGATCTCAGGCTTAAACAGGAAGCCAGATCAAGTATTGACTATCTTAAATCTTCCCCACCTGAGGCCATCCCCCTGGCTCCTAGGGCTCTTGAGACAGAAGGCTTGGCATAGGGGTACCTTGTTCTGTCAAAAGGGAAGCCCTGCCCAAGCTGGCTTGGCTCAGTGGGTAGAGAGCATCAGCCTGTGCACTGAAGGGGCTCAGGTTCAACTCCGGTGAAGGGCACATGCCCGGGTAGTGGGCTCGATCCCCAGTGTGGGGCGTGCAGGAGGCAGCCAGTCAATGATTTTCTCTCATCATTGATGTTTCTCCCTCCCTCTCCCTTTCTTTCCTAGATAGATAGATAGATAGATAGATAGATAGATATAGATATAGATATAGATATAGATATAGATATAGATATAGATATAGATATATAGATATAGATAGATTTTTTTTTTAAGGGAAGCCCTTACTGGAATTTACACACACACACACACACACACCTCCACTGGCCCCTTTCCCTGCCCTCTGGGGTGCACCTCCGGCCTGGTGAAACCAGAAGGCAGCCAGGAAGGCCAGTGTTGTTTTCATGTGAGCCCAGTGACTCACTCCTGGTTGCCCCGGGGGACCGGAGTCTGGCAGCACCAAGAGCCAGCGCCAAGCCTCTCCCCCTAGTGACTCCCCCTCTGCTGGGTTCTGTGGTACAAATGGCCAGCAAACCATGTGTGGAAGGGGGTGATGAGGCTGTGCACCCCCCCAAACATCCAGCTTTTTAAGACAGCCCCGGATCGGAGTGTCTGAGTTCCCAGGAGAGGAAAAGGCTCCAGTCCCAGGGCAAAGGGAGCCCCAGGGGTGCTCGGCTGCCCTTCTGGGCTTCTGCCAGCCTGCCTGGCGCCACCACTGTTTTTCCAGAAGCTTGGTGCCTGGAAACTGGAGGGAATCCTCTCTCCCCACGCAGCCTGGCCGGCCTCAACCCATTGGTAGGAAAGAAGGCAGGAGGAGGGAGCTAACTGAGGGCAGCACCCGTGCTTTTAGCTGGAGGCCCCCACCCCAAGGCCAGACCTCAGCTCTGCACACCCCCTGACCCAAACGTCCCAACAGCCGAACAAGGGAAACCCTGCGTCCACCAAACCTGACTTCCCTCGCCTCCTAAGACCCTGCTCTGGATATCCCGCCAGCCCCAACCCAAGACCCTGTGGGCCAGAAGACAGGCCCTGAGCTACCCCACACCCAATCCAGAGCAGGACTCAGCTGGCACTTACCACTGGTGTTGGTGTCTCAAATGTAGGAGCCTATAGGCAGCATACCCCTATTTGTAGTCTGCCAAGGAAGGAAGCAATTACAGGGAGCCCAAGTGGGTCACGCTGAGGGTGCCCTTGGGGGGTCCCCTGCCTCCTTCCCTAGCAGCCGTATTACAAGCCATCCACCCACCTATCCATGCACACATCAAAGGCCCCGTCTGGGCCTTAGACACCACCCACCTTCATCCTCCCCACCCCACCCCCCCTTCAACCGCCAACTGCCCTACCCCAGAGCTAGGAACTGGGGACAGCCTTCAGCCCATCTCCTGTGGTGGAGGATACAGGGATGGGCTAGTCCAGCACATCTATCCCCTATACCTCTCTCTGAATAGGCACCACAGAATACAAAGTGTGAAGACACTCTAGCCTGGAGTAAGTTTATATCCCCAGAGGACCCCTGTGCCAGAGCATCTCACCTTCATCATTTACAGGTGAGAAGATGAAGGCATGGGACTCCCACACCTCCACACCCCCGGCCTGATCTCCAGATTGCTTTGAGTTTGGAAAGAACATCTGTAGGATGTGTCAGGAAGGAAAATTTTTTATTTTACCCTTCTAGGCCCTTTGGCTGGTCTAATAATCAAATTAGCATAAGACAGATTAGCAGGAGAAAAAACTTAATTTTGTACAGGAGGTCAGGCAGGGGGGACTTGCTAGCATAGGCTCTTATGAACTAAGAACCAGGGGTGAGGCTCTCGGACTTCAAAGGCGAGAAAGACAATACACACGGAGATGGAAAAACAAACATTTGCTGGGTCACAAAGAGGGAAAGGGACACAGAGAGGACTCTGTCTCCGAGCCCAGAGCCCGACTGAGTCTCCTCTCCCAAGCGAGCCCGCATTCTTTGCAGATCGGGCTGCTGATAATGCTCTTGCTGGCCAGGCCCTTTATCTACATTTTTTCAGGCAGCTAAAGGGGATGTGGAAGCTCTTCCTGAGACTTTTGAACCTCGGTTATCTTCAGCTCAAATAATCCACATGCCAGGGAGGCGCACTCTGGGGATACTCATTCCGAGCCCCTACAGATATCTCTGAGGCACTGGGGAAGGCGTGTTGCTCACAGGGGCACTTGGAGCAGTCCAGGCTGTTCTCGTGCGCGCGCACACGCACACGCACACACACACACACACACACACACACACACACACACACACACAAAGACACACACACACACACACACACACACACACACACACACACCCAGAGCGCTGTGTCTGAATGTGGGCTGCAGACTCCTGTGTGGGCTGCCTGTGGCTAGAGCCCCTTAAGCCTATTTCCTGTCTTCCCCAGCTCCATCCAGCACCACCTTCCCTCCAGACCCAGGAGGTGGGGTGGGTTTCCTCTGGCTTTTAGCTTAAACACATGGCCCCCTGGCTCATTGGAGTCCCAGCATGATGGAGAGGTGTCTCCCAGGTCTCCCCTCCTAGAGGAGCCTGTGCTTTTTCTCTGTCTCCTTCACTCCACAAACCATCAGAACCAAAGGTTATTTTGGCACACTTTGGCCAGTGCCTTCAGGGAGCAAGAGGCCTGGTGCCCTGCTGGTTTCCTGGCGTCTGTTTCCACTTAGATTTTTATTTCTTCATTCCTTACTGCCTTGTCAGCGCTTAAATACTTGAAAAGGATTTTTTTTTAATTCTATGCAGCACTTCTTTGTTGTTTTAAGCTGGAGCAGGCACCGGTAACCATAGCACCAGGAATGGAAATCCCTCCCGGAGAGGGTCAGAGGGGCCTCCCCAAGGTGAGCCAGGGGGGCCCGTGAATTATTGTGAATCGAGACCCTGTGGGTTCACAGGAAACGTTTACCTCTCCCTGAAAGAATTTAAATTAGGGCTCTGTCCGTAAATAAGAGTTATCTCCAGAAATGACTCGTATGACCTACCTGGACAGCAGGGTAAACATCTAATTACCGAGCACCTGCTCTTCTGATCATCCTGCCAATAACCCTCCCCGCAGAAGCCCCAGGCTCCTGACCTCATCCTTAGCTCAGAATGCCATCCACGCCTTGTTTTAACTTCCTGTCTCTGAACATTACATGTATGTAGGGCCTCTGACTTTCTCATGTACATGAATTTTCCATGCATGGATAGTTTTGTTGGTGGTGTTTGCCTGTCTCGTGTCAATTTAATTATTACACCGGCTGGAAGAACCTAGAAGGTAGAGGAAAGTTCCTTCATCCTCACACTCCATATCCCTTCCCCCTTCCCGCCCTCATCCCTGAGCCTGAGAGACCCCTTCCCATTTCACAAAAAGAGAACCCAAGGCCCAGAGGGTGTGGGAGGCGAGGAGAGGGCATCTCCTTGGCCTCGGAAGAAGCCCTAGTGCTCGTGGTGGTAGCCGGAAAAACATTCGTATCTTGAGCTCGCCTTAGGCCTGCAGCACCCAAACCTTGCCTGTGCTATCCTCTCCTTGAAGACTCAGCCCCTGTGGGTGAGGGGAGTGAGCAACAGGGAGGAAAGAGTGAGCTGTGACTGGCCGTGTGTGTGTGTGTGTGTGTGTGTGTGTGTGTGTGTGTTTTAGTCCTCATCTGCGGATATGTTTTGGCTTTAGAGAGAGAAGAGGGGAGAGGGAAGGAAAGAGAGAGAAGCTTTGATGTGAGAAACATCAATAGGTTGCCTCCGGTACAAGCCCTGACTGGGAATTGAACCCAGAACCTGGGTATGTATCCTGACAGGGAATCAAACCCTCAGCCCTTCGGTACACAGAACAACCCTCCAACCAACTGAGCCACACCAGCCAGGGCAGCCCTGTTTTATAGGCAAGAAATTATAGGGATTAGGGCCTAGACACGGAAGCCAGAGTGCACCAGCAATTAACTCAGTTCTAGGTCAAGCACTTATTCCCACCTAGGATATCCTTTGCCACCAGCCACCTCCCAGAAGCAGGTCGCCCCCTTGCCTCACCCTCGGCCTCATTTTCCTGGTCTGTCAATGACGCAGGATAATAATGGCTATTATGTGGTAAGGGCATAAATGTGAACTGAAAGGTGGTTAACGTGCCCAAGGTCACGTAGCTAATCAGTAGTAGAACTAAGAGCCATTTGTTATTCATTTAAATCTTTAGAAACACCTGTCTGAGGCAATGAGGGTATGGCCGTAAACAAAGCAGCAAAAGCCCCGCTCTGTGATGACAATGGAGTGGAGAAAACAGACAATAACAAATGCATGTATGACAGACTGTAAATAGATGGATTAAATGCCAGGGAGAACAATAAGAAGAGCTGAGGGAAAGAAGCTGATGGGGGGGAGGGAGGGACTTTATATGTGTAGTCAGAGCACAGCTGGGTCTCCTGGCTCCTGAGTTACATCCTTATTCAGACCTTTTCTGTTTTTTGTTTTGGGGTTTTGTTTTTGCTTGTTTGTTTGTTTGGTTGGTTGTTTTTTGTGAGGGTTTTTTTGTTTGGTTTTTTTTTTGGACCTTTTCTTAGAGACCCAGGTCAAGTTCCAGCAGTGCTCCTTTCTTAACCTCTCCCAGGCCCTCTCTGAAGTGCACAAACTAATGGCACCTCTCATCCAATTGCCAAAGAGACAATGAGATGGCGTTCGAGCAGGCGCAGCACAAAGCCTGGCCAGAGGGAGTGCTCCCTGAGTGGCAGGTGCTCTTCCCTCTTGGTTTCCTCAGCTGTGAAAGGGCCTAATGATAGCTCCTCCCGGGGTTACCATGAGGCTGAAATGACCATGTGCACCAGCAGAGCTTGGGAACGGCTGTGAAAATGTTAATTGCCATGATCATGATCCCCTGACCTATATTCACCGGCTCCCTTTCCTGCGGGATATTAGGAAAGTGGGCTTCTCACTTTTTATTGCTAGAGTCTGCCTGGCCTGGCCTCCCCAGCACCAGGCACGCAGCTGAGACAGAACAGTGAGTGAGGACAAGCAAGTTGTCCCTGAACTGTCTCACTCAGCTCCCCTCCATCTCTGGGGAGCTCCTCTGTAAGTGGTTCCCAAGCACCAGAGCTTCCCAGGGAAGTAAGAAAACAATTCAGGAAAGTATTGTCTCTGCTTGTCTACTATTCATCCCCTCTTTCCTTACTTCTAAAAATTCTTCTATTTTTTTCCAAAGGGTGAACATGTTGAGCTAAAAATACTTGGTTGCAGCTCGGGCAAGTCATATTACATAGTGAAGGCCAAAGAGATGTAGGTGGAAATACCTGGTGAGAGTACTTCTTGCATAATAAAAAGGCAAAGGAGAAAACCTTTTGCACCTAATCTTTTCTCTGTCTTCCAGCTTGGAACATGGATGGTGAGACCTGGAGGTATAGCAGCCATATTGTGATCATAACACAACAAGCATGAGGGGGAAAGCATATATGCTATAGATTACAGGGCAAAAAATGAAAAGACACTTGGTTGTCAGACAGGATCTCTGGGATCTCGGGGCCCCTGAACCAATCCTGAACTGCCTACCCAGACTTCTTGCTATGTAGGACAAGTGAAGCCACTATTATTAGTCGGGTTTTCTGCAACTCATCATATATATATGCCTAAGCAACCAGAAAGACCAGTCACTATGATGTGCATTGACCACCAGAGGGCAGATGCTGCTCCCATCCTGTAGGCCTTGATCACCAAAGGGCCTGCTGGCCAACCTCCCAGTTCCTCCCACCGACCTCTGGGCTGGGACTGGGAATCCGTGGTGGGTGGCCTGGGAATCAGTGGTGGGTAGCAGCAGATGCAGGCAGGTGGTTAGGGAAGAAGGCAGGAGGCAGGGAGGCAGGGAACCTGATCTACCCTGATCACTAGCCAGGCCTAGGGACCCCACCCGTGCATTTCGTGTATCCAATCTCTAGTAAATTAATACATAAAAAGCCTAAAACATTTTTTAAAGAATTGTACCATCTTGGACTGAAAGAGAGCAGAGACACCTCAAAACAAAGAGAATCTTTGAGTCTTAAACCTTCTATGGGCAAGAAGCAAACAGACATTTCTGGTGAAAAAGAAAGAGTTAGCTCAGAAAATAAAACCAAGAGCCTAGAGGGTAGAACCAAGAACCATTTATAGGGAGAAGAGCTGAATCATAACCAAGAATCCGGTGACATATGTTTGATTCAACTTCAGAATTGCTATAGACGCATGAACACTGTGCTTCCAATCCATCCCCAACCCCTTTTGAAGAGGAGTGTTTATTGCAGTTATCTATCTCTGTCTCTCCTTTGTAAATTGACTGTGCCGTTCACAGATGCTCGGGTCAAGGGGAAATATTCTTGAAAAGCTGTAGTGGAGGAACTGCCCCTGAGTAGCCTCATTCATATCTCCACCTGACTTAGATAACAAGATCCTGAGCTTCAAGTTGCTGCCTTAATGGGATGAGATGCTGTGGGTCTTAGGAAGGAGCTGAGTTCATTTTGCATATGGAATGAACTGTGAACCGTGGTTGCTAGAAGACAGACTATGATATATAGTCTCCAAGAGAGTTGCTGTCAATTTCACCTTAACAGATGGAGCCTAATTCTCCTCCCCTTGAACACGAGCCAGCCTTAATGACTTCCTTGATCAATAGATTGCAGCAGAAGTGATGTCCTGGGATTTCTCAGATAAATCTTAAGAAGCCTGGCAGCTCCTATCTAGACTTCTTGGGATGCTCACTTTGGAGACAAGCCACATGGAGAGAGTTCATGGGAAGATATTCCAGATGACAGTCCTAGCTTAGCTCCTGGCTGACAGCCAGTATCAATTGCCAGGTATATTGAGTGAGCAATATTGAGTTCATTTGAACTTGCTTTCTGTTTTTTAATGTCTTTTTAATTCTCACCCAAGGAGGACATGTTTCAACAGAGGGGGAGAGAGAGAGAGGAAGAGAGAGAGAGAGAGAGAGAGAGAGAGAGAGAGAGAGAGATTAATTTGTTGCCTTCTGTATGCACCCTGTTTCCCTGTTTAGGGATTGAACCTACAACCCAGGCTTGTGCCCTAACAGGGACTCAAACTGGCAACCTCTCAGTGCACAGCATGACACTCAACCAACTGGGCCCCTCTGGCCAGGCTCATTTGAACTTTCAGATGACTCCAGCCCCAACTTTCATCTGCAGCTGCATGAGAGATCCCAAGGAGAAACCCCATCAACTAACCCAGTCTACTCACAGACCTTGAGAAATAATGAATTTACTTTTTAACTCATCAAATGTTGAGGTGGTTTGTTATGCAGAAATAGATCATCAAAACAGCTTTGTTGTTGTTGTTGTTGTTGTTGTTGTTGTCAATCCTCACTCAAGGATATTTTTCCATTGAGAAGGAAAAACAGACAGAAACATCAATGTGAGAGAAACCAGAGTCCCGGGCCAGGGAGGAGCCTGCAACAAGGTACAGATCCTGACTGAAATCGAACTGGGGAATCTTTGGTCCTCAGACCAATGCTCTAGCCACTAAGCCAAACCAGCTAGGGCTATATCTTTCCTTCTTTGTTGGAATTTTTTATGTGAAATGACAGTGATAGTAGTTGGGATTTGCCTTTTTTAATATCTTTATTGGGGGGTAGGGAAATATTAGCAAATGGCCCTAGCCAGATGGCTCAGTTGGGGGTAGCAAAAGGTGGTGCGTTTGATTCCCAAACCGGAAGCAAACCATCAATGTTTCTCTCTCACACCAATGTCTCTTTCTCTCCCCCTCCCTCCCTCCTTCCCCCCTTCTTTATCTGTAAAATCAAAAATGTTTTATGTTAGCAAACTATTTCATTTTCCAAATATTTACTGGTATTTGAAACCCCAAAGTGTGGGACCTACAGCACAGCTCCGGAGAGAATTCTAGATGGAGGGTCAGGGCCCAGAAAGGAGATCTAGGAGGCCCTCGGTTTCCAACATTGCCAGCCAGGTCACTGGGCACCACTGAGCAATTAAACTATTATCAACAATAAACAAAGGAACAAAGGTTTATTGAGTACAAAACTACAAAGGAGAGCCTTCCTGGGCCCAAGAGGCCCACGGCTGGGAGCAGAAAGCTCTGCCTTAGGGCCGGCCTGAGTAGCCCTGGAAGAAATCGTTGCACATGATAGTGATAGTGGCCAGGAAAATGGCATACTCCTGGAAGTCCACCTCCTGGTCACTGTTCTCATCCAGGGAGCCCATCAGCTTCTTCAGGCCCTCCTCATCCACCTTCTCCTGAAAGCAAGAGAGAATGGGTCATCGCCAGGCCGCTCTCCACCCCACCTCCGCCCCAAACACACACTCATTGGCCAGAGCCCAGCTGTCCCTTCAAACTGGGCAGCAGTAAGTGGTGGCAGAGTCCCTGGGAACTGTGAAGAGGCCCATGAGGGAGGACAGATGGATGCTCATTGGTGGGAGCCCTCAGCACTCCCTGCTGGGAACGGGGAGCAAGCCAGGCACCCCCTAAGTACAGGATCAGCTCTACTCCCCACAGGAGCCAGGCGAGAGGGCCATCATCAGCCTCATTTTGCTGACGAAGAAACTAGAGCTATTGGAGCCACTCTCCCTCACCAGCAAGGAGAATTCAGAAAAGACAAGCTCTTTTTAACGCCAGCCAACATGAGATCAAATCTTAAAAATTGGACCCAGAAAAAAATATTTAAAGGAATGTAGGACCTGCTTCATAAGGTTCAGAGCCGAGACCTGACTTTGGGATTATCCAGTAGTTGGTATGGGGAGTGGGAGGGGCAAATTGAAAGTTGACTGCATTTCTCTGCCAATGCCTCAGGGTGCATGTCTTAACTGGACTTTTCTCCCCAACACACCTCAGGTTGGCATATAAATATTAAAAACAAGAGAGAGAAAGATCTGTGTGGTCTTGGGCCAGCCACTTTCCCTCTCTGGGCTCTGGTTTGTTCACCTCTCCAATGAGGGGGTTTAACAGATGGACTTTGAAGACACTGACAGCACACCCATTCTCTGGAAAGCTGCAGGGAACAGCCCATAAGAGGGCTCTCACACGTGGGCCTCACTCGCACTCCAGTGAGATGGTGAAGGGCCCGGCCCCACCCTGGTGTCTGCATTAGCAGGCACCCTGGAGGGAGGGAGAATAGATTTAACTGGTGCCCCTACTCTCACACACACAGGAGCCTCCATACCCTCAGCCAGCCCCACTTACCCCTACAAAGCTGGGCAGCTCCTTCTGCAGAAGTTCCTTCATCTCCCCCTTACTCAGCTTGAACTTGTCACCCTCCTTGCCAGAGTACTTGTGGAAGGTGGCGACCATCACAGCCAACGCCTGCTCCAGGGAACTGGCCATCTTGGATCTGGGGCCAAAGGAGTGACAGGTGTTGAAGATGCCTCAGCCCCGTCTGCAGGACCCACTTCTGCCCTTGTGCCCCAAACTACCTCTCCCAATCCCCCTCTGAATGGGCAGGCAGGGGCTGCCTGGCCCCCTCAGACTGTGGCTCCCTCACACCGAGGGCGGATGCTAACCCTTCCCCTGTGCTTGGAAGTCACCAAGGGCAGAGCCTCGTGTCTCTCTGATCACCCTTGGGACATACCCTGAGGGCAGGGCTCCCCACCATGAGTGTCTTTGGAAAGGGAAATGACAGGGTGACCAGAGTCCCATTTGGCTCCTTCCCAGGCCAGTGGACTCTGTGTCTACACTGGGGTGACAGGCGTATCCCTGAGCCAGTTAATGGGGATTCACTAGACGAGGGCAGTAACCATGGCTGCAGCCTAGCGGTCCAAGGTTCCCTGAGGAGTTGGTTCTGTCCTCAGGTGGGGCTCCTAAGGCCAAAGGATGTCACTCTCCCTGGAGTCTAATGAACAAAATAAACTGGTGAATAAAATAGAACCAGAGTCATGAAAACATAAACACACTGACGGATCTCAGAGGGAAGGGGCCCAGGGGTTCGGGGGAAGAGGTTAACCAAAGAATTTATATGCATGTATGCATTGCCCCTGGACATAGACAATAGGGTGGTGAAGGCCTGGAGCCTGAGCGGAACTGGTGGAAGGAGGTAATGGGAGGGGGGAGAGGGGGACATCTGTAATACTCTCAACAATAAAGATAAAAAGATAAATAAATTAAATAAGCACATACTTTACAAAATTTAAAAAAAAACAAAAAACTAGCCTGGCTCAGCTCCCATGAACCAGGAGGTCACGGTTCAATTCTTCTCAAAGGCACATGCCTGGGTGTGGGCTCAGTCCCCTGTAGGGGGCGTGCAGGAGGCAGCCAATCAATGACTCTCATTATTGATGTTTCTCTCTCACCCTCTCCCTTCCTCTCTGAAATAATTTTTTTAAAACACATTTTTAAAATGTTTTTAATTAAAATAAGTGGAAGCAACAACAAAAAAATTAAGTGGACACTCCCTCAAGCAGAAATGATGTCTCCCTCATACGAGGTACTCTTAGAGGGTAAGGAATATGTCTCTCTTATTGGGGTACTGGCTCTTTGCAGACAGGGCATAAACACCCCCCCCCCCCAATCAGGGAGGATACCATTGGGTTTGGAACTAAAGAAATTAAAGTCCATTGCCCTGGGATCAGGGCAAACACTAGGGTAGAATCCGGGACACAAGGACAGACCTCAGAGGTCATTTTTCCCAAGGCCCTGCCTCTGAAAATGCTCAGACCAGCCCACGAGGGTTAGGCAGATCCCAGGATGAGGCCAGAAGAGCTGGGAAGAAAGGCAAAAAAAACCCAAACAAACAAAAAAAACAACTCGGATCAATCCTGCCAGCCTGCAGGTAACGGGGCAGGAAAAGACAGGAAGCTGTAGTGGGCAGAGCTACGCTGCTATTCAGGGCAGACCCCAGCGGGCCCACACACTTGAGATTCCTGGCTCCTGCTCCTTACTCCGGCTACAATCCAGAACTTTGCAAACATACACACACACACACACACACAAAAAAAAAAAAAAAAAAAAAAAAAAAAAAAAAAAAACCCTCAGGATTCCTGTTAAAGCACCCACATACACACCCCTCATACTCCTAGGCCTAGACCTCCAAGAAGGGCCTCTAGACTGAGAGACCCACAGGGGACCCCCAACTAAAACCCAAGAGAGGACCTCAGAATAACCCCTAAACTGGGACCTCACAGAGGAACTGGGGAAGTAGAAATCAAACTGACACTTCACAGAAGAAACACCCCTCTCCCCACCACGGGAGAGATGCAGAGAGGCCTCAGGCCAACCTACCAAGGAAGCCAGAAAAAGAAAACTGTAGAGAAAAGATCAGGACAAAGGGACAGAGGCAGAGGCCCGTAGGGTCCTCCCCACCCAGCCCTCAGCGCCACAGAGGTACTCACCAGACCAGGCTGCAGCGAGAGAGACCGGGAAGGAAAGCAAAGAGCAAGGTGCTCGGAGTGGGGATTTATATGCTAGCCTCACTGGCCCTCGACGTGGCGTTTTCAGGAAACCAAACCTGCCTTAACCTGATCCAGCCAAACCTGGCCTCCAGCCAACCCCTCCCCCTCCCACCTGGTCCCCTCCCCCTCAGAGACTCTCAGCTCTGCCCCCAGCTGGAGGGAGGAGGGCTCTAGATCCAAATGGCAGCCCCTGGGCCCACCCAGGCCACAGGGGGGTGAGAAGGGGGGTGTCATTGGAAAGGGGCAGCCTACGCTCAGGGTGAGGGGAGATAGCCGTTGTTTGTGGGGCCTGGAGACTCATACCAGGCCTTGTTCTCATGACATGCCTGTGAGTCACAGCTCATTCATGTGTCACGGGGTGCGGGCACACACTGGACTTCACAAGCCCACTGGGATATGAGAAAGTATTTGTGTATGTGAGAGAGAGAGAGAGAGAGAGAGAGAGAGAGAGAGAGAGAGAGAGAGAGAGAGAGAGAGAGAGAGAGAGAGAGAGAGGGAGAGGGAGAGAGAGAGAGAGAGAATGTGTGTGTGTGTGTGTGAGAGAGAGAGAGAGAGAGAGAAAGAGAGAGAGAGAGAGAGAGAGAGAGAGAGAGAGAGAGAGAGAATGTGTGTGTGTGTGTGTGTGAGAGAGAGAGAGAGAGAGAGAGAAAGAGAGAGAGAGAGAGAGAGAGAGAGAGAGAGAGAGAGAGAGTTTGAAGTAATCTGGGATCGCCCTTAGAAAGCTGCCCCCTCCCAGGCCCACTTCACCTGCTGCTCTTGGTCTATCCCCAATCCAGTCTGGGCAACGCCCTTCCTGCCAGTCTGGGCACCGCCCTTCCTGCAGGCCCAGCTCCCTTCCCCCCTCCAGATGTCCAGCAGCTTCTTGCCCTCCC
Organism: Pipistrellus hanaki; assembly: GCF_964339955.1. Classification (NCBI taxonomy): domain Eukaryota; kingdom Metazoa; phylum Chordata; class Mammalia; order Chiroptera; family Vespertilionidae; genus Pipistrellus; species Pipistrellus hanaki. The sequence continues at coordinate 12,332,939 of NC_140520.1, forward strand.
CCCAGCTCCCAACCTCCTCCCAGTACTCCCCCCAGTCCTAGGTGACTCACCCTGCGGTGCAGGCCCAGATGCCCAGGCAGTGACTCAGCAGCACCCTCACCACACCCCACCCCCAGGGCCTGGGCAGCAGGCGGAAACTCCGTACCAGGAAGGAGAGTGTGGTACAGGGACCCTTCAGTGGCCAACCCTGCGGGACTCTGGATTGCCACACCACAGAGAAATTTGGAGAAGTTCAAACTGAAAACTGACTAGGCTCAGATGTGAAGCCAGTCTTGTCTCTTCCTCGGGGTCACCTGGGTCCTTGGGGGCTCTATGGGCACCACAGAGAGCGTCATGCCTTGGAGCCAAATGTCCTCTTCTACACCTTGCACAGCTAGTGTCCCCTCCTCCCCAACACACTTGAACCTCCCATGCTACTGCCCTTCCTGTTCACATAGAGCTTGCATGTAATGGGGTGAGGAATGAATGAAGAAAAAAACATGGAGCCCTAGCCAGTTTGGCTCAGTGGATAGAGTGTTGGCCTGCAGACCGAAGGGTCCCAGGTTCAATTCTGGTCAAGAGCATGTACTGTGGTTGCAGGCTCCTCTCAGCCCCAGACCTGGTCAGGGTATGTGCAGGAGGCAACCAATCAATGTGTCTCTCTCACATCAATGTTTCTCTCTGTGTCTTTCCCTCTCTCTTCCACTCTCTAGAAATAAATGGGAAAGTATCCTCAGGTGAGGATTAACAAAACAAAACAAAAAAAAAGGAAAGAAAGAAAACAACATGGAGTCAGTACAGCTAAGCTGACTTAAAATCAATTGTTTATGGTCAAGCTGACAAAACTGGTTCAGGCCAAATGGGCTGAAGCATAAGGGATAAGATTAAAAGGCCTGAGGACGCTGAAACTGGTTTAGCTCAGTGGATAGAGCTTCGGCTTGCGGACTGAAGAGTCTCAGGTTCGATTCCGGTCAAGGGCATGTACATTGGTTGCGGGCACATCCTCAGTGCAGGGTGCGCAGGAGGCAGCTGATTGATGTTTCTGGCTATCTGTTCCTCTCTGTGAAAAATCAATAAAATAAAAATTTAAAAAAAATTTTTAAAAGCCTGAGGACTTAAGCTTTTTGATAGATCCTCTCTTCCTCCAACTGATGGACAGAGAATGACGTAAACTCCACCTGCAGCCAGACATTCCTGAGCACCTAACAAGGCACCTTATATGGACTGTACTTTGAACCACCAATCAGCACCTGCCAAATACCCTAAGCCCTCAATTCCCAAGTCCCTAGGTCCCTAATCAGTGTTTCCCAAACTTCTCTCATGATGAGAATCACCTGGTGGAGTTGTTGAACTACAGATTCCTGAATCCCAACTAAGAAGTGCTAAACTAGAATTTTGGGGAACATATAGGTAAAATTGTATAAGTATAGCACTTCTTAGTTGGGATTCAGGAATCTGTATTTCAACAACTCCACTAGGTGATTCTCATCATGAGAGAAGTTTGGGAAACACTGCCATGAAACCACCAAAAAGCGTGAGCTGAGTGCCCTAAGCCCCGTCCCTTCTCTTTCCTCCCCTTAAAAGGTGCCTGCACCCCGGCCCCCTTCCTTTCCCCTCTGGAAGGCAGCCGGCAGTGGTATTCTCCTTCAACAAAGCCTGTGTCCTGATCCCGGTCTCCGGCCCCTGTTTCATCTTTCACTTTTGAACTTTCCAGTTGTGCCTCAATGCCTGGAGACAAATACATTCCTACAGACAGCCTTCTGAAGGACTTAGGAAAGAATAAAAAACATAGGAAAGAATGTCCATGCATCCAGCTCATCTGACAGCCATTATCCAGACCACTGAACCTCTGGAAGATTGTTGTCCCAGGCCAATCCGGAGGCTAAGAATGAAGGACTGATTGTTCTCAAGAGCGTACTTTTTCCTATTGGAACTCTCAGCTCTGCTTTCTTCTTCGGAACACTCGGGGGATTGCCTCGTTGTGTTTTCTATTATAGTTGCAAATCCTAAGACCCTGGAACAAACCTTTGTCCTCTAGTTCTACCCCAAGCCTCCAGACCCTTTTGTGCTCAGCAGGTGCAGTGCATTGTTTTTCTCAGCGGTTCTCCCGTTTCCACTGAGGCTCTCGCAGATGCCTCTCCCGCTCGGAAATCACAGTGGTGTCCCCCTTGCCTTCCATGAAGCCCAGCAGGGAGGTCTCAGGCTCTCGTCCTCACCAGCTTTCTAGCCTCTCTTGCACACACCCTAACGGTCTTGCTCATGGTGACTGGGACGTAGGTAGACTGCACAGGGTGTGGCTGAAACCCTTTTATTATTCTGGTCCCTCTGTTCAGAGTGTAGAGAGGGACCCTGTGGAAATCCCACCTATCTTCCAAAGGCCAGTAATATGCCACTACTTTCTAGAGCCTTCCCCAGGCCCAACCAGATCCTATCTCTACCTGCTCTTTCTCACACAAAGCACTCCTTTTGTCCTTGTGTGCTTAGAGCATTCTTCTCTAGATGGGATCACTTGTCTTCTCTTGCCTTCACCCCCACAGGGTGAGCTCACCGGGCGGGGACTGGGACTTACTCATTTCTGCATGAGCAAAGGGCTTCTCCCACACCAGGTGCCAACCGGTGTTTATAGGTATTGCGTGGCAATGGGTGAGGGGGCACTAGGGACAGTATTTAGGAGGCTGGAGGCCTTCTGACCTCCTCAAGTCATGCTACCAAGTCACAGTTTCTTTTCTGGTTCCCAGGAGCGGGACTGGGACACTGGGTTGGAAACCAGAGCGTCAGAGAGCTACAAACCCCCGATGAGAGACTGCAGGAAACATCTCACTCCAGGGACCAATGAGCAAACTCCCATCAGGGAGAGATGGAGACAGGAAGGAGAAACACAGAGGCAGTAAGATGGAAACTGGGAGGAAAGATCAGAGGAAAATAGTCACAAAAACAAAGAAAACGTGAGGGAGAAGGAAATAAGATGAGGGAGACAGACAGACACCCTGACGGACAGAAGCAGAGCCACTGATTCCTAAGGCCCCATCTAGAGACTTGTCCCTAACCTAGAAATGGAAGCCAAAGGGTGCCCATCAAGTGGCCATGTGACTGAGACTGGTGACGATCACATTAATTTGCCACTCACTCGCTGTGTGATCTGGAGCCACTCCCTCCCCTCAGCAGAACCGGAAGGTTGAATACAGCCAACCCTAAAACCCAATCCCCCTCTTGATTTTCCACTTCTCCATGAAGGCAGACAGGCAGTGGGCATATTCCCAGAATGACTCTGCCCATGCCTAGCCTAAGAAGCCTGGTCCTCACATTCTGTCCAACACACACACACACACACACACACACACACACACCCCAGAGATTTTCCACCAGCAGCTGCTGGTTTTTCCCCTACATGTTTCATGCCCCCTGGTGTTTATGATCTGTCATTACAACCTTCTCCTTGCTCTCTTTCCCTTCCTCTTGTTCCTGTAGACTAGCCTTTGCCATGCCCTACACCTGACTTACCCTGGAGGGGGCAGCGCTGATTCATCTCCAAGGAGCCTTCCCACACCCACGCCCTTCACATCTGCCTCACACAGAAGGGGTTCCCCGGACAGCCCCTGCGGAGCAGCCCAGGTGGGCTTCTGGAAGTAAGCCAAACGCCTGGAAGCTATTTTAAAAGCCTTAGGACCTGGGCAGAAGGAACTAAGGGGCAGAAGTCAGGGGCCAGCCTGGCCGGTGTGTTTCAATGGACCTATGAACCAGGAGGTCACAGGTTCGATTCCTGGTTGGTGCACATGCCCGGGTTGTGGGGTGTACAGGGGCAGCCAATCAATGATTCTCTCTCATCATTGACTGTCTCCTCCCTTCCTCTCTGAAATCAATGAAAAATATTTTTTTTAAAAGAAAGAAATCAAGGGCCAAACACTGCCCACCCATCCTTTCTCCAGGGCAGTTAGGTGAAAGGGAAATGCCCTCACTGTTGGGCCTCAGGTTCAAGTCCTGGTGTTCCCTCTGACTCACCTTAGGTGAGTTGCACCACACCTCTGAACTTAAACAAGGGTCTCTTTGATTATTCCTCTGCCCTCAGAAATATGCTTGGAAATATTTTCTCTTTAGAAACGGCATTAAATAATTTATCTAACTACCCCCTGATAGCATGATCAGCATGAGCGTGTTTGAACAAAGGATCTGGGTCATTCTGGATTTGCTGCATGTGATGGGTTTGTGCATGTGACATTAAGGAGCACCTATGTGTGCTGGGCTATTTCTGGATATTTTCTCCCTTAATTTACACAACGCTCCCAGGAAGCTGGTACAATTTCAACCCACTTTACAGAGGAGAAAACTGAGGCTTGGGGAAGTTTGCCCAAGTTCACACAACAGGTGAGTTGTGACTTAAACACAGGTAAATCTCCTTGTATTGCCTTCATCATTGAGAATCCCTAACTTTCCAATTGCTCCTCAGACCAGCCTTGGTCTCTCTACCCATCCTCTCCCCACCCAGCCACTCAGTCTCATTTCTCAACCTCCCTGCTGCCCAGGAGCCCCTCTTCCCCACTTGCTCTGGTCTGTCATCTTCAAGGGTCCCCTTTCCTCTTGTCTCCAAATGCACTCTGGCCTGGGTTTTAAATAAGCTTAAAGGAAACCTTCCTCAGATCTCCCATCTCCCTTCGCCCTCCTCTTTGCCACAGTGAACACCACTATCCACCCAATGACCTAAACCAGAAACCTGGCTGCCCTCTAGCATCCTGCTTCCTCCTCATTGCCATCCAGACATCCGGTCAGTAGACCCACCTTCCTGCCTATGGCCTAAGGCTCCCCGCTATCCACACTGCCTGTGATTCTGCAGCATCCCCTTGCCCCTGCAATCTCATCTGGATTCTCCTCCCCACCGTGACCTTGCCCCCACGCTGACCCTTTCTCAGCTCTGCTACCCAGGTGACCTTAAAGTTCAAACCTAAGCACATCACTCCCCACATGAAAACACTGAGTGAATCCCCATCACTTTCAGGAGAAGACTACCGGACATGGCACCACTTCCCAGGTCCGAAACTTCATTATTGCACTTCACCAGGCCCTCCATGCCTGCAAGTCCTGCCTGTGCCATTCATTCTCCTGGGAAGCCCTTCCTCAGTTTGCCTCCCTGTCAACCTCCTAACCACATTTTAAACTCAGCTCATATATCATCCCCTCTGTACAGCGTCCCTGAATCCACTCCCCAGCCTCCCACGTACCAGAACACAGAACACGTGAGTATGCATACAAGCACACACACACACACACACACACACACACACACACACACACACACACAGCTACTAGTCAGAGTTTCTCCTATGTACTTTTGCAGCCTCTTGCCCGTCACCCTATAACAATACCTTTTACAATTAATTGTAGACTCATAGACACTGAAGGTTGCCAGATTGGGGGGGAGGGGTGCTGGGTGGACAGGGGGATAGAGAGATACAAATTGATAGTCACGGGGATGTGGAGTGGCGGAAATGTAGTCGATGGTGTTGTAATAACTGTATATGGCGGGTGCTGGAGTCACGGGGGAATCCCTTCGTTATATGGATGTCTGGCCACTGAGCTGTACCCCCGAAACTACTATAATGTTGAGTGTCAACTTTAATTGAAACATTTTTTTTTAATTAAGTTTACTTGCGATTATTTACGTGTCTCTCCCACTCAACTGGCCTGACACAGAGCGGATGTTTGGTGAATGACCAGAGGGGGGCGCACCAGTACTGTCCCGATGGCCACCATCCTCTCCTCCCTTTAATACCACATTTCCAGACATGGCCCTCAGTTCTCTACCCCCACCGCGGAACCTTCTAAAAGCTCATTTGCTATACTCTGTGGGCCCAGCTCTCTCCAGTGGCTCCAGAAACTTCCTCCTTGCCAATGGCAGTGTTTGGGGGAAGGAACAGTTTAACATCTCCCTCCTCAGAAGGGCTCCTCTCTCCATCACACCCTCCTCTCCCTCCTCTAAAGGAAGAGGGGGGTGAGGCTCTGGCCCTCCTGGGCTGCAGACTTTCTTTTTCTCAACCAGCCTGCCGCTCCCCCTCCCTACCTCCCCATGGGGCAGGATACAGTTAGGCAGCTGCTTTCTGTGATGAGGTGGGGTAGGTCAGTTCGGAAAGCAGGAACATTATAATATAAAGATCTTTTTGGCTTCAGCTCCAAATTACATTCTCTGGTCCACAGCTGAGATTTGGAGACTTGATCAGAACTCAAAAGGGAAAGTGATGTGAACCAGTAGCAGAATCAGAGAATCTGGTCAAGAACAAACTGTTTTTTTGTGCCCCCAACATCTGCCCACCCTCACCACTATTTGTGGTCGCGCACGCAGGTTCACAAGAGTACAGCCACTCTGGATCTCAAGGTTGGGGACTTGTCTCTCCGACCCACAACTCCTCACAGAGACTCAGTGTATAGAGGTAGGTGGTTCCTGAGGTCTGATACCTGAGTCAGGAGCCCAGGGACACCTGCACCCCAGCCTGCAGACTCCTCACAGCCTCCCACAGCCTGGGTGTCCCAGCAAACACTCAGGCCTGGGAGTCAGGTAGACTTGGGTCTGAAGCTGGGCTCTGCCATTGGCTAGAACGGAGGGCCAAGGATGGAATGCGTCACTTGGTGAAACCAGTGCTAACAGGAATCAACATAAAACAGCGTGATTAACCATCACCCCTGAAACACTCAGCTCGAGAGATATGTTCTGATGTGTCCTGACAAACCCAGGGAATTGTGCAAATCTCAGAAAGGGACTAAAGCCAGCTTCAGTAAAAGCAAGGTGACGGGAATGTGAGCAGTGATTATAAAAAATTATAGGGTGTTGCTCATGAGGAAGTGGTTGAAAGTGACATTTTAAGAGAGCAATGTGTAAGACTAGCCAAATAGCTACTGGAGAGAAGTTAAGATGTTGGATCCTGGATTTGAATCTTGACTCTCCCATGTCCTGATTCTGTTGGTCAAGACCTTTCAGCAATAAGAGAGCAGAGATTCAATGAAAACCCCCTGAAGTAGCAAAAAAAGGGATGTATTATTATTACATCAATGGCGTGCAGGCTCAATGAACCACAGCCTTGGGGGCTAGAACAGGAAACAGCACTAACTATCTTTCTCTCATCACTGCTTGTCTCTCTTTACATGTGGGCTTTCCTCTTACTGGGACCTCTCTGTGTAATGAGAAACATGGTCACAGACTATTCCAGCTTTATAAACCCAGTGTTCATATCTCCCGGGAAGAGCCTTGATTGGCCCTGCTGGGTTTGTGTGCTCAGCCATAAACCAACCCCCATTCCTAAGAAGTCAGGGTGCTATGGCTGACCAGTGTGGGTCATGTACTCAGACCTGTCATTAAGCGTCTCTTACCAAAAGAAGAAAGCAAGTTACCTCAGTTACTACCCTAACCAAGTGACCTTACAAACATCACTTAACCTCCTTCTAAGCACCAGTTTGCTCCTCTGTAACGCGATACCATCACTCACCTCACAGATCAAATGAGATAACACAAGCAAAGTACGCAGTGAGCGCTCCGCGTGTGTCATTAGATAGAGCAGTAGAAGAAACCATGACACACAGCAAGAACCCGCATTTTTGCTGAATGAGGCAGTCTGACGTGGTGTCGGCAACAGGAAACCACGATCAAACCTCACACGTGCCCTAAAACACAAGGACAGTGATTTCCCTGCCAATACTTGTTTGTCCTTGGAGCCCTCATGTTGTCATCTGCTCATGTCAGGTGTTAACAGTTTAAGAACAAAAAATCAAGAAAACCTTCAGCTGAAACCAGTTTGGCTCAGTGGATAGAGCATCGGCCTGCGGACTGAAAGGTCCCAGGTTCGATTCCAGTCAAGGGCATGCACCTTGGTTGCGGGCACATCCCCAGGAGGGGGTGTGCAGGAGGCAGCTGATTGATGTTTCTACCTCTCTATCCCTCCCTTCCTCTCTGTAAAAATATGTTTAAAAAAGAAAAGAAAACCTACAAAGTGAGAAGTCTGTTCATTGGTTTCATCCTTCCTCCTCGCTTGGAAATGATCAGATGTTTCCCATTATAGTAACTGGCAAAACACCTAGGTCCAGATTCAAAAACAGTGGAGTTTGGTGACAGCTTCATTTGATCTACTTTGATGCCTCTTCATACCCCATTTCATAGACAAGGAAATCAATTCCCTACTTGGTGCAGAGTCACTCGTGATCATCCCAGCTTACTTACGCAACCAACCCTTTTTGACCCTTCACTTCCAGTCACCCCAGCTCTTTATTCACCAATCAGCTCTGGTTTGCATTTAGATTATCAAAGGGACTTTCATTATTTGGGGGGGGGGGGGGCGGGAAAACACACAAAAACACACACACATGATTTCTGGAAAGTTTGGGGTTTACCATGCAGTCACAAGAATGAACAAGAATTCATCTCTCAGAACAAGATCATCCCTAAGAGCAGTGATAAAAAATGAGTTTCTGAACCTGCTCAGCTCTGGGCCAGATAAACATCTTCCAAGAAGAGAAGAGGGCAGCAGACAGGTTGAATGAGAAGAAACCAAAGTTTACTGAGTGTTTACTCTGCACAGACATTGTTCTATTATAAGTACTCCCTGTGTGCAGATGCATTATCGAATTTGATCCTCCCAACCACCTTATAATGTGGGCAATGTCTATGATTAATAGATCAGGAAACACAAGTTCAAGGAATTAAGTGCAGAGCCAGGATTTGAACTCAGTTTGGCCTGGCAACAGAGCACCACTCCTCAATCACCCTGACAGCTACTCCTTCACCCAAAGCTCCTGGTCTGGCCACTTGCCTGGTTCCTCCTCCTCTCCCTTAACCCTGCCTCGCTTCTACCCTTTTCTCTCTTTATTGCTTCTTTCCGGATCCTTCCACTCTCTCCCTCTGCCTCACAGCGTCATCATCGCCTTGGTTTAAAGAACTCCTAAGACCAAAGGATTTGACTCTGTACTCAGCCAGCCCCATCCTTCCAGCCCCAAACCCTCACTGCTCCCCTCATCGCCCAGGCCCCAATCCACATCATCTATGCCTTGCTCTGCGGAACCCCAAACGTGGCCAAGCAGCCTTGCCAGCCACAGGTCCTCACCAAGTGCTGCTGCGTTTTCCTTGCAACCTCACCTCGCCCAATCACCCCTTCCTCCCTGTGCCTGTGGTTACTGCCTCATCCCAGTTGTCCTGACACAGCACCCTCCTTCTGGACACCAGCCTCTCCCCTCCTCATCCATTCTGGTCATAGTTGTGCATGTTGTCAATCATTTGTTCAAAAACCTTCTGGATCTCTCTACTGACTACCTCATCAATTAAACTCTTGAATGTTTCTGTGGATGAAAAGGGCCACCTGCTAATCGGACTAACTCAGGGAAGGACTGCCTGGTGGCCTTGCAAACTCAAAGACCTAAAGTAACCCCGAGGGATGGTCTGAAATGAAAACCTTTTAAATTAAAAAGTAGTGTAGAGTGGGTAGTCTTATCCTAGGAAGGTATGTTCCCTGACAAAGAGCTGAGCCTATTATCTTTTTTGCATCTATGATAACATGCCTGTGGAATGTCAGGGTAACTTGTAACTTCCCTTTATCAGGACCACACGGGGCACAACCAATGCACCGGGTCCAGGGAGGAGACCACAAATCCCCTCGCTGTTATTGTTATCCTGTTAATCGTTGAGGGTTAACTATCCTGTACCCACCTGTGTAAAATACACATGTGTCTATCATTTTACTTTTTATCCAACCCCAGGGGTTTCCCTGCTTTGCTCTCTCTCAGCTCTAATCTGTAACCAATGAATTTCATGCAACCCACTCACGTCTCCTCCTTGGATGGTAATTTATAAAAGTAGATGAAAAACTGCCATTTTCCAGAGCATTATCTCAATATCTCGAGATTCTGTTTCCCAGCAATTTTTGACAATTTTGAGCAAATAAACTCACAAAATTTCTTTACAGGTTTGAATGTTTCTCACATGAACAGCAACCTCCTGGCCAGTCTCCTTCTGGGCTCCAGTCTCTCCCCTCCTCATCCATTTTTTTTTTTCTTTTTTTTCTTTTTTTTCAAGAAAAGGGTAATGGCTTTATTATAAAAGATTTCTTTTTTTAAAATCTTTATTGCTGAAAGTATTGCATATGTCCCCTTTTTTCTCCCATTGACCCCTTAATGCTCACTCTTGCCTCCAACCCCAGGCCTCCTCATCTATTCTGGTCATAGTGTCCATTTTGTCAATCACTTGCTCAAAACCCTTCTGGATCTCTCTACTGACTACCTCATCAATTAAGCTCTTTAATCTTTCTCTCTCGTCTGTGTTTCTATATTTCTATCCCTTTCCCTTTCTAAAATTAACAAAAATATATTTTTTAAAAAAGGGAGGATGTAAGGCAGTTACATGAAATGCATTGGTGATAGCTTAGGGAGGCAGGAGAAAGCAAAATGGGGACATTTCAGGGATTGGACAGAAAGTAAAATGAATAGAGACACATACTTTTACATAGTGGGTACAGGATAGTTAACAGTCAACAGTTACCATGGTAACAATAACCATGACAGGATTTGTGATCTCCACTCCAGTGGGGTGGCTATGCTCTGAAGGAGGGTGGGGGTGGGATTAATCAGATATGTTATAATACATGCAAAAGACAGTACACAGGCCCAGTTAAGGTGAAGACTGATCTTTGTTAGGGAAAAATGTTGCCCTAAGAGGCATGACTACCCGCTATGAACTGCTTTTAGTTAGAAAGTTTTCATTTCAGACCATGCTGTGTGGTTCTTTTCCATCTCTGAGTTTGTAACGCCGCTGCGCAGACCTCCCCTGAGCTTGTCATTCACACTAAGAAGCAGAAGCAAAAATGCCATCATATGCTTTCTCTGTGCAAACTTGCTGGGAGGAGCTCAAAGAGAAATACGCAGGTGCTTCAGTCAGCTTCTCAGAGTTTCCTAAGAAGTGCTCAGAGAGGTGGGAGACCATATCTGCTAAAGTGAAAGGGACATTTGAAGAAAATGGCAAACTTTGACAAGGCACGCGATGAAAGAGAAATGAAGACTTACATCCCTCCTAAAGGGAAAGCAAAAAAAAAAAAAAAACTTGAGCCCTAGACGGTGTGGCTCAGTGGATAGAGCGTTAGCCTGTGGACTGAAGGGTACTGGGTTCGATTCCTGGGCAAGGGCACCAAGAAGAAGAAGAAGAAGAAGAAGAAGAAGAAGAAGAAGAAGAAGAAGCAGCTCAAGAATCATAATGCATCCAAGAGGCCTCCTACCTTTTTCAAGTGTTTTGCTCTGAGTATCACCCCAAAAATCAAAGGAGAGCTTCCTAGCCTATCCATTGGTAATATTGCAAAGAATCTGGGAGAAATGAGGGATGTTTAAAAAAAAGAAGAGCCGAAGCCGGTTTGGCTCAGTGGAAGAGCGTCGGTCTGTGGACTGAAGTCCCAGGTTCAATTCCGGTCAAGAGCATGTACATTGGTTGCGGGCACATCCCCAATAGGGGGTGTGCAAGAGGCAGCTGGCCGATGTTTCTCTCTCATCAACATTTCTAGCTCTATCTCTCTCCCTTCCTCTCTGTTAAAAATCAATAAAATATATTTTTTAAAAAATAAAAAGAAGAAGAAGAAGAAGAAGAAGAAGAAGAAGAAGAAGAAGAAGAAGAAGAAAAGAGTCATCAAGCCTGAAAAAGGCAGAAAAAAGAAGGAAGACGTGAAAGGTGAAGGGGATGAGGGCAGGCGTATTACCAGCAGGACCGTGACACCTTGGTTCTTGTCTTCTTAAAGGAAAAATTTCAATCGAGACAAAGTGTAGAAAAGAAAGCGAGAATGTATTGACCGCAGCAAAAACACACGTAAGACAGTGAAACAAGGAAGGGCATTGGAGCAGCAGCAGGGTGGGCCGCTCTGGCTCACCGGGAAATCAGAGAAAAGGTTCAGGGATGGAGCCCCGGATGGGCTGCCACTGCCTATTGCTCCCTTGGCTGCAAATCTCATGGGGTCCCTTGAAGTTTAAGAGATGTGTCTGGCCAAAACTGGTTTTGCTCAGTGGATAGAGCATCGGCTTGCAGACTGAAAAATCCCAGGTTCAATTCCTGTCAAGGGCATGTACGTTGGTTGCAGGCACATCCCCAGTAGGGGGTGTGCAGGAGGCAGTTGATCGATGATTCTCTCTCATCGATGTTTCTAACTCTATCCCTCTCTCTTCCTCTCTGTAAAAAATCAATACAAATATATTAAAAATTAAAAAAAAAAAAAGAGAGATGTGTCTGTGGGGGAAGGAGAAGGGAAAGGAAATGACACAGGCATGCTCCTGGTTGGGGGCGGGGGGGGGGGGGGGGGGAAGAGAGTCCACCAGAAACTTCGGTTTCAGGGTTTTTAAAGGCTTAGCATTTAGGGGAGGATCAATAAAATGTTCATCGGCTTTATGAGGATGTACCAAAACGAGATTGAGTCTCTTAACTCCATGGGTGTGGTTGGCAAATGGCACTAATCGGATTTCTGTTATCTATCTTCCTGAGCTGTTTACCCTCTGGTTGGGGAGGAGAAATGCAAAGCATTTACTCTTAAGTGTACCTTGGTTTAGGGAAGATAGGATTTACTATGTGGCTGTAAACTGCTGTTTAACCATCTGTCTTAGTTTCCCTATTCTTCGGTGTCCTGGAACTTTTCTAACTTCAGACTATCCTACAACGGAAGGAAGATGAAGATGAAGATGAAGATGAAGATGATGATGATGATATGTTGGTTCTAGGCAACTTTTTTTTCTTGTCTATAAAGCATTTACCTACCCTGTGCACAACTCATTCCTTTTAAAGAAAAAAAACCTGAAATGAAAGGCTGTGTAAGATTTATTTGTCTTGTTTTTTGACTAGAGGCCCAGAGCATGAATTCATGCATGGGTCAGGTCCAGCAGGCCCGCCCTGATCAGGGCCATTGGGAGCTGGGGGGCTAAGGGGAGGGGCCGCTGGCAGTTGGCTGGCTCCACCCCTGGTCAAACTTCCAGTTGAACTCCAGGTCGAGGGGACAATTTACGATTAGCCTTTTATTATATAGGATTTTTTTTTAAAGATTTGTTTTTAAACTATACAGTGTCTTTTTCTGTGTGTGTAGTGAACACACTACTGAATGTCTTTTTTAAAATATATTTTATTGATTTTTTACAGAGAGGAAGGGAGAGTTAGAAACATTGATCAGCTGCCTCCTGCACACCCCCTACTGGAGATGTGCCCGCAACCAAGGTACATGCCCTTGACTGGAATCGAACCTGGGACCCTGTGTCCGCAGGCCAATGATCTATCCACTGAGCCAAACCGGTTGGGGGTCGAATGTCTTTTTTTAATGGTTTTTTGTTTTATAATCCTCACTGAGAATATGTGTTTTTATTTATTTTAGAGAGAGAGGAAGGGAGAAAAACATCTATCAGCTGCTTCTAATGGGGAATCAAACCTAGACCTAGCTATGTGCCCTGACTGGGAATTGAACCCACAACCCTTCCATGCACAGGACAAAGCTCCAACCAACTGAGCCACATTGTGAGGGCCTGCCCAGATGTGTGTCTGGATAGTCCTGTCCTGGTGGTATTTCCAATAGCCACTAACCTTGCCTGGTACAGCATGGGGTTGAAAATTGACACGGAAGTTTAAAGCGGGTTCTTGTTGGTACACAGCACAAATTATTGTAGTTACATGCGGGGATGGTAGTTTATTCGTCTTCTGTTGTCTCTGATGCAGCTTTTAGGAAACAATTGTTCTCTAAACTGTATACCACTCTAATTACAAAAAAAAAAAAAAAAGTTGCAGCTGTTCTGTTGACATTATAAATGCTGCTAACTCATACAATTTTTATCAGTAAAAAAGAAAAACTGATCAGTAGTATAAATCTACACAAAAGAAGATATAAAAAATTAAAAATAGCCCTGACCGGGTTCGATTCTGGTCAAGGGCATGTACTGTGGTTGCGGGCACATCCCCAGTGGCGGGTGGAGGGGGGGGGGGTGCAGGAGGCAGCTGATCGATGTTTCTCTCTCATCGATGTTTCTAACTCTCTATCCCTATCCCTTCCTCTATGTAAAAAAATTAATAAAATATATTTTTTCAATTAAAAATAAAACAGAGCCAGGTGGTCTTCATGGGTAAGTTTACCAAATCAAGGGGCAGGAAGGGCATGCATATGTATAATCTTATACATATTTCCAGAAGTCAAAAAAGGGGGCAATACTGCCCAACTTACGTTTTGTGGCCGGTGTAAAATATCATTTGTAGTAAAGGCTGCTAGCTGCCCCCTTACCTTTTCTCCCCTTATATCTCATAGCAAAAAGGACACCGGATAGTGTAAAAACAAACTTCCTTTTAAATTCAAATAAAGGCCATGCTCCCCAGCCTTTCTTGCAACGAGGTGTAGCCACATGATTCAGCTCAGCCTGTCTGGTCCCTGAGCTTGTGGGTAAGAGAGGAAGGCCCGCCCTTCTCTGGCCCTGCCTCTCCCCAGGGAGGCCTCCGGCCGAGCGCCTGGTTCTGCAGCGACGGCGTCTGTCCCTCTGGGGCCGGTCTGGCTCTAGGCCCTGAAGCCCACGCGCTGGCGGCTGTTAAGAGTCTCTGACCTCCACTAACAGTCAGCGTCCTCCTCAGCACTCTGGGTTTGAGCTCAACTCCTCTAGAAACAGGCCTCTAGCTGGGGTCACGCGCCTTCTCATTTCCTGCCAGCTGTTCTAAAGCCTTGGAAGGATGGACGTGCTGAACTCCAGACATGCACCGGAGCACTGACGGGAGCACCAACGCTTCTCTCAGGGAAGCAGGAGCTGGATCCTGAGGGACAGGGCTGGGGTTGGCCCACCCGACACCCCACCACCACCACCACCACGCTCTTCTAAGACATTCAATGGGGAGGATTGGAACAGGAGGAGCCTCTGGTATTTCACATGGCATCCCTCACACCTTGGCTTTGAGAACCTATCTCCTCCGCACCAAGGCCTTGGCTCCTGACTATTCTGTCCAATTCCCCAAGACTCCTTTCTCTCCCCTATTGGATCTTCCCACCTCTGGCGTCCATTCTAGCTCAGTTTATCCCGCCCCCAAAGCTTCCCCAGGTAGCCCACCCTATATCCCCAATGACCCTATTGCTCTCTAAAGCAATAGTCTGTCTTCATGGGGTTTGCTCTGTGCTTCCTGAAGGAAGGCGGCGGGGGGGGGGGGGGGGGGGGGGGGGGGGGGCGGAAGCAGGGATTATGTACTGACATATATTTTAAGTTGACAGCTAAGAATTTTTTGTCACAAGTTTAAATCGTTGCAGAGTGTATAAATCCTGGAATGCTTTAAATATTGTTGCTTTTTAAATAAAACAAGCCTTTTAAATTTGTGTTTGATGAAATCTAAACATCACAATGGTGTAATGCTCTGCATTATCCATTTAAATATGTTAATATTCACCCAGCTGTCGTGGCTCGGTAGTTGAGCATCAACCTATGAATCAGGGTTTGATTCCTGGTCAGAGCACATGCCTGGGTTATGGGCTCTATCTGGGGGAGTGCAGGAGGCAGCTAATCAATGATTCTTTCTCATCATTGATGTTTCAATCTCTCTCTCTCTCTTCATCTCTGAAATCAATTTATATATATTTGTTTTTAATAAATAAATCATCTGTTGATAAGCATTCAGGTCCCCAGTGCAAAGGGTCATGGCCCCCCTCTCTCAGAACTGCAATAAGGTCCAGATGAGACACATGGTCTGAGTCAGGGCTAGGAGGGCCTCAGTTGGTGACACGCGGCCTTTGAACCTTCATGGAGCTGAAAGGAGGTCTGCTGGTCCAGGGCTGACAGCACCTGCTGGGATCCAGGACCTCTACTTCTTTCTAAGGTTCCAAAGAGTGGAAAGGTGTTTGGTGTGTGTGTGTGTGTGTGTGTGTGTGTGTTTTGTTGTTGTTGTTAATCCTCACCCAAGGACATTTTTTCCATTGATTTTCAGAGAAAGTAGAAAGGAGGAGGTAGGGGGAGAAAGGAGGGAGAAGGGAAAGAGAGAGGGAGAGAGATAAACATCCATGAGAGAGAGAGAGAGACACAGCGATTGGTTGCCTCCTGCACACGCCCTGCCCAGGGCCAGGGATGGCACCTGCAACCCAGGTACGTGCCCTTGACCAGGAATCGCTGGCCAGGACGTGTGTAGAAGGGTTTTAATGAGCTTCACAGAGGGACTGGGTGAGGGGGAGACAAATTTCAAATCCAGCCTTTATTGCCATGCTTCAGGGGCTGAGGAGGAGGGAGAAGGCTCCACCCTGCTTATCTCTTCCCAGACCCAGAGGCAGCTAACTGGAGGGCCGTACCTGAAAGTCCTTTCCCAGCTGCGGGGCTGAGGGGAAGGGGAGATGTCTCTGGTGCTTATGCCAGGAGCAGGAAGACCTGGAGCAGCGAGCTGACATCCAGGGGTCACGAGAGACTCAGAATTAGGCAGGAACATCAGATGTTGGCAGGGTAGGGGGACTGAGGAAACGCTTGGGTTACCCAAACAGCACTGAGGGCCTGGATGCCCAGCGTCTGCTGGCTCCAGGGACTGAGACCCTGAGGTAGGCACCCCCAGACTGAGATGCTCACAAAGAGGCCCTGACATCACCCCCTCCCCCTGTTCAGCAATGATCAACAGAAGGTCTAGAGGGAGAGGTGAGGGCAGGGCCCGGGTGGGCAGGAGGCTGGGAAGAGCATGAGGGGCCGGGCATGGGGGCAGCGCCATGAGGGGACGGTGGGGGTTCTTTAACTGCTGTTCTGCTGCTCCTGCTCGCGGATGAGGTTGGCGATGGGGCTGGTGATGCCTCCTATCAAGGTCCAGTACTCGTCAAAGCTGATGCGTCCGTCGTGGTTGGCGTCCAGGTTCTGGATGAGTTTGTCGGCAGCCTTTCGGTTCCCCGTGTCCTAGGGAGGAACCTGGGTCAGCAATGCTGAGAGTGGCAGTCCCACAGAACCCCCTAGGCAGAGGCCCAGGATCTGGCTCAGGCCTGGTTACCCCAAGAGGACAGAGGCTGCCGAAACCGATTTGGCTCAGTGGATAGAGCGTCGGCCTGCGGACTGAAAGGTCCCAGGTTCGATTCCGGTCAAGGGCATGTACCTTGGTTGCGGGCACATCCCCATTGGGGGGGGGGGTGTAAAAGGCAGCTGATTGATGATTCTCTCTCATCGATGTTTCTAACTCTCTATCCCTCTCTTCCTCTCTGTAAAAAATCAATTATATATATATATATATATATATATATATATATATATATATATATATATATATATATATTTTTTTTTTTTTTTTTTTTTTTTTTTTAAGAGGACAGAGGCCTGGGCAGGGTCAAAACCCTGGTTTGTGGGGTAACTCTGAAAGAACAGGGCTGCACTGGGAAACTCAGGGCTTGGGGCGGGGTGGGGGACCTGGGAGAGACAGAGCCCTTGGGTGGGGGCCTTACCGTCAGCATGTGGTTGAGCTCGTGCTGAAGCATTTTTCGGAAGCTGCTCTTACTGATCTTGTTCTTGACCAGGCTGTACTTGGACACGTATTTGTAGAAGTTTTCCACCAGAACGACAACCGCCTTCTCCAGCTCTGTGTAGCAGTCCGCCATCACTGCCTCACTCCTCGAGGGGCCTGGGCACCATGAGGATCACAGGTGAGAAGAGACCCCCACAGGCCAAACCTCCTCCTTCGCACACACCCTGGGCCCTGGGTCCTCCTAGCTGGCAGGTCCTCCAGAAGGAGGCAGGGAGAGGGCGGCCCAGAGGGGTAGCCCTGGAATGAGGACTATGTGGTTCTTCTAATCCAGGTGTTCCCCAGCTCAACTGCCTCAACAGGTTCTCCCAGCCCTTCCCCAGCCCCGGGCACTGGGCTTGTCAGAGTCCCAGGGAGAGCAAGAGGCTCCCGTGGGAAGAGAGTAAGTGCCCATCCCCTCCACCGTCTGCACACCTGTCTCACTCAGGTCCTCTGCCCCGGGGGGGGGGGGGGGGGGGGGGGCAAACACAGCTAGGAACTGGGAGGATGAGCCCAGATGGCCGGGCAGGAACCATAGTCCCCTCCCCAGACACCAAGATTGGCTGAGACCCCAGCCTCAGGCAACGTCGCAGAGGCAAGGACCGAGGCCCTCTGCAACTCATGCGGCCAGGCGCCAGGAGAGCGAGCCCAGACTCCCAGGCCATGGCCGCTGCTGGAAAAGGACAATGTCCGGATTCATTGAGTCAGACATTCTGCAGACTCCCAGCCACACCCCACTGGCCTAGCCTCCCTCGTACCCACCCCAAAACTCGCAACGGGACCCAAGGACCCTTCACCCAATTACCTAAAGAGGCGCCAGGCCGGGTCTGCCCCAGCTGGAGACTGAGCTGCAGCTGGCCAGCCAGCCGGCCAGCTAGCGGCCACACAGTCACCTCCTCACCCCAGGACAAAAGACACTCACATTCCCAGCGGATACAGCTTTCTGAATAACAGGATATGAAGGGACAGGCGGGTCTGCTCTGAGTCGCCGCCCATACCCAGTGCCCCCCCAAGTGAACCCGGGCAATGAGCCTCCACGCACGCCTCTAAGCCCAAGAAGGAGCTGCAGCCGCCCTGCCCGTCAGATCCTGGTGAGGGAAGGGCCTGGGCATCCACAGTTCAAGTCCCTGCCCCTCCCACCTGCTCTCCAAGGTCGTCTTCCTCTGTGCCCACCGCCCTGCCCTCTCTGCCTAGCTAAAGCCTGCTGGACTGCACCTCCCACGGGAAGCCTGCCCTGACCCCTGCCCTCCATGCCCTCCTCCCCTGGCTCCCATACACTCTCAGTTGGCACTGGCCTGGGCCCACTCACTGGTACGGCTCCAGCCTTTTCCTGGGTCTTAGAATCTCCCCAGTCGCCAGACGTTCCTGGAAGCAAGGAGAGTGTTTCTGACACCCTGCCATTGTGTATTCTGAACTACACAGAAGGACGAGGCTTTCGGGCCATTTTTTTAAAATCCTGGATAGAAAACCTCACTGCTTTATTATTTTAAAATATATATATTTTATTGATTCCTTAAGAGGAAGGGAGAGGGAGAGAGAAAAACATTGAAACATTGATGTGAGAGCCAGACATCTATCAGCTGCCTCCTCCCTTACCATCCTCCCTTCCCTACCTTCCCTCCCCCCACAACCCCACCCCGCCCAGCCCCAAGGAGAGATCAAGCCTGAAAGACCAGGCATGTGCCCTGACCCGGAACCGAACCAGCAACCTTTCCGTTGGACTACACCCAACCAACTGAGCCACACCAGCTAGGGCTTAAAGCTTTTTAATCTCTGCATTTCTTCCGGCCTGCATTGCTCAGCCCAGTGCTTTGTTCAAGGAAGATGTTCTATAAATGCCCTGCTTCCTTTCAGCCCTGATACCAGGTGTACAAAGGCCCCTGACCTCTCTTCTAATGCCTGTTGGTTTTTGCAAAGCTTTTTTGGAAGGTGGAATGAGGCTGGACCAGGATGCAGGAAGGAAGGAAGGAAGGTTGAGAGAGGTCAGGCTGGGGCATCTCTGACTGAAATCCCTCCCTTACCTCCCCTGGTCTGTGACCAAAAGGAGGAAGAATGGAGCCAGCACTGCAGCAGGGACTGTGCCAAGCGTACTCCCAACCAAGCTTTGCGAGTGGCAAGAGAGTTCAGAGAATACCCCACCCTTAACCATCCTAGACCTTGTTCCCTGAGTGAGGAATTTTGTGGGAAATAGGAAGAGGAAATGGAAAGAAATCCAAGTTAGGGGATGGCATGTCTTTTCCCCTTTCCCCAAAGCCTGCCCACCCCTCCCACCACCTGTCCTCTTGGAGTCTTGGTTCTCTGACTAGAGGAACCTCCTGCCCGTCCTTGACACCTATGTCCCTATGGGCTCTGGCAGCCAGGTAGGCAGGATCCTGGTGAGCACCTGGTTGACAATCAGCCACCTGCTGTCAGGTGTGCGATCACCTCAGAGAGCTCTGGATTTCAGTTCCCAGACCTCACCATAGTCTGCTAATCACCCATCCACACCTTCCCCTTCTTTTAAGCCAAATGGCCACCTCTGGAGATACATCTGGATAAGTGCCTTTCTGAAGGAAGAATGTCAGAGTGGG
Organism: Pipistrellus hanaki; assembly: GCF_964339955.1. Taxonomy (NCBI): domain Eukaryota; kingdom Metazoa; phylum Chordata; class Mammalia; order Chiroptera; family Vespertilionidae; genus Pipistrellus; species Pipistrellus hanaki. The sequence continues at coordinate 12,352,937 of NC_140520.1, forward strand.
ATAGTCAGGTGTCTCCACCCTCTTCCGCCCTTCCTCCCTCCCCTGGGGGCTGGGAGACAGGCTCTGCCACTACACCCATGTCACAGCCACCTGCTCCTCCCGGCCTGCCCCATCCTCTCACCCAGGAGGCTGGATGGTCCCAGGCACAGGATTGGGGCAGTGAGGGCAGGCCACATGTTGTTCTGTCGGAAGGTAGGTCCTGTATTGACTTTGCTACAGGTAGATCCTGGCCTGAGCATCCGGGGGAGGTAGCCATGTCCATGAGAGCCTTCCCAAAAAGTGGGAATGGGGAGGCCACTGGTTCTCCAAAGGACCCCCCTCACCTGGGACCCTCAACCCTCCCACCACGCTCTCATTGTCTTCTCCTTGACTGATTTCATGGTTGAGCAACCAGAAGCCCCCATCCCCACCCCCACTCCCCTCAGCCCAGCAGGATGACGACTTCTCCAAAAGCATAAATTGCCCTGACACCATGCCATGTGTCTCAGCCACTCCAGCCCCACCCTTCCACCCCCAGGTTCCGGGCCCCACCCCTCCGGGTGCCTCCTAACCATCCCCCATCTCTTCCACTCTCTGATCCCCTTCTATCTGGAGCCCCGGACATCCACGGTACTCTTCAAAACTCACCTCCCCCTCCCAGCTTCTTGAGACTTAAATTGTTCCCAAATGTTGGGCTATATCCCTGTGTTAGAGTAAGCGGAGAGAAAGATGTGAGCTGGGAGAGGCTGGGAGAGGCTGGGAGAGGCAGCTGGGGCCCGGGGGAAATAAGGGTGAGACATGACAAACTGAAAACAGACCACGGAGATACAGGGTCCTTAAGTGAGAAGGAAAGATCCCTCCAAGGTAGGGCCTAACTCTAAGCGATGGCATAACCCCTAGGTCCTGGGTGAAGGAGCCTCGTAGCTTAAAGATACATTTCTTTGGACACACGAGGGAGGGAATGACTTGCTCCGCGCCTAGGGTCATTCCAGCCTAGAGGTATGAATCCTCTAACCTCCCGAATACGGGTATTTGGTCTCAGCCAGCTGAGCTGCCCACGTAGGGCTCTTAGTTGGGTTTCATCCAGCTGAGTTGCCCATTCAGGTCCAATCTAAGTGTATTTCTTTCCTACAAATAAATCCTCTCCTGCCTTTGCTGCCATCAAGTTGTCTCTTGTTTGAATTCATGCCTACAATCAAGGCAAGAACTGAGGGCGCAGACCACTGTCTCTGGCCAGAGGTTATCTCCGCTAGAGACCCCCTTGACCACCACTGGCACCTGGACTCCTCTCTCTCCCAGTTACCATCCTCCCTAGAGCCTAGCCCACTCTCAAGCCTAAATTTGGCATGCCCCGGACCCCTTCCATCTACCTCAAATTTGTTCACTCTTTTATTCATTCACCATTCATTTGCTTGTCCATTCATTGACTCATTCATTCATTTATTCACTCATTTGTTCATGCACTTCCTTAATTCACATCAATATACAGGGAAGGTGCAATCCGAAGTGGGCTGGCGATGCTTTGCTCTATTTGCAAGGCTGTTCCAAGCTAATCTCGTCAGCCTCCTTGGCCCCATTCTCTGCTCTGCCTTCTCGTGGTCTGTTCCCAATTCCAGAGGCTACTCTCTCACCCAAGTGCCCCTGCCTCGCCCTCCCAGGACTCACTGCATCTCATTCACACACATGGACACACAGAGGGAGGAACTCCGACATTCCTGACCCCCTCTACGTGGGTAACCTAGCTACCTTCCACTCACTTGTGATTTTAGAGAATGTAGCTGGAAGGAGAAGCTTGCTCCTCTAAATTCTTTTCTGGGTGAGTAAGCTGGCTAGGGAAAGGCTGAGCCCCCTCATCAGCACCCTCCCCCCAGAGCTCATGCCCTCACCCCCACCCCCCTCCCTGCCCGGACAGGGCTGGACAGGCGAATGCTCCCACAGTGCAGGTGGCTCCACCAGACAAAGCCAGTCAAGCCGGGGCCTGCCTTGGTCCTGAGGTGGAGGAGAAGCTGCCCAGACTCCTGGCCCCTGGCCCAGAGCTCCCAGGCGCCCCCGGGATGTCACCCAGGTTCCTCCGTCCCATCTGCCCTCCCCAGGAAGGGCTCCGAGAGCACAATGGGGCCTGCGTCCATCCGGGGACCTTCCTGAGTCCCAAGGTGAAGCGAAGCCACCTATCTCCTCCTTCAGGTTCTCAGGCTCCCTGGACCCCATCACCTCTCCCAGAACACGGCTCCCGGAGGCCAGGGGGGCCTGGAGCGAGGGTCTGACCACCCCCAAACCCCACCTGCACGCGTTTGCCCTTTTTCTGTTAGGAAAGGATCGGAGCAGCTGCTGCGGGCAAAGCTCCCAAACACCCTTCCCGGTGGCCCGGCCGCTGGAGAGGAGCCCGGGCCGCTGCTGGGCTGGGGAGGGGGTCTCACCGCCCCACCCGCTCCTCCGAAGGCCTCTCCAGCCCCTAATCTCACCAGAATGCTCCATTCGCAAACAAGCATTTTGGGGAAATTAACCATTAACGAAACCTCCCAGCCCCGTCTCTGGCAGGGCCCTCCCTCCGCAGGCCCCTTTCCAGCCCCCTCTCCGGGCCTCACAAGCCCGTGGGGGCCGCTCCGAAAGTCCCCGGCCTCCCAGGACCGGCCCGGGGTGCTCACCTGCCTCCTCGGTGCAACTCCTCTCCAGCAAGGCTCTGGGGCCTGGGCTCTGGCACCGCCAAGCAGCAACCCTCACTTACCCCGCCAGGACTCCTCCCCGCCGCGCTCCCAGAATGTGTCCCACTCCCTCCTTCCCGGCCCGGCTGAGCTGGCTCGGTGGGGAGGTAGTCACTGAGCTCCCTCTTGACTTGGCCCTGGGGTTGGGCCCTCGTTAAAGGGATACACACCTTTTTTAACACCCCTCCACCCCACCCCAGGAGGAGCGGTGGGAGCTGGCATTCCGTCAGCCCCACCCTCCCAGCCCCGCCTGACAGAGCCTACCTGGTGGAGAGAGGAAGGGAAGGACCGTCATCACCTGCCCTTCTCACCGAGGTCACAGGGAGCTCCGTTTCAGGGGCTCCCAACAGACGTGCTCCGTCTGCATTCCGGGCCCGCAGGGCTGGCCACAGACACTGCCCTGTCCTTGGGATGTCAGGAGGAAGGATGCCTGATGTGTGCGCTCAGGTCGGAAGGCAGGCACCTGGGCTACCACCCCCAGGTCAGGCCACCTGGAGCCCTCCTGACCCCCATCCCTGGGACTGCTCTCGTGTAGCAGGAGATTCCTCTGGAAACACCCTCTAGCCGTTCCCCACGGAACCCACGGCCAGTTCCACAGCCCCGTGAGGGGACGCATTCACCCACTCTGACAGCTCCCGGGCTCTTGCTGGGCCAGGCTCTCTGCTAAGTGCTTTGCATGATGCCTCAGATTATCCTAACAATCCTCTGGGGGACGGACTGGCAATGCCCCCATTGTACAGAGGAGGAGACGGATACTGAGCGCAGGCCCACATTCCCAGAGATTCGCATGGAGGCCATCAGCTCCGAATTTGCCTCGCTCATCACCCCGGTTCATACCCTCTCCTGTCAGAGTGCCAGCCCCTGGGAAAGAGGTGCTCGGCCCTCCCAGAGGACCAGGTCTCCCACCTTTAGGGCCTGGCACCATCCTCAGCCCAAAAATCCATGTGCCACCTGATGGCTCTGCCATTCACCCAACCACCTTTCACCCATGGACCCAGGGTCCCTGGAGGAAGGCATGCAGACACAAGACACATCTTTCACTTTTTTCTTTTTATTTTTCTTCTTTTTTTATTAATCAAACGATACAAAACAACCATCATTCTTTAAATGCCCAACCACCCAGCTGGTTCTCACTCCCCAAGGTCACACCCTCCTTAGCCTGTTTCCCCCTCCCCACGGCTCTCCCACTTCCCCTGCCCTCATCCAAGGACAGTTTCAGGAGGAGGTTGGAGGCAGCGCTGTAGGCAGGAAGATAAAGCATCGGACAGACCGCTCGTTCTCGGAGACCTTTTTTAATACCAAATATCCAGCCCTATTCCCAATCCCTTTCAAATCAGTTCCCCAAGTCCAGCTCTCTCTGCCCAGCACCCACTACCAAATGGCGCGGCTCTGACACCATCCTCACCCCTGCACATCCTCCCTGGCCCCAGCCCGCCCCCCTGAACCGCCCTCTGGTGGGGATTCCTGGACCTTTTAGCTCCACGGAGTCCCAGGGAGGAAGGGCAGGGACCCCAGGAGGGGCCGCTAGGAACCTGAACCTTGCAGAGGTGAGACAGGTGCAGGCGGGGGACAGTGGGGTGCCAGTCAAGAGAGTTTTATTTCCAGGCCCACAGTCTCTAAGGTCCCCTTTCCCCAGCATCCCCCGCCCCCAAGAATCCCCGGGGAAGGCTCTCAGCTCCCCCGGACCGGCTTCTCCAGCTTCACGCTCTTGGCCGCTTCTCCAATCAGCTCCCAGAAGCTTCCAAACTCCAGTTTAGAGTTGTTGCAGCTGCCCAGGTTGGCGATTCTGTCTTCCAGCCCGCAGTTGTTCTGGGGAGAGGAAAGACACGACAGCTCAGCAAGCAAGCGCCTTCCCATCTTCCTACCCCACCCTGCCCAGGGGCCGAAGCAAGACTTGAGCCTAGTGCCAGGGCTGTGGCTGGGTGGTGGGGCCGTGGGGCATTCGCCTGGGGAGGTCAGTGTCCTGCCTGGGGTGGGGTCACCCCCCTCAGTACCGGCATCAGGTGAGGCAGCTGCTGGGTCACCAGGTTCTGTAGCTCGGAGGGTGTCAGCGTCTCCTTCCCGCCCTCCACCGAGTACTGGTGGAAGTTCTTGATGAGGGTCTCGATGGCCCTCTCCACGTCACTGAATTCCTGGGCATCCTGAGGGTGAGGGACATCACCCACGTCAGGGAGGCCCCACCCCACCCTATGACACCCTGCTTTCCCTGGGAGCCTAGCCAGGCCAACAGGGCAGAAGACACTGGAAGGCACCCAGGTCCCACCCACTCCACAGCCCGACATCCAGCCCTCCTCACCCCCACTGGCCGCTGCCCTGAGCCACAGGTTGGACAAGGCTTCCCCACCACCACCCACAGGCCCTCCCCTCCCTCCTTCCCCCCCCCCTTCCCCCGCAAGGCAGGTCTCAGCACGTGGCCCAGGCATCCTCGTCCTGGGAGGCCTCCCACTGCATCACCCTGCGTGGGCACCGGAAAGGGGGTTCGGGTCTCAGAGCCAGGGGTCTGGAGGGTGGACCAAGGTCAAGGCGAGAGTGCAGAAGTCAGCAGGGGAACCCAGACCCTCAGGGTAAAGGAGAGGAGTGTGGGAGCAGAAAGACAGGCCAGGAATGAATGGGCCCACCTCGGCATTGGCTGACCGACACTGTCCCATGGTGCCTGGTGTGCTTGGTCCTTGGGTTGAGAGTTGTGTGGTCTACAGCCTGCCCCGGAGGAGCCGATGGCTCATGATCTACGTGGAGGTGAAGGGAAATCCCAGCATTTTTCAACTACCCCCGCAGGCTCCACCCCAGATATTCTGGCCTCATCTAGGGGGTCACAAGGCCCCACCCCCACCCAGGCTGCAGGACAACTCCCAGGCCACCCCATTTAGAGAGAATCCCTTGGACCTCATCTTAGCTGTACTCCTTCCTCTTCCTCCAACCACCCACTTCTGTTCCAGGCACATACCAGCCTCCAGGGCCTGGCCCCCAGCCCCTTCCCTGGCAAATCAGGGTAGAATAGTCTAAGCATGTCCTCTGGACAGGGGGCAGCCCATTTTGGGTGAAAATTCCCTGCGTCTCCTTACCTGCTGACACCTCAGACAGGACCGGATGAGCCAGCTAACCTGAGCTCAGCTCTTATACCTGGGGGAAGGGAGGGGAGGCAGGGAGAAGGGAGGGGAGATGGAGGGGAGGGAAGCGAGGCAGGGGGCTGGGCCTCATCCCTAAGCCACCCCTGCGATTGCAGCTGCCAGGGCTATGAGCCAGCTGTGTGGGCTCCACCCTCCATTGGCCAGAGCTCCAGAGCCCGCCCCCGTCTCTGCCAGGAAGAGGGAGCCACAGGGGGCTGGGTCTGCTTGCCCCTGGCCCCAGACCAGGAGGCAGGGTTCCGGGGAAAAGATAGGGGAAGAGAGGTGGGGAAAGGAGAGGGGGAGGGCTTGGAAACACTATAGCAGGGGTCTTCAAACTACGGCCCGCGGGCCACATGCGGCCCGCAGAGGAGTCTGATCCGGCCCGCCAGGTTTTTTGGGCAGTGAGCGCAGCCGAGGTGTTACAGTAGGAATTAGTAGTTCATATAGTCCGGCCCTCCAGCTCTCTGAGGGACCGTGATCTGGCCCCCACTTTAAAAAGTTTGAGGACCCCTGCACTATAGGGTCGAGCTTGGGAGGAAAGACCTGGAGGGGCTGGAGGGCAGGGAGGTGAAGGGGCCCTGAGCTAATAACCAGAAATGGAGGCTGAGGAAAGCAGGGCTGGCAGCACAGAGGGAATGAGGGACACGTGGGCTGAAAGGTCTTCAGGGACCTCTCTGTACTTTGATGTCACACACACACGAGGGCCGGTTTGGATCAAACTGGCCAGGTCCCAGACCCCAGCTTCCTCCGTCCTGGTGGCAGAGAGATGAATGAGGACTGGATGGGAAGGAGGAGCCAGATAGGGGCAGCCTCGGTGCTGTCCTGACTTCCCTTCAGCTCCCCTCTACCAGTGTGCACATGTGCAAGGCCAGATGAGTTACCTGGCAGCTAACGACCTCTCCAAACTGGTTGGGCCGCCTGCTCCTCCCTCACTCCCTCATGCCTTTCCTACCTCAGCGGCTCCTCAGCAGCCACACACACACACACACACACACACACACACAATCCACAGCAACCACACACACACACATACACACACACAATCCTCAGCAACCACACACACACACACACACACACACACACACACAATCCACAGCAACCACACACACACACACAGCAACCACACACACACACACACACACACACACACACATACACACACACACACACACAATCCAGTCCTGAGGATGCATCCCAGGGAGCAGATCCAGGACTCAGCCCGACCCCAAAGGCTGTCCTCACCTTTGGGGAGGAGAAAGGGAGAAGGGCAGGGGGTCAGGGCAAGGAGCTCCTGGGCTCCTTTCCTAAATTCTGAGATCAGAGCAAACCTCCTGTTAAAAAAAATAATACAGCCGAAATCGGTTTGGCTCCGTGGATAGAGTGTCAGCCTGCGGACTGAAGGGTCCCGGGTTCGATTCTGGTCAAGGGCATGTACCTTGGCGGGGGGTGTGCGGATGCTGCTGATCAGTGATTCTCTCTCATCGATGTTTCTAACTTTCTATCCCTCTCTCTTCCTTTCTGTAAAAAAATCAATAAAATATATTTAAAAATAAATAAATAATATAATATAATATAATATAATATAATATAATATAATATAATATAATATAAATGGAACGACTTTAAAATGGAGTCCAGGGTGCCTGGCCGGTATAGCTCAGTCGGTTGAACACCGTCCCATGCACCAGGAGGTTGCTGGTCCGATTCCGGGTCAGGACGCGTGTCGGATGGATTTCAGGCTCCATACCCAGAAGGAGGTGTGCAGGAGGCAGTGGATAGATGTTTCTGTCTCTCCCTCTCCCTTCCTCTCTCTGAACCTGTAAAACCCTTTTTTTTTTTTTTTTTTTTTTTTTATAGAGTTCAGGGTGCTGTTCCAGAGGAACTGCCGTGTTTATCTTACTCTTCAAACCTTTTAAAACTGGGCAAAATAACCTTTGGACTGGGCCTAACAGCCCTGTATCCCAAGCAACTATTTGCAAAGATAACAAGAAAGCAGACGGACAATTGAACACATTCCTTAGAATTCGCATCGTGATGTTAGTTTACTGCACCTATAGAAATTCCTGCCTTAGCTTATGAACGCCACTAAAAATTCCTGGGGGGTGGGGAACGGGGTGGGCTAGAAGGGGTCAATGGGATAGAGGGGGATATATGTAATATTTTCAAAAATAAAGATTAAAAATAAATTTCCTTCATCACTCTAGCCAGGTAGTTCAGTCGGTTAGAGCAGTGGTCGGCAAACTGCGGCTCGCAAGTACATGCGGCTCTTTGGCCCCTTGAGTGTGGCTCTTCCACAAAATACCACGTGCGGGCACGCATGTACAGTGCGATTGAAACTTCGTGGCCCATGCGCAGAAGTCGGTTTTTGGCTCTCAAAAGAAATTTCAATCATTGTCCTGTTGATATTTGGCTCTTTTGACGAATGAGTTTGCCAACCGCTGGGTTAGAGCATGTTCCTAATACACCACATTGTAGGTTCGATCCCCTTCATGGCACATACAAGAATCAACCATTGAACGAATAAATAAATGGAACAACAAATCAATGTTTCTCTCTCCCTCACTCTCTCAAATCAATAAAAATAAGTAAATAAATAAATCCTTCCTTCTCTCCACCTGTAATTATTTCCCTTCCCTTTCTCAAAAATATCCCTAACCTCTTGATCGGATTATCTGGGTTTCTGCCCAAATGAGTGCTTCCAAAAGAATGATTCCTCTGGATCTCAAATAAGAGCCTGTCGCCTCACTCTGTCCTTTTATTTTTAGGGGACCACTCTAAGGCCCCTTCTAGCCCTTCGCTGTGCTTGTGGCCTCGGTGAGGGGCATCTGTCAGGGTCCCAATGAGACCCTTCTAAGAGTGTCTCATTCTGAGAGTTCCCCCTAGAGGCATCATTCTGGAGACCCTCTGACCGTCTCTCAATCTGAGGGCGTCTCCAAAAGTGCCTCAGCCAGAGCCCCTCCGAGGAACTTTCCGGAAACCCCTCCTAGGATCTCACTGTGGGAGAGCCCTCCAGTGTGGGAGCCCCTCTGGGGTACCTCACAGACAAATGAGCCCTGGCAGTCCCAGTGTGGGGGTCCCTCTCCGTTTGGAGTGCCTTAGAAGGTCTCCATCTAGGACCCTTGCATGGTGCGAGGTAGGAAATGCGCATGCGCCTCTGCGTTAATAGCTGCCCCAAATGGACGTCTGATGGTAGTGCAGGAACTGCCCCTGCAAGTCCGCACCCACTGGGCTGCCCCACCCATGCTCCCTCTGGTGGCGGGCAGTGCAAGCCACAGGCCACTCAAGCCAAGGACAGAGAGGGGCCCCATGGTGCTCTAACGTTCTGCTTCCTGCAGCACCTCTGCCCTCGTTACCCACCCTCAGTCCCCGAACCAGAAGCTTGTGTCCACCCTTCTGCCTCACCCCTGCTCTGGAGGGAGCAGGGAGGGAAGGGAGGGCCCAGCATGTCAAGCACCCATCCAGAGAGGATGCCAGTGCAATCAGAGGCTCTGGAATTCCAATCCAGTTCCACCTGTTCCTGACTTCATGGCTTCACCGCTCTAAAATCTGGTTCTTCCTCTTCAAAGCAGGACTTGCAAATAGAACCGACCTCAAAGGGCTGTGAGAAGTAACTAAGATAATGCAAGAAAACCTTTTGCACGGTGTCTGGCACATAGCAAGGCACATAGCAAGCCCTCGGCATATTCACTACTATCCTTATCATCCAAGGACGCAAACCCCAGAGTAAGAAACATGGGAGCCAAGACCATGCCCCTGAGTCCTAAGGGGCACCAGTAGGATCTGAGTCACCTCCCCTGCCCCAGAGATCTGTCTCTACCGTTCATATATTCATCCACCATTTACTATTTGTTGAGCAGCCTAACCTGAGCACAAGACCTAGGTGCTAGATGCTGCAGAATATTTGAAGATGAGTCACATTCCCGGTCCTCAAAGAGCCCATAATTTTGGACCCACCCTCAAGTCAGAGCAGAGCTTTCCCACCCCCTAGACTCTAGAGAAGAAACCAGGGTGGGCGCGAATAAGAAGCACTCGTGTGTTAAGGAGAAGGCTTTATTTGGGGGGAGTGGAGCTCTGCCCGGTCCTGCTCATCTTATCCCAGGCAGCCGGACTTCTTCTGAGTCTCCTTCTCCTTCCTGATCTCTTTGGCCAGCTCCCCAATCAGCCTCCAGTACTCATTGAACCGGAGCTCTGAGTCCCCATTCACATCCAAGCTCTTCATCTTCTCATCCAAGGAGCCCACGTCCTAAGGAGACACCAAAGGGAAGGGGGAGGTTAGAAACGATGGCTCTGGAGACAGAGAGGGAAGAACTGCTAGTGGCCATTCCCTTCCCTCGGGGAGTGTGAGGACCTGAACCATACCTCCGAGATGAGGCCCCGACTCCAAGGGAGAGGAGCACGGGGCGGCGGGGACTGGATTCCTAGTGTTTGCTGGGGTGTCAATACTCCCGCCACGGCAGACTATGAACCACAGACGGTGGATGCACACAGAGCTGGGAAGAGATGCCCACCATGGGCCCTCACCCTCAGGTGCACATGGGTTCTGAGCACCACTGCACCGGCCCTGGGGTTTGTCCAAGGATATTCGAGGAGCCCTTGTAGGCATGGACCCACTCTGATCCTCCTCAAAGCCTCCTCAGGCCACCCTCCTCCTCCACAGAAAGCTGGAGACGGTCAGCACGGTGCTGCTCATTTGCATAAACCTGACGTCTTCTCATTTTTCCACTTGAGTCACCAGCCTGGTAGATTGGGGGAAAGAGGGATGGCAGAGATACAAGGTGTTTTCCTAGAGGGCCCTTGACTAGGTCTCTCCTGACAAGCCTGGGATATCAAAGGATGCTGTAAGCCGGCCCTTCATGATCAAAGGATTTGTTGCCAGATAAACAATCACAACCAAAGAGTGGGCCGCTTAACAACGCATCCGTGTCAAACCAGAGAAGGGTGCCTCGGGCACACCTCGATGCTAAATATCTGAATCAATACTTGGATGAAGACAGAGAAGATCTGCCTGTTCAATAGATGGCACAAAGCTAATCCGTACAAGAGCTACACAAGACTTTTTGAAAAGCTACAATCATGCTTAATTGTAGAATACTGTAAGCATTGCCAATGGAAGGCAAAGATGCCCAGTGTGATACTATATCGGGAGGGTGAGAAAACATACAATTAGTCAAGAGAAAGAAATAAAAGGCATAATGAGTATTGGGAAAGAAGGGGAAAATTCACTTCTAATTATCTCAGCAATTACATCATTGTAGACCTACAGAAAAAAAAAAAAAAAAAAGAATGATAATAGCTAACATTTCCACAAGTGTAAGCACTTAATAGTGCTGACTGTTCCAAGCATTATGCTAACACATTACACTCTTTGGCTTCATTTAATCTTCGTAATCTGCTGGAATGAAAGGGTCCATGAGCACAGGGACCTTGTCCATCTTGTTCACCACGGCAATGCCAATGCCTGCAGAATGTCTGGCACAAAGCAGATGCCTGTTAGCCATTGTAACCCAAAGCCTAGAACAGCATCGGGACAGGACAGAATACCGACTGAACAAATGCAAGACCAATCCAACCAAAAACACTATTATGAGTCCATTCCACAGCCGAGAAATTAAGGCTCTGGAAGTTTATTTTTTTTATTTTTTTTTAATATATATTTTATTGATTTTTTACAGAGAGGAGGAGAGAGGGATAGAGAGCTAGAAACGTTGATGAGAGAGAAACATCAACCAGCTGCCTCTTGCACACCCCCTACTGGGGATGTGCCCGCAACCAATGTACATGCCCTTGATCGGAATCGAACCTGGGACCCTTCAGTCCGCAGACTGACGCTCTACCACTGAGCCAAACCGGTCTCGGCAAGGCTCTGGAAGTTTAAATAACTAACCAAGAATGACAGGCTAGAACCTGCATTTGAACCTAGATTGTCTGACTCAGAGCTTGTATCCTTACTCACTATTCTGTATGTCTATCCTCTCCCCCCAAAAAAAGACTCTTAGAAATGATAAAGTTTATGATTATTATATTAATACTAAAAAACCAATACCTTTAAGGTATATAAATGTTAACCAGTTAGAAAGTATAATAAGACAGATCACATTAAAAATAGTAAAAAAAATAAATTAAAAAAAATAGCCCTAGCCAGTTTGGCTCAGTGGATAGAGCAACGAACGGCCTGTAGACCAAAGAGTCCCAGGTTCAATTCTGGTCAAGGGTATGTACCTTGGTTGCAGGCTTCTCCCCGCCCAGGCCCTGGTCAGGCTCTGGCAAGTCAATGTGTTTCTCTCACATCAATGTTTCTCTCTGACTTTCCCTCTTTCCTCCACTCTCCCTAAAAACCAATAGAAAAATACCATTGGATGATGATTAACAACAACAAAAAATAAAGTAAAAAATAAAATAAAGCCCTTAGAATCAATGTAGAAATCTATTTAGGTTTTGTGAAGAAAACTGAACTGAAGGATATATGCAACATTGTGGTTTATAAAACATATACATTCGGTCATTCAGATGACTGACCAAAATATAATTCTCATATATGCCGCTTGTGATCTTCCTCCACAGTTCCTGACTCGGAACTCCCAAAACCTTTGGAATCTCCTAAGGGTAGAGAATGATCAAGGTGTCTTGTGTTGTGTTAATGAGGTTAGCCCAACCACATTGGAAACTGGAGCTCAGAACACGCATTGAATAAAAAAGAAGACCTACATAAATATAAAAACATACATTTCTTTAGAGAAAGGCTCAATGGTATAAACATGTAAATGTTTCCTAAAATGTATTTACATGATCCCAATTAACAATCTATAGGATTTTTTTTTTTTTTAAATCCTCACCTGAGGATATGTTTACTGACTTTTTCAGAGAGAGAAGGGAGAGAGAAATACCATCGATGGGTTGGTTGCCTCTCGCAATCCTCTCCTATTCACCCAACTGGAGATCTAACCTGCAACTTAGGTATGTTATGTGCCCTGACTAGGAATTGAACCCGCAACCTTTCCGCATACTGGCCGAAGCTCCAACCCACTGAGCACACCAGCCAGTGCTACAGGGTCCTTTTTTTACCATGATTAAGTGTTACTAAAATTCTTATTGAAAAATAAATATGTGAGACCCACCAGTAAAAATCTACATAATACGAGAGAACCAGCCCCCCCCCCCCCCCCTTTCTCTCTCTCCCTTCCTCTTTCTAAAAAATACCAATAAAAAACAGCTCAGCCTGCATGGCTCAGTAGTTGAACATTGGTTGGGTTGGATTTCCTGTGTGGGTACAAGCCTAGGTTGCAGACTTGATCCCCAGAAGAGGGCGTGCAAGAGGCAGCCAAATCAAGGATGTAAGGGATTCTCATCATTGATGTTTCTATCTCCCTCTTCCTTCCTCTATAAAATCAATAAAAAAAAATTTTTAAATAAGAAATAAATAACATATTGTTGGTTAAGGATTTAAGAGAGAGAGAAAGAGAAAGAGAGAAAGCAAACTCTACAGGTTATTGTTAGGCATATTCTCTACCATTACCCCCTGCTTGTGGCTCTCACCCTCCCTTCGGTTTTCCTATTATTCTCATTTCAGGTTTTGCTAGACATGACACATATTTCAGTTTCCAATAAACTGCCTCACCCACTTTCCAGTGCACTGCCTACACCTGGTTAGACTGGTTACTCTAAACTTTACAGGAGACATAAATATCCCGCTTCCCCTATTCTGCCCCTCTGATAACCCTGGGTGCATAAGGGAGACAACCAATCAATGTTTCTCTCTCACATCAATGTTTCTCTCTCCCTCCCTCCCTTCTTCTCTCTCTAAAATCAATAAACATAAACTCGAATGAGGATTTAAAAAAAAAAAGACTCAGGCCAAAACCAGTTTGGCTCAATGGATAGAGCGTCGGCTTGGGGACTGAAAGGTCCCGGGTTCGATTCCGGTCAAGGGCATGTACCTTGGTTGCGGGCATATCCCCAGTAGGGGGTGTGCAAGAGGCAGCTGATCGATGACTCTCTCTCATCGATGTTTCTAACTCTCTATCCCTCTCTCTTCCTCTCTGTAAAAAATCAATAAAATATATTAAAAAAAAAAAAAAAAAGACTCAGGAAAAAACCTTTGACCTTCCCCCTAAATGCCTAAAAGAATTTAGATAAAGAACCTGCTCCAGCCCTAACTGGTTTGGCTCAGTGGATGGAGCATCGGCCTGCAGACTGAAGGGTCCCGGGTTCAATTCCAGTCAAGGGCATGTACCTTGGCTGCTTGCACATTCCCAGTAGGAGGTGTGCAAGAGGCAGCTGACTGATGTTTCTCTCATCAATGTTTCTGACTCTCTACCTTCTCCCTTCCTCTCTGCAAAAAGTCAATAAAATATATATATATATTTTAAAAAATAACCTGCTTCATCAAGGAACTATCATGATAGATAACCATAGTTTAATATGAATTATGTGTGACAGACAGGGAGGAACCTCTCAAAGCCCATTTGGTAAAAGTCCTCTCGGTGTTAAAGATGACCCAGCAGACATTATTTGCCAAACACTTGCTCTTCTGTCTCAATGTGAATTGCCCTCCTGCCCTTTCAAGTCCCAAATCACAATCCTCTCCCCCTGCTCCTTGCTCCGGAATGGCATAGAGGGTATCTACTCTTCTAGGGCCCCATTTTCTTTCTTTCTTTCTTTCTTTTTTTTTTTTTTTTTTTTTTTTACCTTCTATTTCCCACAGACAAGATTCCTTGTTTTAATTCCTCTAGGGCCCTGTTTTCTTATGGAACCCCCATGTGTACATAGGTATTAAATTTGGTTAGTTTTGCCGAAACCGGTTTGGCTCAGTGGATAGAGTGTTGGCCTGCAGACTGAAAGGTCCCAGATTCGATTCCGGTCAAGGGCATGTACCTTGGTTGCGGGCACATCCCCGGAAGGGGATGTGCAAGAGGCAGCTGGTAGATGTTTCTCTCTCATTGATGTTTCTAGCTCTCTATCTCTCTTCCTTCCTCTCTGTGGAAAATCAATAAAATATATATATTTTTTAAAAATTGGTTAGTTTCTCCTCTTAATCTATCTAATGTTAATTTGAGATAGACAAAGCACATGGAAGGGTCCAGTCCTGTGTGAGGGAACGCTAGCCAGAAGAACATTCATTTTTACTCCCTTACAGAGGAGCAAAATCAGAATGACAGGAGGTAGAAGACAGAGAATGGGAGGCTTAAAATTGAGACTTTGGAAGAGGTGCGTTATTTGGGTAATGACAAAATCTGAAGCCTGAACAGAGGAGTGGAATGCTGAGATGCAAGAAGACAGAATCTTTGGAAATGAGGAATTCTCAAGAAATGGAAAGAGCCAGCTAGATGGAATGTCTCTGTGGCTACTAAGGATAATGGCAGTACCAGTGAGGAGAATAAAACAATAAGCAAGGAGCTGAAGAGCTATAAGAAAAAGCAGGTGGTATATGAGCTTCCAAGGAGCTGAGCATCTTAGAAAGAAGAAAAAACAAAGATCCGGAAGCAGCGATGAAAAGCAAAGGGTTGCTGAAACCGGTTTGGCTCAGTGGCAGAGCGTCGGTCTGGGGACTGAAAGGTCCCAGGTTCGATTCCCATCAAGGGCATGTACGTTGGTTGCGGGCACATCCCCGGTAGGGGGTGTGCAAGAGGCAGCTGGTCGATGTTTCTCTCTCATTGATGTTTCTAGCTCTCTATCTCTCTCCCTTCCTCTCTGTAAAAATCAATAAAATATATTTTAAAAAAAAAAAAAAGCAAAGGGTTCAAGCCTGCATTTCCAGGCCCAGAGGAAGCTGGATTTGGGAGAAAAACCACTTGCTATGTGCCAAGGCTACAGGAGATGCTGTACTTTCAGGAGAGAATCTTAAGTTTCCTGTGAGAAGAGGAAAAGTCTGGGAAGTCTAAGGATCTAGGGGATTTTGCAAATGACAGACCGTGAGTTTCAAAGATCAGTTTGCTTGTTTTTATTTTATTTTATTTTTTTAATATATTTTACTGATTTTTCACAGAGAGAAAGGGAGAGAGATAGAGAGCTAGAAACATCGATGAGAGAAATACATCAACCAGCTGCCTCCTGTACACCCCCCACCGGGGATGTGCCCGCAACCAAAGTACATGCCCTTGACAGGAATCGAACCTGGGACCTTTCGGTCCACAGGCCAACGCTCTATCCACTGAGCTAAACCGGTTTCGGCAGTTTGCTTGTTTTTAAACACATCGTCACACACTTTTTAAAAAATATATATTTTATTGATTTTTACAGAGAGGAAGGGAGATAGATAGAGTTAGAAACATCAATCAGCTGCCTCCTGCACACTCCCTCACTAGAGATGTGCCCACAACCAAGGCACATGCCCTTGACTGGAATCTAAGCTGGGATCCTTCAGTCCACAGGCCGACGCTCTATCCACTGAGCCAAACCGAACAGGGCATCTTCACACACTTTTAGGTGCCCATGAATTTTCAGAAAGGATGCAAAATAAACTGTTAGCAGCCTGGGGATGCTGTACCAACCCAGTGGGGGTGACATTTAAATGCCTAGTCTGTCCAGTGAGGAAAGAAGGAACGACCTTGTCAGGCACATGATTGAGGGATTCCCAGGGAGGGTGGGCAGGAAGCACAGGTCACTGAGAGTCTGAGTACATGAACTGGGCTGTGAGTTTGTTGTTGTGTTTTGTGTGTGTTTTATAAACCCCTCCCCACAGCTGGGCCTCAGTCTCCATCATTTTAAATGAGGAGTGTGGACTGGTTTTCTCCCGGCTTCCCAGCTCTGATGGCCTGTGGACCTCCTGGCGGGAGCTTTGGGTCCAGTCCTGTGTGAGGGAAATGAGGCCAGAGAGGCACAGAGCAGACACAAGAACCTTACAGCATCTTCTGATGGGAGCACAAAGCTCAATACCACGTCCCCTCACCCAGACACAGTGTTCCCTAGTCACACACACACACCAGGCAAGAACAGCCAGGACCACCTGCACAAGCAGTCACCTACACTCTTCTCCACAACACACAGCATTGTGCCCAGCAACATCGTGTCACATAGACAGTGTCCCACCGTCACTGTCTACCAAAACCTCAGGCCCAGAGACCCCTACCCACCTTGAGGAGGTGAGGGAACTGCTGAGTGGCCATTTCCTTAAATTCGTTGATGTTGAGGCTGCCCTTCCGGCCCTCTCGCCTTGCAAAGGTGAAGAAGGCGGTAACCAACGTGTCAATGGCTGTCTCCACCTCAGTCAGTGGCTCTGCAGCCATTAGGACCCTGGGGGCTAGAGCTGATGTCCTCTGAGGGCTGACCTGCGGGAGGGGAAGGAAAGGGAGAGTCAGGATAGGTCAGAGTGCCCCTGCCCTGGGTGGCCACCTGAAGCCTCTGTCTGGACAAGACATTATGGGGAAGGAAGGAGGAGACAGGGATGGAGCTTGGGCAGGGAAATACCTCAGTGCAGGTGGGGGAAGGGGTACCCATTTCCAGAAACCCCTTCCTCTCTAGATCTCAGTCCAGGGTCCTTTTGTTTTGTTTGTTTGTTTGTTTGTTTGTTTAAATATATTTTATTGACTTCAAAGAGAAAGGGAGAGGTAGAGAGAGAGAGACAGAAACATCAATGACAGAGAATCATTGATCAGCTGCCTTCTCCACGCCCTCTATGGAGCCTGCAACCTGGGCATGTGTCCAGATCAATATTCCAACCATAACCTCCTGGTTCATAGATCAACACTCAACCACTAAGCCACCCCGGGAGTTTTTTTAAGTGCCTGTGCCTTAAGGATGGCTCTGTGGTGGTCCCTCCACCTAGAGACCCTGATCACAGCCCGATGCCTGCGGTCATAGCATCTCGGGGTTTCCAGGCTGAGAGGGTGCCCTCTCGGTCTCCTGACCCTTCTGTGGGGTTCAGTCCCAGGGCCCTTCTTGGAATCTCACCCAACCTCAAAGGGTCAGGAGGCTGTTTGTCTCCAAAGCTTGTTTGTTGCCCTGACCGGTTTGGCTCAGTGGATAGAGCGTCAGCTTGTGGACTCAAGGGTCCCAGGTTCCATTCCGGTCAAAGGCATGTACCTTGGTTGCAGGCACATCCCTGGTGGAGGGTGTGCAGGAGGCAGCTGATCGATGTTTCTAACTCTCCATCCCTCTCCCTTCCTCTCTGTAAAAAAAAATATATATTTTTTTAAATATATTTTATTGACTTTTTACAGAGAGGAAGGGAGAGGGATAGAAAGCTAGAGACATCAATGAGAGAGAGATCGACCAGAATCGAACCTGGGACCTTTCAGTCCACAGACCGACGCTTCATCCACTGAGCCAAACCGGTTTCGGCTATTTTTTATATATTTTAATATATAATTTATATAAATAAATTACATATATATATAATTTTTTAAAAAAACAAGCTTGCTTGTTCAGAGGGGACCTGGGTCATCACCCGCAGGCACGGGGTCTGCCCCTCCCAGCCGTGCAGCCCAGGCGCCCCTCCCCGCCTCCCAGCAGGGCCAGAGCACAGGACCCCCCAGACTCCCGCCCCTGTTTGCAGGTGACAAGGGTCCTGGATGGGCCTCTCCGACTGCCGCCACCCAGGAGGGGTTTCGTCCTGCACCCACAGCCCAGGGGCAGGGAGGCTGGGGGGACATGCCCTCTCATCCTCCCATTCACCGCCCCCCCACCTCCCGGGGCCTGGAGCTGCCTTCCCCAAGCCTCTTCCAGAACCCAGAGCGGCTCCGGGGAGGGACCTGGGAGCCCAGGGGGGAAAGGCTCCTCGGCTCCCTCCAGAGCTGGGGGGACACACTCACCCGGCAGGCCGCACGGATGGGGTGCAGCGCGCGGGAGCAGCGGAGCTGAGGTTTACACGCGCGCAGACTCGGAGGCCGCCGCTCCCACGCCCGAGGTGACAAGTTTCCTGTTGATCCTGGAGAAAGGAGCCGCCCACGGAGCTGTCCCCTCCCGCCCCCTCCCGCCCCCTCCCGCCCTGCAGGAGATCGGCCCAGGAACCCGGCTCCTCTCTCCCCCACCCCCGCGCTAGCCCAGCCCACGCGCACACCCCCTTTAGGCTGCGGGGGGGGGGGGGGGGGGATCTGCCTGGCCAGATCCCATTCAGCCTGCAGCCTGTGGTCCTGTCCCTCCTGATGCGGGGGCCCTGTGTCCCACCACACCCCCACGTCTCATCAGGAGTGTGTATGGGGGGAGAGGGGGGGACTGCAGATGGAAAGAACCGAATGAGGGAGCTCAGCACTGAGAGGCCCAGTCTGAGAAGCACCCACCTCAGAAGGAGGTCTCCCCAAGGACCCTGCAGCCCAAGATCCCCTCCAGAGGATCCCAGGCCGAGACCCCCTAAACATGGGATCAGACTGAGACCCCATAGAGGAGGCCCAGGTTCAGTCCCTCTGTGGAGTCCTCCAGGACTAAATTATTCAGTGGGCTCCTCCCCGTGCCTGCCTCGCTGGCCACAGCCAGGTACTGGGGTGGGTGGGGGCCCCGGAGGGGGGAGGCTCCTGCCCTTCCCAGGACCTTCCCCACTCCCCTTCCTCCCAGGCTCTGCCTCGGCCCCGCCGTGCGGGAGAGGCGCCCCGGCCTGGAAAGAAGACACAGGGCAGCTTGTTCCAGCCCCGGAGACAGAGGGCGCCTCTGTCCACTCCTGGCCCCTTGCCCCACTGGGTGTCTATCTGTGAAGGGGTGGAGCCGGCGGAGGGGGGTCAGTGGGGGAAGGAGGACTGAAGACAGGTCTCCCTGCACAGCTCGCGCAGCCACAGTTGCAGCCTTGTCTGTCTGTCCAGATCCTGCTCCCGCCTCAGGCCCAGGCTGACAGTGAGTATCCTGCCCCATCCACCCCTGGCCAGCTGGGGCCAAGGCACTTCGGTAGAGCTCCACCGGGGACAATGGCATTGGGGTGCGTGGGGGGTCCGGGGGTTGTTTGGATGATAGCAGTTTGGGAATTGGGGGAGTCGGGGTTTGGAGGGTCGTGAGAGGAGGCAAACGCAGGCCAGAGAGGTATCTGGGAACCAGGTGGGCGGGGGAGGCAGCCAGTGGGGAGCCCAGCCACTAAGTTTTCAGGGGAGCAGGCCTTCCGACCAAGGCTCCCTCCATCTCCCAGCTGCTGGGGAGGGGACCCAACCCTGGGCTCACTTCCAGTGAGGTTAGAGAGAGCAGATGGAACAGCTGCTCTGCCCGACCCCTCAGCCTCCGCCTCTGCCACCCCACCCACCGCGACCCAGGGAAGTCTGGAGGTGGCGAGGCATAGACGGTGAGATATCAGGAAGAGGGGGCGCGAGGGAACTACACCCACCCCCAATTCTCCCTGCGTATAGCCTCCCATCTCCTCCTCTTTCTTGGCCCAGACCTGCAGACTCCTCTCCCCGCCGCCCCACTCTTTTCTCTTTGTTTTCCCAGGTGCCCCCTCCCTGTCAGGGTCCCCCCTACATTAAATGCCTGGCTGCTCTGCTCGCTCAGAGCCGCAGGTGCCCCTCCCGGAGGGGGCCTGTAACTGAGCCTCCAGCCCTCCTCCCTCGCACGCCCCTTATCCCCTCCATCGGCCGGGCTTGGGTTCCATCTCCCCTGCGTCTCTGTGACAACCGCTTCTCATGTCCCGAGTTCAGGTGACACTCACAAGGGCCCCATTGAAGAGCGGGGCTGTCATTCGATCGGGGCCTATTGTCCAGCCCCTCGGGCCGGGGGCAGGATGGGGACACCTGATCCGAGACACCTGAGCTGCCCCCGGAGGCTGTGAAGGGGCTGACTGTCCCAGGGAAAGAGACCCCGGGCTTGGCCATCTCCTCTCCGGACAGACCCCTTCAGCTCCTCTCTCCCAGCCCCTTAAACTCAGAGGACCTCACGCACTCCGCTTTTTATCTCCCCCGATACATAGCAGTGCCCTCTGCCTGTTGCCACGGTCCCCACATCTACCAGGCTGGGCTTGGGGTGGGAGTGGCCGGCAGCAGGGACAAAACCCGCTCAGGGCTCCTCTCCTCTTCCCTGGAAGCTCTGGCTCCAGGGAAAAGGCTCAGACATTCCTCCCTCCCTTCCACCACTTCCCGAGGGAAGGGGTAAGAGGAGCCAGACTAGGGGCGATAGAGACGCACCCAGGGAGCCCAAGTGCCACGTTCAGGTCAGAACAGAGTTGAAAGACCAAAAAGAGGCCCCCAGTCTGCTGGCAGGAAGTTCAGAGGCAATGAGACCCTCTCCCCATGAACCTGGGGCCATCCACTCAGGCTGGCACCTTCTCTATCAGGTGTACGGGGACATCAGACTGGCTCTTTGCCAGGGGTGGGCAGCAGAGTTGAATCTGTAGAGTGGAGTCCAGCCCACTGCCCCCAACCGCAGAGCTTGGCTGTGCTAGGCAGGCAATGTCCAGGGTAAAAATAGAGCCAGAGGGATGCCTGGCTGGGTCCTGTGACCACCCCTGCCTGCCTGCCACACCCTCCTCCGCGTCCGCCCAGGCAGCCGGAGACCTTGCAAAGTCCACTGCAGGCCTCTAGAGCTGCTCCGCCATCCTGCCTCCACGCCCCCAACCCTGGCTCCCCCTGGCTGGAGTCTGGATTGAGGGACACGAAGAACGGTCTGGACTTAGATCTGTTTGGGTTCCCCCTGCATCATAACATCCCAGGGAGAGGAACATTGTGAAGGGGCTCCGATCTCAAGGCCACTGGGGCTGTGGAACCAGGGTCAGGTTCCCAGCTCACGTCCATGGCGGGGGCGTGGGTAGGTGAGCTGCGCGATGGGTTCTGAGCTGGAGACAGCGATGGAGACCCTCATCAACGTGTTCCACGCCCACTCGGGCAAGGAGGGGGACAAGTACAAGCTGAACAAGAAGGAGCTGAAAGAGCTGCTGCAGACCGAACTTTCTGGCTTCCTGGACGTAAGCACAGGGTGGGATGGGGGAAGGGGAGGGGGACAGAGTGGGCATCTCCCTGCCATCTCCCCACCCCAGCCCAGCCCAGCCCAGCTCAACCATCTCCTTCCTCTCCTGGTTTAAGCCAAAATGCCCTGATTCATGCATCCCCTGGGCCAGGCCCTGTGTCAATACATCCAAAACAAGGCCCACAGTCTAGCAGGGAAAGACTGACCCTCAGAGTAAAACTTGAACACCAAGAAGCACACAGAGCCTTCACAGAAGCGGCAGGAAGTATTACGGGAGGATAGGAACCCGGTTGAAGTGGCACCCGAGCCACAGATCTCCAGTGGAGGATTACCAGGGTGAATGTAGACATTTTAGGGGGAGGGGTCTGCGTGAACAAAAGCGCGGCAGAAAGAGCATGCAGCATGCTCGGTGGTTCTGACTGGAGCGAAGGATGCAGAAAAGTGGGCTGGCTCTGACCCGGAAGCTCAGGTGGTGAGAGCGTCACCCCCAAATGCCAAGGGTGCGGATTTGATCTTTGGTCAGGGCACGTAGGGGAAGCAACCAATACAAGCATTCGTAAGTGAAACAGCAAATCAATGTTTTTCTCTCTTCTCTTCTCTTCCCTCTCAAATCAATTTTTTTAAAAAGTAGGCTAAAGGAGAAGTAATAAGTGAAACAGCTTTGATATTTTTTAATTTTTTTAAAATATATTTTATTAAATTTTTTATAGCGAGAAAGGGAGAGGGATAGAGAGTTAGAAACATCGATGAGAGAGAAACATCAATCAGCTGCCTCTTGCACACTCCCTACCGGGGATGTGCCCGCAACCAAGGTACATGCCCTTGAACAGAATCAAACCTGGGACCTTTGAGTCTGCAGACCGCCTTTGAGTCTGCAGACCGCAGACCGACGAGCTATCCACTGAGCCAAACCGGTTAGGGCAGCTTTGAGATTTTATTAGACCTGGGTTCAAATTCTGACACTTTCTAGCTGTGTGACTTTGGACACATTGTTTAACCACTAATGTCAATTTGTTTCTTCTCTAGAGTAAGAATAACGGAAACCTGCTTCACACTATTTGTGTGAGGATTGCATTGGACGAGGCTCCTAAACTCCAGGGGTAGTGCTTATCCCACCGCAGGCACTCAGCATATAACCGATGTTATTATCACTCTGCCTTGTTGAGGAGCTTCTTCTGTGGGCAGCAGGAGACTCCAGGATGCAGTTTTGAGGAGGGCAGCAGAAGAGTGCATGATTAGATGTAGTGCCCCTCTTGCTCAGCTCCTTCTCCCCAGTCACCCACCCTCTTGCCTCGGACTCAGCACTATATACATCTCTGTACAATGATCTCTCTGTCTCCTTGATTCGCAGGCCCAGAAGGATGCGGAGGCTGTGGACAAGGTGATGAAGGAGCTGGATGAGAACGGAGATGGGGAGGTGGACTTCCAGGAGTATGTGGTGCTGGTGGCTGCCCTCACGGTGGCCTGTAACAACTTCTTCTGGGAGAATAGTTGAGCAGACAGCCCCAGTGGGCAGCGCCCTTCCCCTCTGCCCTGCCATACCTGCCCCTACACCCTGCTTTCCTTCCTCCCCACCCTCCCCTTCCCCATAGCCCCACCTTTGCCCACCCTCCAACAAGGGCGCCAGAATAGTGGGCCAGACCTGCAACTCGTCTTTCATTAAAGGCTCATCTCTCAACAGCTGCTGTCTGTCTCCTTTGGGCTCCGGACGTGGGTGGGGAAGGAAAGGTGCCTTGTTTGGGGTGGGATCTTACTTAGAGGCCACAGAGTCATTACTCTTCCGATGTGAGGGATTCTCAAGGCCCAGGAAGTCAGGGGTTCAAGGTTCCAGCTGGAAGTGAATGAGATGCTAGCTTCTCGGCTATAAAAGCCAGAAAAGAATTTCCCTTAAAAGAATATTTAGAGGATGTCCCATGTGCTAGACGTTGTGTTGGAACTGGGGATACAGCACTGAATAAAATAAACACGATCCTTACCCTCTCACAGATGGAGTCCAGTAAGGATGCCAGACCATTAAACACATACACAGAAATGCTAGGAAGGAAAACAAAAGGATCCTGATGGGCACATGTGCGGGTTGGAGAGGGTGGAGGGCTGAAGAAGTGTTCATTCATTCATTCATCAAACATTTGAGCATTTTGTGTATCCAGGCATTAGAAAATCCCCTATACGTCTGTATCAAAATCCACATAAATGGCAGATGAGGAGGGAAGACCTGGAAGGGAGAAATGGGACTCAAAGATCCCACCCAAATAAGGACTTAACAATATTCAGGTCAAGCTGGGGAGGGGAGAAAGTGAAGAGGAAAATATGGGGGGGGGGGGGGGGAGTGGTGACTGGAGCAGGATCCAGTAGAGGTGTGCTCCCAACACTAGCCCCCAAGCTTTGGCCGGGGTATTCATGGCACTCCACAACTCTCTGGAGAGACCAAATGCTCAGGGGAGAACCAGTGCAAATTACCCAGGCCTCGTGGTCTGGAAAAGAGACCCACACAAGTCCCACAAGAAGTTTATTTATTTTTAAATAATATTTGTATTGATTTCAGAGATGAAGGGAGAGGGATAGAAAGATAGATCAATCATGAGAGAGAAACATCATCAAATGGGCATGGGTCCTGACCGGGAATCGAACCCGGTGACCTCCTGGTTCAGGGGCGGACTCTCAAACCACTGAGCACACCGGGCCCACGTAAAGAATTTTAAGACGCTCTGCCTTAGTCTGGGGAAGCGAGCAGACGCGCGAGGAAATACGAACGCGATTTCCATGGGGCCAAATCCGCTCCGAGGGGCCCAGATTTTGTACTGACAATCCTGCCGGGAAGAACCTGCAAACACAGGGCCTTGGCCACGCCCCTCTGCGGGCGAAGCACAGTGAGCTCTCCGAGGAGGCCCCGCCTTCTCTCTCCGGCCCCGCCCCTATTCCCCCGCGCAGGCGTAGCACGAACCTTCCGGCGGGGGGTGGGCCCCCCCCCTCCCGTCCCCGGTAGTGCGCAGACCTGACGCATGACGTAACTGCGCCGACGCCATTTTAGCCGGTCCCACTCCGCACTGGGCGTGGCGGCCATTTTGTTTGGACACCGAGCGGGAGTTGGTGGCAGCGGTTGTGGTGGCACAGGCGAGAGACAGGAAAGGGCAGGCCGAGGGGGTAGGGGGACCGGTCGGCTGAGCCAAGAAGCCAGCCAGCCCACGGCGCGCTGACCGAGCAGTCTACCCCTTAGGCACCTCAGCCCACCAAACACGTCAGCCCGAGCCCCCGCACCATCCACTCAGGTCCGGCCGGCCCCCGGCCCGCCTTCCGCAGCCGCCGTGGCAGCCCCGGGAGGAGCGCTGGCGTCCTTTTCCTTCGGTGAGTGTCTGGGGTGAGGAGGAGGAGAGTCTCGGGGGAGCGGAAGGGCCGGCGAGCCGGGCGGCGTTGGGATGTGGGAGCGGAGAAGGTGCCGGCGCGTGGGAGCCCGGGGCGCGAGGGGCGGGGCCTCGGGGCGCGAGGCGGGGCGGGCCCGGAATTGGAAACTGGCGGCGGGACTGGCTGCGAGAGGTTGGGGTTTGATACGGATTCAGAGGAGAGTTGTTTGGCGGGTTTGAGCAAAGCTGGCGGCCTGGCCAGGACGTGGAGAGGGTAGGGAGGTGACGTGAGGACTGCGGGGTCTGAGGGAACGTTGGGAAGCCATGGCAGCTTTCAGGTTAAGTTTCACAGAGGGCTCTCTGGGCGCTAACTCCCAGGTGAGTGCCCATTAAGGGAGCCTGGCCCGTCCCCCTCCCTCTCCCAGGTCCCCCAGCCCCTTGGCTCAGGCCCCTTCTCATTTCGGAGCCAATTTTTGAAACTCGATATGCCTGTGTCTCCTCTCTCCTCGGTGGTTCTCGGTTTGGGCTACACGTGAGAAGCACCAGGGAGCCTTTCTTCCCCTCTCCAGTGGCCGATTCCCCAGACCTCACCGCCAGATAGCGTGGTTTAATTGGTTTGGGTCCAGGTTCCTGCATTTTTTAAAAAAAATTTTTAAAGCTCCTTGCAGCCAAGGTCCTTGAGGACTGCGCTGGATGAAAAGCCAAATTCTGACACTTCCTGTCTGTCGTTTTGGAGGCTTTGGCAGATATTTTCTGGTCCTTGGCCTTGAAGTGTCTTAGTTTGACATAACTATGTCTTAGAAGCTTAAGCACCTGAAATGAGATTTAGTGTAGTCTCTTAAGTAGTCTTTGATACAGGCCTTTTCATTCATTCATTAACTGCTTGCTTTGGGCCTTTGGCCCCTGTAGAAATGAGGTGGTGGTGGTGGTTTCTGATTTGCTCATTCTGCCTCTTTATTGTCCTTTGTAGATCCTCGGGATTTGAAGATGGCTGCACAGTCAGCACCGAAAGTTGTGCTAAAAAGCACCACCAAGATGTCTCTAAATGAGCGGTGAGGCAGCCAACAGCAACTTCAGCTCGTTCATAAGAAAACATTACTTAAATTGGCCCTGGGGTCCAATGCACAAAAGCCGGTTTTAACACTAAATACCAACAGAAGGCTACAGACCTCTGTTCTTAGTTGCATCTTACTTATGTGGTACACAGAGCAAATAGGGCAGTTGTTTCAAAACCCCTTACCAGTAGCTTTTTATGTTAAGCTGTCTGAAATATTTGTTTGGTGGGATGTATTTTAAAAAGACTCCTCACACCCTCCCTTTTCTTCACAATTTTTTTTTTTTAACATTGACACAGGGATGGTGCAGCTTGGTAGCACGGTACCCTGACTGCAGGAGGCTTGCTGCCCAGTCCGAGGCCAGCAGTGTTGTGTCTGGCCTGTAAGAGGCGGGTAGCAAGCTGTGAATATGTCCAAAGGCCCTAGGATGCCATTCTTGGGCCTTGTAAGAGGCACTTGCTTTTGCTCCATTTCACTTTCTTTCCATTCTGCTTTTCATTTGTTTTTGTTTTAGATTCTTTTCATTTGTGTTCTTCTATCCCATTAAGCATATTTTACAGAAATAATAATGTCTTCACAAACTCTTAAACAGTTGAACTAATCTTTCAGAAATATCGTTGAAGTAAAAAAAAGTAATCATTTCAGACTAAGAAAAGCAAAGATACTAAAAGGCAGTTTCTGTCTATGAGAGCTCTGTTCATTGAGAGCCTTTGACCAGTGATTTTAGTAAGTTGATTTTAGAACGTGCGTTTTTTTGCCTTTTCTGAAGCATATGTGCTTCTTTTCTCTTGGACATACCGATTCTTTATATTCACTAAGTGGACAAATACATAAGAAAATGTGATGCACTCCTATAACTTGCATGGGTGCATTATTTCCATGGGCTCTAGTCCTTCCTTATATTTGCCCTTAAAATGCACCCTCAGTTCTCCCAGGGTTTTGACTTTCCTTGTTTGTCTTTGAAGCTACATCTTTTGTCTCGTGTTGTCATCATATCTGCTTTCTGCGTGTTTTTCATATCTTTCTCCTCTCTAAAAGCCGTTACTTGAGCCCTTGTTATCACTTTTGATTCAATGTGCTGCACTTAGCTGCATTTCTAAGTTTCTGATTCTTGCAAGTTTATGGAAGCAGAGGAGTCTTTAACCCACATCAGCTTTGATCTAAGTGTACCGCTTTACTTAAAAGTTCGTGGGATCTGGAGTTCCTGGTCTAGCAAGCCATGAAAATGCCAATAAATGTTTTATAATAAAGCTTTTATTTAAACATCCATTCTGTTCGACCTTGAAGCTTTACTAATATGCTGAAGAACAAACAGCCGATGCCAGTGAATATTCGGGCTTCGATGCAGCAACAGCAGCAGCTAGCCAGTGCCAGGAACAGAAGACTGGCCCAGCAGATGGAAAACAGACCCTCTGTCCAGGCAGCGTTAAAGCTTAAGCAGGTGAGAGAATGAGTCTAACATTCCAGAAGCAGCTGGTCTCTGCCAGGCGGTCCACCAAGACTGTCAGGAGTGATACAAGGCGGCTCAGGGCAAAGCTGAAACTTCTGTAGAGAGAATTCCCATTTTGGCAGGTACCAATAAGTAACTTTGTTGTCTTTCTCTCTTAGGATGTGTGCCATCAATGTGGCCTGTTTCTCTGTTATCAATGAGTGCTAATCTCTTGTTTTTTGGTCCTTTGTCCTTAAAGTAAATTCACTGGCTTTTTCTACAAAGAAATTTTGATTTTTAGATGACCTTCAAAAAATCCTTTATTCCCTGTTAAATGCTTTACAAATCAGGGAAATGCTTTTATTCTTTCTCCCCTAGTCCAGGAGTCTGAATGGCCTCAGTCAGTGCTTTCAGTGTGGAAATATAGAAATAGTAGAATGACCCTCATCCCCACAGCACCTGCATTTTTATCAGAAAGTCCAGCAAGAGCACTGAGTAATTTAAAAGTTAATGGTTTGCTTTCAAATTTCCAGTAAGAGATAATCCTATTCAGACCTGAAATAAAAACCTGCTCTTTATTATTCATAGACTTTATATGCAAGTCCGGACAGTGGCTGTGGAAGGATATGTCCAAGCTGTGGCTGGGCGTCTGGAGGGCAGTGCCATGCAACTGTAAGGACTAACTGGTAGTACTGCATGGCTGTGCATAGATTCAGCAGTTAAATATAACACCACCCCACCCAGAACCATTGGGCTCACTGACCAAAAATAAACAAGGCTTTCTGCTTCACTACCTTAAGCCTTGGAGTGGCTGCGTTCGTCCCTGACTCAGGAAAGCAGCAAAAGGCACCACCATTTTCTAGGCGTAAATATAAAAAATTGCTGAAGACCAGTCTCTGACAGGTCATTCCGAAGGCTCTTTCAACAATAAGCTTTAGATATAGGCTGTGCAGAAATAGCCTTTAGAGTGGCACTATCCACTCTAAAGTAGTAGAAATGATGTTCTGTGTGCTCTCCAGTACGGTAGTCCCGATCCACATAAAAAACGTGCTTAGTGCGATTAAGGAGCTTAGTTGGTTGGGGGTGGGCAAGTGTTTCTTTGTGTTTTGTGTTTTTAATTTTATTTACTTGAATAGCCACATGTGGCTAGTGGCTACCTTAGTGTACAGCATAGTTCTAGAGTAGAAACTGGGTGATAGAGTGGGCATCCTTAAGCTTCCTGTCAATGTTAGAGACCAATATTGGTGGCAGGTAAGGCTTGGGAAGGGAGAACTAAGTGCTGTACATTCTCCCTTTAAAACACAAATCTTGGGAGAGTATTCTCAGGATGCCTGAACAAAATGACATGTAGAATGAAGTCCTGACCTTAAAATAGTATGCAGTCAGGAGAGCGATCTCATGGGCTTTTATGATTGGTTACACCTGCTCACGCTAGGTGCATAATGTTCAAAGCCTGACTCTCTGATTAGAAGCAGTTTATGATCTTGTGCTAGAAAGCTAATAATAACTGAATATATGGTTGGGGGGGGGGGGGGGGAGTAATTGGTAGTGGCTTATGGGTGAAGCCTAAGGATACATAGAATTTATTTTCATTCATATTGACTGATGGCTTTCTAGGGAAACAAGTTTGCCAAGGTCTTGGTTGTGTTCAAAGCTACATAGTTACATTTTTCTTTGAAGGAATTTAATTCTTTGGTATGTGGTCTTCATAATTTTTCTTTGAGGGACGGATTATTGAAAATCTTTGTCTCTGATATGTCTTTGTCTTGGAGTGTGGGCCTGAGTTTTGTGATTATAGCTCACCTGTCTTTATTCTGATGCAAATTTGGCCTGTCTCTCTCTGGAGATACACTTGAATTATGTGTTTATTTTTAATTAAATGTCATTATACTGGTTTAATGGAGCTATTTGCAATGGAATTAAGGCTATTTAAGAAATTAAGAAAATGTGGTTTGACTTTTTTTGTGTTTATTTACATCTTAAGGTAAAAAGTGGACCGTCTGGGGATATGTACTCAGAAAAAATGGAATACAGTGGCCTTTGAGAAATCAAATGTTGTTCTTAAGTCATAAGAATTCAGATGAACTTTTAATTTAAATTTTGCCCAGAGTATGATGAACTTCCTGTGATGTTTGAATAAACCTTTGAAGACAGTGGTAGTCCTTGGGCAAGTATTAAGTCATATCATTGTCAGTCTGTGATTTAAAAACAACACAATCAGGATTTGGAATATAGTGTTCTTACCAAAACTTAAGTTTCAAGTCGTGGTGTAAGACTTTTATAGGCAAACTAGCAAGGTAATTTGTTGTAATGCCAATTTCATAGCACCATTCTCAAGCTTCTTAGAAGCTCTGGATCAGAATTTTGCCTTTATGTCACGTTCTGAGGCTTGCTTCTAGTTTAACATCCTTATGACACCCACAGCAGGTTTATCTGCCTCCACATAGTCATCTCACTCGCTTCTTTTTCTCTGCACTTTGAGTTACCAAATCCCACTGGATTGCTTTTTTGATCTCAATCCCTCAACACCTTTCTTCCAGAAGAGCTTAAAGCAGCGCCTGGGTAAGAGTAACATCCAGGCTCGGCTAGGCCGGCCCATAGGGGCCCTGGCCAGGGGTGCAGTCGGAGGACGAGGCCTGCCCATGATCCAGAGAGGCTTGCCTAGAGGAGGACTGCGTGGGGGACGCGCCACAAGAACCCTACTGAGGGGCGGGATGTCGCTCCGAGGTCAGTGCTGTTACCTGACGACTGTCGAGCCCCACCCCCTTTCCTTTTCTCTTGGGCTGCTTATGGACACATTGTTTAACATCTTTAAGCCTGAATTTGTATTAATAAAATTAATAACTTGATATCACATATTTTTAATAGTGCTGCATGTCCTTTTATCAATACCATTTCTTTTCTGATAATGTGCAATGATGAAAGGCTATGACCTGCGTAACAACAGGTAATTCATGTCATCTCCATTCCATTTTAAAACACCCTGCTGCTGCTTGAATCAAAGCACATCCAAGTTCTAGAAATAAGTCAAGTCTTAAGAAATGTATGGGTCTGTTGGCCTGTATGTTAACCAGTCATCTCTTTTCCTGGTGCTAGTGAAATACTGTTATATCTATAAAAAAGAGAAGACAAGTTGACCCATAGCACTTAACTATATATATACATTTGGGGCACTGTTCCCTGTAGAGTGTATTGAGAACAGGAACCATATCCTTTGTTTGTAAATTTATCGTAATGTTAGGTGCCTATCTGATTATTCAATAGATACTTATTAAATGTGCATACTTCCTAATTGCCTTAACTCCTCCCAGCTTCTTCCCAAAAATGGATTTTTGGTCAGACTTGTTGAATTGATTGAATAAAGAGCATCTTAATCTGTTCACATTCCATATGCAGCTTGCCCCACCCAACCTAAAAATTTCCTGAATTAACTTATTTAACCTTTCCCACCTTCCTTTGGTTAGAATCTACTTTGTCTCTCTTGGATTTACCTGCATATACATTGTATGCCTCCTCTCTAAGGTCAAAACCTGCTCCGAGGTGGACGAGCCGTAGCTCCCCGAATGGGCTTAAGAAGAGGTGGTGTTCGAGGTCGTGGAGGTCCTGGGAGAGGGGGCCTAGGGCGTGGAGCTATGGGTCGTGGCGGAATCGGTGGTAGAGGTTAGTCAGCTACCAACTTCAGAGAATAGCTCCCTCTTACTTCTCTCCCTTTAAAACTCAGAGCCACTTTCTGCAAGCTTCAAGTCCTAGGCAGGCTTATTTGTTTGTCTTGTTTTGTTTTCTGAAACTGGCTTATTTTTCTAAATGCACATGGTGGTAGTGCAAAAGTCTGTCATGGGTTTTCTAAGAACTAGTCAGGTGCATGTTATAGAGCCAGGTTATGTGTGCAGTCTTCCAGACTCCTGTGAATTTAAATTGTATTGTTAAAATGACAAAGTGGTCAGTTTAGGGTTTTACCTTTCTCTGTCCCTGCCCCACCACCACACACAACACACCCCATAACTCAAACCCCTCTTTTGAGTCTAAAAATCTAAAAGAGGAGGGTGTACAAAAATGAAGCAGATTTAAAGATAAGGATGAGATCTGGAACTGGGTATTGACTCTAAAACCAAGTAAATTCAAGGTAAAGTTTGTGTCTGTGGGAAACCAGAGATGACTTTTTGAGTACGTTTATTAAAGCTGGGGACCATGAAACAAGGAAGGGCCTAGGATAGAAAAAGCAACAAAAGGGGCTTGGAGACAGGCTCAGGGGGTTAGCCCAGGACCACATGTTCCCCTGGTGGCAAGCCTCATGGAGAATTTGGGAATGCACACCTGTGGAGGAAAGGAAGGGGGTAGAGGTTAGAGCTTGCTCCCAGGAGGTAGAAAGCAAGGATGGTATTGTGTCAGTTAACTGACTGACTCATGTTTGATAACTATCTTACCTTTGAGACTCAGTGATACTTGTCTTGTGACCTCTTGACCCAGATTGGAAGGGTTTCATGGTGTTGGCTGTTAAAATGCCAGATCTCATGGGAATTTTCTGGCTTAAAGTTTGGTGGAAAATTCCCAACATCTGTCAAAGAAAAAGAAAATTTTTACTCTCTTAGCTTAACCCTGTATATATTGGCTTTGGTCCTTTTTAAAGTGTGTGGTGGGTCCATAATTTATGGCCTTAACATTGCCAAGGAATAATAACTGTTAGGAAAGGAAATTTGATAACTGAGGGCTTGTTTTCTTCTCGCCTGTTATATGTTGCTTGGCTTATTGAGTGAAGTGCAAGATAGTTTGGGTTTCAGGATGAAATCACAAATTTCCAAATTATCTTGACTTGGTTTCTGAGCAACGACACAGGGGTAAGAGAGTCAAAGTCTTAGCTGGGTATGTTTTGTTAGGTGAATTGAAACCACCTCTCAGATAACCATAATTGTTATAAGTATCTAGAATAGCAGATAAAGTGGCTGAGACTACTCAGGATGTTTTTTCCCATCTCCCCACATTGTTCCTATGTGAAAATAACTCCTCAGCCCCCTGACATAGGGTCAGCTCTTTAGGTCTTTAGGTTTGATAAGTTTGAGGAGAGATAAGCTAATTTTCCAGAACGATCTCAAGTAAAGCTTAATTTGAAAACTGTC
Organism: Pipistrellus hanaki; assembly: GCF_964339955.1. Classification (NCBI taxonomy): domain Eukaryota; kingdom Metazoa; phylum Chordata; class Mammalia; order Chiroptera; family Vespertilionidae; genus Pipistrellus; species Pipistrellus hanaki. The sequence continues at coordinate 12,385,471 of NC_140520.1, forward strand.
TGGCTTCATACCCCTGTTGCTCTGTGCCCTTATTACTTCCTCCCTATCTTAATAAATGAGTTCATCTGTAATGTTGTTAATTATGAACTTATAGTAGGTCTCAAAGTTGAGATAATTTATTTTAGGAAAGATTAAGATTTTTTTTTAATTATCAGTTTCCCCTTTATTTTTAGAATAAAATTTTAAATAGCATTTAGAGATGAGCATATAATAAGGGATTCATTATGTGTGCTTTCCATGTGTTGCTTGCTACCCACTGTATTTCCTATTTTTCCAGATTCCTCCTCTTTGCCCTGCCCTTCAGCCTCTCAGCTAGATTTACTATAATGCGCGTTAAACCTACTTGTAACTGTCTTTTTTTTCCCTTGGGCCAGGTCGGGGTATGATAGGTCGGGGAAGAGGGGGCTTTGGAGGCCGAGGCCGAGGCCGTGGACGAGGGAGAGGTGCCCTTACTCGCCCTGTGCTGACCAAGGAACAGCTGGACAACCAGTTGGATGCATACATGTCGAAAACAAAAGGACACCTGGATGCGGAGTTGGATGCCTATATGGCACAGACAGATCCTGAAGCCAATGATTGAAGCCTGCCTTCCCTCCTCTGAGAGACTCTTGTTAAAAAGTTACCACGTCTGTAAATAACCTTGAGATAACAGAAGAGAAGAGCCTACCTGATTGATGCTGGAAGGACCTATCACAATAGACTATGGACTTACTCGCCACCAGTTTGTGCATTTAGTGTGTTCCTTTTACTTTTTTGATAACTGTATTGTATGAAACCCTTTTTTCCTCTGACTTGGGTTTGGTTTCGTTTTGTTTTGTTGTTTGGGTTTGTTTCCTTCTCCCAGACTTCTCTTTGAACATGAATATGTCGGCCCTCTTTCCACCTCTGCCTCCCGTCACCTGCCACATATGCTTTGACTGTCTAACCTTTCCTCTGTTTGTCTCTCTATCCTCTGAAAGTCCCAGAAAGAATCCATTCAGGGTTCCTCCCTAACGCCCAGGTGTCTGTGATACAGTTCTGTTCTATATCACTTTAATAGCCACTTAGAAGTGGTTAGAAAACCTGGAGTTCACAAATGCATTCTGCCACGTTGATGTTTTAGTATAGTAATTTAGCATTGGCCTAACTACAGTGTCACACTATATGTTATATGGGATAGCAGCTCTCATCTGATAGAAGTTGCTACCATGTGCACTGATACCACATATGTGAGCTGGGTTTGGTGTGTGCATTGTTTCTACCACGGAATAAGATTTGTAAACCTGCCTCTTGGCTTTGCATTATCCAAAGGGGTGCTGTTGGGCTGGCTTACACCTGCAGTAGAGGGAAAGGCCATTGGGTAAGCAGATGCTTCAGAAGAGATGAGAGAACTCTGGCAGATACTGCTGGGGAGGGGTCAGAAGATACCCATGTTGAATGTAATTCTTAGGTTTATCCCAAACCAGTCTTGGGCTTTTTCATACATTGGCTTTGTTTGACCCACTTATTTCTCTCGAAGGTTTGTAAGCTCAACCATGTTCTGTCAAGTGTTCCAGTTTCAGTAGAATCTTGTATTTATGGTTTATTATAACAAGAAATTGTTCTCTCAAATCCAGCTAGGACTTTTTATTTGTTGTGCTCTTGGAAATGCTATGGCTACTGTAACACTACCTTAATATACCCCTTGTAGAGCTGAGTCCTTCATAGTTGTGTTAAAATTCTTGGGAGGGCCCTAGCCGGTTTGGCTCAGTGGATGGAGCGTCAAACAGACCAAAGGGTCCTGGGTTCAATTCCGGTCAAGGACACATACCTCGGTTGCAGGTTCCTCCCCTGCCCAGGCCCTGGTCGGGATGTGTGCAGGAGATAACCAATCTTTGTGTTATTCTTATCAATATTTACCTGTATTTCCCTTTTCAACTCTCTTTCTGAAAAATATCCTTGGGTGAGAATTAAAAATAAAAAGACAAATTTTTTAAATCCTGGGAAGGGGGTATTGTGGCTTTGGGTCAGAAAGGGAAGAATCTGTCCACCCCTGAGTAAGCCTTGCAGAAAGATTAACCACACCAAGTAATGTACTGACCTGTTTGGTCCATACAAAGGTCAAGCAGTATCCTGGAACCCAGCACTGGTTTCCCTTTTTCCCTGTACTGTTGAAGGGAAAATAATCGAACCACCTCCAGGCAAACCAATTACCATTGAGCTACCTGGTGCCCTAAACTGTTGGGAGGCTGTGTTCATTGCATGCTGGGAAGGAAATTTTGATCAGGACATCATGAACTTGAATCCTGTCTGTATGACCTAAGCTATTTTACTTAACCCCTCTGTGCACAAGTGGTTTAGTTAGCTATAGAGGGAGAGCTTGAAAAGATCACATGGGTACAGGATCTAACCATGCTGACAACCAATCTGACCTGGATTTTAATATAATTCCTCGCTAAGAATGGGCTGAAGCAAGGACTTCAACCCAGGCATTCATAATCTTTAAAAGGAATAAAAAGCATTTTTATGTGGATATGGATAAGTGTAAGAATATCTCCATTGGCAGCCCCCAAGACCCCTGAGGGAGGTGCTGATCAACAGTGGGCAGCAAACTTCACATCCCCTGATTGCCTTGCATCAGGAACATCCCAGGCAGGGTCTAGGAAGCCTTTGGGAAGAAAAAGGAAGGGAGAGCTGCAAGATGAGTGGGTTACTTACCCTCTACATACAACCTGGGATGACCTAGGATTTTCCTCAGCCCCTCCCCCCCCCCCCCAACGTAGCTAACAACTATATTCCCCTAAAATGACTTTTTACCTAGAACTTGCGCTCAGGATATATATTCTTTCAAGCTGGTGACTTTTGAGCCACCTCCAATAATACATCCCAATACTTTCTCTGTAGAGTGAAAGGTGAGAAGGGGAACTTGGTAGGAACAGAGGTGAGGGCCACAGTCTTACAGTGTCCCATTTCAACTCTGTGCAACTCACATACCTCTATGTTCATGCCCATCTTCCCTTATTTGGAGCTGTCCCCAGACTTGGCAAAATTTCCAGGATAAAAACTATGGAAGGAATCCAGAAGTGGGGAAAGGGGCAGAGCGTGGCAGCAGGTGCCTCCCATCACCACCCCCTTCATCCACTAATGGAATTCCTTTGAGGAGGTAACCTCAGGACAGAATCCCTGGATGCCTCAACTCCCTGGGCTAAGGAGGAGCAGTTGGGGCTAGGAAGCTTGGGTCCTTTGAGGAGGGAATCTCCCAAGGCACTGGGTGTACCTTAGTCGCTCTCTCCTAGCCTCATAGCTCAGGGTCCCCCTGCCCAGAGTGCTCCCAATCCCACCACATTCTGCTGACTCATTGTTCTTAGTGCCTACGGTGTCTATTCAAAAGGATTTGTTCCATGTCCTCTACACTCTTGGCACTGGCTCCACTGGGCAGTGCAGGGAGCTAAGACCAGGTCGGGCCTCATTTCTAAAATCAAATCTTGACTATGAAAATGTCGATATTTCCTGGTGTTCAAGGGACCCTGAGGCATTCTGGTGGGGTGGAGGGTGGGGGCTTTGAGGGTCCCAGTGGAGCCTAAGCTCCCTTCTCTTTCTGCCTCTTGTATTCCTCCTTCATTCCCAATAGTGGGTACAAGGAATTCCCCTACAGTCACAGGCTCTCTAGCCCCACCTGCTGCTCACTGCAGTTCTAGCACCTGAGGCTTGTGTCCCATTTCTGCCATCCTCTGTCCTTATTGAGTGTCCCCGATAGTGTGGGACCTGGAGTCAGCCTGGCTCCTACGTCAGTCTTTTACTCATTCAGCCACCATCTGCAGAGGACTTGTCATGCAGACACAAACAAGGCATTATTTGTTAGAAGGGCACTGGGTGCATAGAGAAGAGAGTGACAAACTGGATCTTGAAAGTCCTAGGAAAGTTTAACAGACAAGGAAGAGTATTCCAAGTAGAGGGAACAACAAATACAAAGGTATCCAGACCTAAAAGAGCATGCTGTATGCCAAGGAGAATGTGTGTGAGTGGAAACAGGCCCAGCCCAGGAAGGCTCTGGGGACTGGGATGGTGACGGCAGCCACCATGGCCCTCTTACCTTGTAGGGCTGGCAGGCTAAAAGGCCTGTGACAGCTGAGGCTTCATGAAGCCTCTATTTTTATTAATTTTTAAAAATATATATTTTTTTAATTTCAGAGATGAAGAGAGAGAGAAACATCAATGATGAAAGGGAGTCATAGATTGGCTGCCTCCTGCACTCCCCCCACTGGGGACTGAGCCCACAACCCTTGACCAGAATCGAACCTGGGACCCTTGAGATAGAGCATGCTAGGGCCTCCATCCTAAGGATTTTAAGAGTGGAGATTTTAGGGGAGTCCCAGGGAAATATCTTAATGGAAGATTAGCAGTTTTCCAGGTGTGTCCATTCAGAGTTGTGGTCTCCACTGATTGGTTGGCTAGCACTAGGGCAGGGGGTTATTATTCCATGCATCTAGTCAGACACCTGATGTCAGCGGGGGTTCGTTTTGTTGCTTTTCTGCCTGGAGCTGAAATGCAACTGAGGCCTAGATGTTATCTCTAGAGAGGAAAGGTCAGGGAGTCCTAACCTCATGGACCGGGGATATGCTAGGGAAGAAAAGGTCACCCTGGAGGTGAGGTCCCACCCTACAATTACCCATTGCTAGGCACGTGGGGCTTTCCATCCTGGTGACCTTCTGTACCTGACCCCCTGTCCTTGCTCCGTTCATGTCTGTCTAAGTGCCGACAGCACCGCCACTACTGCTGCCCCTTTCAGTTCTGCCATTGAAACATCGTAGAGCTCTCCACACAAAGTTCTCATCTCCCAGGAATCAGAGTGGACTAGAAAATCCTTGTCCCTTACCTGCACCTAACAAGTCTTACTCTCAGGTCTCCTTCCCCAGTTAAAGCCACCACCAGATACCATTCTGTGCCCACTACCTACCACAAGAACTCTCTAATAACTGACCGCCCTCTCTGCCCCATTCAGTGGGTATAGGGGTGCAACTAACCTGTCAGACAGAGTGTACTGTGTGTGGCTGTATTGCCTGAGCCAGAACAGCTGTTCCTACAGTTTCCTCATGGACATATACCCCACTACCCACATTCAAATTGCCAGCAAGGAGTGGGCAGGTCAACCTAAGCACACCCAGGGGGTGAGGAGATGGGAGACAGAAGAGAAGGGGCGTTCTTAGGATCTCTTTCAGCCTTTATGCATAAGCCAAGGACTGCAAAGCCACTGTAATGTGATAGGGGTGCAAGCCGGGAGGAGGGGGATTTTGTGCTGAATACCTTGTGTCATGATGCCTGGAATTTGATAAATGTTTAGAGAATGAATAATTGAACCAACACTGGCCTTCAACCTGTTATCAAACTTCATGGTTTCTGGAAGACCCTTGCCCAGTTTTCCTCACAGAGATATCCAAGGAACCAAGGAAAGGATTCTAAAATTCCCTTTCATCTGACTGGTATTTTAGAATGCAGAATGATCTGGCAAGTAGAAAGACTAGAGGCAAGATCAGGAGACTGTTGCAATGGCTTCCTGAAAGATAAGAGCAAGTCAGGATGATAAGGAGTGGAAAGGAAAATATAAACCAAAAGTCATTTTCCTCAGAGAACCAGCTTCTTTTTTTAAAATCTTTTTAATTAATTTGAGAGATATATATATCCATTTGTTTTGTTGTTGTTGTTAATCCTCACCCGAGGATATTTCTCCATTGACTTTTAGAGAGAGTGGAAAGGAGGGGGAGGAAACAGAGAAACATTGATTTTGTTGTTCCACTTATTTATGCATTCATTGGTTGATTCTTGTATGTCTCATGGGGATTAATCAATCCTGCAACCTTGGTATATTTCAAGGATGCTCTAACCAACTGAGCTACCCAGCCATGGCTAAAATTTTTTTACTGTGGCAAAATGCACATTACACAAAATTAAGCACTTTAACCATCTTTTTAAAAAAAATTTTAGAGAGGAAGGAAGGTGAAGAGAGAGATGCAGAGAGAAACATCAATGTGAAAGAGATACAACTGTTGCCTCTTTTAAAAATATATATATTTTATTGATTTTTTTTTTTTTTTTACAGAGAGGAAGGGACAGGGGTAGAGAGTTAGAAACATCAATCAGCTGCCTCCTGCACGATCAGCTGCCTCCTGCACACCCCCCACTGGGGATGTGCCCTTGACCAGAATTGAACCTGGGACCTTTCAGTCCGCAGGCCTATGCTCTATCCACTGAGCCAATCCGGTTTCGGCTATCTATTGCCTCTTGGTATACTCCTGACCTATTGATGTTTCTTCCTCTTCCCCTTTCCCCTCTAAAAGTCAATGAATAGCCCTAGCTGGTTTGGCTAAGTAGATAGAGCACATGCTGGGGACTGAAGGGTCCCAGGTTCGAATCCAGTCAAGGGCACATGCCCAGGTGGTGGGTTTGGTCCCCAGTGGGGGGCATGCAGGAGATAGTCAATCCATGATTCTCTCATCATTGATGTTTCCCTCTCTCTCTTTCTCTCTGAAATCAATAAAAATATATTAAAATTAAAATAATAAAAGGTAATGAACGAATCCTTGGGTGAGGATTTTTTAAAAAGTGTACTGGTAAATTTAGAAATATAAAACTGTACTATGAATGTAATCTGGTTTTCTCATAAATTAGGCTAGGAAGGCTATGGCCAACTAGGGATTTAAGAATTAATTTTTCAATAAAAATAAAGATATTAAGGAAAATAAATAATAATAAAAAGAATTTTCACCTTTGGAGAAAACAACAAGTACCCGTCTCCCAAAATTATTCCTTCCCCTAAACTACTGAAGTCTGGAGATTTTGAAAATCCGCACCTTCAAGGCCTATAAAGAACTACAACTCCCAGAGCATTAATGGCCCCGGCCTTCTCCCCGCCCTGCCGGCTCCAGAGACTCCATTTCCCAGAAATCCCGGGGGCTGAGCGGAAGCCCGCCTTACTCGGGCGCCCCCGCGCGGCGCACTTCGGCTGGGCTTCAGTTCCCGGCGGCCCTCGCGGCACGTTCCGGGATAAGGGTAACTCATGATGGCGGGGGCTGGTTCCACCACTGTATCCGGGGCAGGGACGCCGGTGGCGGGGCCCGCAGGCCGCGACATCTTCGCCGAGGGGCTCCTCGAGTTTCTGCGACCCGCTGTGCAGCAGCTCGACTCTCACGTCCACGCCGTCAGGTGCCCGAGAGGGGAGGTTGGGCGGGGCCTCTCGGTTTCTGGTTCTCGTATGGGGCGGGGCCAAAAAAGGGCGGAGTCCAGACGGGTTGCTGTCAGGGTTCTGATGCGGCTAAGAATATGGGGAAACTGCAGGCTGCACGGAATGGCCTCCGGGTGCGGGGGTGGGCGTGCGGCCCAGTACTTGGGGAAACACGTAGGGGAACAGGTTTCTTGAGTTCATTGATTGATTGACCCTGTAGGTCTTTTATTTCTTTGCAGAGAGAGCCAGGTAGAGCTGCGGGAACAAATTGACAACCTAGCTACTGGTGAGTAAGCATCCCTGTGTATTTGGAATCCCTCAGCTTGCTTTCAGAACCTTGTTTTGCCGTCCCTCCTCTGGGCTGAGGTTCTGTCACTTCCTTGCGGCATGGCAACGCTGCCTCAGATTCCTGTATAAGTTTCTCGTGACTATGGTCCTTGTGGTGCAAGAGTGTTTTCCTCCTCCTTCGCCAACAAACAAGAAATGAGCCAGTAGGTATTAGTTGCACCTTACATTACACCCACAGAGCTGTGCCGTATCAATGAGGATCAGAAAGTGGCCCTGGATCTCGACCCCTATGTAAAGAAGCTACTTAATGCCCGGCGACGAGTTGTCTTGGTCAATAACATTCTACAGAATGCCCAGGTAAAAGAATTTCCTACCAACAGTGATTCTTTGCTCTGCTTTATAAGTTCTCAGTGTATATCTCCACTTTTCAAGAGATGTCTCCCATCTCCAACTCAACGAAAGTCATTCTTCAAGTCTTTGGGGTTAAGGGAGTTGTCAACTAAATTAATGTCTGTAATACTAGAACCGTTTATTCTTTATTTCTTTAAATATTTTTAGTGATTTCAGAGAGGGAGGGATAGAAATATGGATGAGAATCGATTGGCTGCCTCCTGCACACCCCAGTGGGGATTGAGCCCACAACCTAAGTATTTACCCTTACTGGGAATCGAGCCATGACCTCCTGGCTCCGTCGCTCAACCAGAGCCACACCAGCTGGGCTAGAACTGTTTATTCTCAATACTTGGTGACTTATTTACATTCTTGTATACCTTAGAAGACCTACATTGAGATGGAGCCAGATATTTTACAGTGCCCAGGTAACAAATGAGCTCTAAAGCCTTCCACAGAGCAGTTAAGATTACAAATTTGTCTTATAGGAGCGGCTGAGGCGGCTAAACCACAGTGTTGCCAAGGAAACAGCCCGAAGGAGGGCAATGTTGGATTCAGGAGTTTACCCCCCTGGATCCCCAAGCAAGTAACAGAAGATGGGCCTCAGAATAGCTCAAGTACTGTTTTCCACCTGCCTCATTTCCTCCAGGACACCCTATAACCCTGGGACATTGATAATCCTATGGATTGTGTTTGAAAGTCGTACCCATTTATGTGGGGGTCCACAGAAATCTCTTTAGCAGTACTCCGGATCCCAAAGGATTTATTCCAGCTCTTACTTCCAAGAATGAGCCGAGACCCTTACATTTTTTAAAGGTACATTCTTGAGTTCCTAGTTAACTTTCTTCAAATCTAGTTAACCAGGAGGGGCTTCCTATCACGTGGCTGGAAACGTTGGTAAAGTTGTTAGTGCCTGGGCAGTACATCCTCTACCTGTGACTTCTCGTTTTCCAGTTTAGGCTTGGGATTTGGAGGGCAGGCAGTCACCCATCCACCCTCTTATAGATCTCATTGGCTTGAACACAGTAGTCTTGCTGGAACCATTTAATTCAATAAATGCTTAAACAATATTCTAGTTTACTTTGGTATATGATAAGGTTCCAAGAATCTTTGTACTTTAATAAATTCAAATACAGCTTCAAATTGTGATCTAGCGTTCACAATGAAAATACTCGAGTAGCTTTTTTAATGAAGAGCAGAGAAAGTAAAAAAGATGGCTAGGTAATACTTAAATGCAAGACCAAGAAAGAGTCCTACTAGGAGGTACTTTATTTTTCTTAGAAAAAAAAAAAAAAAAAAAATTCCAGGCATGAACAGTTGACGTTTCAACAACAACAGAACTGGTTGAGGAGAGATTTCAAGGAGCTGGGGATTCTACAACATTATGAAGAAAAGTTGGTAACCGGCTTCACTAGAGGTGGGAGACTTCTGGCTACTAAGTCAGTTAAGAATTCAGTGGGATGACATTTCCTTCCGTAGAGTTTGTATTTGCCATCTCTCCTATCCCTCAAAAATGCCACCATACAAAGCCCAGTAGCAGTTAGGGTAGGCTCCAATCTTCCCCTCGGGTAAGAAAGGGTGGAGAGAAGGGACAGTCACTCCTGAGTCTCCATGCTTTCCTCCTCCTCTCCTTGAGGTGGTTCTTCTGTATTCTCCTCCTCTTCCTCTCCTTCCTTCTTCTCTGGTGGTTTCTCATAAGCCTTTTCTGAAGGTGTCACTATCACTCCATCCCAAGTAGTTATTTCAGAAGCAAGATCTAGCAGAGAAAAAGGTGTGATTTCAGACACGTAGCCCAGCACACAGTGTCATGATCGACACAGTGTAAATATTAAGACATCTGAGCAGTGTAGTTTCTTTGTAGACCACAGAATACCCCAAAGAACCTCCAACCCAGGATCACTCACAGCTGGCATCACCCTCCTGGCCAAGGATCTTCCTAAAGCCACCATGTGAGAGGATTCGGACCAGAGTCTGGGCTGTGTAGCAGACCATGTCCTGAAGGAGAGCAAAGTGAGGATAAATAAGGAAGTATAATCAAAATACCTTGTTTGACTAACATTCTCATGAAAACAGAAGTGAAGATAACCTTTTAATTTCAAGCCCCATATCCTTGACCCCAAAGACCACATTCCCTCTATCTTCAGACCCAGGAGTATTCAAGAGTGTCACACAACAGACCATTTCAGAGCTGTTCCATTACCTGCTGTTCCAAGGTCATGACTGTGTGTACTCTGAAGTTGCCACTCTCACAGGGGTCTGTGATGCCCATGGACCCTGGCAAGAACAGACCTGCAGCCAGAATCTGCAAGCAACGCCTGAAACACGGGGAGGTATTAAAAGAGCACACAACACAATTTACCTCCAGTCCCTACCCAGAAAAGCAGGCTATACCTGTATGCCACATTAAGGGCCAGAGGCTGTCTGGTGGGGTTGTTCATCACGGCATAGTGCCCCTGGAAAAGAATAAATCAGGTAGGTGTGCTATAAAAAAGCAATCTATTTTCAAACAAACTAAAACTTGAAGCTATCATGAGGAAAACTGGTTATTAAGGCCAAGTCAAAACTTCCACCTTCAGAAGGGATCTTTTTTTTTTTTTTTTTTTTCAGAAGGGATTCTTAAACCTGTTAACCGGGGAGTTCCCTTTTTAATTACGCAACCTATAATGGGCACGTACTCTTTCACTAGGGCGTAATTTCATATTATTATTATTATTATTATTATTATTATTTATACTTAATTAAAATAAATGATATATATTTTTTTTCGTTTATTTATATATAAAGCACAAAGGAAAATACAAAATTACAAAAAAATAGAAAAGAATACCAACAAAAAAATGGAAACATAGAATTAAAAAATTATAAATTTTACAATTATAAAGATTACAAAAAATATATACCGTCCCTCTCAGGGCGCAACATATATTTCCAGGACGTATTCATACGTCCTACCCGTTCCCAATATTGTTTACGTTTGACGTATTTATACATCCCGCTCGGTTAACAGGTTAAGTGACTGCTCATCTAGTATGTCCTCTCCATTATTATATTAGTGAAATGACAGTAATAAGACAAAGGGGCTTTAATAACTACTCTTTACTCTAAAAAATCCTTATTGGATTACTTGTCCAGCAATAAAATATTTTTTAAGCTTCACCAAACTTCAGATTCTGGTAGATATCAGAGTATTATTAAATAGGGATGATCAGGAACAACTGTCCTTTACTTACGAGTAGGTCAAGGATCCAGGGTGTGAGGGGCTCAAAGCCAGGAAAACGAATCCTCAGGTCCTTCAGAAGTCTGATGAGAACTTTAACTCTAGAGGTAGGAGGGGAAAAGTAAAAGTAATATGATCATGCACTGCCACATCCGAGGTACACAGCTAAAGCTATTTCCAGAACTACACATTCTCTCCTTTCCATTTCCATTTGAATTTTGCTTAACGTAAAATTCAGAATCCAGACAGAAGTTGAAGCCAAAATAGTTGTCAGAGAAAGTAGAGCAGTATCCTGTACTGTAGTTAGAAGGGTTAAGTTACCATAGCTCAAATACTGAAGGGAAACTCACGTAGACTGAGAAGCGTTTTCTTCAAACCAGCGAGCATGTCGGATGGCCGCTAAGGCACTCTGCAACACCTTGATGTCCACTAGAAGCATGACAGGCCAAGATGAAACATTCCTATTAAGCAAGCAATTCAACCCCACTACCACAGTTCAGTAACCAGGATGACAGGATAACGTAATTCCTGAACCACACCATGTTTTTGTTCGCCCTGGTGTAGCTCGATTAATTGGAGCACCATCCCATGCACCAAAAGGTGGTGGGTTCGCCCTGGCTACGTATCTCAGTTGGTTAGAGCGTCATCCCCAATATATCAAGGTTGAGGGTTTGATTCCCTGGTCAGGGCCCACACAAAAACCATCCAGTTGCCCTAGTCCTTTTTGCTCAGTGGATAGAGCACCTGCCTGCAAACTGAAAGGTCACAGGTTCGATTCTGGTCAAAGGCACATGCCCAGGTTGTGGGCTCGATCCCCAGTGGGAGCTTGCAGGAGGCAACCGATCCATGATTCTCTCATCATGGATGTTTCTCTCTCCCTCTTCCTTCCTCTCTGAAATCAATAAAAATATATTAAAAAATAAATCTATGCTAAAAAGAAAAAAGCCAATGAATGCATAGATAAGTGGAACAACAAATAGATGTTTTTCTCTCTCTCTAAAATCAATAATTTTTAAAATAATTTTTTTAAAAGGTTGTGGGTTCCATTCCCAGACCAGGCATATACCTAGATCGCAGGTTTAATTCCGTCAGGGTACATACACAAGGCAACCAATTAATGTTTCTCTCCCCCTTTCCTCTCACTAAAAAAAATAAAAATAAAAAAATAATAAATAAATAAAAATACATGTCCTGGGTGAGGATTAAAAAATAATAAAAATTAAAAATTAATAAACCACTGTTCCTCAGATCAGCAAATCACTTGTCCAAAACTCTCTACTTTTCCCCAGACCAAATCTAGAAGCATACATGATCCACAATGTTTTCCAAAAGCCTAACCCAACTCCATAGTATTTCCATAGTTCTTCAGCCCTCAAACTGCTTTCCTGGTCATCCTATCTTTGACAATTTCACTAGCAAGCTGGTAAACCTGTCTCCAATTTACAGACGGAGGTAACAAAGTTTGGGAGTAAACTTAGGTTGCAGAAGGTTTTACGTGGAATAGCAACAAGCTAAGTAAACTCAACAGCAACTGTATCCCATCTTTTGAATTTCCTCCAAATTTCCCAGCAATGGAAAAAAAGGACTAACAATGGAGTTCTGGATCCAGTTTTCGGAGATTGGGTGGCACTGTTGTAATGAGAATCTTCACTGTTGCATCAGAAGAACTGATCTCAAAGCCAGTTTCGTTGGTCAGCATGGTCAAAACTAAAAGAAAAGAAAAATTCAAAAGCTCTAACCCTCAGATTTCCATTAGTGAATTGACAGGTTTTCAAAAGCATCAAGAGTCCAGAATGAGGATTTAGAATACAGAGTTTTAAAGGTAAATATCGTGTCAACAAAAATAAAGAAAAAAAGTAAAGGAGATCAACAGGATTTTGAGCAATGGTGATCTCGCCCACACTTCCCCAACATAAAGCTCTCCATGCACATTTCCTCTGGCCAGACTTTAACTGTACACTTAGAATTACAGATCCGGCTCTTAAGACCACTAAATACGTATTCAGCAACAAACTCAAACCTTCAGAAGGATCCTGTGCTCTGAGGCTTTCCACGACTTTGTTCCCCAGGGCAGCCACAGCTTCCACTGAAATGAGAGATAAGGAGAGAAATTTGGGCTTTAAAGATCCCCATGCCTCAAACCCAACTGCTGTGTTCTGTTTCCACAGCCAGAAAGAGGGAAACTCACATGTTGGCAAAATCTTGAGGATTACCACCAGGTCAGCCACATTATGTCCTGTAGTCATTGTTCCCTTTTTATATGATCCAACCTGTCGCACTTCTTCAATTTGCTGTTGGAAAAAGGATTTCAGAGAGAAAGAAAGTGAAAAGACTGCCTAGTACCTCTCAGAGCTCAGTTACAACACAAGTGCTTATTACCCAGATTTGGAAGTTGCACAGGTCAAATCATATCCCAAAACCATTAAGAAAAGCCTTTCATGGCGAGCTGAAAACAATAATACAAGTCTTGTCCCCAAGATCAGTACCACGAAGGCATTCCATTGTACTTTCCCATGTAGGCGTGGCTTTGGTAATAGGTAATGGAAGAATTAAAAAAAAAACAGGAGCCAGTGTAATTTCCACACAACCAAGGCTGCCCTTTTCCAAGACTAAATAATCAAAAACTCACCACTTCAAATGTCCCTGGAGCCACAATCAAATTGTCAATCACATTGTTTATTTTTGTCACCAGAGAAAGGATAGAGGCCTGAAAAACAGCAGGAAACAAAAACCTCAGGTGAAAAATTATAAGCAACTTCCCAGTTTGAATTATTTCCCCCTAGTCCCTTCCATGCAAGCTGAATCAATGCCAATATAGTGCTTTGAAAACACCCATCTGGCCTCGAAAATGCCAGAATAAATTTTTTTTTTATCTCAAAGATAGATTCCCCAATAAAAATATGAAGGCATATGTAATCTGGCACTCTTCCTCCACCCACAATGAGAATAAGGGGAACAATTTTAGAGTATTCCACTTTGCCAGTTTTGTTTTCCATGGTTTCCGTTACCTGCAGTCAACTGTGTTAGGAAAATATTAAATGGAAAATTCCAGAAATAAACAATTCCTAAGTTTTAAATTGTGTACCATCCCCCCAAGGACACGAGTCACCCCTTTGTCTAATATATCCATGCTGTACATGCTACTTCCCATAGCCCTCTGTTATCAGAGCAACTGCTGAGGTGTCAGTGTGCTTCATTCAAGTAAGCCTTCCAGTAAGTTGCCTAGGCTATGCCAGTGTCTATGTCATTCACCTCACTTCACTGCCTCATGTAGGCATAGGATCGTATCATCCACAGCAAGAGATTTTGAGAGACCATATCCACATACCTTTTATTACGGTATATTATTGTAATTGTTCTATTTTAGAAGTTATAGTTACTGCTATTAAGCTCTTACTGTGTCTAATCTGTAAATTAAACTTTATCATAGGTACATCTGTACAGGAAATAAGGCAGTATATACAAGACTCGGTCCTATCCACAGTTTCAGGCAAACAGTGTGGGTCTCAGAACATACACCCCATGTACAAGGCTGGGAGGGGTAGGAGAGGGAGGCCAATATAAACCTGTGAAGTCTGGGCTCTGATAACAGTAACCTCACCGGTAGGTACTCACTTCTCTAGCTTTCTCAGAGAAATCCCAGGGAAAAAGCCAAAAGAATGTACCTGTTCAGCAGAATTAGGAGCAAGGTCCTGATTTCTTTTCAGCAATGCCTCACTGAAGGAAGATTCATCAGCTGCTGGCTTAACCCGAGGGAAGGCCATTTCACACTAAACCAGAAATAAACAACTACTTATTATTTATCAATATACAGCCCTGGCTGGTTTGGCTCAGCAGATAAGAGTATTGGCCTGCAAACTAAAGGGTCCCAGGTTCAATTCCAGTCAAGGGCACATGCCTGGGTTGCGGGCTCCATCCCCAGTAGGGGTGTGCAGGAGACAGCCTATCAATGATTCTCTTTCATCATTGATGTTTCTACCTCCCCCTCTCTCTGAAATTAATTATTTTTTTAATTCTTTAAACGTATTACATAAATCTCCTTCCCCCCCCATTACCTCTCCCCAGCCACCCCCATTCCTACACCCCCCCCTGCACATGCCCTCACTACCCACCCACCCCTACCCCCCATCTGTGTCCATCGGTTATGCTCATATGCATGCATACAAGTCCTCAATAAAAATATTTTTTTTAAAAAATAATATACTGGGGAGAATACTTTTCTGTTGCTATAACAGAAAAAATTGAAAACAAAAAAATCTTTCAACACTTGTTTTTACTCCTTAAGATGTCCAAACAAGGATACAAACTGGAAGAAACAGCCATAACTTAAGCTCTTGCCACCTTTACATTAACAGATAAGCCAAGATGCAATATTCAGAACAAACATAATAAACATGTTACTGCCAATAATAGCCAAGGAATTAGCTTCCCTACCCTGCTCTCTGGTATCCTGTTTTTGGCAACATGCAGCTGATTCAAAGCCAACTCTAGTCACTAATCCCTTTTCCTACTGCAACCAGCATTTTAACTGGGAGATGCTGGGCTCCAGGGAAGTGCATGAAAAGTGGGCAGCTCCATTTCTGTCAATGGGGGAACGGGGCAATGGTACTCACCAAATAAAAATCAAATGGGATGTGTGGCACGAAGGGCCTGAACCTGAAACAAGAGAAACAGTCCAAATTATTAACTGCAGGAAATCAGTAGCGTAGCTTAGGGGGCCAAACTGGTTTAGCAGGCGAGCATGTGGTTTCTAAACCCCGGCTGGATCACAAAAGCAGGGACCGTTAGTGCCCTCCAAACTCTTCCTCGGATGACGGAAATGGGAAGAGATGCTACAAACTGGCACTCACCCTCCTCCTGGGCCTCCTCTGGAACCAAAGCGCCCGCCACGACCGCGGCCTCTGTCGCCCCTGGAAACGCATAAAACAGATAGACTTGAACGTGTTTCTCCACCATACCGGCCTATCATTTCAAGTCGGCCTACCTCCACCCCCGAACTTTCCTTTGGACACTAAGAATCCCCATTCCCACTTACCTTTCTCCCCATTCCAGAGCCCCACCTCACCCATGACCCCCTCGTTCTGGATACTGAGCCCCATATACCCCATAATCCCTGGGACACGCCAACTCTAACACGTCAGACACTAAAGATCGCTTCTTTATTCATTGGGACAGTAAAGCATCTCTCGGGCAGATGTGGTCAAGCACTCAGGATGAACGAGGCCTCGTTCAAGCCTTCTCGGGCTACATGGGGAGACGCGAGGGTTGCTCTTCCTGGGGCCTGCGGACACCCCCTCACCTGAACCCCTCCGAAATGCAGATGCGGAACCCTCCACCCAGGGCCCAGGACTCCCCGCCTCCGCGGCCTCCGATCTCCCCCCAGCCCAGGCCTGGAGCCCCCAAACACGTGGTCCTTCCCGGTCCTGCGCCTCCCTCCGGCCCACCTCCCCAAAAATCTCGGCCAGACACCCCACCCCTCCCCAGACCTCCGAGTCCTTACCTCATGGCGCCCCAAATCCTGAACAATGGAAGCCACACCAACCGCCCCTCTCCTCCGAGAAGCCGACCGGCGCAGAGGCGGCTTGCCGGCGTGTCCCAACAAACTGTGGTGCGATTGGCTCCCGCCTTCCTCCTCCGCCCGTGCCTATTGGTTCACCGCGGAAAGCAGGCTTGTGAACCAATGAAAATCCCTGCTGCGCCAGGAACTAGCCAATGAGAACACACTAGACCGTAATGACGATTTCCCCCCCCACATTAGACGGCGCCGTGTAAAGAGATCAGGACAGAGATTACGTAGAAAACTTTCTATAGGAATCATGAGGCGATTACAACCGCAGAAGCAGAGTGGCGCAGCGGAAGCGTGCTGGGCCCATAACCCAGAGGTCGATGGATCGAAACCATCCTCTGCTAACAACGTTTTTTTTTTTTCCCCTCACTAGAATAAAATATTTTTTATTT